>NC_039366.1:75725343-76338261 GCF_003573695.1 Papaver somniferum
TTCAGAAAAGGTTTTCTCAACCTAAAGTGAAAAATGATGTTCAAGATGTGAAAAAGATTCTTGTAGATAGAAGCAAAAGTGGAGATATGAAGGACAATCTTAATCTGATAATTGAAGGATACAAGTATCTTATCAGCAAGCTGTCAAAATCCTCCACACAAATCTCTCTTGGTAAGGATTCTAACTATGTCTCATATTTTGATGACAGTGAGTTTTATGATAATTTTTCACATCCAAAAGGATCCTCTCCTGGATTTGGAATAAAGAAGAGACTCAATCGTGAACATCATTCATTTAATGAGCTTAGAGCTCATACTTGTGCTAATTAATCACAAGGTTGAAATCTCACTCACAAAAATCCTGGTTGAGTGGGATATGGTCAGGTATACTTTTGGCTATATGTTTTCTGATTAGTTGAGTTATTTTCTTATCGTCCATAGCTGAACTTTTGTCCACAGTCAGCTTTGTCTAAGTATTTTTTGTGACTTGAGAGTCTCTTCATTTTTGTTATTCCTTAAATTTGAATAAGTTTTTGTTGCAACCATGTCACCTGCTACTCTTGTGATCTAAATTGTTTCTCTGTGGAGATATAAAATTTATTGAGCCAAAAAATTTGTGAAATGAAATCTTCATGTAGCAAAATTACTTTTTTGCCTTACCTTGTGAAAAGGTACGTTACAGTGCTGGTTTTGTTTGTCTTTTAGGTTCAAGCTGTGTTCGTACAGGTACCCATAACTTACTTGTCACGAACTGTCTTTATAAACCCTAAATTTGTATTCCCTAAGAAACCATTTAAATACCTAACCTATTGAGTCACGTACGCATACTCTAGGTTATTTTTGGTTAGAATGTCTTCACCTTCTCGCACTGGTGGTTTTGCAAGAGGTTTTCTTGATAAAGGTATTGGTTTCGAGTCCAAAGGGAGGAAGAAAATAACCCTAGTAGAATATGATAATCCTAATGCCTCATGTTACTATGCCTATACACATCAGGATGTTGAGGATGAGGATATGGTTTCTGCTGAAGTGGTTCATGATTTTCTTAAATACTTTGAGGAAGCAAAACAACAACTTGTTGATACTGTGAAGAGTCTTGATGTGTTAAGAACTGAGTTGAAAAAGATAAATTCTGACCTTGTTCTCATGGAGACGCATGTTAAATATCTTCTCAATGAGGATATCTTCTCTGAAGAAGAAGTGGATGCTGTCAATCACAAGATCAAAGGTCTCAAGGCTTGTGAGGATTCCGGAAAAAACTAATTGATTTCAGTTCATGTTCGGATTTGATGGCTTAGGAGTCTTTATTTGTTTTCTTAGCTTGTTGATTTTTATTTGTCTAGGAAACTTCTTATGAGAATTTATTCTTGTGTTTTAAGAAGGATAACTAGGGTTTGGAATAGCCATTATTATGAGTACACATAGATATTTCCAACAATTTTCATCTTGCAATGTTTTTAGATTTATTTATTTAAATTCTAAAGTTTATTTGGAAGATGATTTTGCAGTATTAATCTTTATGGTTTTATATATTGCAACTTGTTATGGGATATGTGTGTTTGCGTCCATGAACTATGATTGTCCCATACGTGGTCAAAAGTTAAGTCTTTCATATGTCATTATGCAAAGATTGATAGAAGATTGAATGAACTTTTGACAAACAAAAGTTAAGCCTATTATGTCATTATGCAAATATTGATGGAAGATAGGATGAACTTTTGTTTACAAAGATTAAGTCTAGTCTCTATGCAAATATTGATGAAAAATAGAATGAATCTTTGAATATTCCGCAGTATTGGTTGTCATGATCCACATCTTTGTGTAAATACTGTGCGGCTCCGTAAGTTTTTTTATGTTGAGCATTTCCGATTAAATTAATCATGGGTTCTCTTGTGGTTAATTTAATTGAGTATTTTGGATACAAATTCATGTTTCATGTGATTTGTTAATGTCCAAAGAAATCCTTCTTTTCTTGTGAAACTAAGGTCGCTCTTGTTGTTCCTTTGGGGATGACATTTTATGGGGGAGAGTTCTCATTTGAACTTGTGCTTAATTGGCAAATCTTTGTGGGGAGTGAGTGATAGACGCATTTATATGTCTATTTTGATCTCAATTATGTGTATTGTTAGTGCTCGATTTTGTACTTATTTGGTTTTTTATGTCTTTGTAGGTGTTTTTGGAGAAACAAGCTTTCGCGGCGAAATTGGCTCGAAAAGTGGTATTTGGACCTTCGACATAAAAGTGTTAAAAGCACCCAAGAAAAGTTATACATGCACCCCAGGAGTTTTGCTATTTACACATATCAAATTGATAAGGGTTACCCAGTTGCTAAGGGCACCCCTGGATTGGATAAGGGCACCATCTTCTTTCCCTTCTAAAATGGTTTTGGCGGGAAAAATATCCAGCCACCTGCGGAACTTTCTTCATCAAATTCAGACAAGTTTTATAGAGACTTAATCGTGGATTTTTATTTCTTCGGGCCTGTTAAGGATAAACAGGGAAGGTATAAGCGTTTGAATCCATCAACTTGGGTCGGATAATCAATTTTCGACAAAACAGGGGAATAAACTATTCTCGGGTTGGTTTGGATTTTTGGGAAGAATCGGGACGAGATTTTGGCAGAGATTTTCATGGTAATGACTTGGTTAGGGCCTGTTTTACTGAAACAAGGTTGGTAAGGATGTCCAAACGTGAAAAAAATAGGACAGGTTCACTGAATTTCCTAAAACAGAGGAGAAGAGAAGGTTACGGGAGTGAATGGTTTATATTTGGCAGTTACGTAGGATTGAAGAAGAAATATTCTCGTAGGATTTGCATCTATAAATTCTTGGAATTTTACAGCTATAGAAGACGTGTAAGAAGACTTGGGAAGAAATTCCCGGAGCTTGGCAGGGAAGAAAATAATTTAAGGAAACCAAATATTTTCGAGGATTGGAGGGACCTGTTGAGTACAAATATAACCTAATCGAGTCTTAGAAGGGAATCGGGAGTTTGGGGTAGTTTTGGAGCATTGAAAATCGCTGCAGAGCGATTCTGCAGTAGCAGCAGAGAAGAGGAAGAAGAAGAGTTGCAGGCGACATATAGGAAGTGTCGTTCTCAAGAACCCTAGACTGAAGAACATAAGCTGCAGAGAACAGTCGCAATCAGTGTCTTATATTTTCCCATTAGTCACGCTTATCTTCAGTTAGTAACACCTCTTGTAACGGTGACTTTTGTAACGCAAAAACATCGTTGCAGAATCACTGTGTTATATATTTTCTTCAATAAAAACACCTATTAAGACATGATTTATTATTTTGAGCGTGTTTTTGATATGAGGAGCTAAAACCCAACACTGGGACAACGGAGGAAGTTATATTTCATCCATTTGGTAATTTAGTTAATTCTTTATTTACTTTTTGCACCGATTTTAATTGAATTAAGGTTTCTATTAATTACCCGTGACTTTGTTTTTTTTTTTTTTTTGATGGAGAATGATTAGTCCTAGGGATTCTTGATGCGCCATGCTTATGATCTACAAGTTTTATGGAATCTACTTTGGCAAAGAATAGAGTTAATATTTTTTTTTTGAGCTATAATCGCCTAGGATTAATTTCTGAACCACTTGAATATGAAAAACAGTGAAATCCTGAGTTCCGAAAATCTCTCGATATTTGTGAAAACCTTGTGAATATATTTTATTTATTTTTAGTGTTTTCTTAAATCAAACCTTTACGAGTCCGAGAAACGAACCTTATTCTTACCACTTCAAAATTATATCAGTGAGGTTGTGGAATATTATAGGGGTTATCTTGTATCTTTATAAACTCCTTGATGAATGCATTTAGTTTCGGCTATATGATTGCATCTAAACAAAGTTGATATGTGTTTCTCTTTTGGTCATGAAGTATCTCTATGGAAATTTCATTAGGATCCCACTAGTTTTCGTACCTTTGCCAATTTATATTGACAAAAGGGGGGAGAATTAATGTGTAGTTCACACTACAAATACATATGGTTTACGGATCATTATGTAAGGGGAAGTGGTTTTTATGGGAGATGAAGTATTGACTAAGGGGGAGTGATACATATCACCATAGTATTGTTGTCAAAGTTGTGATCCAATTGAACTTTGATGTGTGATAATACTATGACACTGTATAACAATGATTGAGAGCTATTGTTTTCTCATTGTTATAGCTACGGATCTTCAACAACTATGATGCTGAGTTGAACACATTTAAAATCATTGGAGTACTTGGAAGTGACGAACATTTCAAGTAATGTTGAAGAACCAAGGAGATCAAGCATTTGGATGAGAACTACAAAGTTTATTTATTTTGTAATCCATATGTATTGATAGTTTTGTCACTAAAATTGACAAAGGGGGAAATTGTTAGAGCACTGCTCGGTCGAACTCGCAACCATTGCTATCTCAAGCTTGTTTGTCAAGTTTAGTTGCCAAAACTATAAGTCTTGATTTCTAGTCTACTAATAGCTAAGTCTCGGATTAGGATAATAAGTGTAGTTGAGCTTTAGACTTCACGGCGTTCATCGAATAAAGACGAAGAACTACTCAAGGGAACTTGTGGAACTTCATCAACAAAAGGTACGTGGAGACTTGAACTCATCTATCACTCAAAAGTCTATCTACTTTATCTCCTATTTGAGACAAAAGTCGTATTGTTATATAGACTTCAATTATACACATTTGATATTTTGAACCGAGTTCATCTCGCTTATCCATTTCTCGAAATATGTGTTGGTAAGCTTTCGCTTTAACCAAGTTCATCTTTTATTCTTGACGAAATTCAAAAGATGATCATGTGAAAATCGCCTTGTAACATCTTACATGATTTGTGTGAGACAGTCATTTGATGTAGACTCAGAATGTTTCGTATTGATCATCCGATCACTTGAAAATTGCTTTGAAGCTAATAGTTTGTGTAAGATATCTATTACCGTCTTCCAAGAATGTTTCAATGATTGAAATGAGGGTTTAGAACATGTAACCATGATTGGATATAAACATGGTGTGTATTCACATTTGTGTAAAGTCCAAAATCGGGAACCATGGTATGCGTACCCGTACGCGTACTGGTTAGTTGTTGGAAGTCCGGGACCTAAGTATGTGTACCCGTATGCATACTGGTGGAAGTTCAAGTTCCGTAAATTTCTGCTGGAGTTTGGAAATGTAGTATGGTATGCATACTTGTACGTGTACTAGCGTAACCGAACTCAGTCCGACTACTTAGGTATGTGTACCCGTTTGTATACTTAAGTAGGTTATGTTCTAAAATCGAGTTGTTCATGAAGTAATACATTTATATAATAAGGAATGCAGTCTTTTGCAAGCCGTGGCTATAATGTTCATGAAATGATTCGAGTGAATCAAAATCGATTTTGCTTCAATTATGTCTTGTATACTTCTATGAGAATATAAACAATTGAACAAATCTCTAACTAGTTTCATTTAAGTCATTTGGACTAGTTGTGATGGAGATGAATAAGGTTGATATGAAAGTACAAATATCGCATCTTCTTCTACCAGGGAGAATTGATATCAAAATACCATTATGTTGTCATCCTTATGCAAAACAAAAGAATAACAACAACCAACCTTTACCAGAGAAAGGTTGAAAATCGGTTTTTAAATATTGCAAGCAAAAGTTGAAAACCTGCGAAACACATATGCTTTTATGCTAAACCAAAACCGATTCAACATATTGTGACTGTTTCACATATTGTTTCTATCAGAACCCCTCGTGATCCTTTGATAAAGCCTACCAACATGGGCTAGAACTTAATCCTGCTAAATCAAAAAGTTACCCAAACCATACGGGTTCACACCATATTATGAGACCGAATATCAAGGTAATAAAACCGAAATCAAACATCCCATAAACATTCATAGCAATAAATAAAGCATTCAAGCATAGGCTATGAAAATAAAAAACTATCACAAGAAAAATTATAAATCAAATAACTTTATTCATAATAGTTTTTATTCATAATAGACTTAATACAATCAACGAAAGGAATCAAAAATTGATGTCTATTTTTCTAGATTAAGTATTACAGCAAATAACTTAATCTCAAGTGGTTCTCTTGTTGTTCACCGAGGTTTCTTCAGTGTTCAAACTATTAAAGCATGTCTCAAGAGACTTTTCTGCAAGCACTTATTGTTTTTCAATTTTCTCAACTTGTATTTTCATGACAACAATTTCAACTTTTGTTTCCTCAATCTTATCATTGATCCAGTCTTGATTTCGAACCGTTATTATAAGATTGGTTCTTAGTTCTTCAAAACCCTGTATATAGTCAATCATACTATCAGAACAAACCCACTTGGTTTTGGTTGGATCTTGAAGGTTGTAAGACAACATACATGACTCATCTTGTGATCCTACTGGGCTATCAGAATCATAATCAAACATAATTTCTGATCTATTTCTCTTCTTCCTCTCTATATTGATTCCTTGACAATCCTTGATCTTTTGAGCTTCCTTCCTATCTGCCTTTGAGATACTGCGAGTTATTAGAGGCATGCTTGAATATATTTATATATATATATATATATATGTATATATAAGGGATTGATCAGGGTTTCAATAAAGAAGGCAGGAGATAGTTTTCCCTTTAGAAGAGACAACTTCCTGACCGAAAAACCGAGAACCGAAAATATTACAGAAAAATAATTTGTTTCCTTTTGTGCGAATTTTTCAAGATGGAAGGTTTATTAAAATTTGAAAACTCCAAATAAAACCTTATTTCTGAAAATCATGTTAAACATGAACATTTTAATCAACCATGGATTCACAGCTATCCATAAAGTGTCACAACTTTTCTGATAATCAACTACACAAACATATGTGCTCCAGATTTATTGTGCATTCACATCCATGAATATGAGCATGGAAAAAGGATGAGGGTGCACAATTTTGATACAACTAAGTTGCATCGGAATAAGCTTTTTCAAGCTTAGATTGAATATCAGAAACATAGTTCATGCTTCTTTTAGGGAATTTCTGCCCAATATATTTTCTCCCAAGACGATGATCTTTTCTAACTCTAGAGATATGATCATGTGGAGAAACTGTACTGATATGAGAATTCTCAGAGATTGATAGATCTCTCTTAATTCTTTCAATGAGATTTTCATATGATTTTCTCATTCTAAGGATTTCCTTATGATTCACATCAGTGTGATTATCTGAAACAATTATTGGAAATTCCTCATTGTATCTTTTGGCAGAGATTCTTACTTTCCCTTTCTTCTGGAATAATTCTTCATCAAAACAGCTGTTTCGATATGGGTGTGGAGGAACCTTTTTCCAGAAGCGATTATCAACTCTTTCCTCTGATCCTTTTGAGTTGATCTTATTGGGTTGTGGTACAATCTGTCTTTCTACTCAGGAATGGTCTTTCAGTTTTTTAAGACAGGAAACCTCCTTTAAAAATTTTACCACAATATGTTGAAGAAGTGTAAGTTTCCTGTCAAGTGACTGAAAGTTGTATTCCTTAAGATCACCATTACGTAATCGGTTCAAAGTTTCCTTTGCACAATATTTCGTTTGATCATCAGTAGTCATAGAAGTTGGTTTCTTTTCCTCTTCTGACTTGATTTGGTTAGGTAAACTACCATCATCTTGATATGTTTCAGTTTTGACCAAACCAGTTTTATCACAATCTGTAAAAGTCGAACAAGGACTTTTAGTTTCCTCAGTATTAGAAGAAATCACAACAGAATCATTTGTCAGAATCATAGGACGTGTCTCTTTTCCTTGAGTACGAGATTTACCAAGAGCTTCTAATTTGACAGTGAGATTTAAATTCTCTTCAAACAGACTATGCAGTTGACTGTCTTTATCTCTTATCTCATGTTTAAGAAGATTTGTCTCTGTCTTCAATATAAGAACTTTAGAAGACAAAGATTTTATGGGCTTTAGGAGTTTTACCAACTCTTTATCAGCATCTTCTTTTTCATCGGAGAAAGACATAGATGTTTTCGCAACTCCTGGATCATGATCTAACGAAGTATTAACATCTTCAACTTTTGAGTATTCAAACTCTTGCATAACGTTAACTGAATTGATCATAGATTCAATTCTTATAGGATGGATCGCACCAAACACAGATTGTTAGATCTTTTCGTATTTTCCTTCTCTGATACCAATTGAAAAGGCGAGGGTACCCAAATATACCTCAAGCTAAAACTTTTCCTTCATATAAATCCTTTCTCCGAAAGTGATTGTAAATGGACTGAGTCGAGACAATATAACAAATCGGTTCACACTTCATGTGATCGTCTATGGATACGAGATCGAGACAATACAACAACGAAGTATGTTTACTTGATACAAAGGTTCGGACTTAACCAAACACAATAGGATTGCTTATCAAGTAAATAAGAATTAACGTTTGTGTAATTTACTTTAATTATAATAAACAATTATAATGCGAAAATACAAAGTAAATGACACAGCAAGATTTTGTTAACGAGGAAAACTGCAAATGCAGAAAAACCCCGGGACCTTGTCCAGAATTGAATACTCTCAGGATTAAGCCGCTATACAAAATAAACCAACTTCGTATAGTTAAGACCAATCAACTAAACCTATAGTTCACCTAGTTCCGTATGTATTCCCACACCTCCGACCTGTAAACAAGTCACGTACTTGGACCAATTTCTTTGGTTCGTATTCCAAACAGTAAAGGAACAACAAATCTGTTTGGTATCAACTCTCTTCAACCAAGTGGTATGAGTTGGACAAAGGCTCTTCTGTTTATCTTAACATAAACTCTATAGTTGCAGGAAATCCTACAACACACCCCTTGTAATAATTTGTAGATCTAAACATAAAAATGATGATAAGAATGCTAAAATTGTAAAGAGACACAAGGTTTACGTGGTTCGATCAATTTGATCTACATCCACGGGGTTAGGTTTCACTATGATTGTTTGTAATTACATATGAATTACAATTGAGACTCCATTAATGAGTATTTGGAGCTCTAGGTTGATGATGGAAGAAGAAGGAGATAATAATAATAATAATAATAATAATAATAATAATACAAATTTTGTTTTCTCTCTCTCTACAAATGTGTCTCCCTCTCTGATCCTAAAATGTGTATCCCTTTCTGATTATTATTCTTTCTCTCTCTTGCCTTTCTCTTTATATAGGATATTACATAGTGGATGACAGCTCATATGTAGTGGATTACAGCTCATATTATCTCAGGCTCTCGCTACGTTCTCGCGAGATCTTACTATTGTGTGATATTTGGATCCTACATCTTGCCTCTTTTTCCTTGAATATTGCTTGAAGTGCGATCTTTAAGGAAAAATCCACCTTGTTGTAGTTGTTGGAGGAACGAGCGAAAGAATATTGGACTTGAAAATACATACTTGCCTCTATTCTTTTGTGAAGTTCCGGAGCGTTGCGAAGTAAATAAGAAGTATGAAGTATCCTTGATGAAGTATAAAAAGTATGAAGTATCCTTGAAGAAGTATAAGAAGTACTCAATCCTCGAAATATAAGAAGTATCCATCCTTGACTGCGAATAAGATGTATTGCGAAATTATTACCCCTCGTTCTCTGCCTCATGTTGTGTTGTAATGCAAATAAGAATTTAGATTAGTATTCAACATTTCTTTTATCAAAAAATTTCATTTAATTGCAAGTTCAAATCGTTTTTCTTTGTTTTGATTTCCTTTGTATAACTTGTTTCGTCTCATCCGATAAACATCTTTCATGGAAATGATCCTAATGAGGTCCTATGCAGCCTGTTGATGGAAGGTCTTACTAGCCTGTTGATGGAAGGTCTTATTTTGCCTCCTACTACTCTCCATGTTAGATATCATTCTTGTAGGATCAGAATCTCGCAGCAATAATGCCCTAGCGAAATTAACAACAACACAACACAACATCGTCACAGAATAATTTCAGAAATGATATAATAAATGACGTCAGCTAGAATCATGAGAAAGATGTGAGAGTCCTGCGAAAATTAGAGAGTTTGCGAGATTAATATTTGTGAGGTTGCGAGAATGTCGCAAACCATATCCGAAAATAAAGGATAGATTAGCTGTCATCTACTATGTATTTTCCTATAAATAGTCATTCAGTTGTAAAGGAAAGGGAGAGATCTTTTTCTAATTGAGAAACAAGTAAATAGGAGAGAGAAAATCTAGAGTAGTGGTGGTTCTTGATTCCTTTATCTTTTCTTGTAAGATTGTTCAAAGATTCATCAATAAAATTAAGATTGTTCATCTAAAATGAGTTGAATGTTAATGAAATCTTGTGAGGGGTGTAGTGTAGGATTTCCTGCAACTACAATTTTCATTTGAAACAAAGCAAATTTTCAAGAGAAATATATAAATTGATCTGTGCGAGATTTTTCTGGGTTTCTTTTGTAATTGTGGAATCTTTGTAATTCTGAAATTTCTGTAATTCTGCGATTATATCGCCTTTTGTAAATCAAATCAGAAATCTTTTATTTTCTGTAAAAGTAAAATGTTCAAGGAAAGTGGTACTTAGCTTTTATGTGATTCGTTGTTGTTGTCAATCTCGCGCGAAAAATACGTTGCACGAAGTATAAATGTCGCTTAGCAAAAATAGATGCGAGAGGCAAGAATTGAACCCGTGACTTTCTACTTGCATATTCTCACACCATACCAACTGTGCTAAGCCTCTCTTGCGAAGTAATCAAATTCCAACTGTGTGAGAGGCACTTCTGTATAAATTTCGCGTAACAAAAATAAACATGCGAGAAGCAAGAATTGATCCCGCGACCTGCTGCTTTCATTCATGCCTCCTGACCAACTGTGCAAGCTTCTTCTTTGCGAAATATCTCTGCGAAATTATCATCAACTCTCTTCTGTGCGAAATAATCAAAGAAATATCTGTGCGAAAAAATACGCAGGTGTTGGGACTTGATCACACGACCATGAACTCATTAATTTCGCAGATGACCAATTGTGATGCCTCTTGTTTGCGAAATAATGAAACAATATTGCGAAATTATTCATTTCTTCGCTCTCTGTAAAAGAGAAGAAAACTATGTTCGCAGGTGAATTCGAACTTGCGACCATGAACGCACATACTGCTCTCTGGACCAATTGTGCAAGAACCTCTCTGCGAAATTAACGCATAATTTTTTTTCTTATTCTTTTATTCTCCCATGCAAATGAGAAGAAAATGAAAAATATGTGTCTCTGCGAATTCGAAACCGTGACCTATTTGTTGCTCGCTCAGCCTTGAACCATCTGTGCGAATTTTTGTTTGTGATAGAAATTGCAGTATCTGCCTCTTATCTTTTCTTCGTCCTTCCTTAACTTTTTTCACATTTGCCTTCTTCTCCTGAACATGAAAATCTTCCACTGAAACTTCCATTTTTTCCTTAAATTTCACCATAACAACTAATTTTTTCTCTCACTCTTTTCATGTCTTTGAATTGTTGATGATGTTTACTCCCTGAAAGTGTGATTTCTTCCATAAAATTTCCATTTTTGAACCTAAATTTTGTAGATCTAAATTTTGTTTTACTCCCTGTTTCTAGCGCCAAAAATGTAGTTGCAGGAAATCCTACAACACACCCCTTGTAATAGTTTGTAGATCTAGAAAAATATGAACAATAGCTAATCTTCATGGAAATTTCTTGAACCAACAAGTTACAGGAAGGATAAATCCTTTACTCGCTCCCTGTTTCTAGCGCCAAAAATGTAGTTGCAGGAAATCTTACAACACACCCCTTGTAATAATTTGTAGATCTAAACATAAAAATGATGATAAGAATGCTAAAATTGTAAAGAGACACAAGGTTTACGTGGTTCGATCAATTTGATCTACATCCACGGGGTTAGGTTTCACTATGATTGTTTGTAATTACATATGAATTACAATTGAGACTCCATTAATGAGTATTTGGATCTCTAGGTTGATGATGGAAGAAGAAGGAGATAATAATAATAATACAAATTTTGTTTTCTCTCTCTACAAATGTGTCTCCCTCTCTGATCCTAAAATGTGTATCCCTTTCTGATTATTATTCTTTCTCTCTCTTGCCTTTCTCTTTATATAGGATATTACACAGTGGATGACAGCTCATATGTAGTGGATTACAGCTCATATTATCTCAGGCTCTCGTTACGTTCTCGCGAGATCTTACTATTGTGCGATATTTGGATCCTACAAACTCCCTTGCCAGGTTCCAAGATCTATCTTATGTTCAATTACCAAAAGGTAATCGTTAAGATTTTGCAATCAATACCTTTAATCCCAAGGAAACGTATTGATGCCGATCTACACAACTATTTCTATCAAAATACCACAAGGATAGATCAATTATAATTGGATCCTCTTTTACCGAAACAAGTATTGTGCACACCAAAGATTTATATAACCAAGTCAGAAATCTTCTATCTCTTCTTTGTCTTCAAATCTTCTTAAATCTTCAATAAACACCTGCATACAACTACTTGAATCTCTTGTGATCAATCACATATAGAACGGAGTCTGTTAACAATGGATTATCACAAGATCGTCTTTAGCACTAACAACATTCTAAAGATCCCTGTCGAAACCTTGAACTAGTTTGAGTGAATCTTATATCAGAAGAGAAGATTCTCAAGCATAAACAAACTAGGTGCAATCAAAGTTCAACCACCGTTAGTCAATCAAATCAATATGAAAACAAAAGATAAACCACAATTATCTAGTTTCCCACCAACGGTACGCGCTAGAGCTTCTCAATCCCAAAGAAGACTTTAAACTGAGCGGCCGTAAGAGATTCCGCCTAATTAGGTTACTCTCCTCCCCGAATAGGCGGCTTCACCAGTAACAGTAGAGGAAGTTTATTGTCGCGAAGGATTAGTTTGCCCGAAATGCAAACTTCAAGTATTTATAGACAAGGAAGTTTGGACACCAAGGAATTTCCAAAACCAAAAATATTCTCAAGATATTTTATAATAATTTCCATATTCGGTTTTCATAATTCCTGAGAATGCTCTGTCCAAAATAATGATCGAAAATCTCCTTGGAAAATCTTTAACTAGCAAATACACATTACTAATTCTTATTTTCCATATATAATTAAAAACCTCAATTAAAAGATTATTAACTTATTTAATTTCGATCCTGGTATTTACTTCCTTCTTAGCCGTTAAGGAATATCTTTGAACAATAAAAAACATACGCATTATTGCATGTGTTCAAAGTGTGTCGACTCCTTTCTTTGTAAGTCCTCTTTCATACTTACTCACTTGAAACCGATTTACCACACTTCCAAACAAGTTTAGAATTGGTTCATCTGACTTTCAAGAGCTATGTGATTGATTAAGAACTTCTCAATCACAAATCATGGGTTTAACAGTTCTACCAAAACAAGTTTCGGTTCTACCTCCATGTGAGTATTGTGCATAGTCACACTAGCTTTCCAAAATTCGATTGACTAGGTACTAGGATCGGTTCCCCACATATATATGGTATCTAACTCATATGTGTTGCACATGTCCATAGGATCGGTTCCCCTTTGCCTAAAAACGTGTTGCACATATCCATAGGATCGGTTCCCCTTTCTGCTATAAACCTTGCTGCACCCACATACAAGGATCGATTCCCCTTTGTGCCGTGTTGCACCTCTTGCTAGGATCAGTTTCCCTTTACTCAGTGCTAGGTCTTACAAACTGCACAAACTCGATCATACCAACAGGTGATTACTTAAGATCGGTTTCACTAATAAAAGTCATACTAATGCAAGAGTCAGGCCTCATGTGAATAGTTTTACCAAGAACACAAACAAGTCATGAGCGGTTATACTAATCACACATATCGGTCGTTCATAAGATATGCAATGAAGAACAGTCCCAATAACGCCTGGCGATTTCCTTTTCGGTTCACAAACAAAGTTCATGAACTTACTTCCTTAAAATACATGTAACAACATTGTTTCCTAGGATGAAATCCTCACCTCATACCCATACATAATCACAATAGCATTCATACAATTATGTTGATGTCTTATCAACAAAGTTTAATGGTTAAGCAATAAACCTCGTATTGAATTCCTTAATACTATGTATATCTAGAGTGTTCATGCTTCGCAGTTTTGTTTTCAATATGAATGACTTGAAAGATACGTTAGGTAATGAAACAGTTCAAGTCAAATATCACTAACCTCAAGTGGAAGGATGATGTTGTGGTTGTAGCTCAGTACTTCTTCACTTCTTCAAGTCTTCGCAATACTTGTAATGTCTCATATCCTAATACTTTCAAGCTAACCTATACGAAGTTGACTCTAGTACATTTAATCAAGCGACTCTTAAATGAGTTTTGGTTCACTAAAATATGACAACCAAACTTGACATACCAACGCTTGGTGGGTTCAATCGATCTATGCTCTAACAAAGCCAGACCCAACTATTTTCTTTGTAGTTGCGTGTTATGATCTTGATGTTTTCTATTGTGATTGAGTACTATCTTCTTTAAGATTTGCTCGAGATTTATTCTCCGATAGGCAAGATTGAAAAGTAGTCACAAACATCTTCGTCTCATCGTTTGTGATTCCACAATATCTTATTTCGTTAATCGATTAAGATTATTGTGAGGTGATTGATAGTACTAGGTTGTTCTTCGGGAATATAAGTCCGGTTTATCAATTGGTTCCTGTTCACCTTGATTTATCAAAAGACAGAACAAAAATCGTAGTTATATCTTTGGAAGACAGATTTATCTATTCAATAGACTTTTCTGTGTGATACAAATTTGTTTATCAAGTCTTCGACTTTGGGTCGTAGCAACTCTTAGTTGTGGGTGAGATCAGCTAAGGGAATCAAGTGCGCAGAATCCGGCGTGGTTCAAGAGGCGTAAGGAATGCGACTGTACCTTGATCAGTATGAGATTGGTCAGGGCTCAACTACATTACAGTATGAAATTAACTAGTAGTAGGCTAGTGTCTGTAGCAGCTTAATACAATGTGGTGTTCAAATCTGGACTAGGTCCCGGGGTTTTTCTGCATTTGCGGTTTCCTCGTTAACAAAATTTTCTGGTGTGTGTGTTATTTCTTTTCCGCGTTATATTTTTTTATATAATTGAAATATCACAGTTTGTGCATAAGTTCAATCAATTAGATAATTCAACCTTTGGTTGTTGATATAAATTGATTGACACTTGGATATTGGTTTTTGATACCGTCCAAGTTATTTCTTATATTCAATCAGGCTCGCAAATTCCTATTTGTTTGATTGCGGATTGAATTGAGAAATTGAGATATAACTCTTAGATATACTTTTCTTAAGATTGAGTCTGACTGTCTAGTTGATTCTCTTGAAAGTATATTGGAGTTATTCCATACAGATTGCTAAGCGAAATATTGGGTGTGGTTGTTAGACCCCCGCTTTTCATTTCCTCACCTCGATCTTTAATCTAAATGGAGACCAAATAGGCTTATCTGTTAGAGGAAGATTGATATAAAAGTCTTCACTCCGGCTGAAGCAACTCTTAGGTTGTAAAGGATGTCAGCTAAGGGAATCAAGTGCGTAAAGCCTTGCGAAGATCAAGAGACGTAAGGAGCGCGACTATAACTGAATCGCTTGGAGGTGGGTTTGGTCTCAACTACATTCCAGTACGAAGCCTGATAGTATGCTAGTTCCTGTAGCGGCTTAATATAGTGTGTTGTTCAAATCTAGACGAGGTCCCAGGGTTTTTATGTTATTGCAGTTTCTTCGTTAACAAAATTTCTGGTGTCTTGTGTTTTTTCGTTTTCGCATTATATTGTTTATCTTTATAATTGGATTTAAACAAGTTTGTACGTATTTAATCTAAGTAGATATGTATCCTTTATTGTAATCTATTAAGAGACTTGTTTCTTGTAGAATTCATATCTTGAAAGATAGATAAAAAGTTTAATAACTTGGAAGAATTCTGATTGGATTATTGGATATGACTATATTGATTTTGGAAATTGATTTTTGAGATCGTTCAAGTACTCTTTTTAACAATCAGGTTCACAAACTCTATGTCTATACAGATACTAATTGAGTAGATGTTGAGATAACTCCATATATATATTTTCAAGAATCATTCAGTTAGTCTACTTGCTATTATATTAGGGTTTTTCTATACATGTTGCCGAACAAAAAAGTTGGGTATATTTGGTATCCCTGAGTTTTCAGAAACCATATCAAATAAGGAAATATTTGATAAAAGATAGAGCTTTGTTGCTACAAGGAAATCATTTTGCAAAGGGAAAATCGCGCCTAACAAGGTCGTCACAAGCCAAGGGGTGTGCACGGTTTTTGCTTCCAAGTTTGGCTATAGAGGCTTTTCACTCTAAACAGAAAAGATTTATATGAAGAGTTTTAGTCAAATTAAGGAAGATTTGATGAAACAGGAATTCTAAAGGGACAAGTGAAAAAGCGGGGGTCTAACAACCACACCCAATATTTCGATTAGCAATCTGTATGGACTAACTCCAATATACTTTTAAGAGAATCAACTAGACAGTTAGACTCAATCTTAATAAAAGTATATCAAAGAGTTATATCTCTCTTTCTCGATTCAATAATTACTTAAGCAAATAGAAATATGCGAGTCTAATTGAATACAAGAGAAATCACTTGAACGGTACCAAAGACCAATTTTCAAGTATCAATCAATTTCAATCAACAACCAAAGGTTGGATTTCCCAATTGATCGATTTAACGCACAACCTGTGATATTTCAATTTTATAACAAAATATAATGCGGAAAAAAAATAACACAAATACCAGAAGTTTTGTTAACGAGGAAACCGCAAATGCAAAAAAAAACCCGGGACATAGTCCAGATTGAACACACACTGTATTAAGCCGCTACAGACACTAGCTTACTACAAACTAACTTCGGTCTGGACTGTAGTTGAACCCCAATCAATCTCACACTGATCCAAGGTACAGTTTCGCTCCTTACGTCTCTGATCCTAACAGGATAGTACGCACTTGATCCCCCTAGCTGATCTCACCCATAACTAAGAGTTGCTACGACCCAAAGTCGAAGACTTTAATAAACAAATCTATATCACATAGAAAAGTCTACGGTAATAGATAAATCTGTCTCCCACAGAAATACCTACGAGTTTTTGTTCCGTCTTTTGATAAATCAAGGTGAACATGAACCAATTGATAAACCGGACTTATATTCCCGAAGAACAACCTAGTATTATCAATCACCTCACAATAATCTTAATCGACTAGCGAAAGAAGATATTGTGGAATCACAAACGATGAGACGAAGATGTTTGTGACTTCTTTTATATCTTGCCTATCGGAGAAATCAATCTCAAGCCAATCCTTATGATTGTACTTAGTACAATAGAAACAGCAAGATCAGGTCACACAACTACAAGAAAGTAGTATCGGTCTGGTCCACAATCCCAATGAAATCTTCAAGTCGTTAACCTACAGGGTCTCGGTAGAAACCTAAGGTTAAAGGAGAATCGACTCTAGATAATACAACTAGTATCACACAGGAGGTGTGGGGATTAAGTTTCACAGTTGCTAGAGTTCTCCCTTATATAGTCTTTCAAATCGGGGTTCGCAATCAATGTTAGCTTAGTAACAAAGCATTCAATATTCACCGTTAGATGAAAACCTGATTAGATTCAAGCTAATATCTTTCAACTGTTAGATCGAAACTTAGCTTGTTACACACAAATGAAATGCACGTTTATCTAGGTTTCTGTAACCATACCCAAACATGTACATCTAGTTGGTTCAACAGTAGTTGACCAAATGGTTAGCTATATGAGCACTTTCATATCAACCATATTCTTCTTTACCACAACTAGTTCAAATGACTCAAACGAAATAATTAGAGAGTTGTTCAATTGCTTAGATCTTTAAAATAGACACAATTGAAACAAAAAACGATTTGATTCACTCGAATCAGTTCATGAACTTTATAGACACGATTTGCAAACTTTCCTTAGTTTATATAAGTTTAAGTTCATGAATAATCGTTTTTAAAAAATAACCAACTTAAGTTCGCGGACTGGACGCGGACTTAAGTACCCGGAATAAGTTTGTTTTCAATTCACAAACTCCAGCAGAAATTCTCGGGATGACAACCTCCGACAGTACGCGGACTGGGTACGCGGACTCTAGTTCCGGTTTTCCTGAGCAGCAAAGTACGCATACTTTGGTTCAAGGAATAAGGACTTATACATGTATAAGTTACCACACAATGCTTATATTCAACCATGGTTGTATAATCTAAACTCTCATTTCAATCATTGAAACATTCTTAGAGGACGTTATATAGTTGTTATTCACAAACCATTTTTCGTCAAAGCCATTTTCAAGTGATTGAAACTTAACATGACTTTAGTCACTAGTAAAGATGAAATTGGCCAAAGCGAAAGCTTACCAACACATATTTCGAGAAATAGATAAGCGAGATAAACTCGGCTCGAAATAGCAAATGTGTATAATCAAAGTCTATATAGCAAAACGAATGTTGTCTCAAGATAGGAGATAGAATGTAATACCCCGATATTCGGTAGTGGTTGGCCGAATGGAATATAATTAATGGTTTGTCCTTTCCTAAAACCGAGGCTTTTTCAGCATAATTGGCTCCAGAGTTGGCAGAAAATTCTGCAGTTAAGCGTGCTCGGGCGGGAGCAATCCTGTGATGGGTGACCTCCCAGGAAGTTACTGCTGGATTACCGCAGCGATGCCCCTTGAAAACCTCACACTATCGGATAACCGCAGTGGCTAAGTGGGGACAGTATTGGTCGAGGGACGGGTCATTACATATGGTATCAGAGCCGACGACAGGTCATCTGCCGAAGATGAGAAGGCACGCTGGACGGGGTTCGGTCCAGGTGCTTCTCATGAGGGGCAGGGAATGTCGGAGATCTGGGATTGTGTATATTCCGGAGCCGAGGACGGCTCCAATTTAAGGTGGTGGTGTTGTAATACCCCGATATTCAGCAGTGGTTGGCAGAATGGAATATAATTAATGGTTTGTCATTTCCTAACACCGAGGCTTTTTCAGCACAATTGGCTCCAGAGTTGGCAGAAAACTATGTAGTTAAGCGTGCTCGGGCGGGAGCAATCCTGGGATGGGTGACCTCCCAGTAAGTTACTGCTGGATTACCGCAGCGATGCCCCTTGAAAACCCCACACTGCCGGATAACCGCAGTGGCTAAGTGGGGACACTATTGGTCGAGGGACGGGTCATTACATAGAGTAGATAGACTTTTGAGTGATAGATAAATTCAAGTCTCCACATACCTTTTATTCGATGAAGTTTCACCAGTTTCTTGAGTAGTTCTCCGTCTTTGTATGATGATCGCCATGGAGTCTTGAGCTCAACTACACTTTCTATCCTAGTCCGAGACTTAGCTAATAGTAGACTAGAAATCAAGACTTATAGTTTTGATCATTAACATTGACAAACATGCTTGAGATAGAAACGCATGCGAGTTCGACCGAGCAATGCTCTAACAATAAGGATTTGTCCACTTGAAAGGGGTGGTCGGGCAAGGCCTAGGCATGCCCAATCAAGCCTATACTGGTTTGGGTTTCCATAATGAAGCCATGACATCTCTTCTATCTCAAAAGGAAAAGTCATACAAAAGGAATTTGAGTCAAAATATAAAATGTTTGATTTAAGTGGGGAGATTCCTTAAGAAGACTTTAATGGTATAAAGATTTATATTTAATTAAATAGAAGAGAGTGTTTGATAAGGAAACAAGTTCACAAAAGGAAATCAAGAGAAAATACAAGTAAGAAAGAAGTTTGACTCAAATAAGGAAACTTAGTCAGAAGGTCTTCTACAATAAGTTTAAATAAGGATATTGTTGATGGTGGGTTTTTGTCTAAGGCGAAAATTGTAAAGATCTGGTACTTTCCGTAGCATCAGAAATACTGAACTTTAGTATGTTTTTATTCCGCAATGGATTTAAATAATGTACTAAGTTATAAAGGGTGTCTATGCCTATCTCTCTGTATATATATATATTTATGTCTATGTGCTTCATGCTGGACTCAGAAAATATACATACATGTGCAACTGTATTTACTGCATAATTCAGTAGCTATATACATATAAAATTATTAGAATAGTGCATGCTGCAATGCTCTCGGATATTCTATAATTTTACACAATAAATCTCAACTTCTTAGATGGATTTCCCGCTAGTATAGAGCGAATTTGAGTGTCAGACACAAGCTGAACAAGCTACGTTCATTGAAGCATCACAACTATGTTCATACAATCAGGTAATTATCGTGTCAGACACAAGAACTACAAAAGTCTAGCAATTTTGTGCCAACTCACATAATTCGCTTATTTTACTCAATTTTGTATGAGCACATGAAATTTGCTTATTTTATTCATTTTGTGTCAACATACAAAAATTGATTATTTTGCCCAATTTTATGTGAGCACACAAAATTTGCCTATTTTGCTCAATTTAGTGTGAGCATATAAAATTTTCCTATGTCACTGAATTTTGTGTGAGGCACATTATCTTAGCTCACATTGGCTGAGCACTAGCTTTCCCAAGCTCGGAGTATATAAATCTCCCATGATTGGTATAGATGGGGAAAAACGATTTGCTGGTTTTTAAGGAATTGAGGAGACGACCGTATGGAGGAGACTCCTCGAACCGAGCGAAATGTTAAACCTCACACAGATGCACCGTTACAAAGGGGGTGCTTTAGATTCGAGAGATCAATCTGTAATACTCTGGCCTAAATCAAGACAATGACCGTTCCAGAGTAAATTCGGTCACAAGAGAGGATAGGTTGATCTGTAGGAGGGAAGCTGAGAAATGTGTGGAATCAATGGTAATCAAAGATTGTGGGTGTGTGAATTCTGAATACGATAAGCTCCGAGTGATTGAAATTGCTCAATTGAGAGTAGTTGCTCAATTGATGAGTTGATGATCTTGTGTTGTCAGTTTGACGTGAGATTGATGATACTGATGATGATGATTCAATCATGATTCAGAGACTTATTTATATGGCTAGAATTGTAGACACCATGATTCCATGAAGTGTGACAGTTGATGGAATCAAGGATTGAGGAAGTGGAGATCGTGTTTGAAACCAGTTGCTCAACGTGTGGAGACTTGGTCGATTTTCCACCCACTACCTCGTGAATTCCTTCAACTGATTGCACGACTTGCTCACATTCCATCGTGTGTTTGAACACACGTGCCGTAGACCGCCAGACCAAAACCCTAAGTGATATCCCCCCAAATGACACGATTGACGTCTCGTGGTTTGTTAGTCAATTGATGACTTCGTGGTTTGATGGGACGATGAGTCCATGTAGTCGTTGAGTTGAACATGATGTTCTGAAACTCGTGAATTGAACATGTCGTGAGACAGAGGTATAGTTTTTACGATGAAGTGAGCAAGTATTGCTCATTCGGTGGATCGTTGAATATTGATTGTTGAACCAATATTCCTTGGTTTGAACAAATATTTATCATCTGAGCAAGTGTTTCTCATGTGATGAATTGTTGAATATTTGATCGTCTGAGCATGTGTTGCTCGTCTGATGGATTATTGGCAGCATACCAAAAATATTAATTAGAATACTGGTCGTTGAACCGAACATAATTAATAAAATTAATGACCATGAGGTCGTCATAAAATTATTAAGGTTGGAATCTGGAATGATGATCCTTGGATTCAGAAACCCTAATTTGATCAATTGATGATCAATTCATGGTTCATCAGAATTTCAACCATGGGACGAAGGAGGAAGCGACTACATGGGACCGTGGATCAACCATGTAGTGTCCATATGCTCACGTGAGCAAATACGAAGAACTCCTGAAGAGTTGACGATTTTTTGGTGAAAGAATGATTAAATGCTGGTTTAATCATTTATTCGAAAATGCTCGTCTGAGCCTTAGGTGAGAAAACCTAATTAATTATGACGAGGCGAGGGACCGACCATGGAGTCATGAAACCGTCCCTGGGTTGTCCCGTGACCGCCTGACGATCACTTCATGAAAATCCAAAGTGTTTGGAAGAGTTTTGGGCCGGTCCCACGAGTTTTCATAATTTTTTAATATTTTTTAGGTATTTTTGATGATTTGAGGGAATTTTTCCTAATTTGAGAGAAATACCATGAAATCAAGGAATTTGATGAATTCAAGGAAAGCTAATAATAAAATAATAAAACAAAGGGGCGTGTGAGACCGTCTAGGGCATGGTTGGCCGGCCAAGGCCCGGTCCCACAAGTTTTCATAATTTATTTTATTATTATTATTCGATGATTTGTGCAAAAATACCATGAAATCAAGGAGTTTTTCATGAAATTAGAGAAATAATAATAATAATAAAATAATAAGGAACCGTGGGGTGTGGGGACGGTTGGGACCAAGGCATGGCCGGTTGGCCAATGGTCACGCCCCACACTCCTTTCCTTAATTTTATATTATTTTTTATGGATTTATGAAAGTACCATGAAACCGAGGAGTTTCCTCGAGACGAAGGATATTTGATAAAATGAGAGAATTTTCATCAAATCATGGAGAATAATAAAAATGCATTAAAAATATAAAACTGGCGTGGGATTGACCACGACACGGTCGGTTGCTCGTGTGTCCGTGCTCCCAGCACCCTGGTCAATATTTTTAATTATTTATTATTTTCTTCTCTATTTTGTATAGGTTCATCGTTTCGTTGTATTTTGAAATACTCGTTCGTGCGGTGACTGTTAGTATATCGTCGTTGAATACACTTTTACCATTTGAATCGGGGCTTACTTAGAGGTAGCTCAAACGCCCGGTTGTTGATTATTTATTACTAATTGTGGAATTCAGTGGAGAATAATTCACAAAACTGAGTAATAAGATGTTTATTATTAATTCATAGGATCAGCTGAGGATTCAACTACGAATTCAGAATAATAAAGTGAGCATTACCATTCCATGGGATCGTAGATTCGACCATAGAATCGGAGTAATTAAGATTTATATATTACCATTTATGAGACCAGTTGTGGATTCGATCATGAAATCGGAGTAATGAGATAATATAGTTATTGTTATTCTATGAGATCAAGCCGTGGATTCGATCATAGAATCGGAACAATTGTTATTGCCATTCCATGGGACCAGTCGTGGATTCGACCATGGAATAGGAGCAATTAGGAATAATTAACTTTGTGGCTCCATACTAGCAGAGCAAGCTGTCTAGGAGCATTAATTATCCCGATATGAGCTTGTCGATAAGTCATATCCTTTATATAGTCAGGGTAAACTCGTTGTTTGTTCCTGAAGACGTTATCGCTCTATACTAGCAGAGCAAGCTGTCTGTCTAGGAGACGTCCATCTCGTGATACTATATAGAAATAATCACTGAAAGTATTCAGTATTCATGAGATATGTCGTTGTCCAGTCGTGAGACTACATATCCACATGTACTCTGAGAGAAGGTACTCTCCGTTGAGAATTCGATGAGAGACCTGTGTCTCGATACTCACGTCTGATTGCTGAATCAGAGCTTCGTATAATTATGAGTTTAAGAATTTAGCCTTGGTCAAAAATCCACCATCTACATTAAGTCCCCTGCTTACTGAGGAAAGCTGTGTTATTTAGTCAGCATTAAATGGTGATTTTCCGGCCATAAATAATGATACCAGTAATTGAACTTAGTCGTAAGTTGAGACGTTACCGGATTTAGAGAGCATGAGCAAACCACGACTTGATGAAGGCTTCAATTTCATGATTGGAGCGTCGCTTGATGAGCATAAATTGGTGTTGAACCGCTGGTTTAGACGACGAGTTCGTGGTCGGTTAGGATTCGCGGGTCGGGCCCAATAAGGAAATCCTTATAAAATTAGGTTTTCGAAATAAAATTGATATAAAAGGAATTAATCCTTTTCTTTTTTTTTAATTTTCCCACAACCGACCAGTGCTTCATCACCTCTCCACCACCTTTACGCTAGCAGCAGGAGGAAGAAAAAAAAAATCGTCGGCGCTCCACCGTCCGGCGCCGACCAGGTAAGCGCCGATTTTTTTTTTCCAGATGTTATGACCTTCATGAGTTTTTCATGTTTTGATCACGATGAAGTTAGATACATGTGTGTATATTAGTGTGAGTTTTATGCAAAAACCCTCGTTTTTGAAAACGTATGTTCGTTCGATCGTTAGTTTTGTAAACTAACTATAATCCCTGATTTAGGAGAGATCTTTTTTTAGTATATGAACCTAGGTTCAGTGATAACACTTAGTTTATGAGCTTTCATGTGTACCAAGGTTCTATCATAAAAGAAATGAATTTTCATGAAATTGGAATAATCCTTCGTTTTAAAGACAAATAACGATGACACGAAGGAAAATATGTATGATGAACTTGTGTCCAGTGATAAAATTTTTCTTATGAGATTTCATGTAAATACAAAACTTTATCATATGTATGAGATGTGAGCTTTCACAATATTTTTTGAAATAAACCTTCGTTTTAAAGACAAATAATGACGATACGAAGGAAAAATAGTTTTTTTTACACATATATATATGCAGCCGTGACATATATTATGCAAAATATGATGATATATTTTATTTGCATGATTTTGTTTTCGTTAGATAAAATCCTTGAAAATTTATGTATGCAAGTTGCATTAATTGCTGTTTTTTTCGAAAAATCAAAACGTGGGTTTTGAGGAACCTTCGAAGATAGACAATATATTTATGATGAAATATTTTGTTGTTGTAAACTTCATACGTCAGTTGTGTGAATGTTCACATTATGTAAATTGTGTCCGTGATTTCATGAAAAATCAGTTTCGGAAATTAAATAAAGTTTCGTTTGTTTTTGCAGTTTTCGAAGAGACGAACGATTTTGGGGTGTTAACTCTAGCATTACTATCACTATTGTTAGTGGAAGTATAAAAGGTAAGAGTTAAGAGTTACCATTTTTGCTTGTATTTCCTTGATTTATATCTGGACGGCATACTGAAGTAGAATGTAGTGTGAACCTTTTCAGATATTTAGCAAAGATGTCCAATTCCCAAGCTGACGACGCCTCGAGGGAAGAGATATGCGTTGATGATGGTATCTCCAGAGATGAGACATGCATGGATGAAACTTCCGTTGGGGGATACGAAGACGAAATCCCAGAGATTAAGAATGTCCCGAACATAGATGATGCATTCTTTGAAAAAGATATTCCAGGAGCTGAGCAACATTTGAAATCCCCAGTGTATCGTCTTTTGATAAATCCCAGAACTGTTACTCAGAAGAAATTGGTGACTCCTAAGACAGTGATTCGATTTTGTCTTGAACGAGGGGTCTTCGCCTCATCAATCATAGAGTTTAAGCTTTCTCGACGACCTTTGGAGAAATTTGCCGGCTGGGCGAGGCATATGTTGGGTTTTCCTCATGTGAGGACTATGCTCGACCAGGCGCAGGTGACGAGAGCTATTCAAGCTTCTGGAGAGTTGTTCATTTATCATGACGCAAGTGGTATTGTGGCTCTGTTTGCTCGCTGGTACATTCCCACTCATACTTTCATAAGTAGATGGGGAGAGTTTACCATTACCTTGGAAGACGTGGAGGCTCTGATGTATCTCCCGATCACGGGCAATCTTCCTGGGGATCTTTCAGATGAGGAGACCGCCGTTTCTTATGTCTTGACAACTGCAATGGAGAAAGCGAATAAGGCTGGTAGTAAAGGATGATATGCTTCCTGGTTGACACACTGGTGGCCCAAAGACGAGGTTTCTGATAAACCCATCGACGGTATGTTACCCATTGCTGCATTTTCTGATTGTTTTACCCTGCTTTTCTTATGTTTATGGTTGTCCAGAGACGTTTTTGAAGACAGTGGAAACTTGTTGAAGCCTTTTGTGATTCCCTTTGCTATTAAGATGGCTCAAGGTGAGCAACTTCCGATAGGTAGTTTATTCTTAGGCTCCTTGTATTACAACCTGGACTCCTTGATTATAGACTCCAGTGTGTCGAACGGCTCTATGAAGATTGAGTGTTATGCCAACACGATGTGTTTCTCAAGCTTTGATGTGGGAGCATTTTAAGAATTATGCACCTACTCCACGTAATGTTCTGCAAGGACCGAATACTGATGCGCGCCATACTTTCCCTGAGAAAGATAATGCTAGGATCATGCGTTGGTCCACCAAGCAGCCTCGTTCTAAAATACGTTTATTGATGTGTTAGATGAAGAATCTGAGTTCAATTTTCCCGTGGGTGTCAGTCCCTGATTATGTTTCTCAGCCGATGACTTTCAATACTGGAGAAGGCACGAGTTTGACGTCTGGTGCGCATCTGAGTGATGGCGAAAGATCTTTCATGTTGAGTTGCACTCCTGGTCATTTGCTATCAGTCACGTTTGGAGAGCTTTCAGTGGAGGAGTATAATATTGATAGAGCAGCTCGACAAATGGGTATGGATCAGTGTGTTCCAACCATACGGAGAAGGAAGCCATCAGTTGAGCAACTCAGGACTCATTTGGATCATACTCATGGATGGAGAGTAGCTACTGGTTTCCTGGTTCTGATAGATTCGCCTATGTAACCCCAGGTTATGTAGAATTCTGGGATCAGCAACTTGGGCGTTTGCGTGGCTTTGTAAGATTTCCCAGACCTCCATTCAAGGATCTTCCTTCGGCTGAGATGATTTCCAGTCGACCAAGATTGAAGTATCTTTCTGGTGATAAACGAAAGTCGTCTCCAGGATGCTCTCAGGTATGTTTCTTCATATAATCTTCACGAAATTATAAGAACTGTATTCTGATTATATTACTGGATTTCACCACAGGACGGTCGTAATATACGACCTCGAATCGGTGTAGATTTCTCAGAGACTGAGGCGGTTATTCATGGCGGAGAAGGCAGGCATAAAGGTTATAAGCTGTTACCAATACCGTAAAGTCCCCAGTTGGTGCTTTGGTGAGTTCCCAATATTTCTCACCGTGACTTTCATTGCTATTAACATTAGAATCATGAAGCCAATGTTGTTAATTTTGTTGCAGAATTTTACTCCATCGAGTCTTGAAGGTCTTCAATTTTCTGCTACTGAACAAGCAATCGCTGATTTGAGTGACGAAGAAACTGTAAGTATTTCTTCACATGTTCAAATGTGGTGCTTCATAGATGAAAATATTGATTGTAAAGGACGTGTACAGGAGGATGTCGTCATGGAGATGGAGAATTCTGGAACTCAATCATCCTCTGGGAAGGGAATGGAGGTAATTCCCAAGATTCGGAGCCGGATGGAAGTGATGTTCCTCTTGTCGTTGATGTGGACAATTCCAACCCCTTGGACACTTTGGAGACTCCTCAAGTAAGTATATATCCTGTATATTCTTCATAGAAGTATAAAAGTGCTGACTTGTGAATGAATGAATGAGAACCCATGTGAATATATGAAAACTTAGTCGAATTTCGTCGTCAGAAAATTCAGAACCCAGCTTTTTAGTAAAACGTGTAGAATCTTCGTCCGGAGTCGGATTTTGATGATCTGCATGTGCAAATTCAAGCCCGGAAAATTTCCAAGCTTTAGAAGAAGCTTTTTAAGTTTTGAGCACGTTCAGAGCCTGAAAAAGGCGAAATAGTAAACTTCCAGGAGACTTCCAGAACTTTTTCAGATTGCGCATCACTTGATATTTTGGCCACATCTACTCGCTCGTTCATCGGATTGTCATGAAATTTTGACATGTCATAGAGGACATCCATACGAAGAGAATGGAATATCCCATCCTGATTCCTTGTAGATTGCTCCCAGTTCGTCTTAGTACAGGGAAGAGTTCAGTTTCTTCAGACGGACTCATCGTAAAATGTGTTTTCATGACTTTCATGTTATTTGCTCGTGCCTTGAATGTAGTATGATGAACCTTGATGATGTTCCTTGCTGGTATACTGTGTTTCATAATCTCCTTTGGATTCGTGACTCTAACCTCATGTAATCTTCGTATTAGGTGCTAAATACCGAAGTTGAGGATACTGGAGCCAATGATGATAACTCTAACCATTCCGGAGTTATTGATGAAGAGACAACCATCCCTGCATTTCAAGGCCATGAGAAGGTCGCTGCTGTTATGGAAACCCAGATGGTTGTTGCCTCAGTGATAGAAGAAACCGAGACAGCAGCGGAGAATACCGAAGGAACTGTTGCTTTGGTCGTGGAGCCACTCCAGTGACGAGAACCGTATAATAGTGTATGAATATCCAACTGCAGGGGTGCTTTCGATCCTCCCTTTAACACTTCACTCCCGTATCATGAACTGGTCGGTGGATTCAGCGTTCCCATTGGATATGCACGCTTGTATGAGACGATATGGAAGAAGTTCGGCCACATGATCGTTGACAGGAACCCTGGGCGTGCTTATGCTTTAATCATGCAAGTAGGCGTTATCTTGCGTGTCGTGAGTGATATGCATACGAGACCCAGGAATACCGTGACTCCAGATATACTCTTTGATTGGGAGTTTAACTTGGAGAATTCAGAAAGACTTGGCCTCAACGTGAAATGGCTTCGTAAGCAAATAAACGTTATCAAGGATTCATGTGAGAAGAACATACCCTTTCCAAACGATGCTGTGAAGGAGAAGGAGGACAAGATTGCCAAGCTGACCGAGGAGTTGAACAAGGAGAGGGCGGCTTTGCAAATCTTGAAGGATGCTGATGAGCGAAAGCCTTTTCTTGCTGATCTCTTGAACTTCTGAACTTCTGAGAGATGTGAGGTTTATACTTGGGTTTTTGATATTTAGATGATGGTTGAGGATTTTCTTGTAGATTTGATAGAGATTTTCTTTTACGAAATATGAACTGAATTTTGATAAATTGCTGAATTCAAATACTGATTGCAAGTATTGCAAATGTTTTGGAGGAATTGAAATACAAATGAAAGAAAATCCTAAATGTTAAATCCCAACCATGAGTGCTTCAAACGCCCAATACCTTAAATGTCCAATAATTTCAGATAAACGCCTTGAGCCAATTTTCGTGAATTACTGGTAGGGTTCTGCCATCTGTGTTGGTCAATTTGTAGTATCCTCCGGCCACGGACTCAGCGACCATGAATGGTCCTTCACAATTGGAGTTCCTTGTAGAATGAAGACCGCGTTGAACTGCTTTGAGAACCATGTCCCCTTCATGAAACTTGTTAGGCTTGGTCGATCGTGCCTTGAATATCTTCCGCTGATTCGGAATTTACTGTTTGATGGAATTCCTCGATTGTGGCCCGTATGGACACTCGCGCGGAAGAGAGTATCCAGCATAGTGTTGATCATGCTTAGCCATGTCTTCAGCAATAAACCTCTCGATGGAGTGACCGATTTGAAGAAGTTTTCAACCCAACCATTGAGTGTAATATTGCTGAGGTGAAGTTACCCACTCGTAGCTTTTTATGACTGTTAAATTATTCATGGGGAGAAGTCCCTGGACCATAGTAGCGTATTTGAACATTGGTAATATTGGAGCAAGAGGAGAAATAAGACTTGCCTGAGCTCGAAACCTTCTGACAAAGGTGTGCGGATTATCTTCAAGTTCCTGTGTAAGTATCATCAGAGTTTTTACTTCTTCCAGATGCTCAAACGGTGGTGCTTCCTCTGCTTCGTCTTCCGACTCGGAATCCTTGTCGATGACAGGATGTGTTGAAGGCATCGTTGTCCTTTCAGCATGAATCCAAGTTCTCCCAAGGACCATGTCGTATCCAGGATCTTCCCGGATTATGAAAAACTTGGCCTCAGTGCATATCGATCTTTCTGTAACTTTGAGAGTGATGAAGCCGTATGCGTTTCTGGAGATTCCTTCGTGGTCCCTGATTGCTATGGGAGCGTAGGTGGCTTCCCGTCGAGTAATACCAGCAGCTCTGAGAGTTTTCAAAGGGATGATATTGACGGCGGTACCAACATCGATGAACGCCCTCTTGAACTCATTTCCTTTAATGTGCACTGTGGTGAGCAGTCCCCAGTCATACATTTCTGTGTCGGTGACTGAAGGTCCGGTGGTAGTCTCTTGGATCAGCGGATGTCTTCCGGACACGATGTGGTTCAGTGAAGCAAACATGTCTTTCCTTTGATATTTCGAAAGATGCAACAGCTCGCAGACATGTTCGATCAGAGATTGGACCATTTCCTTGACAGGAGGTTCGGAGATGGTAAAAGTTCTGACTGGGAGGGGGTTTTTGTGCACCCCCTCAGTCCCCAGATTGAGCTCTCCTGATTCGACCTTTTCTTTGAATATGCGCTTCAAAATTTTGCAATAACTCGTGGGATGGCTGACGTATCTATGGAAGCGACAATACCGAGGATTTTCCATGGCCTCTTCAGTTGGTTCCTTCTTGACATAAGGTAATTTGATTGCGCCGTCTTGAATCCATGCATCGATTAGTTCATTAACTTCTTCCATTCAACAGGGAAAATCAGGTGCTTCTGGATCTTCCGTATGCTGAGGAGGGATTTTCGAATTCTCCTTCTTGTGTGTCTTTGAAGGGGTGGAGGAAGTCTGCTTGTGTTGTGGTTCTGCTTTTCGCTTACTCCCTTCCGCGACAGCATTTGTTGAAGGTTGCAGGTTATACTGATTGTTGATTAGACGCCTGCTTCCTCGAGTGTCTTTTGAATCTTCAATCTTTGTAGACTTTGCTCTTTCCAAAAGAGCGGGTGCAGTGGTTGCCGACCTCTTCGCAGCTTCGTGAAGCTCTAGAAAGGCCTTGTAGACCGGGAGCATGTCATTGATGCACAAGTCCACCAGTTGTTGCCCCGTGACGTTTGGGTCATGACAATCCAGGGCTTGGACTCTGAACCTTTTCACATAATCATTGGGATTTTCACTGACCCTCTGAAACATTCTTCCAAGGTCGGAGAGGGTGACTTGTTCTGACACGAAGAAGTATTTCCTGTAAAATGCGTTAACCATTTCTCCCTAATTGTTGATGGTCCCTGGTGTGATGCTGTTATACCAGGTGTATGCCCTGCCTTTCAGAGATTTTGAGAATTCCTTGAAACAGACGACATGATTATGTTCATGTTCTCCCAAGGCTTCGAGAAAACAAGAGACATGTTCCCGAGCATTGCCAGTTCCATCATACAAGGTGAAAGTTGGAGAAACGTAACCTTTGGGGAGTGTAATCCTCTGCGTAGAGGAAGGATAAGGAGGTTGATGACGATGGTCATGCGATGTCTTGCCTTTTCCATGGTTCTCTAAGAGGTGCTCCAGATCCTCGCGAGTGATGAAATTCGGTGATCCCTTCGCTGATGAGTTGTCTGCGGCAGTTTTGTGGACTTCGTCGTCTTCTACTGTATGGATTGGAATTACTTCAGGACCGTCGTCCGAGGATTTCTCCTTCTCCTTTCCCTTCTCTTGAGTCTTCTCTGACATCGTTTTGAGATAATTACACAGCTCCTTCTGTGTAGCAGCCATGTCAGTCTGGTTCTGTGCAAGAGTCTCCTGCGCTTTGATAAGATCAGCAATGGTAGGCGGTGGATCTCCTCTGACTTCTTCAGGGTGTCGTCCAGACAGTGGATGACCTTCGGCGTGAGGAGGAGTCGTGTCACCACCATCAGTGTAGGAGGTCGGAATTGTCTCCGGGATATTCTGATTGTTGTTGTTGCTAGTGCTAGCACGGTTTGTGTTAGGATTCGTAACGGAACCTGACCTGAGATCAACCATCTTGTGAAATTATGAGATTGCAACCGAGAGAATGATCTCCCACTGTGGTCGCCAATCTGTAGATGGGGAAAAACGATTTGCTGGTTTTTAAGGAATTGAGGAGACGATCGTACGGAGGAGACTCCTCGAACTGAGCGAAATGTTAAACCTCACACAGATGCACCGCTGCAAAGGGGGTGCTTTAGATTCGAGAGATCAATCTGTAATACTCTGGCCTAAATCAAGACAATGACCGTTCCAGAGTAAATTCGGTCACAAGAGAGGATGGGTTGATCTGTAGGAGAGAAGCTTAGAAATGTGTGGAATCAATGGTAATCAAATATTGTGGGTGTGTGAATTCTGAATACGATAAGCTCTGAGTGATTGAAATTGCTCAATTTAGAGTAGTTGCTCAATTGATGAGTTGATGATCTCGTGTTGTCAGTTTGACGTGAGATTGATGATACTGATGATGATGATTCAATCATGATTCAGAGACTTATTTATATGGATGGAATTGTAGACACCATGATTCCATGAAGTGTGATAGTTGATGGAATCGAGGAGTGGGGAAGTGGAGATCGTGTTTGAAACCAGTTGCTCAACGTGTGGAGACTTGGTCGATTTTCCACCCACTACCTCGTGAATTACTTCAACTGATTGCAAGACTTGCTCACATTCCATCGTGTGTTTGAACACACGTGCCGTAGACCGCCAGACCAAAACCCTAAGTGATATCCCCCCAAATGACACGATTGACGTCTCGTGGTTTGTTAGTCAATTGATGACTTCGTGGTTTGATGGGACGATGAGTCCATGTAGTCGTTGAGTTGAACATGATGTTCTGAAACTCGTGAATTGAACATGTCATGAGACAGAGGTATAGTTCTTACGATGAAGTGAGCAAGTATTGCTCATTCGGTGGATCGTTGAATATTGATTGTTGAACCAATATTCCTTGGTTTGAACAAATATTTATCATCTGAGCAAGTGTTTCTCATGTGATGAATTGTTGAATATTTGATCGTCTGAGCATGAGTTGCTCGTCTGATGGATTATTGGCAGCGTACCAAAAATATTAATTAGAATATTGGTCGTTGAACCGAGCATAATTAATAAAATTAATGACCATGAGGTCGTCATAAAATTATTAAGGTTGGAATCTGGAATGATGATCCTTGGATTCAGAAACCCTAATTTGATCAATTGACGATCAATTCATGGTTCGTCAGAATTTCAACCATGGGACGAAGGAGGGAGCGACTACATGGGACCGTGGATCAACCATGTAGTTTCCATATGCTCACATGAGAAAATACGAAGAACTCTTGAAGAGTTGACGATTTGTTGGTGAAGAATGATTAAATGCTGGTTTAATCATTTATTCAAAATGCTCGTCTGAGCCTTAGGTGAGAAAACCTAATTAATTATGACGAGGCGAGGGACCGACCATGGAGTCATGAAACCGGCCCTGGGGTCCCGTGACCGCCTGACGATCACTTCATGAAAATCCAAAGTGTTTGGGAGAGTTTTGGACCTAATACGAGCAATTGTGCAAATTAGGTCAAAACTGTGAAAATTGATGGGACCGGCTTCCGTGAGCCAAAGAGCCAATCTTGGTCGGTCAAGATAGCGTGATCGTGTCCCCAAGGCGTCCGCGTCTCAGTCCTGATAATTTTGATATTTTCTGGCGTGCAATTGAGCATCCATTCGAGAAAATATGCCAAAATTAGGGTTTCGACGAAACTGAGGAAAACACCATGAGATGATGAAAAATAATTAAAAATAAGGAATGAGGAGGCGTGGGACCGCCGTGGTCAAGGCATGGTCGGCCGGTCGTGACCACGGTCCCGTGGTGCCTTTTCCTTAATTTTATAATATTTTGATGATTTTATGAAAAATTCATGAATTTTGAGAAATTTGATGAATTTAGGGAGTTTCCATGAATTGAAGGAGTTTTCATGAGTTAGCAAGGAAGCAAAAAATATTAAAATAATAAAAAAAGGGCGTGTGGGACCGTGGAAGGCATGGCCGTTGGGCCCGGTCCCACGAGTTTTCCCTAATTTTTAATATTTTTAGGTATTTTGATGATTTGAGGGAATTTTTCCTAATTTGAGAGAAATACCATGAAATCAAGGAATTTGATGAATTCAAGGAAAACTAATAATAAAATAATAAACAAAGGGGTGTGGGACCGGCTAGGGCATGGCCGGCCGGCCAAGGCCCGGTCCCACAAGTTTTCATAATTTATTTTATTATTATTATTTGATGATTTGTGCAAAAATACCATGAAATCAAGGAGTTTTTTCATGAAATTAGAGAAATAATAATAATAAAATAATATAAGGAACCGTGGGGTGTGGGGCCGGTTGGCCAATGGTCACGCCCCACACTCCTTTCCTTAATTTTATATTATTTTTTATGGATTTATGGAAGTACCATGAAACCGAGGAGTTTCCTCGAGACGAAGGAGATTTGATAAAATGAGAGAATTTTCATCAATTCATGGAGAATAATAAAAATGCATTAAAAATATAAAATTGGCGTGGGATTGACCATGACACGGTCGTGTGTCCGTGCTCCCAGCACCCTGGTCAATATTTTTAATTATTTATTATTTTCTTCTCTATTTTGCATAGGTTCATCGTTTCGTTGTATTTTGAAATACTCGTTCCTGCGGTGACTGTTAGTGTATCTTCGTTGAATACACTTTTACCATTTGAATCGGGGCTTACTTAGAGGTAGCTCAGACTCCCGATTGTTGATTATTTATTACTAATTGTGGAATTTAGTGGAGAATAATTCACAAAATTGAGTAATAAGATGTTTATTATTAATTCATAGGATCAGCTGAGGATTCGACTACGAATTCAGAATAATAAAATGAGCATTACCATTCCATGGGATCGTAGATTCGACCATATAATCAGAGTAATTAAGATTTATCTATTACCATTTATGAGACCAGTTTTGGATTCGATCATGAAATCGGAGTAATGAGATAATATAGTTATTGTTATTCTATGAGATCAAGTCGTGGATTCGATCATAGAATCAGAACAATTGTTATTGTCATTCCATGGGACCAGTCGTGGATTCGACCATGGAATAGGAGCAATCAGGAATAATTAACTTTGTGGCTCCATACTAGCAGAGCAAGCTGTCTAGGAGCATTAATTATCCCGATATGAGCTTGTCGGTAAGTCATATCCTTTATATAGTCAGGGTAAACTCGTTGTTTGTTCCTGAAGACGTTATCGCTCTGTACTAGCAGAGCAAGTTGTCTGTCTAGGAGCCGTCCATCTCGTAATACTATATAGAAATAATCACTGAAAGTATTCAGTATTCATGAGATATGTCGTTGTCCAGTCGTGACACTACATATCCACATGTACTCTGAGAGAAGGTACTCTCCGTTGAGAATTCGATGAGAGACCCGTGTCTCGATACTCACGTCTGATTATTGAATCAGAGCTTCGTATAATTATGAGTTTACGAATTTAGCCTTTGTTGAAAATCCACCATCTACAATTGGTCGCATCAAGATCCCAATTATGGTCGAAAATCAATAGAATCCAAACTAGGGTTAACCGTGACTGATTATAGGTCTCATATCAATCTCAGTCCGGCCAGTTTGGCCTGCCTCCCACCTTTGACGGACCAATCACATCCCTTAGACTTGGTTTGCCATCCTTCTCTAACACCTGGCATTGCTTAAACATGGTTGGATGAGCTCCAAAAGGCAACCCGAAGTTAGCCGGACAAACTGCCTGAAGTGTGTCAACTACACATGGGACGATCCAAGAAAGTCGAATCTGGCAAGTGTTAACTTCAGAGGCTAAAGCGTTGTAATGGTTATAAGTATTGCAAATGGTTTGCAATGCGTGAAACCATACCAGACAACGCTTATGCGTTGCAGATGCTTATAGCGACTGAACGCGTAGTAAATGTTGCAAAAGCCGTTGCAAAGTTTACATTTAAGCAGACAACGCTTTTTAGGCATTGCGATCATCATAAAAGGAATCCCTGACTTTCATTAAGTATCAGATTCATCCTACTGATACGTTGACCAACTTCAACAGTTTCATTTCATATGCCAAATTCGACTTACTATGAGTGTCAAACACTGATTTTAGTCGCTTATCACATGAGATTTTCACGGTAAATCATACTTATGCTCAAATTTTCCGAGATGGGAAAGTTCAAATTGTCTTGCTCCATATTGAAACATTTATCATCTATACTATCAACCTCATCTAGAGATTAGATAATGTGTCCAGTAAAGGAATCTCGAATTTTTCATTTTTTTAAGAGCGTTTCTGAACAATCTACACAGTATTGTATCATGTGCTTTATCAACCGGGGTCCAGGGTATCTGTTATCTTGAATCGTCTGTGGAAATCGTTGAAATTTTCTTCACTTTCTTGAGTTATCTTGCAGATGTCATCCAAAACGTCTCCCTGTTTTATATTGCAGTAGTAGTTCTGAATAAACATTGATTTTAAGTCATCAAATGTATGAATTGAATTTGATGAGAGACTTCGAAACCATGTCAAAACATCTTTTTGCAGACTGCTAGGGAAGAACCTCGTCATTATGTAGGTATTATCCAAAAATAAAGCCACCATCTGCTCAAGATGGAATATGTGCTAGTCTGGATTTGAATCACCTTTAAGCCCTTTGAAGGTCAGTAAGAGGAAATTTTCCGGTAATCGTGTTTACAGATTTCCTTGGACAATGGACTTTCTTTGAACATATAAGTTGGGCAAGATCTTGACCTGCTGACTATTAATTTGATATTATCCTCACGAGCTTTCATCATTCTTTCAGTTTTTGAGTATATTGATTCTTGCACTAAGTCAACTGTGACAGCTGGTATGGTTTAGGCATTATTTCCTTCTGATCCTACTTGTACTGGTTTACGAATGAGTTGTAATCCCTGAACTTCTACCTCAGGTTTGTCTGTTTCTGATTCAATAGCTAGTTAAACATCGATGACTGAGCTAAGAGTGGTGGGAAACTAGGATGTAAACTCATTTTTCTGGATGTAAGCTTTATGGTGCATGTATACAAGCTGTGGTACAACTGGTGTGGTTCAGAATTGAGGTGGTGGTGGCGTCAGCTGGCTGACCTTCTCAGCTAGGGAGACGATTGATCTCAGCAAGTCTTGAAACATGTCACCAGATATTTGTATCACAAGTGTTGTATTTAGATCTGAAGGTCCTGGTAACCTTATGTTTTGCTCAGGTGTAACAACTGGCTCAAAAATAACAGCTTGAGGTCATCCTTCTACCATTACTGTTGATGATGTGATGATTTGTGGGATAGTTTGTTACTTCTGGCGTAAGTGCTGTTGTGTTTTCAACTGATATTGGTGTACTTGGTGTAGTTGTGCTCATTGTGGTCCTTATGGTGTATGTATACTCTGGTGTTCCATATTTGGTATTATCTAAGTTTGTCGCAACGGTGATGTTACACCTGGACGAGGTGGTAGTAACCTTATGCGTTGACGTTCCATTTTATAGCTTCACAATTATAGAAGTTCTTATATAAGTGATCATTATGGAAAATAAAGTAAAGATGAGAATCATTGACCAGATCTAACTTGAAGATCGCCGCCATACAATTTTGGTTGCAAAACTTTTGAGTCGGTTAATTAAAAACCTGATTGTTATGGATTAAACATTGCTTAATTATCCCGCATAAGGATTAATGTAAAAAATCAATTGATCAAACGATGATTAACATATAATATGAGAATATATCTTAATTTCATATCAGATTCTCGAGATCTAAACAAATCTAGTATTTATGTAAACTATTATTGACAATGATCATGCATTTAGTACTATTTCTATTCATAGAAATATTCTAGTATAGGTTTGTTGATGAAAACCAAAAATTTCAATTCTGCATCAAATATAGCTTTAAACATATGATTTAGAGCCACAAATTCAGATCTAGACTATTTAATGATAACATGATCATATTGGCGACAAGTTTATGCAGAAATCAACTATAAATTCTCATACTACTTACGAAGATGATCAAGATTTTATGATTAGGATCAACAGTAATTCTTAGCAAGTACATATATTTGGGTTTGTGGATTATTGTTTAGTCTTGAGTGTTATTGAACACCGCTAGTGCTTATAAGTTCAAAGCCTACTTAGCCACTATGAACTATCACTGTGCATGGTTCCAGAACCCAAGACCATAATGCATATTCATCTGTGTAATCTCAATGCGTATTTTTCACATGCTTACATGAATTCCTAATAAGAATGTCAACTAAACAACTTTTTGCATGCATCTCAAGCCATCTTAGCTTGAATTCAAAGCTACCTAGAGCCTTGAAAATTTATAAATATAGAGACTCCTGCAACGTGATTTATTAATCAGTGACACTCTTGTTTCCTTGTTGTAAGTTTGAGTCGTCTTCCATAACCTAGGTTCTTCATAGAACTGTATTATAGGTTACAACTTTGAAAAGTTCATTAAGGGATTCGTGAAGCCCGGTCAGACTTTATTTTACCTAATAGTTTCAGTCTGAATCATGTTTTTATTAATCTTTGAGGTTTTCATAATCTTGGATCGGGAACGAGATAGATAAAAATCACTAAGTTCTCTTCTTCTCAGACATTTATATTAGTCGATGTTGGATAAATATAGAAAACCCAAATTTCCAAAAAACAATTCAATACGTGAATAAATCAAAGGGTTTTGACAAAACCTTTTGATAAAATATACTCACTGTAGGATCCAATTTATCTAATGGCCACTATTTTTGATGAGATGACAATGTTTTTGTTTTGGTTCCTATTTGGTCGATGAATGTTTACCTTCTCCTACATCTCCGCGAATCAATTTACAATTTTTTCTATATAAAAATTGAAAGCTCGATCTCCTCGAACAGTCCACCATATCAGTAGACGCCTTATACCTTCTTAGTGTTTTTTTCTTTTTTTCAACGATTGATTATACCTTGAAAATTCGATCGCGACAAAGTGGAAAATTTGGGTGAAAGATGTGAAATTTGAAAGTAAAAGAGAAATTGGGTATTGCAACTAAGCAATATAACTAACAGAATTTTGGTGTAGCAGATACGAAGAGCTACATGATTCTTAGAAATGTTAATAATGGCGGCCGCCGGTTTCAATGCAAATCAGTTCCGTTCATCTTTATATGATCATTTCCACTCTCCTAGATCATACATCCACTCTCCTAGCTCTAGACCTCTTCTTAATCATGTATACGCCAAATCCCCAATAACACACTAGCAGAAAATAGAAAAATTCTTTCAAAAGCTTAATAAACATTACCTGAATGTAGTTGAAACCCAACTGCCCAAGCAACCGATCGAAGTTATATTATTATATACAAGAAAAAAAAAACTTAATTCAACATTTTATCAATCTTAAATGGAACTGTTTTTGTTAGTCTTGATCACCATCCAAAATCATATCAATTTTAAGTTTTCATCCGAAAAAATAAATCTAAAATAATCCTAATTACTTAGCCAAACACACACTAAACCTAAAATTGATGCCATGCCATCACATATGGTAGCTGTTAGATAAATCGGATCCTACGATTAGTATGTTTTGTCATACGGCTTTGTCAAAATCCTTTATTAGTTGATCCCGACCCTTAAAATAAATGAGTTGATAGAAAAGTACCCGAGAGAGTGAAACTTAATAGATTTGATTTTAGTTTCAGTAGTGAGGAAAACTCAGTACTTTCGCCCTTTTTAGACATCCCTCTCATCTAGGTGGGTGAAGAAAATGATAAGCCTCAAACTAGCAATGTTGATTTTCAGATCATGCTAGCCATTGTAAACACTTATTTATATTTTGTTTATATTATATTTTATTAAATGTATTTCTATTTTTGATTGTTGGATAGAGAGTATTACAAGAAACTAGTTGGAAGCCTAACAAGCTAAGCTCCAACAACGTACTACTATATTAGTTGAACATGTTGTCGTGTTAGTCTACCAGCAAGCAGATAGGGGGGCTATTATATATTGCAGGGGGGCAAGCTAACTCTATCTTCCATGTCAAATTTTGCAATATTGCGCTATCCGGAACTCGAATCTGGGACCTCCTGAAGCGCATGAAAATTTTGAGGTATGGGGATAACTCTACATACATTTATTAGATTTTACGGCTCCAATCGGGATGAGGGCAACGGTCAGCCGAGTTAAATTTTGCTCCAACCGGGATGAGGAGAACGGGAGGTGGTTACCCCACTCTAAAGTCTAACCTAACTAGTATACAATACTTTATTTTTCTATTGATATATAGGACTTGGACCTAAACAACAAGTCTATATAGGGTAACAATTGATTATCACCTAAACCAAAGTTTATCCGGTTGGGTTCCAACAGAAACGTAGGGTAAAAATACTTGTATGATAAAGAACTGTACGATCAAATCTATCGGAGTTATTTTTGATGGATTTCATCGTACAGAGAAATAAAAATCACTTTCTAAAGTTACCCCCCGGGGTCTCAGACCACTAAAAAAACACTGAAAGTCATGAATGCCGAGTACCTTAATTACTTCAAATAAAAAAACGTGTGAGAAAATCCAAACTTAAAAACAGTCCCAAAGAGAAGAAGAATATACTGTAATTCCCCATCAATTTATGGTAAAGAAATAAACAGCCTTCACAAATCTAAAGATAGTGATTCACACTTGAGAAAAAAAAAAAGAAAAAAAAGCTAAAGATAGTGACATTCTAATGTAGATAGCAATTGATAAGCTAATAATAAATTAAAGGGCTTTTTAATAAACAGCCAATTTTTTGAATTATATTTAAGAAACTGATCGTTCTTTCAAATCATTATACAAAGTGGCCGAGTTTGACATTTTCCATCCCGTTTTATTCAAAAAACGAGTAACAACAGTTAAGTGGACATTTGTCAGTTATTGCCGCTACAAAAAAATTAAAAAGCCCCTAAAAATTTAATTGTTTCCATCTGTTCGCTTCTCAATCAACATACTTGTTCCTCTGATAATAACTCGTTCTCACTGATTTCCGGCAAAGACTCTCATCCAAATTCTCTTGTAACTCATATCCAGACACAACTCGTTCGTTTTCAGACTCCTATCAAAAGTTTCGTGTCCCATTTGATGCCAAAAACTTCAAGTAGCCATTCCCAAATAAACCAGGTAGAAATAAGCTTGATGGTTTAGGCATTTTATCAAACACTTGGTGTACGTTGGGCTGGTGATACAAACATGAGTATGTTGCCGATAACTAATACCATCTTGTGTCTTCTTACTGCAACAATTTCCAAATTTGACAACAATCGCATTTGTAACTCATTCCAACTCATAAAAAAAATAATAATAATCTCATCCACTCGACCAACTCATTTCTTGATTTCGCAGCCACAATCAGATCAAGACTCTTACAACTAAAATCTATATCACACCCATCCTTTCAATTCACTTAATTTACTCATTTAATACTTGAAACCAACAACAATATAACTTCTTTGCTCCCCTGTATTTTTGGTACCAACCAAACCCAAAAAAAAAAAAAAAAAAAACTATACTATTTTCCATTACAAGTTTGCACTCATGGATAGCAGGCGTCAAAGTTGCCTCTTATTACCATTGCAGCCATTAAAAAATAAATTCACTTAAAACTCTTCTTTGTCAGCATCATAAATCCATCACCGTAACTCCAATTTTTCTTGCCAATATTGCACATCATTCTTTGTCAATTTGTAGAATCGTTAACGGAAACAGTTCATAACATTTTTTCATGGAGGGTTTGGTTTCTGTCGCGGCTTTGAAGTTTGGGGACTGGTTTTTCGTTGCTATGAAGAAAATGTGAAAGAGAAAGAAAGAGAGTAGACGCAGGAAATGGGAGGAGTTATAAGGCGAAGAAAAGAGGGAAAGAAGAAGAATAATCCAATAAGGATACACTTGTAATTTTAATATGCATGATTGACTAAATCAATGCGTCTGACCTCGATGGTGGGTCCAGGTTAAATAATTAACGGAAAGGTATCTTAAAAAACTGGCCGGTTTATTTTAGGGGTATAAAAACAGGTCATTTTATTAATTTGCCATAAATTAAACTAGTTGTATTATGTAAGACGGTAGACAATAAAGAAGCAGATCAAATAATCTTTACTTGGTTTCCTCTTCCTATGAAACATTTCATATTATTTGTTTATTGGTTGCTGTCTATCACCACAGGATGGGTCTAACAGTCCAAGTCTCTTAACCCTCATCTATTTTTTGCATCTATGGAATTTCAGCATTGAATTGTTGGCGAAAACAAGTTACTTGAGGCAGAAAACTACAAACGGAAGAACACAGGAATAAGGTAAATATAACCTAGCGTTTTTAGGGGCCACTCAAAAGGAATTAGGGGTCACCTTTTTATTCCCATCCATTGAAGGAGGTTAAGGGATGTCTTAAAAATAAAAAATTATCTATATTGTCCTTCACCTTTATACTAAATCTAAACCTATATCCTTTATTTTCATAATCATATCATTCCACTTCTTCTTCTCTTTTCCACCCATTGAAATTTTTTTCCATCATTTTAATTTTGATTGAAAACAAAGATCATCGATCAAACAAATGTTATGATTGATTGTTTAAAATTAAAACCCAAAATTCATTAACCTTAAAGTTGAAACTTAGAACATCAAAAAAAAAGGAGTTCAACAAACAAAACGAATAGATGATAGTAGTTGTGATTCAAAATTAGGATTTGATTACTTGAAATCAAAAATTTGATCCGAAAAATTTCTTGGATTTACAGTAGCAGAAACATAATCGGTAGATAACTATCTATTTTACCTACCGATTATGGTTGATGTTCTTGGATTTACACTAGCAGAAACATAATCGGTAGATAATAATCTACTTTACCTACCGATTATGGTTGATGTTCTTCGTTTCTTAAGAACATCAACCATAATCGGTAGGTAAATTGATCGATATCTACCGATTATTCTTGATTCTAAAAATTAAATTTCTCTGTACAAAAAGTTACGCACAATCGATAGATAATGAACACCATTAACTACCGATTGTGAAAGTAGAAAATTTTGAAACTTTTGTTAAGTTTTGAAAATTTGAATTTGAGGCCATGAACACAATCGTCAGATAATAAACATCACTTATTAACACAATTCACTTCCGATTATGGTAGTACTAAAATTCAAAAATTTAGTATATTCGGAGGTTAAAGTAACACACTTTACTACCGATTATGGTAGTACCAAAGTTCGAAAATTTTAGGATTTTGGCAAAATCATATTTTGGGGCCAATATACATTCGGAAGTCAAATTTACTACCGATTATGGTAGTACTAATATTCGAAAATTGAAAATATTCGGAGGTTAAAGTAACACACTTTACTACCAATTATGGTAGTACCAAAATTCGAAAATTTTAAGATTTGACAAAATCACATTTTGGGGACAATATACATTCGGAAATCAAATTTACTACCGATTATGGTAGTACTAATATTCGAAAATTGAGTATATTCGGAGGTTAAAGTAACACACTTTACTACCGATTATGGTAGTACCAAAGTTCGAAAATTTTAGGATTTTGGCAAAATCTCATTTTGGGGCCAATATACGTTCGGAAGTTAAATTTACCATCGATTATGGTAGTGCTAAAATTCGAAAATTTAGTATATTCGGAGGTTAAAGTAACACACTTTACTACCGATTATGGTAGTACCAAAGTTCGAAAATTTTAGGATTTTGACAAAATCTCATTTTGGGGACAATATACATTCGGAAGTTAAATTTACTACCGATTATGGTAGTACTAAGATTCAAAAAATGAATATATTCGGAGGCTAAAGTAACACAATTTACTACCGATTATGGTTGTACCAAAGTTCGAAAATTTAAGGATTTTGGCAAAATATCATTTTGGGGCAAATATACATTCGGAAGTTAAAGTAACACACTTTACTACCGATTATGGTTGTACCAAAGTCGAAAATTAAAGGATTTTGGAAAAATCTCATTTTGTGACCAATATACATTCGGAAGTTAAAGTAACACACTTTACTACCGATTATGGTTGTACCAAAGTTCGAAAAAGCCAAAAAAAAAAAATTCCTCAAAAATTTTTTATGCTCAAACTACCGAATATCGAAGGATAATTTTGTCATTATGAAATATGGGAAATAAGGGATGAACACAATTTAGGATTGGGTGAAATTTTTTGTTTTATTGTTGGCCCCTAATTCATTAATAGCCCCTAAAAACGATAGGAAATATAGAGGTCCAAAGGAACAGTACCCAAAAGGCAAAAAGTACTTAGAATCCTGTGTTGATTTTTCACTCACTCACTGTCCGTCTGTCTTTCTTTCTCTTTCTACTCTTTTGTCTTGGACCTGTTTACATATTTCTTCTCAACAATAATTTTGACAGAGATACAGAGAGAATAGTACTAGTACTAGAGCAGCAAGAGGAGCTGGCATGGCCCTCAGAGGAGCAGCTGTCGGCTTTATAGTGCACCACCAAAATGTCCGGAGAGAGAGATAGAGATGGTTATACAGTAGAAGTGACCAGTAAACACAACAAACAACACAGCTTTAACCCCGAGCTAGCTTGTGTTTCTTTTCACTATCATGTCTCTCTCTCTCCACCATCAGCTTTCTTACTGCTCTCACTCTCACCCCTTTTTAAGCTATAAAGATAAAAATAATAAACACCCGTCCCCCTCTTTGGCTTTCTTCTTTCTTTCTTTCTCTCTGTGGAAACCTATTATTATTATTTTTATTGTTAACTATTTGATGGTTCCAAAAAAGTAACCATGGATGAAGATACCTAAAACAGAGAAGAAGAAGAAGAAATACCAAAACCCTCGATGGATATTGTTGGTTCAGGTTCTAATAATAATTTCGGTGTGTCATCATCATCATCCTCTTCCAAGGGTGGAGGTGCTGCTGGTGCTGGGGGAGGTGCTGGTGTTACGGCGGTTTCATCTGATTCATCTTCTCTCAACGGTTTGAAATTTGGTAAGAAAATTTATTTTGAAGATGTGGGTATTGGAGTTTCAGCTAAATCCGTTGCTGGTTCGACGTCTATTTGTGTTCCTGATGGGATTCCGTTATCACCGCCGACGCCGGCGACGTCTCGAAACAGAAGAAATGTTGTCCAAGGAGGGCAACCTCCGAGATGTCAAGTGGAAGGTTGTAAGCTGGATCTGAGTGATATTAAAGCTTATTATTCAAGGCATAAAGTTTGTGCCATGCATTCTAAGTCTCCTAAGGTCATTGTTGCTGGTTTGGAACAAAGGTTTTGTCAACAGTGTAGTAGGTTAGTTATTTTCTCAATATCTTTTATATTTTTGATCTGTTGAGTATGATTTTTTTATCAGGTTTTGATTCTTTTGTTGGGTGTTTCTACTTATTTGTTCTTCATTTTGGTTGATCATGAAATAGGGTTTGTGTTATGTGTTTTCTTGTTGTTGGTTATTTTTGATTTTCTTGGCCACTTTGGTCGTCTTTTGTTATGAATTTAGTTTAATTATTGAACTTTGATTAGTTAGAAGTAAGTTCTTGAGAGAAAATCTTTCAAGTCACGTATGTGTTGATTTAAGGTATGTTTACTTTCAAATTAGAATTTGTGTTTTGCCTAAAGTAGACCTGTTTTATTGTTGTTGATCATTTGGAAAAAGATTGACAGCTTTCTGAAGGGACGTCTTAGATACAGTATAAATGGCTGTATAGTTGGAAAACAACTAGGAAACTAGCAATAATACCTTTTATTCATAGTGGTGGTTTTGGACTTCGTGGATAAGGCAATGTTGGGTTGATACAATTTAAATGTCTTTTTTGAATGACTAGAATATCACCTCCACCAATATCTTTTGGAGTCTTTTACTTTCTTTTTTTTCCCTTTGTTGAGAAAACTTTTATAGCTAGTTTGTGTGTTATGAACTTGTAGTTATAATATTTAGACAAGGATTGATTACAGTAGACATTGATCATACTGCTGGTATGAGGTAGAAGCGACAATGATGATGAATAGCTCACCCAATAATCCTCACATAACTTGGAAGCAGTGCAAGCACAATGATCCGTAGTGAATGAATCAGGCTGTAATAGATTTGTTTCAAAACTCCTGTTCCTATTCCTGGTATACAAGTCAAATGCAGATATCCAAGTGGAAGGGAATGGTTGAGAAAACCCTTCCTTAAATTAATGGAAGGATTAAAGAGAATAAAAAAATACAGCATTTTAATATTGTAAGCAAGAAAAAAAAATTAAAGTAGAAAAATAATGCTGTTCTGAAGGTTTTGATTCAATCATTATGCAGGAGACACTTGGTAGTTGTTTGCAGGAGAGTCATCATAGTTTTGGAAAATCCCAAATCAAGGTAGTAGAGGAGAGGAGATTATTATGCTTCTCTTGTCCTGGTTGCCTTATTACTTGAGAGGTTGAGAGTAACTCTGAGCCAAGGTGATTTTATGTTAATTAAAGCTGTCACCGACAGTGCTTTCTCATCTTTTTCACGTTGTGCCAAAACTTGACGTTTACAAGTCAAGTACCGGAAAGAAAAAACAAACTGAGTTCTTAACTCTGTACTGTGTCTCTTAAATAGCCAATAGGGAACTATGATGTTGGCATGGCCAGGATGGGAAATGTGAGAAGTTCGGAATAAAAATAGGAGTTGTACTTAGACACAGAAAGTCCTATCCAGTTTCTAAATTATCCATGCTTTATAAAAATATCATTTTCTAATTTGAAGTTTTCGAAGATCTAGAAGTCTAGCAATAGTTGTATAGACTTTTGGATAGTCAATGTTTTGGTTTTGAAACTACTCGTTGTGAGGCGTGGTCCTGTATACTATTCTTATGTTCTTGCCTTGAGTGATTTTGGTAACCTCTAGCACCATGTTATACAGAGACATTTGGGATCTTTTAAAGCTAATCTCTTCATGGTTTCTAAACTCATACGTCAAGAAACTTCAATGCGCTGCTTAACTGTCTATGGCATGCTCACTGATTTTAGCCAAGTAGCATTTTATTTGACATAACCGTGCAACTTTTCCCAATCTATCATACCAACTGCTCAATGTGATAGAGAAGGGGATCCTTTTTTTTTTTGAAGGGTATAATGGCGATTTGAGGATTTCTATAAGCTGAATTGTATTATCAATAGTGAGCTTCTTTTTGGATTGGAAAACTAATCTCTTTTTCATGCACTGATGGAAAAAATAAATAAATGTCTTTGTCGTATGGTCTTCCAGTGCATATTCTGTGTAATATTTAGTTTGGCTGCTAAATGATTCAAATTAACTGGAATGAGCTTTGACCCCTACACTTTCATAAGTAAATTGATTCAATCATTCAAATTAATTCGAATGCTAAATATCGTTTCTGCGGATATAATTCAATCATTTTGAATTTTTTAGCAATTGGTACTGGAATCGGTGTACAAGCATGCTTCAAACAGATAATGTTCTGCCATATTCAAACAACCAGTAGAAGTATCAATGAGGATTAGCATTTATCCAAATATGTTGAAGTCTGATACACTGAATGCAGACGTTTTTGCCGTCATGTTAAGGACTACTGTCATAGTGTCATTTAATTAAATTGTCATGTTAGTTGGGAGTCTTTCTTAAAGTGCCGAATCATGATTTTTTCTATTCATGTAGTTGTAAGTATATTTGCGTATTTCATGCTATCTTTTGATCAGACACTGGATATACCTCGTTCTCTATGTTTTTAGGTTTATGACTTATTGGGTAGCTTGTGCACAGATTTCATCAGCTCCCTGAATTTGACCAAGGAAAGCGCAGTTGCCGTAGACGTCTAGCTGGCCACAATGAGCGTCGCAGGAAGCCGCAACCTGGATCTTTGTTATCTTCACGCTATGGTAGACTTTCAGCATCTCTTCAAGGTGAGATAGTAACATATAAATCATGGGTACAAACTAGGGCAGGAAAAACCAAGCCTGACAAGCTCAACTAAGCTGGTCTGAAATATAGATAAAGTTGGCTAGAAGTCTTTGGATATGCTATGCATCCTTTGGATAAAGCCACCATTAGTTTGTGATATAAAAACTGATTTCATAACCTAGGATGGAACGGGTTATGCTTTAATACTTTGATAGTCAAAACATGTTTGGTTTTAAATCTGAAAACTGTTATGGAGTTTCTTTTTGTTGAAGCGGTAATTATCATAAACTACTTTCCTTGTATAAAATTTTGAGTCATCTTCAGAATTAACCTTAACAAAAATTTAGGAACTTTTGGACATGGCAGTGAAGTCCTGATGGTTGTCATTGGTTCTTCTTGTGTCTATTTTTGATCGCTACTTATTTGGTGAGTTGGTTTCAACTGTTCCGTAAATATTGTCTGACAGAAGATAGCAGCAGAGGCGGTGGCTTTGTAATGGACTTTGCCGCATATCCAAGAATGTCTGGAAGGGATGGCTGGACAACCTCAAGGACGAGTGCTGATCAACCCAGTGCTACAGGAAAGTTTCTCGCACTGCAGTATCCTCCAGCAAATGTCTTCTATCAGGGGTCCCACACTTATATGCAAGGTTCATCTGCAGCAGGTGGGTCCGTTTTTTCCAGTTCTAGAATACCTCCGGGTGAGTGTTTTGCTGGAGTCTCCGACTCCGGCTGTGCTCTCTCTCTTCTGTCAAACCAATCATGGGACCCAAGAAATAACCAAGCTTCGTCTAGTGTTTCTGTTAATAACTTAATGAACGGCGAAGGGGCTCCAATGGTATCTCAATCAACAGCACCGAATCAAGGTGCTGTTAGTAATAGCTACACAGTTAGCTCGTGGGCTTTTAAGGGTAACGATGAAGGTGGTGGTCGTGGCAATTCTCATGAAGTGCACCATCATGATTTGGGCCTTGGGCAGGTTACTTCACAACCCATGAATGCCAACCATCAGTTTTCTGGTGGCGAGCTCGAGTTAGCTCATCATGCTGTGGAAAATAGGCAGTACATGGAACTTGCTCACTCCAGGGCTTATGACACATCGTCAGTTCAACAGATGCACTGGTCTCTGTAGAGATGCATCTGGTTAATGTAAGAGTTTCTCGGGCATGTATTAACCAGATTTGCTAAGACATCCTTATAGTTACGCTTCTGTGGCGATTGCTAAATTGACTGTATTTCTGGGGCATATCTCAAGGTACAATTGCTTGAATCCAGAAACCTTGTTTATTGAAGTGCTCTTTTTAGGTTGTATGAGTTGTATAAGCAAATGCCAAACCTGGGCTTGGATGCTGAACTTTAATTAATAATCTTCTTTTATGAGTATCTTTCTTTTTGTGTTTGTGCGTGTGATAACTCCCTCTAGATTATACGGCAGTCTCAGGGTTTATTCATTTTTAACATCTGTGACAAGCAGTCGGGTATCAAAACATGAGCTATTTATCAGTAACATGGAAGGAAGTTGGACTGAGATGTCAATAACATCTTCTATTTAAAACATGTCGCAACACATCAACTATCAAGGGCAGAAAAGGCTCAGGAGATGCAAGCCAACTTTCATAGAGGGGGTGTGCAACAATCTCTGAGTAAATTGCAGAAACCAAGTACTTATGGTTCGGCCATCAAAGTAAACAATTAAGTTGGTTTAATGATGCTGGGCAGCAGTTTTAGACCTTCAAAGGTCTCAGTAAGGAATGGATCGGGACCATGGCATACATATGGGAAAATAAAGCAGCTCAAGAATGATGTAGCTACCACAGTATATCTGATCAATAAAATGATACAAATTGCCAATAGGAGCAATGATTAGTTTTATGGACAGGCATCAGGTATAACTGTCAGAATTTGACAAAATTTTCATGGAATTTTCTATCCATGATTCTAGTGAGAACTTAATACAGAGCAGCATCACATCCTAAAAGGGAGACCAGCATCACCAATGAAATGAAGCTTGATAACTGCCATAACTACATTCTGGTTCTTAGGACATGCAGAAGTACTCAAATCCAAGCTGGCTCTGGTTCAGTACACCATGACATCTGTTGCAGGCCTGTGGTGGCTTGTAACAAACACAACATCTCCTGGTTCTGTACTTGGTTCTAAAGGAGCAAATCCTCAGTACATAATTTACAGTCGAGTGGCTGGAATTCTGGAGATGCTGAACTATCTGATATTTTGATTCAATGATCGTCTTCATCGATTCCAGGGCAGCTCAATGACAGTGCCTCGAGTGATTCATACTAAAACAAAAAAATGGGATTGTGTATTAGAGAATCAATCAGAACAAATGGATGACTTATAAGAACTCCAGCAAAGAAGCCCACAAGCGTTTCTAAACACCTATTGAACCTACGAGATTTAAATAAATAATCAAGTAGCTCACCTGGCATCCGCAGAAGAGGCAGTAGCTATGCTTGTCCCGCAGCTTAACTAATATCTCAAGTAAATCCTGCATACATGAAAACCTTAACTGTCACTTCCTGCGGAATAAACTATTTGAAATATCAACACAAATGTATCTTCTCAAGACAAAAACTGGCAGGGAGATGATACAGTCACGACTACAAGGTCCAAACTGCATGGATCTGTTGCTTATATGGTAGATTTGTTTTGGTTTCGATCATGATTGAAGATGTACACATTATAAACCAACTAGTAGAAAACAGAAAAGCATAAAGAGCAACTGTAAGTCTAAACTCTAAATTATAGCTCTCGAGACACTGAACAAACCTCCAATAACTTAATGATGGACAAATTGGAAACCAAGTCGAATTCCAAATATTAGCTTTTAAACATTAAGTCAGTTTTCTTAGCTACTAATTTCAGAAACTTACTAAAGCCAAATCAGCATTTCTTCACACTATAGGAGTTAATTATGCACAAACTTGCTAATGCATTTTCTTAAAACAATCAGTTCAAAATAGGCTTTCAAACTGAGTCACCATTGCTTAATGACGAGGCACTAACTCCTTAAAGTGGACATTATCAAGTTTTACTCGATTGATGCTAAAAAGACCAAATTGATAAGTGATACAGCTTGACCGAGACTCAAATTTCAGACAGAAAGTAAATCGGCCAAACCAAAACCTAACTTTCCAAACTGGTTACCAGAATTTTGCTTAACAGTACAACTAACTTTGTAGTCTTAACACTTGAGATTTCGACTGATATATGCACCAAATAGCTGAGAATTCAACATAACCAAATTGATTACTGAACTCTACCAAAGTTCAGTTTCATGCATAAAAACTAGAACTAATTCCAAATTTAAACCAAACAAACTCATGAAAACATAAATAGGGAAATGTACCTCTTCTGTGATTATTTCTTCTTCTTCTTCTTCTTCTTCCTCTTGTTCATCTTCTCCTTCCTTCTTAATTGGTTCAATGATCTCTTTATTCTCCAGTTGATCGAGAACAGCTGTAGCCTTATGGTAATTATAAACAAGTCTTCTGCTTTTCCACTGCAATTTCTGCCTAGAACCAAATTCAACAATCAAACCCTCAACTTCTTCTTTCTTCTTTCCAGCTCTAAATTCCTCTCTCTTAACTTTCTCCTTGACTGGATCTTCTCTACCAATCCCAGCTCTAGAACGCCTTATCTCAACTCCAACTGGTTCAGCCAGACCTGACCCGCTCTTTCCTAATGATGAACCTGGACTGTAACCCATTTGCTTCAACATTTTGAAACCAATATTTGATTGGGGAATTGCAGATTCCATGTTGGTTAGGGTTTTCTCATCTTCCTCTCGTTGCTTTCTTTCTCTATCTAATTTCCTTCGTTCTTGCCAATTTAGGGTTTTAGATTTTTTATTCGAAGGCTCATGAGTTATGCGTTTAGAGGTTAAGTTCTTCTGAGAAAAATACGAAGATAATTAGATGAAACAAATTAGAAGGAAGAGTAACTAAGAGTGATTATGAAATCTATACTTACCTTTCTGAGTGGAACTTTGGCAGGATTTTGAGAAGTTTCAGGAGGAAGAAAGATGGAGAGATCGGCCATGTAATCATCCTCATCAGTTATACCTTTGTCCGCCATTAATGAAGCTTCAGAAGATATGGTCATTGTTAGTTTGGAGACTCCTTAAACCATATTAACTCTTCTATTGTACACTGACTCATAAGTAATTGGGTCAATAATTGGATTGGGGATCCGGACCTCTCACCCATTTATTTGGCAACATTGGTGTTTGAAAAATCGGGTACAAATCCGACAAGTCTGATATAATAAATTAAGGGAATGTTATAAATACCCTTGATTGTGGTTGACCTTGTGTGAACACATAAATCTCAAAGCCATCCACGTGTTCACAAACAATATTCGCATACATTCTAATTCTGAAATCGCACATCGTATATGTAAAAGGGATGATTATATCGATTCATCGACTCTAAGCCTTTGGGCTTGTCATTGTCTAGTCGAATATTATCATGAATAATGTTCGTATAAAAGGGATAAACAGAGAATCAAACATAAATGTAAAGCACATGACGTTCAATGCTGAATGTAAAGTGCTGAAATATAAATGAGACAAAGATTTACGTGGTTCGGCACTAAGGCCTACATCCACGGGGTTGGTGTTTCACTATGTATTGAATGATTACAAAGATAGTCAAATGACTTTAGAGTACACATAGGTCTGTGGAAGTAGGGGGATCACTTACTCTTCCTATTTCTCTCTCCTATATTCTCCTATCTTTTTTCTGGATCGGTCGACCCCTTCTCTCTTAGTGGAGAGGGGTATTTATAGGGTTGGAACGTGGGTCCTACTTCTGAGGTGCCGTTGTAATCTTATCTTCTTGTGCTTTGTGCCCATTACGCAGAGGTCTTCGGCATATGCTGCGGCCTAAGCTTGAATGCGAAGGGTTATCCTCGCCTCTTCCACGAGCTGATTGACACGTGTATATCTCTTTGGTATTTAATGCGGGTAGATGGATGTCTGCTCGTGTCAGACAAGTGTCTATTTGTCTGGTCACATCTGTGTCAGTCAAACTTCCTCTCAGCCTTTGATTTGGGATCTTCCTCGGGATTGGGTGTATTAACACCCCAGGGGTATTATCTGGTGCTCCTCTAAGCCATCATACCTCTGTGATCCTTTGTCCCTGACCGTCAGATCTGCTGACCGGTGGCATCTTCTGATGAGATGCTTGTTATCATGTTTTGATATCTTGTTTTGCATGCTTTCCACGTGTCTCTTTCTGTACACGTGGTGGATGATGAAAGGTGTACATACAATTTTCCCCTCTTCTTCTGACTTCGGCGCATTTTGCAATTTAGAAGAAGAAAGGTCGTCCTACACGTTTTATCTCTCCTGAAATAACTTCCCCTATAAATACGGGCACGTTTCCCACTTTGCATTAACTTTCCCCATAACTGCTCCTTGGTACGAGGGACAATTATTGTCTTCTCTAGCTTTATAAATAGGAAAGAGAATGTGAAAAAAAAACTTTTATCCTCTTCTTGTCAGTGTTCATCCTTTCTTTGTTTTCTATTCTTGTTCTTTAGTCATTTATTATCGTCATTCTTGTGAGGAAGATAACAACATTCAATTTTCTGTCTCTTTCGCTCTCGACTGTTGTTGCCCCTGTATCGCAGACAACTAGCTTTTGATATCTCTGATCCTCCTTTCTTCGACTGTGGTCGGTGCTTGTCGTCCTCTTCTATACAGGTATGGGGTTTTTCATTAGTTGTTCATCATTGATTTATCTATGTATCTACCCGTTTGTTTCCTGCTGCTGTATTCTTGGCTTTGTGATGAAGAACACACATGTCGAAGCATATATGCTTGCCCCTGTTCTTTGTTACAAAGTCTGTGAGTCTGTATCTAAATATTATCCCTGGAGTTTGATGGAGTATTTCTGGTTATTTTTAGTTCTTAGGGTTTTTAATGTTTATCCGGATGAACCATCAATTATGGGTTTTTTTGATCTTTAGTGATCTCCTCGTATTCTTCTCTAAATTGTTTTTGTGTTTCCTTGTAGATATGTCTGATCGTCCGCGGGCTTCTTACCAAACCCCGTCGTCTAGTCCGCCAAGATACCTTCCGCGTCGAGATTCTGACAGATCTCCACTTGGGGAAGGTCCTTACAAGTCTTCGCAATCGGATCCTCGGGGTCATAGGGTTTCATCTTCCTCTGGTGCGAAGGTTGTGCCTACTAAGAAAGGGGATGTGCCGAAGGGTCCTTCTGGGTCTAGGTATGCTGTTAACCGTGCCCCTTCTCGTCCTCGTGAAGATTCTAGGATTACGCAGGCTCCCCCTCGTGATGACTCTAGGAGTACGCGGGCTCCTCCTCCTCGTAATGAAACATTGGATGTTCCGCCCCTTCGTTCTATGGCTCCTCCTTCAGTGCCTCCGCAGAAATCTTTGCCGCCTCCTCCCACGGTTTCTTTCAAAGGGAAGTACTCCAAGGGTACTATGTCGAGAGCTGATCCGTCTAAAAATCTTCCTTCTAAAAGGAAAGCTTCGGAATTGAGTCCTACTTCTGATTCCGCAGAAGAAGAAGAAATTGTCCCCGTGATACGCAACATTTCAGTTGGTAAGAAGAAGGTCACTTTCAAGCATATTGATCTTGAGATGTTCAAGGAAAAACATGAGCTTCAAGCTTTTGAGGTTCGCTTCTATGCCCCTGACGATGATATCACTTACGAGCTCCTTGCTAAGTATCAGTTTGACGAGTTTCATCTATTGACTACGGTTGGAGCCTTCGAGGCGGGTCTCATGTTGCCCCTATATAAGTCGGGTGACTCCTTTTATTATGACGTGTTGGCTAGTCGCGAAGGCTCTTCCACAACACTCATAATCGTTCCGTGTCACAACTATCTGGGAATTATCTTCGTTCACTGAAGGAATGTTACCTGCGAAGCAAGGGAGAGACTATGATGACCTGCTATGTTCCAAATCCTGCTGAGAGAGAGTGGTACACTCCTCAGAATTTTAACAGTTCCTTTGGGGATTATGTCAACAGTAGAAACCGTAAGCCGTGGAGTGTTAGTCTTCGTAATTGCTGCTCCCGTGGTGAAATTCGTCTTTTGAGTGAGGTGAGTGATGCCAAGCTGAAGTATGTTCCTGGTACTGAGGGATCTGCTAAACGGAAACTCTTTCCTGCTCGTGAAAGGATTAAGCGTGACCATGATTATGAATGGCATGCTACTGTTATTGAGGTAGTTGGTCCTTGGGCTTATGGTTGGATTCCTGGTCCGCGCGGTTGGCGTCCTTCTGAAAACAGCAAGCCTCGTGAAACTCCTCCTGCTCGTTATGGAGATTTCTGTCCTTGGCGTCCGAATTTCGCGGGCATGAATTTTCCTTACGCTCTTGATGTCGTTGATGGAGATGAGGAGGAGGGTTCTGGTGCTACCCATCCACCGAAGAGTGCTGCTGCTGCCAAGGTATAGTTTCTTCTTATATTCTCTATTCTATTTGCCCCTTTTTCCTTGCTTGAAATAATTTTCATTTTTGAAGTGAGGGAAAAAATGAGCCTTTGTGGGGATGTGTACTGGTTTGTAGGTGTCGAAGAAGAAGAAACTTGGACCCAAACAATCTTCTACTGTGGTTACCGGTGAGGCTGAGGTTTATGAGGAGGTTACGAGTCCTGTAAACGAAGGGTATGCTGAGGATGAAGAAATGTCCGATGGAGAAGAGCGTACCGACACTTCTCACCCTGATGACGAAGGTGGTAATGGTGAAGAAGAAGTTGTCGCGGTGGTGATGGTGAAGAAGAATTGCCGCGGGTGGTGATGGTGAGTCTGAGGGTAATATTACCGTGTGGTGGTACTGGCGGGGGTGGATCTGCCCCTGTTGGCGATAATATTGTTGGTGTGGGTACTCTGCCCGTTATTTCCCCTGAATTTTCTTTCGGTAGGATATATTCCGCGGGGAATCCTTTGATGTGAATGCTGCCATGGGTCTTGCAGAAGACTTCTCATTGCTTTCCCCAAATGATGATTTGGATGTGCTTGGGGAAGATGCCACCGGTCAGCAGGCTGAAAACGCCGGTGGTCATACTGAGGCTGGTGATGTCGAGACTTCTGCGAATGAGGGGAGAATAGCCAAAGGGAAGTCTGCGGTTGAATCTCCTCCAGAGAATTTCCCTTACTCGCTATTGCCTGAAGGCGAAGATGCCATTTTGGCTTGGCTTAAGAAGAAAAATCTGATGTTCGTCCCCAACCCTGCCCCAGTGGTAAGAATTCTGACGCTTATACTCGTCAGATGATGCAAGTGTCTTCTGAAGTCCGCGTTGCTGAGATGTGGGAGAAGAATCTGAGAGCTTCAGAAGCTAACTTAGTGGTTGACCCTCCCTCCTCTGTTGCTGATATGATGGCCATAGCTGATGGGTACCAATACGGTTTTCCCCAGCATCGTGTCTTAGAGGTAAATCCTTGTACTGATTCCCTCATGATATACGAACATTGTATTCTTCGCGATATCCGATCCCTTGGGTATAATAATGTTTGTTGTTTGTGACATAGATGATGAGGAGCGAACATTGTAACCATGTTCTATACCAATTCTTTAAAGCAAAGTCTTTAAAGTTGGAGGCTAAGCTTCGTCATAGAGAAGAAGAACTATCTGCGGCCGAGATGGAAATAAGTGAACTGAAGGGTCGCCTGAAGGAAAAGGAGCGGCTGGGTAATGCCGAGGAGAGTCTCCGTTCGGAACTTGCTATAGTCCGCAACGAATTGGAGCAAGCTCGCAGAAATGTATCGTCCCTCACAGGTTCGTATTTTTTATTGGTCTTTTACTCCTCGTGATTCCCTATTTGTACTTTGGTGTTCTGTCTCAGTCTCCCCACCCTATCTTCAGTGGGTGGAGTCCCCGAGCTCATATGGCTTCGGAAAGAAAGGGAACGACAGAAATCCCGCATTGCAGAGTTGGTGGGTAAGTTGAAAAGCGAAGCCGTAAAGTGGAATGCTCGTGCTGATGAGCACAACGCCTTAGCAGCTGAGTGGCGTGAAAAGCGAACACTGATGGTTGATATGCAAAATAAGTACAATCATGACCGTTGTCTGTTTAATGGTACGCTGCTATGGACGCGTGACAACCTGCGTGATGCTCGAGGACATGCTTCGGACTTAGAGGCTAGAGTGCGCTTTTTGGAAGGAGAGTTACAACAGGCTCGTTCTTTCTTAGGCCCCGGGGTTAGGGATAGTATGCTGCATTTTCCGAGGAAAGAGATAATGCTAGGGCTGAGGTTGGTGCTCTTAGTAAAGCCCTAGCAGCGTCTCGAGCTGATGTTGCTCGCCAAGTGGAATCTGAAAGAGATCTTGAAGTGAATGTGTATCGACTCCATAAAAGGATGGGGGAGATGAATGACGAAGTCAACCATCTTCGTCACTTGGATTCAATGAAGCAGGTAGACTTAGACGCGAGTCAATTTGCTCTTACGAACCTTCAAACGGATTATAAGAAACTATCCGACGAATATGACTTTCTTGATGAGGCTCGGGACGCAGTTGTTAATGAGTATGAAGAGGCTTCGGCTAATGTCGAAGGTATAACCTCGTTTTATCGAGTGTGATTCTGTTATTTCTTCGTTTTAACCCCTTGGTATTTCTTGTTTTCAGCACTCGAGGGACAGCTTCACGCAGCAAATGATGAGCTTAAAAAAACTCAATCTGCCTTAGTGCAGCAGGAAGGACAAGCCAACTATTTCAAAGGGTTGGCCGCGTCTCGTGAGGAAGCAGAGATTGCCTCCAAAGAGGCGGAACGCCTATCTGCATTGCTGTCTCAGGCCAACCAGCGGACCGCTGTTATCACTTATAAAGCTCGATGTCAGTTGGCTGAAGAGACCAACAAAGTCCTAGATAAGATTGAACTTGATCTTAAAGTCGAACATGGTCTTGTCAAGAATTATCCGCGTCGTCCCCTTCCCGCGCCCTTGCCTGGTTCTTCTGGGCCTTCTTCAGGTGGTAGCGTACCTTCATCTCGCAGAGACAACCCTGTTGATGGAGCTGTATCGTCCAAGTAGATTTCTTTTATTAGTCATAGAAAGTTGATCCTTGTTGATTATATAATTTCGGATCATTTTTTTGTGTTTCCTGCTTTATCTTATTTGCTGAACTTGTAATCAACTCTTTATGAAATGGATCATCCTTTTGGCATACCTGCGTTATCAATTCATTTTTATTTTAAGTATTGTGAAGTGTTAAACTAGAAATAACTTGCTTTGTAAAAAGTTGAGAGTGTTTGGGTGCGACACCGAAGGTAAATACCTTCGTGATCGTCTTGAGACCTGTCACCCCGCTGGCGAATCCTGGGCCAGAGGATTCCCAAACGGTGGGGGCCGAGGCAGCGTTCTAGGATATGGAATGCTTATTTGAAATATTTACATGCACCCATTCCGTCGACCCGCTGCCTTAAAATTGGTTGGGTATCTCTTTGCTGGGTGCCTTCCCCCTGGTCTTACACTCATAGACACTGATAGGGGAGCCCTGAGAGATTGTAGATTAACTACTTTCCCCAATATTGTTAATTTATTATGTAATGTACATGCGTTCACCCAGCGGGCCTTTTGACCATTTCGTTTGCTTGAAGATTTCCCAAAAAGTTTGTTTGATTGATAGGTTGAGGCCTGCTACTCCTCGTCCAGAGATAGAAACATGTAAAGCGGTTACGCTGCCTTCTTCTTCTGGTATTCTTCACGCAGATGCAAAGCTGCGCTGCTCCTATGGGTAGTACGGTTTGAGCCATTTAGCATTCCAAGGGTGCCGGAGGACCTCGCCTTTCAGATTGCGAAGATAGTAGGAACCGTTTCCCGCAATGTCGTGTATTATAAAAGGTCCTCCCCATGTAGGTGCTAACTTTCCCCATTTCTTCTCTCGTTGATACTGCGGGATTGTTCTTAGCACATACTGCCCTTCTACAAAATTTTCGAAGCTTAACCTTTTTGTTGTACTCTCTCGCTAGTCTCCGTTGATAATTTTCCATCTTTTGCAATGCTGCTTCCCTCCTTTCTTCCAGGTCGTCCAGTCTCTCTAACATCATGTCTGTTGTGAGATTTTTCTCCCATGCTTCGGTCTTTGTGGTTGGCATGAGGATCTCTGTTGGGATGACTGCTTCAGCTCCATAAGTGAGGAGAAATGGGGACTCCCCAGTGGCAGATCTTCGTGTTGTCCTGTATGCCCATAATACATTGTGTAGCTGTTCACACCATCGCCCCTTGTGTTCGTCTAATTGCTTTTTGAGGATAAGGGCGAGGGTCTTGTTAGTAGCTTCCGCTTGTTTGCTTTGAGGGTATATGGGGGTGGACTTGTTTTTCCTTATTTTGAAAGTGTCGAAGAGCATGTCTATGTTTTTCCCCTGTAATTGTTTACCATTATCGGACACGATTTCCGCTGGTATGCCGAACCTGCAAATAATGTTTTGGAATATGAAAGTAAACACGTCCACGTCTCTGATCCTGGCTAAGGCTTTGGCTTCCACCCATTTACTGAAGTAGTCCGTGGCTACTATCAAAAATCGTCTTTTCCCTGATCCTTCGATGAAAGGCCCAACGATATCTATGCCCCATTTTGCAAATGGCCACGGACTATCCACAGAATTCAACGTTGTTGCTGGTGCGTGTATCTTTTTGGCGAAACGCTGACATTCTTCACATCGTCGGGACATTCTTGCAGCATCTTGTATCATTGTGGGCCAGTAATATCCTTGCGCATTTTTGCTTTGTCGGCTAGTGATCTCATGCCGCTATGATTCCCCGTCACCATAATGGATGTCGTTTAGAATTCGATGCCCCTCTTTCCTGGATAAGCAACGTAGTAACGGTCCGAGGAAAGATTTCTTGTACAGGATCCCATCCCGAAGATCATATCTTCCTACTTTGGAGAGTATTTTCCTGGTTTGTTTTGATCCGCGGGTAAGGTTCCATCCTTGAGAAACGCATGGATCATCATTCTCCAATCATCTTCGTTGTTGAAATCTTCGTCTTGATTTGCTCTTGACAGGATATCTTCTTCGTCAAAATCGTCACGGATGTCTTCTCCCACCTGATCTTCGATATTTTCTTCCACTGTATCTTGATTTGTAGCAAAGGAAAATTGTGATGCAATCGAAGGCTCGTATACCCTTGTTATTTTGATAGCTTCGATACTCTTGTCCTTCAGCATGGATGATATATGCTAGGGCATCCGCGTGCCTGAGATCCCTTCTGCATAAGTGCCGGAACTTGATGTTCGGAATTTGTGATGCCAATGTTTGGACCAAGGCCATGTAAGCTGAGAGGGTGTCGTCGTACACATTGTATTCGAGCCCTATTTGCCGTATGACAAGCTGCGAATCACTTGTCAGTCTTACATCAGTTACCCCCATCTCTATTATTAAGCGGAGGGCATGTACGACTGCCTCGTATTCGACGATGTTGTTAGTATGCTCTTTGAATTCTAACCTGAGTGCCTGTACGATCCTTTCTCCAGTTGGGGTGGTGATGACAATGCCTATTCCTGCCCCTTCCTTATTTTTGGAACCATCAACGAAGACTTCCCATTGTCTTTGACTCGCGGGTTCGAGGACATCAACTGGATCCTTGCTTTCCTCGTCGGCTTCTGGTATTCCCCTAATCTCTTCATCGTTGTCCAGGGGGAGGTCTGCTAAGAAATCCGCCAAAACTTGGGATTTTTGGGAATGTTGAATTTCATGAATGATGTTGAATTGGTCCAGGTGGGTGTTCCACTTGGCTATTCTACCTACTTTTCCCCGCGCTTTTGAGGACTGCTTCCAGTGGTGCTTTGCATGGGACGCGGATGAAGTGAGTTAGGAAATAGGTTCTCAGCTTTTGAGTAGCCCATACTAATGCCAGGATGAGTTGTTCGATCTTCGTGTAATTCCTTTCCGCAGAATTGAGGGTCTTGCTGACATAATAGATAGGTTGTTCTATCTTCGTATTGGTTTTGACCAACACTGCGCTAACTGCGTCTTCTGTCGCTGCTATGTACAATGCCAAAACCTCATCAGGATCAGGCTTCTGCAGGATTGGAATTGAAGCCAGGTGTTCCTTGATTCTTTGGAAGGCTTCTTCGCATTCTGCGGTCCATTCAAACTTACTCCCTTTTTTGAGAATATTGAAAAAATGTTTGCATTTGTCCGAGGATCGGGCAATAAATCTGCCCAAGGCTGCTAAGGACCCATTGAGCTTTTGCACTTCTTTTAAATTCTTCGGAGATGGCATTTCCACTATGGCCTGAATCTTCGCGGGGTCTACCTCAATACCCCTTTTTGTTACCAGATATCCGAGGAATTTCCCTGAGGTGACACCGAAGGTGCATTTTTCTGGATTTACTTTCATGTGATGTTTCCTCATTGCTTCGAAAATATCTCTCAGGTCCTGGTGGTGATCTTTGCGCAGCCTACTTTTGACGAGCATGTCATCAACGTAGACTTCTAGGGTACTACCAATCCATGGCCTGAAGATAGCATCGACCATTCTCTGGTAAGTTGCCCCTGCGTTTCGAAGTCCAAAGGGCATTCTAGTGTAGCAATAAAGGCCATGCGGGGTGTAGAATGTGTGTGTAGTTGATCTTCTTCTGCCAGGGCTACTTGGTTGTAACCAGAATATCCGTCCATGAATGACAGCTCTTCGTACCCTTCCACTGCTTCAACCAGTTGATCTATGCTCGGTAGGGGATAGCTGTCTTTTGGACATGCCTTGTTGAGGTTAGTAAAGTCGATGCATATCCTAACCCCTCCATTTTTCTTAGGAACGACGACCATGTTGGAGATCCATGTAGGGTATTTGACTTCCTTGATGAAGCCTGCTTCTAGTAGTTTCCGAAGTTCTTTTTCTACTACTGCCTTATGATACTCTGGTGCAACTTTTCTTTTTTCTGCCTGAAAGGTGGCGTGCCTGGTTTGATGCGCAGCTCGTGTTGGATTATTTTGGATCAATCCCCGGCATGTCTCCTAACTTCCAGGCGAATACATCCGCGTATTCTTTAAGTAATTTGGTTAAGGAATCTTCTCTTTTCGTCCATTATGGTCCCTACTTTGATCATCTTCGGGTTTTCTTCCGTTCCTATGTTGATTTCTTTTACGGGCTCCACTGGTGTGAACACCGGCTTCGGGTCCCCAAGGACTGGGACGTTCTTTAATTGCTATTTGGTATGTTTCTGTCCTTCGTTGGCTGCTGAAGTACTTGCCTCTGTGTTAAGGACATTATCATCTTTTGTCAAGCCCTTCCCTGCGGTTTCCTTGAGGAACAGGTCTATGGCCTTTTCTTTCGCAGCTTCTTTATTTTTGATCCTTCGGGTTTTTCGCTGCTCTTCCTGTTCGTTGTTGATACGATCCTGAGTGGCCTGGCACTCTTTTGCAGAGACCCGATCTCCCTTGATTTCCATTACTCTCCTCGGGTGTAGGGAACCTGAGATATTGGTAGTAAGTTGCTGCCACTCCCTTGAGTTTATGTACCCACTTTCGTCCAATAATGGCGTTATAGGGGGATGGGGCGTCTACCACGCTGAATCGTGTTTCTACTTTCATGGGCCCGGCGTTCACCTGCAACACGATGTCTCCCAATGGCTTTGTGGGCGCTCCGTTGAACCCGTAGATGGTGTAATAAGAGGTCATCAGCTGTTCATCATGGAGCTTCATCCGTTTGAAGGCGTCGTAGAATAGAACGTTCACTGAGCTTCCCCCGTCGATGAGGATCTTTTTGAGGTTACATCCGGCCACTGGTAGTGTGAGGACCAAGGGATCGTTATGGTCTTCCATATCTTCTTCGATATCTTCAGTATCGAAGATGATAGGTGCGTCCATCCACTCTTCGTGCTCGTCCACCTCTACGCCATCAATCTTATATAATTCGCAGTGGTCTTCGAATTGCTTTCGTAGCCTCTTTCCTATCTGCGCTGTAAGTGAGGGCCCTGCGGCTTCGGAACACGAGATGGTGTTGATTGTGCGGTTTCCCTCTGGAAGTTGGACTTGCTTGGTTCGTTTGGATCTGTCCTCGGTGACTTCCTTTCGTATGTATTGCTTGAGTTCGCCAGCATCAATCAATTTTTGGATCATTATTTTGAGGTTTTTGCATTTCTCTCGGTCTGGTGTCCATTGAAGCAATGATACTCACAGTAATCTTTAGACTTCTCGGTCCTTGGGGGCTGTTTTCCCTTAGACCACGGCCACTCCAAATTTTCCCTTCCTTTGATCTCTCGCAAGATCCGAGCGTAGCTAGCATTGAGCTTCGTGTAAACCTGATCTTCGAATTTTCGATCGTCTTTTCGTCGTTCATCTCTTCGTTCCTTCCTATCTTCGTGCGGTCGTTCCACTGAGCTATTTCTTTTGGCCCCGCTGGTTTGTTCTGCGGAATTGGTACGGTGAGACCTCTGCGTTTGTGCCCTCGGGTTCTCACGCTGGATTTCTTCAAGACGAGCATACTTCTCAATAATTATTCGAAGATCTCCTTCTGTCTTAGGTACGCTTCCGTGGATCTCAACAAATAGTGGACTCATTCGGTCTAATCCCCACTTGTAGCAGTTGATGCTTACTACGGGATCCACACTCCCTATGGCTTGGCAGATCTTGTGCCATCTGTTGGTGTATTCCCTCGTGTTCTCCTTGTAACCAATTGCCAGAGAAAAAAGTTTATCCATTCCGGTGTTGACAGCTTTGTTGTACATGTAGGTTCTCAAGAATTTCTCTGCGCGTTGATCGTAGGAGTTGATGGAATCAGGTGGCAGGTTGTCAAACCAACAAAGCCGATCCCTTCAGACTTGATGGGAAATACCTACAGAGGACGGCGTCGTTTTGACTCCATCGGGCTAAGATACGATTATAATACCGGATATGTGCCGGGATCACTGGATCCGTCATAGCATTCAAAAGTTGGGACAGGCACTTTAACGGAATGGGGGTATTTGCCAGGCGATGAGTTAGGGGCGTGGAGTTAGCTTCTTTCATCACCTCTTCAAGCCTTCCTCCGCCTTGTCTGGCTTTTAACTGCCTGATCTCAGCCATCATCTCATCACGCAGCTCTTCCTCATTGCGCGGTAATGTCCCACGTTCTCATGCTCAGTTGAGCGTTTCTTTCTTCGAACTCACTGTCATAATAGTCTAAGTCTTCGGCGGCATATTCCAGATCGGATGCACTGCTTCCCCTAGCGGCGTTTGCTAGGATGATTCTTCGGTCTCGATTAGGCTCTGGTGCCTTAGAATTTGCTTCGTCCAGTTGTTGGCTAGTCTTCGTGCTTTGGGAAATCCTATCTTTCAAGTCTTGGTTCTCTCTGGCCAGAAGAGCTACGGCATCTACGTAGACCTGCTGGCTCTTTTTCAATTCTTCGAGCTCTACCATCTGTCGGTGGGACTGGTTTGATCCCTGATTGGGAGTTCCGGCTTGTACCCCTACGTCCATATTTCCCCCTTCGTCTACTGTGTGTATTAAGGGTGGTAGAGGATCATCTTCAATTGTTGGTATCTCCAAGTTTGGTCCCCTCGGTTGAGCTTCCACCCGCGGTACTAAAACCACTGGTATGGTTTGATTCTGACCGTTGGTTGACGGCATTCCGAAGACTGGTGGATGTGCGGGATGATGTGTCATAGATTCTTCCACCCCTTCTCTTTGTTGATGGATTTGGTTTGAAACCAAAGTCTTGTTAGCTTCTGTAGCCTGGAGGGCCGCAACAGTTGCGTTGTTCTTTGTGGCTGCTTCTTTGAGAGCCGCGGCTGCAATGGAGTTAGTGTTCATAGGTGAGGTAATTTCCGCAGCATCCTGCCTCTGAGTAGATGTTTTAGCTTTGTCTCCTTTCTGCTTGCTTCGGGTCATGACCGGGGTAATCCTCGGTGTCTCCTTTGATGAGGCTTTGGTTTTTCCTGCCTCTAGTATTTTTTCCATTTTTAGTCCTTTTTCTGCATAGGGGAATAAATAAAGAGAACCAAAGATATCCACGAGGATCGGGTTAGTGCCATTCGTATCCGCAAAATTTGTGGAATAAAAGGAAATGAGTTGCCCAAGGGCCTTAATAAAAGAGAAACATAAAGACTCCACTGGTCTAGTTTTCGCAATACAAATCCTCTAATAAACAATCATGGACCTTGTTTTCAGACTACTTTTGAAAAGAAAAACTTTTGAAAAGGCAGATCCGTAGCGAGAACTCATGAATCTGGATTATTAAGTCTTAGTTTTAAAAATAAAACGCCTCACGTGCAAATATGTGATAGATAGCCGTGGATTTGTCTGCTTTGAAATGGTGTTTGTGAAAATGAAGACCATGAACCCAGAATAAAAAAGGTTTTGAAAGCACGCTGAACCCAGAATAGGGCACAATCATAATGCGCGTTTAAGGTGAAATCACAGGATAAGATAAATCTTTTACCGGGACAAAGTCCCTGTTTCTAGCGCCAGATTGTGAACACATAAATCTCGAAGCCATCCACGTGTTCACAAATAATATTCGCATACATTCTAATTCTGAAAATCGCACATCGTATGTGTAAAGGGGATGATTATATCGATTCATCGACTCTAAGCCTTCGGGCTTGTCATTGTCTAGTCGAATATTATCATGAATAATGTTCGTATAAAAGGGATAAACATAGAATCAAGCATAAATGTAAAGCACATGACGTTCAATGCTAAATGTAAAGTGCTGAAATATAAATGAGACAAAGATTTACGTGGTTCGGCACTAAGGCCTACATCCACGGGGTTGATGTTTCACTATGTATTGAATGATTATAAAGATAGTCAAATGACTTTAGAGTACACATAGGTCTGTGGAAGTAGGGGGATCACTTACTCTTCCTATTTCTCTCTCCTATATTCTCCTATCTTTTTTCTGGATCGGTCGACCCCTTCTCTCTTAGTGGAGAGGGGTATTTATAGGGTTGGAACGTGGGTCCTACTTCTGAGGTGCCGTTGTAATCTTATCTTCTTGTGCTTTGTGCCCATTATGCAGAGGTCTTCGGAATATGCTGCGGCCTACGCTTGAATGCGAAGGGTTATCCTCGCCTTTTCCATGAGCTGATTGACACGTGTATATCTCTTTGGTATTTAATGCGGGTAGATGGATGTCTGCTCGTGTCAGACAAGTGTCTCTGTCTGGTCACATCTGTGTCAGTCAAACTTCCTCTCAGCCGTTGATCTGGGATCTTCCTCGGGATTGGGTGTATTAACACCCAAGGGGTATTATCTGGTGCTCCTCTAAGCCATCATACCTCTGTGATCCTTTGTCCCTCACCGTCAGATCTTCTGACCGGTGGCATCTTCTGATGAGATGCTTGTTATCATGTTTTGATATCTTGTTTTGCATGCCTTCCACGTGTCTCTTTCTGTACACGTGGTGGATGATGAAAGGTGTACATACACCTTGCACAAATACCCCGAAGACAAAAAATAACTTTTTTCGTAGCCGAGAAAGTTGCTTTCGCTTCTAGAAGCAACTTGTATTAAGTTGCTTCCACTTCTGGAAACTACTTGTTTTAGTTGCTTCCACTTTTAGAAGGTAGGGTATTTTTTAAGTTTGATAAAGGCATATTTTAGGAGGTAAATTTTGAGTGGTATTTAAATAAGTTTCCCATAAACAACTAAGTTTTTACACTCATCCAAAACTTCTCCACAAATTTCTACATCTCAAAATGAAAACTTCACAAAACCCCATTGGGCATCCATAAATACATATTGAGTAATATTTGTGGATGTTACTTTAAAAAAAAAAGACTTATCAATATGCTTAACGTTTATTATATATTTTGCATATCGAGAGGAGTTGCGTATCTCAACGGGTTCAGAAAAAGAAATAACATCAGTTCATGCAAAATAAAAAGCGTTGTTAAAAACTACATATTGGTTAAGAAATAATATTATATCAATTATGTCAATTGTCACAGGTTGCAAAGTCATAGCTGATTTTATTAATAAGAAATGTAAGGACATTTCCGAAGAAGCTGAAAACACAATGATAGAAATTGAAGCAATATTGGAAAAACTTCCCTAAGCTAAGATAAGACATATTAGCAAAGATCATAAATCAGCAGGGAATATGTTAGCAAAAGAAGCAAAAATCAAGAGCCTTCGACATAGTCCTCACATTTACAACAAAAAGTTAGAAAATCAAGTATTTTATCTACTATTTTCGATGGAAATGAAATTGGAAATACCGTACTATACTTCTTGATTTATGAAAATTAACCTTATCACAAAAATAAAATAAAATAAGTTTGAGCATACGTGAAAATTTCAGGACATACATAGTGTGACCCAACTAGTGCGGGGGTGATAAAGGGCCCATAGCTATGATGTGGTCGTGCCATAAACTTTAATTATGTGACCCCTCTTTATCTATCATTTAGTATGATTTTAAGTCGGGACTAAGGAATTTTTTTATTTTACAAAGTTATTAACTTATCACGGATTAATTTAACGAAGTTCTACTATATCTAATTTCTACAAAAGAAAGAAAATTCATTTAAATTATAAAGTGCTTTGTGGAGAAAAAACAATCCGAATGGATCAAAGGTCCTGGAACAAGAACTCAAAGGTGACAATGCAAATGCATGGGTTGGATGCAACACTCGATTTTGGTGGGTGTAGCAATAAAACTGTAATTTGAAATTGAATTTGGTTGGAGGACTGAGTCGCGTGATGCACCTATTATCAGCAATAAAATTTGACCCCCAAATCACTACACCAAAACAACCTTTTTGTGGCGTTTATAAACGTTGCGCGTAATTTGTGCAACGGTAATAACTGTTGGAAAAACGACATTACACATTAGTGTGCAACGCATTTTATCCGTTGCACAAATTATTTTGAGCAACGCTTATAAACGTTGCACGATAGGTGGTACAACGTTTTATTTTTCCAATTTGTGCAACATATTTGTTAATTTGTGCAACGGATTTAACAATAGAAAAACACGTAGTGGGTCCCATAATGATTTTTTTTCGACGATTTATTTATTTGGTGACGATTATATCCGTCGCAAAATGTTTTCAGAATAATTTTTCTTTTACCGTCGGCTTAAATTCCGGCAGTTTTATGCACCTGCAGATATATTCAAGCAGTTTACACAGAACAAAATTCTTATGCGAAACTATCAAGGAAGACTCATGCAAAACCAAAATTCCTAAGTTTGAGATAGCATATAACAGTCACTAAGGACAAAGCAAAAGAGATAGCACATTGGATAAAAATAATACAATCTGGAGTCACATAACAGTCTTTTCCTTCTAATGCCACAGACCACTGCATTTGAAGCAGAATTGGTGAAGTTGATGGAATCCAATGCAACAACAGCTACGCAGTATCTTCAAATCAAAGGTCACTGTCTCATGCCCATTGCTATTGCAGGAGCCATCTCTTTCAAGAAAGAAGCAGAGCATCAATCCAAGACTCATCATAGGGAAAGCAGTCGTATTTCACCAATGGCCAATTCAAATGGTCATAATTCTTCTCCTAATTGGAACACAATGCAGAGACAAAACACTGTTAATAACAATTTTAACATAAAAAAGAAGATACGGCAAATGCAAGGGTATACTGAATTGATATTAGTTAGTATACATAATTGGATTTCCCTTTGTTTTATGACATTTTAGATTTCTATCCATAAAAGATAAAACGGTCGCACAGAAAAAAGCACAAGAGAACTTAAGAGAATTCCTAAGTTTTAAGGAAGACTCATGCAAAAGCAAATTCAATTGGTTTGATGTCTCCAACGAGACCTCATCCTACAGGAAAACATTATTGCCGTCCATAGGGCACTGCGCGCCTGTTCATACAGGTCATGTAGAAAAAAGAAAATAGTCAACATACGGTTCATGCCTCAATACTTATGTTTGCATATGAAGCTACAGTCCTAAGATTTTCAGCTTATTTGATGAATCGGTGCAATATTTTCAAGTTATGTTACACAAGTACAAACTAAAGACATAATGAACACGAAAAGGTAACAAGCTAGTCATATACAAATAGCAAGTCATTTTTCCAACAAGGAGGACAAACTTATTATTAGAAATAAATGGTATCCAACTCAGCAAAGTATCGACATCCCAAGCTGTTGGATGCTGACTCCACTATTCGACACCTGAAATTGAAAGGAATCATGAAGTTTTCCAAACACAATATTAACGACATAAAAGGAAAATATTAAAAAAGAACCAGGTGACTAATAGGTTTAACAAAGAAATACATCCATCATTCATCAACATCAGAAATTTCCAACAGTGAACACAATATTCATGACAAAGAAAATCACCGTGGTCAAATAGTTCCCCTAATGGACTAGAGGAATATGACTGTCTTGCTTGCTTCCCATCAACAACATCGAAAGTCTGAAAGACTAACAAGTAATTGCATACCAAACAAAACACTAAATATATTTAGTATTCAGATAAATGTAAATGTAAATTAAATTTAAGGTCAATCCAAACATATAATGCAATATAAACAGTTCATAAGGACAATAGAGATGTATTATTTTCTTTTGACATATGTTGTACCACTGGTTAATATTAATAAATGAAATATTAATAATTTGTGCAACGGATATTAACGTTGTTAACTGTGCAACGTCTATATCTGTTGCGCACCTTCGAAACTGAAGTGTTGTTAAAACCAGGATATGGTGTAGTGAATCATCAACAATTCGAAGAAATTAAGAATCCTGCTACAATCGTCGGGGGTCGGGTCTTGTGGATAATCCCGACCATCACAAAATTCTCATCTCCTAAACCGTAAATTAACAGAGAGATGTTTGTGGTGTTGTTAGAGCACTGCTCGGTCGAACTCGCAAGCGTTGATATCTCAAGCTTGTTTGTCAAGTTTAGTTGCCAAAACTATAAGTCTTGATTTCTAGTCTACTTATAGCTAAGTCTCGGATTAGGATAGAAAGTGTAGTTGAGCTCTAGACTCCACGGCGTTCATCATACAAAGACGGAGAGCTACTCAAGAAACTGGTGGAACCTCATCGAATAAAAGGTATGTGGAGACTTGAACTTATCTATCACTCAAAAGTCTATCTACTCTATATCCTATCTTGAGACAAAAGTCGTATTGCTATATAGACTTAGATTATACACATTTGCTATTTCGAGCCGAGTTTATATCGCTTATCTATTTCTCAAAATATGTGTTGGTAAGCTTTCTCCTTGGCCAAGTTCACCTTTACTAGTGACGAAAGTCATATTAGTTTCAATTACTTGAAAATCCCTTTGACGAAAAATAGTTTGTGAACAAAAACTATATAACGTCCTCTAAGAATGTTTCAATGATTGAAATGAGAGTTTATAATATATAACCTTGAATGGATATAAACATTGTATGTGAACTCATATGTGTGTAAGTCCAATATCATTGAACCAAAGTATGCGTACTTTACTACTCAGGATAACCAGAACTAAAGTCCGCGTACCTGTACGCGTACTGTCGGAAGTTCACGTCCCGTGAATTTCTGCTGGAGATTGTGAACTGAAAACAAACTTAATCCGGGTACTTAAGTATGCGTACCAGTATGCATACTTGAGTGGGTTATTTTCTAAAAACGGTTTATTCGTGAACTTAAACTTATATAAACTAAGGAATGCATATTTGCAAACAGTGGCTATAAAGTTCATGAATCGATTCGAATGAATCAAAATCGTTTTTGCTTTGATTGTGTCTTATATACATCTATGAGATATAAGCAATTGAACAACTCTCTAACTTGTTCATTTGAGTCTAACCATTTGGTTAACTACCATTGAACCAACTAGGTGTACACGTTTAGGTACGATTACACAAACCAAAATGAACGTGCATTTCATTTGTGTATAACAAGCTAAGTTTGATCTAACGGTTGAAAGATATTACCTTGAATCTAATCAGGTTTTCATCTAACGGTGAATATTGAATGCTTTGTTACCAAGGTAACATTGATTGCAAATCCTGATTTGAAGACTATATAAAGGAGAACTCTAGCAACTGGGAAACTTAATCACTACACCTCCTGTGTGATACTAGTTGTATAAGCTAGAGTCGATTCACCTTTCACCTTAGGGTTCTACCGAGACCCTGTAGGTTAACGACTTGAAGACTTCATTGGGATTGTGAAGCCAGACCCAACTATTTTCCCTGTAGTTGCGTGATCTGATCTTGTTGTTTCTATCATATTTGAGTACAATCATAAGATTGGCTTGAGATTAATTTCTCCGATAGGCAAGATAGAAAAGTAGTCACAAACACCTTCGTCTCATCGTTTGTGATTCCACAATATCTTGTTTCGCCATCGTACGATTTAGATTATTGTGAGGTGATTGATATTTTTAGGTTGTTCTTCGAGAATATAAGTCCGGTATATCAATTGGTTCATGTTCACCTTGATTTATCAAAAGACGGAGCAAAACTCGTAGGTATTTCTGTGAGAGACAGATGTATCTATTCCTGTAGACTTTTCTGTGTGATACAGATTTGTTTATTAAAGTCTTCGACTTTGGGTCGTAGCAACTCTTAGTTGTGGGTGAGATCAACTAAGGGAATTAAGTGCGTAATATCTTGCTGGGATCGGAGACGTAAGGAGCGCAACTGTACCATGGATCATTATTAGATTGATTGGGTTCAACTACAGTCCATACCGAAGTTAGTTTGTAGTAGGCTAGTGTCTGTAGCGGCTTAATACAGTGTGTGTTCAATCTGGACCAGGTCCCGGGGTTTTTTTGCATTTGCGGTTTCCTCGTTAACAAAACTTCTGGTGTCTGTGTTATTTCTTTTCCGCATTATATTTTGTCATATAATTGAAATATCACAGGTTGTGCGTTGAATCAGTCATTTGGTAAATCCAACCTTTGGTTGTTGATAGAAATTGATTCATACGTGAACATTGGTCTTTGGTACCATTCAAGTCAAATTTCTCTTGTGTTCAATTAGACTCGCAGATTTCTATTTGCTTGAATAATTATTGAATCGAGAAATTGAGATATAACTCTTGATATACTTTTTATATGATTGAGTCTGACGGTCTAGTTGATTCTCTTAAAAGTATATTGGAGTTTGTCCATACAGATTGCTAAGCGAAATATTGGGTTTGGTTGTTAGACCCCCGCTTTTTCAATTGGCATCAGAGCAGGAAAACAGTTTAAAGACCTTATAAGTCTGTGTTTGTGGCGATCTGACTCTATGGACAGGAATTATATCTCCATAAACGTACCACCAGTCTTCGATGGCTCAAACTACTTATGGTGGAAAATCGTTATGCGTGCTTTTCTTCAAGCTCGTGATTTTAAAACGTGGGTACGTGTTGTTAATGTCTATGATCCTCCGTTTAATATAAAAGGCGATGTATCTATACCTAAGGATATTGGTAGATATAGTCCAGAAGAAATCCTTGCTGCAAAGAAAAATTCTTACGGCTTGAATGCTATCATACATGTCATTACCCCAGATCTTCAGCATCATGTGACTACGTGGACAAAGTCTAAAGAAGCCTGGGATATCTTAGAAATCGTATTTGAAGGGAATACCAGTGAAAAAGAAGCTAGGCTTGAAAACCTAAATTCTGATTGGGAAAACCTTCGTATGGAAGATGAAGAAACATATGACGAGTTTAATCACAAAGTGTCTGAAATTGTTAATGCATCTTTTGCATTGGGTAAGACTATTCCTGAAAAGGACATTATAATGAAAATTCTCAGATCATTGCCATCTAGATACGATTCTAAGAAGCATGCCATCGTTGAAGGAAATAATCTCGCAACGCTCTCCAGAAATACTCTGGTTGGGAAGCTAAAGATCATTGATCATGAGCATCCATCCAAATCTGGGAAGGATGTTGCTTTCAAATCACAGAAGAACACTAAATTACTTGATAAAAGTAAAAGTGTTTGCATATCTGAAGGTGATCTTTCCGAGGCTGATTCATCAGATGAAGATCTTGACAAGTCAGTCTCGTTGGTCACTAGACAGTTTATGGATCTCATTTTGAAGAGAAGTAAACGGTTCTCCAGAGATAAATCCAGGTCATCAGTTAAGCCCCATAATCGTGTTCCTCCTAAAAACAGAGATAATGATGAGACTGATGACGAGGATATGCCTCAGTGATTTAAGTGTAAAGGTTTTGGTCATTTTGCAAATGAGTGTCCAAATCGAAAGCAATACACTGGGAACACAGGTCTTACTGCAACTCTTGATGAAATGTCTGACAACTATGATTCTAATGAAGACGAAAAATCAAGTGTTGCACTTCTGTGTGAAAATGTTGATTTTGATAATTATAGCAATACAACAATCTTGATATTCTTTTAGAAGAGAACTCAACCAATCTGGAAGAAAAAATTGACCTTTCCGTTGGAAACTCTCTGTCTAATTTTTCAGGTTCTACTATGTGTCTAGCAGCTTGCACATCTCGGATACCTGAATCATATTCCAGGTTGACATGCTCATATTGTTCACTCAAGGGACATGAACTATCAAAGTGTTACAAGTACAAACACAAATTGAGACATGTCAACAAACTTCAACGAAGAGCAAATTGATTAGCAAACAAGCTTAAACTTGTTCAGAAGACCGCAGAGGTATGTAAGATTTTATCTTCGTCAAAGAAGTTAGTTTCCAAGGATAAGACAAGACCATTGGAAAGAAAGTTATGGTCTAAAAACTATGAGAAATAGGGTTCTATGAATTCCGATAAAAAAGATGTGATGGACAGATTATTGTTCATCCCAGCACAACTTAAATTGTGTTGGTTAGTGCATCTTGTCTCATGTGCCTGATTAAAAGAGAAAAGATTATGCACATCGCAGGTTTTTGAAAAAGAAAAATGGTTTAAATTTGTTTTGTTTTCTTTTCTTTTTTAGCTTTGCCTGGTTTTGCAAGATTGGAATTTTTCCATATCTAATTGATATTGGAAAGGTCTTCTCTGGTTAATCAATAAAAGAGGGTTAAAATTGACAATTCAGCCTTTTATAGGGTATGAGTTGTGCGTACGTGAATCCTTTGAAGTGTATAAAGGTTCAGTAACCCTACATTCCTTTTTTCTTTCCCTTAAACTCTTTTTTAACTTAAGACTGCTTGTTGAAGTGTGATTTCCTCTCACAAATCCGTACGCTTATGGACACGCCAAGCATCATGTCTTCTGATGGAAAAGATGTTAATATGATTGTTAAGCCATCAATCATGAAGGAAAAAGAAATATCTTTGTTACCTCCAACTTTGAAAAGAAAAAAAAGGAATGTGAGGAAGCCAAGAGTTGTTCCTTCAAATTCTCAGAAGTTTTCTGATGTTCTTGAACAGTTGAAGAAGAAAAGAAAGGAGATTCAACAAATAAAGGTTGGTGTCTTGAGAACTCTTGAAATTCAGAAGGCCCTGGTTCGACATCTTCAGCCTAGAAGGTTTGTTGGAGTTGACTCCTTTCTTCACGAACCATATGTTCTCATGGCCGTTGATGACGAGGAGTTCGGGGACGATAAAGAATTTTTGAAAGGTCTTAATGTCTAGGAAATCTTCTTATGAGAATTTTATTCTTGTGTTTTTAAGAAGAATAACTAGAGTTTGGAATAGCCATTATTGTAATTACACATATGTCCAATGATTTTCATCTTCTTTGTTTTTAGATTTACTTGTTTAAATTCTAAAGTTTGTTTGGAAGATGATTTTGCAGTATTAATCTTTATGGTTTTATATATTGCAATTTGTTATGGGATATGTGTGTTTGTGTCCGTGAACTATGATTGTCCCATACATGGTCAAAAGTTAAGTCTTTCGATATGCAAGTATTGATAAAAGATCGAATGAACTTTTGACAAGCAAAAGTTAAGCCTTTTATGTCATTATGCAAATATTTATGGAAGAAAGGATGAGCTTTTGTTTAAAAGGATTATGTCTATTGTATGTTATTGTGCAAATAGTGATGGAAAATAGAATGAATCCTTGTCTATTCCATAGTATTGATCTTCCCTGATCATATTTTTATGTATATACTGTGTGGCTCCGTAAGTTCTCTTATGTTGAGCATTTCCGATTAAATTAATCATGGGTTCTCTTATGGTTAATTTAATCGAGTATTTTGGATACAAATTCATATTCTTATGTTATTTGTGTTGTCCAAAGAAATCCTTCTTTTCTTGTGAAAGAAAGGTCGCTGTTGTTCTTTCGGGAATGACATTTTATGGGGAGAGTTCTTAATTGAACTTGTGCTTAATTGCCAAATCTTTGTGGGGAGTGCGTATGTGGAATATTTTAGGGGTTATCTTGTATCTTTATAAACTTCTTCATGAATGCATCTAAAAAGTTGATATGTGCTTTCTTTTGGTCATGAAGTGTCTCTATAGAAATTTCATTAGGATCCCACTAGTTTTCGTACCTTTGCCAATTTTATTGACAAAAAGGGGGAGAATTAGTGTGTAGTTCACACTACAAATACATATGGTTTTCAGATCATTATGTAAAGGGGAGTGGTTTTCAGGTGAGATGGAGTATTGACTAAAGGGGAGTGATACATATCACCATAATATTGTTGTCGAAGTTGTGATACAATTGAACTTTGATGTTGTGTAATAATACTATGACACTGTGTAACAATGATTGAGAGATTTTGTTTTCTCATTGTTATGGCTACGGATTTTCAACAATGATGATGCTGAACTTACAACCTTTGGAATCATTTGAGTACTTGGAAGTGACGAAGAGTTCGAGTAATATTGAAGAACCAAGGAGATCATGCATGTGGAAGAGAAGCTGCAAAGTTTATTTATTTTGTATTCCATATGTATTGATAGTTTTGTCACTAAAATTAACAAAGGGGGAGACTGTTAAAGCACTGCTCGGTCGAACTCGCAAACGTTGCTATCTCAAGCTTGTTTGTCAAGTTTAGTTGCATAAACTATAAGTCTTGATTTCTAGTCTACTTATAGCTAAGTCGCGGACTAGAATAGAAAGTGTAGTTGAGCTCTAGGCTCCACGTTCATCATACAAAGACGAAGAACTACTCAAGGAACTGGTGGAACTTCATCGACTAAAAGGTATGTGTAGACTTGAACTTATGTATCACTCAAAAGTCTGTCTACTCTATCTCCTATCTTGAGACAAAAGTCGTATTGCTATATAGACTTCGATTATACACATTTGTTATTTCGAGCGGAGTTTATATCGCTCATCTATTTCTCGAAATATGTGTTGGTAAGCTTTCGCTTTGGCCAAGTTCACCTTTACTAGTGACGAAAGTCATATTAGTTTCAATTACTTGAAAATCGCTTTGACGAAAAATAGTTTGTGAACAAAAACTATATAACGTCCTCTAAGAATGTTTCAATGATTGAAATGAGAGTTTAGAATATATAACCTTGAATGGATATAAACATTGTATGTGAACTCATACGTGTGTAAGTCCAATATCCTTGAACCAAAGTATGCGTACTTTGCTGCTCAAGATAATCGGTACTAAAGTCCGTGTACATGTACGCGTACTATCGGAAGTTCACGTTCCGTGAATTTCTGTTGGAATTTGTGAACTGAAAACAAACTTAATCCGGGTACTTAAGTACGCGTAGCGGTATGCATACTTGAGTGGGTTATTTTCTAAAAACGGTTTATTCGTGAACTTAAACTTATATAAACTAAGGAATGCATATTTTCAAATCGTGGCTGTAAAGTTCATGAATCAATTTGAGTGAATCAAAATCGTTTTTTCTTCGATTGTGTCTTATGTACTTCTATAATATATAAGCAATTGAACAACTCTCTAACTAGTTCATTTGAACTAGTTGTGGTAAACAAGAATATGTTTGATATGATAGTACTCATATGGCTAACCATTTGGTTAAGTACTGTTGAACCAACTAGTTGTACTTGTTTAGGTACGGTTACACAAACCTAAATGAACGTGCATTTCATTTGTGTATAACAAGCTAAGTTCGATATAACGGTTGAAAGATATTAGCTTGAATCTAATCAGGTTTTTATTTAACGATGAATATTGAATGCTTTGTTACCAAGGTAGCATTGATTGCAAACGCTGATTTGAAGACTATATAAAGGAGAACTCTAGCAACTGGGAAACCTAATCCCCACACCTCATGTGTGATACTAGTTGTATAAGCTAGAGTCGATTCACCTTTAACCTTAGGGTTGTACCGAGACCCTGTAAGTTAACGACTTGAAGACTTCATTGGGATTGTGAAGCCAAACCCAACTATTTTCTCTGTAGTTGCGTGATCTGATCTTGTTGTTTCTATCATATTTGAATATAATCGTAAGATTGGCTTGAGATTAATTTCTCCGACATGCAAGATAAAAAAGTAGTCACAAACACCTTCGTCTCATCGTTTGTGATTCCACATTATCTAGTTTCGCCATCATACGATTTAGATTATTGTGAGGTGATTGATATTTCTAGGTTGTTCTTCGGGAATATAAGTCCGGTATACCAATTGGTTCCTATTCACCTTGATTTGTCAAAATATGGAACAAAACTCGTAGGTATTTCTGTGGGAGACAAATTTATCTATTCCTGTAGACTTTTCTGTGCGATAAAAATTTGTTTATTAAAGTCTTCGACTTTGGGTCGTAGCAACTCTTAGTTTTGGGTGAGATCAAGTGCGTAGTATCCTGCTGGGATCAGAGATGTAAGGAGCGCAACTGTACCTTGGATCAGTGTGAGATTGATTGGGGGTTCAACTACAGTCCATACCGAAGTTAGTTTGTAGTAGGCTAGTGTCTGTAGCGGCTTAATACAATGTGTATTCAATTTGGACTAGGTCTCGGGGTTTTTCTGCATTTGCGGTTTCCTCGTTAACAAAACTTCTGGTGTCTGTGTTATTTCTTTTCCGCATTATATTTTGTTATATAATTAAAATATCACAGGTTGTGCGTTGAATCGATCTATTTGTAAATCCAACATTTGGTTGTTGATTAAAATTGATTGATACTTGAACATTGGTCTTTGGTACCGTTCAAGTTAATTTCTCTTGTGATCAATTAAACTCGCATATTTCTATTTTCTTGAGTAAGTATTGAATCGAGAAATTGAGATATAACTCTTGATATACCTTTTATAAGATTGAGTCTGACGGTCTAGTTGATTCTCTTAAAAGTATATTGGAGTTTGTCCATACAATTTGCTAAGAGAAATATTGGGTGTGGTTGTTAGACCCCCGCTTTTTCAGGTATTGGGTCCCTCCATTATGTGAGAGGCGAGACAAACCTTGGAGCACGGGTCAACTTATAATTTTTCGATGATTTAACCCCCCCTCTTGAAAAACTTACCCCCTGTAGGACCTACAAGATAAAATCGAAACTCCGAAATAGTGCTATCGATATAACGTGACGAAAAGAGGAAAATGATTCAACGCTTTTTAGGACATTGTTATTCATTTAAATCAAGTTCAAGCTTGTTGGGGCTGTCGTAGGCTCAAAAAATTAATAAATATATTTCCCACTAATTAACTGGTAATATAGCGGTAGTAAGAGATCGTTCCCACAGAGAGCTGTGTAATTGATAGGTTATTTGATCAGCAAGATAAAGTAAATAACAAAGGGGGATTGGTTTTAAGATAATAGAACGACAATAAAGAAAATAGATGATTAAGGAATCCTTCGCCGTTACCAAGCGATAACTGTATTAATATACTTATCTATTGTTCGTAAGAACCATTCATCACCAACCGTGAAATAACAGCTAGCTCAGTGTTATCCCCAAAACTCCTTGTACCACAGATACGGAAGCTCTCCAATATCAGATTCTATTCAACTGAACCACCAAGTAGTAGCTCACTCAAGGTGTAATACAATGAATGCTTTAAGCTTTGTGAATTAGGTTAATCCCAGTAGTTAAATTCTTATCTCAAGGTTTACTTGCTGGTGTTGTTTTCACACAGGATTCCTCCACAGAATCCCTCTGTAAGGTCTCGTGATTTCTACTTGTGTAGAGAGCTATTTGACGACTACTTATCTCCTAACTTCCACTAGCAATAGAACAATTAATAGATCAATCTAGCGTGTACTCCAAATAAATCTAAGAATCACTTATAAACCTAGATATGGTAAAAACAAACGATGATGATAAAAACTCTCAATAGATTTGTATTATTAACAAAGCTTCACGCTTAGAACATTGAATTCATCCTTAATCAACAAAGGATTTAGCTACTCATATTACAAAGAACTTGTGATATGAGATTCGATATTTTTACATAACCTAATACCTTTTTATAGATTTACATTGCTTGGTCTCCAAGTATTTAGTTAGGTTTAGTAACCCGACCCGAAAATATGACATAACGACTCCAAACGTGCCCTTAGGCCTTCCAAGGTGTGAATACACGTTTCCCATTTGATAAGTTCGCGTACCCAGTCCGAAAACTTCAAATTCCAGAAGATATTTTCGGAAATAATTCTGCGAACTCAGTTTGCAAACCCAGTTCGCGGACTTCACTGTCTTCAGTATTCAATGAAAACTGTTGCCACAACTTCTTCATCCGAACTCGGAATAACCTTATTCTTTTTGCATTATTTTTATCTTTCAATTATCTTCAATATGGTGATAATAAATCCTTGATTTGAATGAGTTAATCTCGGTCTTTGACCCGTCTCTTGATTTTGAGCGTTTTGCTCCTTTTCGTCGCTTTTCTTCCACTTATCTTGGACTTGGTCACTTGGATACTTGGAATACTTCTCTTCCTATCTATTTTCAGAACTTTTTAGATCCTTTTTGGATGATTCACCTATTAGAGGCAAATAAGAGAAAACAATAGTAATAATACGAATACATGCAAGAATAATAGCTTAAACAAGTATTGAATGGATACTAAAATCATATGCATTATGCACTTATTAAAGCTCCGTTAACACTGATATGTAACCGTTGGTTTGAAACCCAATGAAGTACTAATTCTATCTGTCTTGGATTCCACGTGGCGTATTTTCATTAGGTAATAAAATATTTGAGTATTAAACTTGTTATAGCGAAAGCACCTGGAACAACTAATTGTTTTAGGATCGTGGAGCGCATAGCATAATTCCTATCACCCGCCTCAATAAAATCTTGTTTTAACTCTTCATATCCGTCTCTTTCTACTCTCACTCTTTTTTTCTCCCCCTCTCTCCTCTCGAGATGAAACCCTAAATTTTAAATATGTTACGAATTTCTTTAGTTGAGTACTTTGGAGAAGTTTCTCGTGTACGAATAGTTTTTTGCAGAACTTCAAGTCTTCAATCAGAAAACTCAGATATAAATTTGCAAGAAATCTTTTATGTAATGTTTGGGTGTTTTTGATTTATTGTTATTGTTAGAGAACTGCTCGGTCGAACTCGCAAGCGTTACTATCTCAAGCTTGTTTGTCAAGTTTAGTTGCCAAAACTATAAGTCTTTTTATAGCTATGTCTCAGATTGGGATATAATGTGTAGTTGAGCTTTAGACTTCACGGAGTTCATCGATTGAAGACGAAGAACTACTAAGGGGAGCTTGTGGAACTTCATCAACAAAAGGTATATGGAGACTTGAACTCATCTATCACTCAGATGTCTATTTCTATTCTATCTCCTATTGAAACAAAAGTCGTATAGCTATATAGACTTTACTTTATACACATTTGATATTCGAGTTGAGTTTAACTCGCTTACATATTTCTCGAAAAATGTGTTGGTAAGTGTAGTTACCTAAAATCTGAGAGAGGCTAGAAGTGGAATTCTAGGGTTTCTGAAAGTGAGTTACGAGAGGTTGAGCACGAACAGTCTTCACCTAAACCATGCACAGTGGCCGTTAAAAGGCTGCTTCAGTTACAGGGAAGAAGGATTAGGGCTGGTCTTAGGGAGGGAAGCAGATGAAGAGAGAGATCAGAGAACAAGTTATTGCTCTGAGAGGTTATGAGAAAGATGATTGTAGCTTGGAAAATAGATGACCTATTTATAGCTGGATTCTCTAATCTCAAGTCGGTGAAGATAAGGATTGCTTTCCGTGCCGTGCGGAACAATTCTCCCGTCTCTTCAGGAATAGAGATAAACTAGGTTGAGTTTATCTCATTATTCCACCGCCTTTATTCTCTTCTGCGGTGAGAAATAAGCCGGATATTTCTCACACGTGTCATAGATCGCCAGAACAAAACCCTAATTGTTATCCCCCCATTTGTGTGAAGCTGAGTAAGCCTTTGTGATGATGTGTTGAGAGAGAAATATTCTCTTTAGCCGAGTTGGCCAATATAGAGAAATATTCTATGATTTGTGAAAATGACTAGGATGAGTCACGTGAAAGGGTATGGAACTCCTTAGGAATCGTGTGCAGAGTGTGAGAGGAGATGAGGATGATATCCCTCTCTCCATGGCCGGTCACATATGTCACGTGAAGACCATATTATTATTTGTGGGTCCCTTTGTTGAGCATGCGATCCACGTTTTTGGATAAATATGTACAGTTCAGGCTCAATTTACTAGTCGTGAGCGTGTTCTAGAGGCTGAGAAATAGGCTTGAGCACTAGGTAAGTGTGTGCCTATCATTTTGAATCTCTCTGAGATTTTTAGGAGAGCTTTGAATCTCTCCGAGATTTTGTGAACGGCTTAAAAATCTCTCTGTGATTTTTGCAAAGAGATTTGAATCTCTCTGAGATTTTTGCGGACGGCCCAAAAATCCCTCTGTGATTTTTGCAGAGAGATTTGAATCTTCTGAAATTTTTGCGGACGACCCAAAAATCCCTCAGTGATTTTTGCAGAGAGATTTGAATCTCTCTGAGATTTTTGCGGACGGCTCAAAAATCCCTCTGTGATTTTTGCAGAGAGATTTGAATATCTCTGAGATTTTTGTGGAAGGCTCAAAAATCCCTCTGTGATTTTGCAGAGAGATTTGAATCTCTCTGAGATTTTTGCGGATGGCTCAAAAATCTTTCCGAAGATTTTCTTAATGGATCCGTATCTCTTTGCGGTTAGCTGGGACTCGGCCTAGAGAGAGAAAAGGCTTTGTACGCCCGATTTAATGTATCTGCAAGACTTTGGCTCACTCTCCTTTGACCAGCGTATCTTGCAGAGATGTGCCAGGAATCAACTGTGTGTCCATATGATGAGCCAACAAGGCCAGTGTATCTCGAAAGGATGTTCTAGGAGTCTGTCAAAAAGGCTCAGAGGTAGAATAACCAGCGTATCTCGCGGGGATGTCCTAGGAGTTATCCATAAACCTCAGTAAGTCGAGTCAGAGCCTAGAGCATACATGACTAGTGTATCTCGCGATGATGTACTAGGAATCAGTTTTTGATCTCAAATAGGGTGAGTCGTGCTTACAGGAGATATGCAAATCTCCGCTCTGGGTCATAAGTCCATCGGGGACTATTTACACATCTACAGAGCCTACATGACCAGCAACATCTCGTTTAGGACGTATACTAGGAATCATGGCATCACAATCAGCTGCGTCTCGTGAAAACATGCTGGAATTGTGGCTGTTCTGGTTCATAAGTATGCCGGGGACGTTTTACGCTCTACAGAACCTACGTGACCAGCAGTATCTCGTTGAGGATGTGCGCTAGGAATCACGACATCACGACCAGCAGTGTCTTGCGGGAATGTATACTAGAAATCGTGGCTAAGGATGCCTTGAGGACCAAGGGCTTAATATCTCCTGTAAGAGTTGAATTCTGTCTATAGGGTTGAAGTGACACTTTTTCCCTTTATCCAAATTTCACCATCTACAGTAAGCTTTCGATTTAACCAAGTTCATCTTTTATGCTTGACGAAAGTCAAAAGATGATCATGTGAAAATCGCCTGGTAACATCTTACATGATTTGTGTGAGACAGTCATTTGATGTAGATTCAGAATATTTCTTATTGATTTATTGATCACTTAAAAATTGCTTTGAAGCTAATAGTTTGTGTGAGACAGCTATTCCCGTCTTCTAAAATGTTTCAATGATTAAAATGGAGTTTAAAAAAATTAACCATTGGTTGGATATAACACATTATACGTACTTGTATGCTAACTGTTGCAAGTTACTCCAAGTCTGGGAACCATAGGATGCATACCCGTATGCGTACTGGTTTAACAGTTGAAGTCCGGGAACTTAGTATGCATACCCGTATGCATACTTGCTTAACAGTTCATGTCCATGAATTTAGTATGCGTACCCGTTTGCATACCAATTCAACTGAGTTCGGTCGTGAACGACAGTATGCGTACCCGTTCGCATAATGGCGGACAGACCAAGTCCAGAACTCTAAGTATGCGTACCCGTTTGCATATTTGAGTGGGTTAAGTTCTAAAATCGGTTTATTCGTAAACAAATACATTTATATAATAAGGAATGCAATCTTTTGCAAACCGTGGCTATAATGTTCATAAATTGATTCGCGTGAATCAAAATTGATTTTGCTTCAATTGTGTCTTGTATACTTCTATGAGAACATAAACAATTGAAGAACTCTATAACTAGTTTCATTTGAGTCATTTGAACTAGTTGTGATAAAGATGAACAAGGTTGATATGAAAGTGTTCATATGGCTAACTTCGGTTAACTATTGTTGATCCAACCAAGTATATATGTTTAGGTACGGTTACCCATATCTAAATGAAGGCACATTTCATTTGTGTATAACAAGATAAGTTTAATCTAACGGTTGAAGATATTAGCTTGAATCTAATCAGGTTTTCATCTAACGGTGAAAGGTAGCATTGATTGCAAACCCTGATTTGAAGACTATATAAGGGAGAACTCTAACAATTGGGAAACCTAATCCCCACACCTCATGTATGATACTAGTTGCGACTAGAGTCGATTCTCCTTTAACCAAAGTTTTTCTAAAACCATTATAGGTTAACGACTTAAAGACTTCATTGGGATTCTGAAGCCAAACCCAACTATTTCTCTGTAGTTGTGTGTTCTGATCTTAATTTGTTCTATCGTATTGAGTACTATCTTCTCTAAGATTTGATCGAGATTTAATCTCCGATAGGTAAGATAAAAAGTAGTCACAAATATCTTCGTCTCATCGTTTGTGATTCCACAATATCTTGTTCCGCTACCATACGGTTAAGATCATTATGAGGTGATTAATATTACCAGGCTGTTCTTCGAGAATATAAGTTCGGTGTATCAATTGGTTTCTGTTCACCTTGATTTATCAAAAGACGGAACAAAAACTCGTAGGTATTTCTGTGGGAGACAGATTCATCTATTCAATAGACTTTTCTGCATGAGACAGATTTTTTTATCAAGTTTTCGACTTTGGGACGTACCAACTCTTAGTTGTGGGTGAGATCAACTAAGGGAATCAAGTGCGTAGAGTCCTGCTGGGATTCAGAGGCGTAAAGAACGATTGTACCTTAATAAGTGGGAGATTGGTTAGGGCTCAACTACATTCCAGTCCGAAGTTAACTTCTAGTAGGATAGAGTCTGTAGCGGCTTAATACAGTGTGGTGTTCAAATCTGGATTAGGTTCCAGGATTTTTCTGCTTTGTTGTTTCCTCGTTAACAAAATTTATGGTGTCTGTACGCATTATATTTTCTATATAATTGAAATATCACAAGTTGTGCGTAGTTCAATCAATTGGTGAATCCAACCTTTGGTTGTTGATTGAAACTGATTGACGCTTGGATATTGGTCTTTGGTACCATCCAAGTTATTTCTCATATTAATCCGGCTCACAGATTTCTATCTGTTCGATTGCAGATTGATTTGAAAAATTCAGATATAACTCTTGGATGTATTTTCCTTGATTGAGTCTGACCGTCTAGTTGATTCTCTTGGAAATATATTGGAGTTAGTCCATACAGATTGCCTAAACGAAATATTGGGTGTGGTTGTTAGACCCCCGATTTTTCAGTTATCCTTTTTAGTTGCATGTTATGTTTTTAATACATATTGACTTGAAAGAAACATAGACAAAAATGGAAATAAGTCATGTTTTACAAACCTATAATTGAAGGATGATGTGTTCGTTAACGCCGATACATCTTCAGGTTCTTCATGAGTAACAAGACTGAGGCTCAACATTTATATGCTCCTAGTCTAAACTAAGGAAATTGACTCTAGTAATCAAATCAAACAACATTGAGTTTTGGAACTAAAACATGACAAGTACCAAACTTGATGTACCAATGCTTGGTGGGTTCAATTAAGCAATGCTCTAACGTATACGTATGTAACTCAATACAAAAATTTATAAAAGAAACTAACATTGTATGTAATTCCTTCAACACTTCGATGATAAATAATGATCAAGTCACCTTATACTAAATCCATGTAAACAAACTTCACATATTACGTTTCTCAATGAATAAGACTGTAAGAACCAGATAACAATGGAACCGTCATTTAATAATTAAGAACCTCTGTCTTTGTTCTTCAACTCGTCTTAAAGTATTCAATGAGTAAATGGAGTTTGTCTCATTATTTCTATGTCCAAAGTATAACATAACGAAGTTGTTTAGTAAGCAATTCAAGCGGTAAGCTTTGGAACTAAACTTGACATAGCACGCTTGATGGGTTCAATTGAGTAGTACTGATTTGTAACCAAGCTAAGGAGACAACAAGATTACCATTTTACCACCAACCTTAAGGAGAAAATTTATCTTACTTTGCCGTGTCTTAAAATCTTAATTTTTTTTTTGACAAATAAAAAACAAAATTTGATTAAAACGATAGAATTCACAAACTGTGAAAGCTATAAAAAAGAAAATACAAACATAGCTAAATATTAGCTCATGGAAATAACAACATTCCAAGTACAAATAATAATACCCAAGGAGATGCCATCAAAATTTAGTGTGTCCAACCTAATTAAAGAGAGAGTACACTTGTCTGCGATCACGAGCTAATTCCAATTTCTCCTAGTATCATATAGACGGTTATTCCTTTCACAACAGATTTTCCACCAAATGGTAAAAGAAAGTAGCCCCTAAAACTTATGTTTGATCTTCATTTCCTTCTTGTTTAGCCATTCTCATAGAGTTTCCTTAACAGTATCCGCAGAAACCCAATCCACTCCGATATTAGTGATTTTTTTGGAGTGGGTTGCGCTTTTACAAATTAGTCCAATGATTATACTAAAAACAATAAAAATTCTATATAAACATTAAAAAAAAAACTCTATCAAAACCGGCTCTTATATCATGGCAAAGCAATAATTGGTGCTTCGGGGAGTCCGCCGACAATTATTTCAAAAAGCACTCATTTGGTTATAACAATACAGATTTGATCACAGGTTCTCAAATAAAGAGTTCAAAATGTATAAACACGAACGCATGAGTTCGATACAACACCCAATCTCGGTGGGAACAATAATATAAATATGTGGAATCTTATTGAATTTGGTTAGAGGACAACTCGGGCACATAATTCCTCCCAAGCCATAGACATTCCAATTCTTCTTTTAACTTTTCCTATTGAAAACTTTTCCCTCTATATAGCATATCCGATAAAAACGGAACTCCGAGATAACTTGTCGAAAAGAGGAGCGAATGGAGATTGGGAACTTTCTGGAACCTGTTAAAATTAATTCGATGTCAATCGTTGGATTGGAATCCTCTGGCTTGGTCTTCGACGTGGCGCCATTTCATTGGGAACTAATGCACATTTGGGTATTACAGCTGTTATAGTGGAAAGCACTTGGAAAAACTAACCGTTTTGGGCAATGGAGCGCAGAGCATTACTAATTCTGTTACACTACCACTCACCTTTATAAACTCTTCTCTCAACTCTCCCTCTCTCTCTTTCTTAACCCTACTCTCTGAACCGACATTGCGTCTCACCGTCTCCGTCTCTCTCTCTTTCTCTCCCTCTCCCAACTCTCGAGGTGAAACCCTAGATTGTAAGTTTCTTTAGTTGAAGAAGTTTCTCGTGTACGACTGGTTTCTTGAAGAACTTCAAGTCTGGTTCAATTAGAAAACTCAGGTACGAATATACAAGAAATCTTTTATGTAATTTTTGGGTGTTTTTGATTCGTTTTTATCTTTCTTGGTTGCATTTTCTCTGGATTCTCAGTTACTGCTTTAAAGATTCTTAGTTACCACTTCAATTTTGTGTGTAATTCTAGGTCTCCGTTTGATTCTTCAAGTATTTGTAATTAATGGATTGCATTCTTGCTTTCTTGTTTGTTCTTGCAGTTTCTTGAATTACTGCCTCTGTAATTCTTAATATTGAAGATGGCTAAACATTATCTGTGGGTTTTACTTGGTACAATTCTCTTCTCGACAATTCTGATACTTCAAGCTTCTGCATTAACTGATCCATCTGACGGTAATTGATACTTTCATCTCCTATTTTCGTTTTATACTCTTCGATCTTTCATGCCTTTTTCAGATGTTTCTTTGTGATGATTTTTTTTGGAGGGGAAGATTCCTTGTCTTGTATGATGTCAAAAAACAAGGTTCATGTAGCAATTTTTGGTTCATTAGTTTTCTTGGTGAAATTTGTGAGGAACATAGTGGAAGATTGGTTTGGTGTCTACCATAGCTTTAGCCAAAAACTGGCCCTATAATTTTGTTGAAGAAACTCACTGTTTTAAACTGTTTTAAACTCACTGTATAAATCACTGAACCAACCACCACAGATGGATGGATGGAAACTCAATGGAGGGGATCCCTGTGAGGAGTCATGGAAAGGGATCTCATGCTCTGGATCCTCCGTTATGTTCATGTAATGCTAACAACTCTTTCATTTTAATTGTATGCCCTTTCATGGCTTTTGGTATCTTTTTTTTGTTTGAAACTAACATTTTCCTGGCTCTTTCATTTTAATTGTATCCCCCTGTAGCTTTTGGTATATTTTTGGTTGAAAATAACATTTTCCTGGCTACTGTCAAGCAGTAAAATAAATGGACTAGAGCTAAATGGGAGTCTAGGAGGGAATCTCTTCAGCCTCTTTAATTTGAAGCAGTTGTGAGTAGTTTTCATAGAATATAAAATGATAGCTGTCTTTGAGTTATATTAACCTCCATGTAAGCTTACATACTTCTTTTATCTGGGTTTTTCCCTACAGGGATGTTAGCTGCAATCACATAGAGGGAGAAATTCCTTCATCTTTACCTCCAAATGCCACACATATGTAAGACTTTTTACCTCTCATTTCTTGCATATCCAGCTTTTCTTCATAGTTGACTCATCTGTTTACTAAAATGGCAGAGACTTGTCATTCAACAATTTCAATCAGAATATTCCTTTCTCCCTGACGTCAATGAAATATCTGCGGCATTTGTAAGTTGTTGACCTATTATTGCTTCAACATTTAAGTTTACCCATATGACAGTCCTAAATGCTGTTTCTGTGTGCAGGAATCTATCTCACAATTCCTTATCGGGGCCAGTTGGCAATGTGTTTATGGGTCTTCCGAATCTAAAACAAATGTACAGTCTCTTAACCTTGTCATTTTGGTGCTTATATGAAACTGAACAAAAGACCTGTGTGTGTGGTCCTAAATTTGTAGTGTTCTCTATACAACAACATATTTGAGCTTAGTGATATACCCTTGACCCAAATTTTCACTGTGCTGTAATTACAGGGATCTATCATATAGCAACTTCACTGGAGATCTCCCAAGCTCCTTTGGAAGTTTGACGAATCTTACTGGATTGTAAGTAGCAAATAATCAAACTTAATTTAATTCAGTTTTTTTCAGATTGTCTTGGTTTTCCACTCTTATAAGAGAGTTCTTGTATGCTTGCAGATTCCTACAGAATAACCAATTCACAGGATCAGTAGTCTTTCTAGCTTATCTCCCACTCACTGATCTGTACGTGACAATCACAGTTGCTATTACTTAATCTTTTACTCTTCTTAAACATTTTCTTTTATAGCAATTTTAATTTAAAATTTTTATCTGTTGAATTTCAGCGACATTCGAAATAATCACTTCAGTGGTGTTATTCCTAAGCAATTTGAAAATATACCGAATTTATGGTAAGATTTACGAATTTTAAATTCTATTTCTTTTTGTATGTCTTTTAGTACTCTACTAAACAACATAGCATAGCTATATACAAACTTAGTATGTACTCGGTGCCCTTTATTTTTACCAGGATCAGCGAAAATGCATTCCAAATAGGAGCTGACTACCCTCCGTGGAGCTTCCCAACTGACACTATCCCAACTGATCAGAATGTCGAGAACTTCCCGAAAGCTCAGTCAAATGCAATTGAGAACTATCCTGCTCCCAGAGAAGGTAAACAGAAGCAAAAAAAATTGACTCCTGGAGCAATAGCATTTACAGTCGGTGGAGTAGCTCTAGTGGCAACCTGCGCAGCAGCCCTCCTTGCAATCCAAATCAAAATATCTCAGCTTTGCAAGCTTGAAAACTTGGAGAACAACCATAACGGATATCATACCCCAGTCAGTACAGCCACGGTAATAGGTGAGGTCTTACTTTCAGCTTTTATTCTTATGCATTTTTAATATTTTATACTTTCCTTGTCTACAACCCATGCATAATATAAATGATTACAACCAGAAGTATATATAGATACACGAATAGAATGACGTGCACCATTCCTTAGAAAATCTTCAGTGTGTTTGACCTTGTCTCTGGATTTTCTAAGTTCATTATTCTTGTCTTGCTTGTCGTTAATCGTTTTTAGCTAGTCTTGTGATGGCTTGTACTATGCAACAAATCAAAAATATTAAATTTAGTGGTAATAGGATGGCCAATCTCTCTTTGATATCCAATAACTGTTGCTAGGCATAATTGAGGATTTTGGAAACTCACCCTCACCCTGACCAGCAGGGAAGTTAGTTCACTTCACTGAGTTACCTTCTGCATTCCATTTCATCTATACTCACTTAGTCTCTTCTTTATGCACTTCTATCCAGAATCTTCCTTTGCTGAATCAGAAGAGCACCTAAGCTTGATGATGGTTGCATCTCCTCCTGTTCCCCGTCTAAGGCGTGCAGCATCTGTTCATTTTAACCAGACAGAAGATTTTAACAGAAGAAGACAAAGCAGAAATCAACCAGTTGCTAAAACGCACACTTTCTCAGAGCTACAGTTGGCTACAAACAGCTTCTGCAAAGATAATCTTCTAGGAGAGGGCTCCATTGGTTCTGTCTACAAGGCCCAGCTCACTGATGGCCAGGTAAATTTTACAGATTTGTAATATTTAGGATAAGGTGACACTCACAGGTTCTTATGGATTTACACAAATGATGGGACATCATTGCTGGTTTTCCACAGATTTTTGCTGCAAGGGTTGTTGATACAGTATCATTATCTCTTCACGAGGAGGAACATTTCTTCAATATCATTCAGAATGTTGCCCCTCTTAGACACCCAAATATTGTAACGCTCACTGGCTATTGTATGGAAAACGGGAAACATATTCTTGTTTGTGAGTATGTCAAAAATTGGTCACTTGAGAATGAGCTTCACTACAATGACCAACATCGGCTTCCATGGCATGTTCGCTTGAATATTGCACTTGGTATTGCCCGTGCCCTGGAGTAAGTATTCCCTTCAGCTTGTTTGTTTCGATAAAGTAGCCTTTCCTCAAGTATTATGTTGTAGGTTTTGATGGTTTTTCCTTTGATGTGCTGGAACCAGTTACTTACACTCTACAAGTTCCCCTCCTGTTGCTCACAACAACTTGAAGGCTGCAAATGTCTTGCTTGATGATGAATTCATGCCTCGTCTATGTGACTCTGGTCTGGCTGTTTTAAAGCCCTTTACTGGTAATAATACTAAGCTTAAGGCAAGTACCTAATTTTTAGAAAATCCAAGTTTTCATACTTATTATTATGATAGATATGGCATTGATCAAGAATGTGTTTGCATCAAATATAGGCCTCTGAACTGGCAATTAGTTACTTGGGCTATAGTACTCCAGACAACGGTCCAGGGAGGGTGGATAACCCGAAGGGTGACATCTTTGCCTTTGGGGTGATTCTTTTGGAACTTCTGACCGGAAGGAAACCTTTTGACAGGTGAGGCCGAAGAACTTACTCCTTTCTTTTCTTCCTCTTTACATTTCCTTCTCACCTTCTGTGGCATGACTGTGGGATGTTTTGCTGTGTTTGTTATGATGTAGTACAAGAACAAAAAGGGAACAATATCTGGTGAGATGGGCATCGTATCGCATGCACAAGTATGAAGATTTGGTAGAGATGGTTGATTCCAGAATTGTCTGTGACTTGTCTTCTAAGGTTCTCTCTCAGTTTGCTGATATAGTCACTCTCTGTATTCAGGTACGGTTTATCAATTCTTGCAGATTTTTATACATAAACGTCAACATGAACATGATCTATAAGAGGAACTTCGTTGTGCTCCTATAAGATATAAAACATTTGTGGTTTATCATTCTAGAAGATATAAAACATCGCAAGAAAGTTGGCTTCTTCTATTTTTACTCTGAGAGGAATTCCATTTGCTGAGAAAAATGACCCTCCCAATTTATGATTCCTTTGAGCTCCTCACCATGTCAATAGTCTATGAGCCTTTGATGTCGAGCTATGCTTTCTTTTCTGTTTATATTCCTTCTTGCTTGTATTGGTACTGAATGGATGTCTTCTGTATGCGTGGTAATGACTGTGGCAACTTAACAATAACAGCCAGAAGCAGGGGTCAGGTCGAGAATGTCAGAGATTGTAGAGAGTTTAGTTGGTATTGTCGGATGTGCAGAAATTTACAGGAACTGTCCATTGTACCCCCGACCGCCTAAAATTCCAGGGCCACGACCATCCCCGACTCAGCGGCTAAAACAGGCAGCTGGGACCCATCGGAAGAAATCCCATTTTCCGGGTCTCACTATATCTTGGAGCCCACCGCCTGTGCCTGTTATAAGCAAGGGTGATCGACTTTTCAAAAATCACAGACATCAGCCACGTTTTTGGGCTGGATCTGGAAGCTGACTCACTGCAGATTCAAGCCCCACCACTGTAAGTAATTTTCCCTTTATACCTTTTTTTTTTTTTTTTTGAAGCATCCTTTATACCTTTTAAATTATAACTATAAATTTATAACTTTTAACTGTTTTTCTTTCTTTTTTTCGTTTTAATATTAACTTCATTGTTCTTCTTTTAACTGTATTTTTGCTTTACTGCAACCACTGTAGACATAGGCTGGGTAATGTTTACAAGTTGAGGCCCATAGAGGCAGAGGTTTGGGTGTTGATACGTGGTGAACTCTTGCTCGATATTTGATTATTTTTTGCTTTCTTTGTAATCTCGAACTTCAGCTCTTTATCTTAGCGTTTTTTCAATTTAAAGTACAAACTTCAATACGTTTGCTAATAGTAATTCGGCGTTTACTGAAAACGAAATCGCCTAATGTCCCCTTTGTAATTCGAACTGTATAAATCAAAATAAGTGAAATCAATGTATTTCTCTTTCGGGGAGGACCAAATGTTGGTCGAACTTTCAAGCTTGCTCATTCTCACAAAATCTCTAGCTCTATACAAACTGGCTGGTAAGTCAAGTTGGTTGATCAATTTTAACTTTTTTAATAAGGCTACTGTATTCGATTTTGATAAGAAATTATCACCTACAATATATCTGTCATTTTTTCTGTCATCTCCATAAATTGACTTGTTTAAAGTTGATCTTGCTTTGTTAACAGCGTTCTGATTTAGCCTTTGTATGTCTGTCAGCTGTTCGACAAGATTTCTGATAGAAAAATTTAGTATATTCATACCTACTTTCACACAGTTGGGATATACTATGTTTAAATACTTGTTTCTTTATGTTTTGAACTTCAGATATTACTTACTACTAAGTAGATTGGGATCCTCATGTTATTAAGGCAGGAATTTAAAGTTAGAAATTCTCAACCCGAGTAATTTCAATCCTAACTTACTGGAATGTGTATCTAAACAGAAGTTTGACTGAAGAGTTCGTTGGAGTAGAAAAAGAATTTGAGAAGTTTTAGAATTTATTCAAATTGAGAAAGTCGTTTCCTGGTTTTTTCGGAATACCTTATACAAAAGGAACAAAGACCCAACAATATATATATATATATTCTTTCCAGTTTACGAGATAGAAGCCCTGAAACCCAAACACAAATATTTTACGAATGGGTAATACACTACAAAAGCACAAGAAATCTGAAGGAGAAGATAATTTTACTTGTGAAATTTGTTTGGAATCACATCTTCCGGTTGATAAGAAATTCAAGAACAGCTCCAACGACAAGCAATACAAAGAATGTGCATCAGAACATCACTTTTGCATCGATTGTATTGCAAAGTATATAGAAGTGAAAGTTAACGCTTACGGTAAATCCGTTATCAAATGCCCAAAATTCAAGTGTGACGTAGACTTGGAGATTCAATCTTGTTGTTCCATCGTCTCGACAAAAGTTTTTGTTAGATGGTGTGACTTGCTTTGTGAATCTGAAATTCTAGCTAAGTTTGGTCGTCACGGTAAACGAGTTTACTGCCCTGGTTGCTCTGAGGTTATTCTGAATGAATGTGGTGATGATGGTATTACAAGAACGACCTGTCCAAGTTGCGAGAAGCTCTTCTGTTTTCGATGTATGATTCCATTGATGGACCAAAAGGTTCATACATGCTGCAACAGAAACGACCTTCTCTTCCTAGATACAGTTGCACGAAAAGGGTGGACTAGATGTCCATCTTGCAAACAATCTGTAGAACGCACCTTTGGTTGTAATTATATACAATGCAGGTTCGTTCAATTCTGATTTGCTTTATTGTTTTCATCTCTTTCCGCTTTATTAGACATCTAAAGCTTTTCTAATTTTTCTGGGGTTCTATAGATGCGGGAACGAATTTTGCTACCAGTGTGGGTTGGAGTGGTGGTCTCAGTACTCCACGAATCATACTAACTGCTTTCCACATGTACTTCAGAATCAGTCGAGGGAGGAGGAGCTGGATCCTTTCATGTTAAGGGTGCACTCTGTCTTCATTGGCTTCGCTATGATGTCTATATTGGGGAACCCCAAATTTACGAACAATACAAACTTATACAATATACTCCCAGGTACGTTACAATGGTATGATTTTGATATCTGGGTTACAATGATGTTCGTTTGCATATTTATAGTAGTGTCTTTGAAGCTTAAAAAAATACTTGTTTATCGATTCTTGAGGGGTTAATCGATTTGCTTCTTTATAGAGTATTTTAGAACAAAGTCTTATCAGAAAGAGGTGCTTATCTATGGGCTAGTGGTGTTTTGTCTAGTTATACTTAAATATACACACCTTTGCAATAACTTTGTATATTTGTTTGTGATATATTGTAACTATGCTTAACTGCAGCTAGATTAGAGTTTGGAAGAACTTTTGTGGTTAGGCCAAAAGGAAAACACCTGGCTACTGTAGTTTGGCTACACGAGCTAAATCAGAATGGTTTCAGGTAATCTCTAATTCAAAAAATAAAATAGTTTTTTTTTTCTTTTTCTTTTTCTTTTTCTTTCCTTTTTATTGTTATTATTATCTTAGGGAAATCAGAAGATGACTTTTGTGATATTTAATTTGGATTTTGTAGCTGGTATCATCTGCTGGAAGAGCTGCCAATTCGAAATGTACGATTGTGTAATTCCATCTTTTAGAAAGCTTTATTTCCAGAAAGTATGTGTATTTTCATGTTTGTTCTTATTTAAGGTTTAATTTTTTGGTTTAGATCAAGTGGATCTGTCCAACAGCGCCTCGTCGGCGGGTATCGATATATAATGGATTTCCTAGCACTGCTTGTAAGACCAAATGCATCTAAATTATTTTTGATTCAAAGTTAAACTTGAAACCTGACGTTAATAAACATCTCTAATGCAAGCAATATTTGCAATCAGGGTTTAATATGTTGAACTTTGCGGAGGATGCTCGTGTTGATATAGACTGTTTAGACGCAGCAGCAATACATGTTTCAAATCTATTATCCACAGAACCCAGTGAGAGTAGGTTTCTTCCAGTGACTCTTCTTTATCTTTTGCATGCACTTTCTTTTTTGTTCGGACACAACAGAGTAAACTTGTGAATATTCCAAGTTGCGTACTACTACATTAACATAATAATTATTTTATCTTTTTTTATGCGAAAAGGGTAAAATTCATTAAAAACATAATACTATTAGGTTTCATTATTTCGTATACTTTGACAACCTAGTTGCATTTTCTATTTTCTTGCCCAATATATATAAATTGGCTTTCTCTTTTTTTCTGTAACTGGTTTGTAACATCACATGTGCAATTTACAGTCAAACTTGGTGTTGGGGGATTTGGTATGGGTGCTGCAGTTGCCCTGTACTCTGCTGCCTGTGCTGTTGAAGGAAAACTTACAAATGGAAGACCATACCCTGGTAATATATCTGCTGCCGTTGGTCTAAGTGGGTGGCTTCCAATTGCCAGGTACAACTTTCAGTAATTGATGCACAACCTCTCTCTCTTTTTTATGATCGAGGATGCACAACCTCTCAGTCTCAGATGCATATTACTACATTAGATGGATGTAACTACTTTCTGTTTGAAATGTATTGTTTGCAGGTTCTTGATGGACAAAATAATAGGGTCTCAGGAGGCTGTTGCGCGTGCGCAATCCTTGCCGCTTTTGCTCTGCCATGGCAAAGGTATATCATAGAATATTAACTTAGGGAAGGGGACATAAACACATTGCAAGTTTAGGGAAGGGGACATAAACCCGAACCTCTAACAAAAAAGAGAAAAGTCTGAATGAATAAGAGAGTCCTCTAAATAATTACAGTTTCAATCCTTGATTAGTTCATGCATATTGATGGGTCAAGTGACAATTCATCGAGTTCATAGATAATTTATGGAAGTTGACTTCGTTATTTTCACCTGTACGCCTATGAAACGGTGATGTACAATATGCCAATTTGTTTAGAGCAGTAAGAAACGTGTGGTTATTTGGATTAATTATAAATTGCTTAGCTTATCAACACACACTTTAATGCACGGGATGGATGATGATTCATGTATAATTTTACGGTTTTAGATGATGATTTCGTTTTTTATGAGCGCGGAGCCAATTCCTCGGAGATCTTCCGGTCGCCACTATTCCAAAAACTCACTTCAAGAACCTATGATAGGTATGAAATATGGTTTCTCACCTAAGTTTACAATAGACGTCTATTCTATGGAATTATCTTAAGATCGCCATTCCTTTGTTTCTTGCAGACTTGGACACGCAACAAATACTGAAGAAATGAATGAGGTGTGCAATTGGTTAACTACAAACTTGGCACTTGATGGATCTGATTAGTATACGCTTTTCTTTTGATTCAAGAAAGTTTACTCTAGTCCATAAAGTTGTAATTTATTGCAGTACTCTGATCAATGTGTATAAATGTTAAGCTGGGTTTTCTTTTGTTGATCCGCAAATATATTTGTTTTTATAGAAAAGGCCTACCAGTGGTAAGCAAGAAAGTTACAAGAGTATAATCATCAGCAACCTAATATAGAAGAGGAAAGAAAATCCCACACCAAAAGGGGGCAGCCCAAAGCTATGAGAACTGTTATAAAAGAACTATCCCAGATAGGATATCGTCGAAGGAGTAACCCTTTAATTCATCAAACACCAGAAATAAATCTGCATCTTGACTTGTTTTATAACTGAAGCAAGGATTGCAGTAGCATTTTCAAAGATGATAGCGTTTCCGGTCATCCAAACTGTCCAGCAACTAGCAGTCTTGGGTTTATTAGAAATTGTCGACACAACTAGGAAAAGCTTATAGAGTCGACACAACTAGGAAAAGCTCAGTCCCACGGCATCAGAGAGACTAAAATCCGGAACGGCATCAGAATTGTCTTGGGTTTATTAGAAATTTTAGAATTTAATTCGGATTAGTCGTTTCCTGGCTTACTCGAAATACCTTACAGAAAACGGAACAAAGACCTGACAATATATAAATTCTCTCCAGTCTACAAGATAACGCCCCGAAACTCAAAAACAGATTACAAATGGGTAATATTGTACAAACTTTTACTTGTGGAATTTGTTTGGAATCACGTCCGGTCAGTAAAAAATTCAAGAGTTACTCTAGCAAGCAAAATAAAGAATGTGCATCAGAACATCACTTTATTGTGTTGCAAATCATATAGAAGGACAAGTTAACGACGTAGGCAGATCCGCAATCAAATGCCCTAAATTCAAGTGTAACGTTTACTTTGAGATTCTATCTTGTCGTTCCATTGTCTCGACAAAACTTTTTGTCAGATGGCGTGACTTGCTTTGTGAATCTGAAATTCTTGCCAAGTTTGGTCGTCAAGGCAATCGAGTTTACTGCCCTGGTTGCTCTGAGGTCATTCTGAATGAATGTGGTGATGATGGTATTACAAGAACGGCCTGTCCAAGTTGCGAGAAGCTCTTTTGTTTTGGATGTTGCCAAAGAAGAGACCTTCTCTTCCTAGCTACAGTTGCACGAAAAGGGTGGACAAAATGTCCATCTTGTAAGTGTAAACACCCAAATATTATTATAGGATAATGTGGAGACTAATCCCAATACAATTATCTGGAGAACTCTTTCTCTCTCTTTTAGGATATTCTACTAGCTATACCCTCTTTCCTTCTGGGAAATCTCGGAAGAGTTGGCTTAGTGTTGACCTCAAGTGGACAACCTCCTTATAATATGAGCTTTACTATACAACAACATCTCTTTACTACGGGCACACCCATGCTGTCAAATTCCCATGTTTACATTAGCCCCCTGACTGTGTTGTCGAGGCTTACAGCAGAAGCTTGATGGTGATCGAATTTCATTCTTGGAGAAAGAGGTTAAGGAGCTTAACAACAAAATCGGTTCAGTTCAATCTTCACTTGATCAAATACTAGTTCGTCTTCCCGTTATAGCTGCTTCAAATCCATCTTTTGCGGCTGAATCAGATCCACATTCATCTAATCAGCGTAATCCTTTTGATGATGGATTTCATATAACTTCAGGTAATTTTATGCGTCAACCCAAAATCGATTTCCTTAGATTCGATGGTACCAATCCGAGGGGATGGGTTAGAAAGTGTGAACGTTATTTTCTTCTTAATTCTATAGATCCATTGAAACGGGTAGATTTAGCTTCCATCCATATGGATGGTAAAGAAGACGCTTGGTTTTTAGATTATGTTGAGGGAAAACCTTTTATTGATTGGGAGACTTTTGCTAGGGATATATGTTGTCGTTTTGAAGATGTTGCTTATGATAATTATGTTGGTAGTTTTAATAAGCTTGCTCAGACCACCACTGTGGAAGACTATTATAAACGATATGAGTCACTTAAAGCTATAATGAAATCCAGAAATAAGAATCTCTCTGACGATTACTTTACTATGAGCTTTATAAGTGGGCTGAAAGAAGAAATTGGAAATACTGTTCAAATGTTTAAGCCAACTAGTGACACTGATGCATTCTACTTAGCAAGGATCCAACAAGCCTCTGTGGATAATTATGCAAAAAAGTATAAGCAGTTTCCCAGACAATTTCACCCATCAACTAGCTCTTTTTCACCCTCTAACACTTTTAAACCAGCTCTTCCACCTCTTACCAATCTGTCCAAACCCTCTTTTTCTTCTGATAAACCCATTATCACCCATCCACCTACTCCAACTAAACCTGAGCCATCAATACCATCGATAAAAAAGCTTACCCCCACACAAATGCAAGCTAGGTGTGACAAGGGATTATGTTACAACTGTGATGCTTTTTACAGACCAGGTCACAGTTGCAAGACCCAACAAATTATTCATGCTTGTAGCCTCTGATGAGGATGTTTCATCTCCACCTTTAAAGGAATCTGAAGAAGAAGAAGTTTCACCTACAACCTCAGGGGACACCACCATGGAGATTTTTCTTCATGCCTTAATAGGATTAGTCACTTAGAATACTATTAGGAATTTGCAGTCATTATTGTATGGAGGTTAATAATGGCAAGTCACTAAAATTCGGTTTAACAGATGAATTATTAGATTAGACACTAAAGTAGAGCCTCTTCATCCCTCTCATCTCCATTATGTATATGTTAGTGAGTTGATTATTTCAGAGACTAATGATTAGAATACTTCACTGCTCAACATGTTATTCATTCCTGACACAGTTGAGAAAATCAAGAAGATGCAACTCTCTCTTCAAGAAGAAGATGTTATTAAGTGGATTCCTTCTAAATATGGTAAGTTTGCTGTAAAGAGTGCATATAATAAACTTATGGAAGATAGGGTTCATCAACGGGCAACTTTAAATGTTGTGCCCAAAGCAGTTGGAAGGCACTTTGGAAGATGAAGCTACCACATAGAGTTAAGTTGTTTATCTGGAAGTGTTTAAAAGGTATTCTTCCTACAAGAATAAGATTGTTACAAGCCATGAAACATATTGAAACTCACTGTGAGATATGTAAGCATGAAGATGAAACTCTTTATCATCTGCTAATTAGTTGTAATCATGCTAAAGCAGTCTGGAGATCTCTCAACATAAATATGGATCAAATAATAACTAACTGCCAGTCAGTGAGAGAATGGATCATTTCATGGTTTCAAGATGTACAAAATGTAGGTGTTGCTGATCTTTAGAGCTTGAGAGAGCTATTAATGGTAGGATGCTGGATAATATGGAAAGAGAGATATGACTGTATCTTCCAGGATAAATCACTCAACCCTATGAATACCTTTCCTAGAATTCAGTATTAACTGGTTAGTTTTAATAACTCTGTGCAAGATAGATTAGTTGATATCACTTCTTCAGTCTCTAACATTGCATCTCCTGTCAATCACACATTTGCTCACTTGCATTACATTCATAGAGAAAACACATGCTCTTTTAAGTTATTTGTTGATGCATCATTTGACCAAGATACTAATGATTGTGGTACTGGCATTGTCTTGCACAATATTGCAGGTGACTGCACAGGATTCAAAGGAACCTATGCAACTGGAGTAATTGATGCTGAGACTGGAGAATGCATGGCAGTACTAGAAGGTTTAAAGTGGGCTAAAGCCATGGAGCTGGACAACATTCATTTAGTTGTTGATGCTGAAGTTGTTAGAGGCCACCTTTTTATTCCCATCCATTGAAGGGGGTTAAGGGGTGTCTTAAAAATAGAAAATTGTGTATATTGTCCTTCACCTTTATACTAAATCTAAACCTATATCCTTTATTTTCATAATCATCTCATTCCTCTTCTTCTTCTCTTTTCTACCCATTGAATTTTTTTTTCATCATTTTAATTTTAATTGAAAACAAAGATCATCGATCAAACAAATGTTATGATTGATTGTTTAAAATTCAAAATTCATTAACCTTAAAGTTGAAACTTAGAACATCAAAAAAAAAAAGGAGTTAAACAAACAAAACAAATAGATGATAGTAGTTGTGATTCAAAATTAGGATTTGATTACTTGAAACAAAAAATTTGATCCGAAAATTTTCTTGGATTTACAGTAGCAGAAACATAATCGGTAGATAACAATCTATTTTACCTACGGATTATGGTTGATGTTTCTGGATTTACAGTAGAAGAAACATAATCGGTAGATAATAATATACTTTACCTACCGATTATGGTTGATGTTCTTCATTTCTTAAGAACATCAACCATAATCGGTAGTTAAATTGATCGTTATCTACAAATTATTCTTGATTCAAAAAATTCAATTTGTCTGTACTAAAAGTTACGCACAATCAGTAGATAATGAACACCATTAACTAACGATTGTGAAAGTAGAAAATTTCGAAATTTTGAATTTGGGACCATGAACACAATTGGTAGATATAAGCATCACTTATTAACACAATTTACTACCGATTGTGGTAGTACTGAAATTCGAAAATTGATTATATTCAGAGGTTAAAGTAAAACACTTTACTACCGATTATGATAGTACAAACATTCGAAAATTTTAGGATTTTGGCAAAATCAAATTTTAGGGCCAATATACATTCGAAAGTTAAATTTACTACCGATTATGGTAGTACTAAAAGTCGAAAATTGAGTATTTTCGAAGGGTAAAGTAACCCACTTTAGTACCGATTATGATAGTACCAAAGTTCGAAAAATTTAGGACTTTGGCAAAATCACAATTTGGGGCCAATATACATTCGGAAGTTAAATTTACTACCGATTATGGTAGTACTAAAATTTAAAAATTGAGTATATTCGGAGGTTAAAGTAACACACTGTACTACCGATTATGGTAGTATCAAAGTTCGAAAATTTTAAAATTTTGGCAAAATCTCATTTTGTGGCCAATATACATTCGGAAGTTAAATTTACTACCGATTATGGTAGTACAGTACCAAAATTCGAAAATTGAGTATATTCGGAGGTTAAAGTAACACACCTTACTACCAATTGTGGAAGGACAATTTTTCCATTACGAAATACGCGAGATAAGGGCTAGTTTCAATTTAGGTTTGGGTGATCCTATTTTATCTTTTTGTTAGCCCCTAATTCCTTTTGGGTGGCCCCAAAAAATGCTAGGCTTTAAATTATCACACACCGCATTTATCAGTGGCTCTTTCGTTTAGCTGGACGAGCTTAATTCCAGTGTTGCGGAGGAAAAAAAGGGATGGAAATAGCACCCGTAGGGTAGGGTACACTACAGGGGGCAATTTCGTGATTTGTAAAACAACTTGTTTAGTAGTCTAGTATGGTCACACTCATCAGTTCTCTCTATTTATAGTGGATAGTGGAAAATTAAGACGGGGCAAATTTGGGTAACCGAGGGGGCGGCGTATAGCTATGAAGAAGACTGTTGGTTTATCATCATCAGTATTTTCGACAATGATCTTTCGCTTCCTTCTAGCAATCCTTTTAGCAGTAGCTTGCTCATCAGGCTCGGTTGTTGATAAGTTGAATAACGTTAATCATGACTTGTCATCATTTACACATAATCGGACCAGTTTTCCTACTGGTTTCATTTTCGGCACAGCTTCATCTTCTTATCAGGTATTTCTGTCCCTCTCTCTGTTTTGTTAAGTGTTAGGATGATCGTTCATTGTTTCATCGGTCATTTCTATTAATTTCAAATGCTTGCGTGCAGTATGAAGGTGCAGCGAGTGAAGATGGTAGAGGGCCAAGTATTTGGGATACTTGGACTCACAAATTTCCTGGTAATCTCTCTCTCTCACACACACACTTCCTCGGTCTCTTTGGTCTTCGTAATTATGAGTATGTATATCTCTTGTCGGTTAATTGGATCTCGCTGCGATTACTTAATTGTTCGATATTCTGAGAGGATGAGCATCATGAAATTAAGTCGACAATTCCAATAAAAAAGAAAAGAAGGGGTATAATGCAAAGGTATGTAGTAATGAAGTAGATTGATAACAATTAGGTAGATGTTTGGTGTAACTGGATCTGAAGTGTGAAGACTGAAGTTCTGTAAGTAGTTAGAAAATCATTATTAAGGACCGAGCTTAGTTAACAAGTGCATAACATACACTAAATGTTCTTTTCTTTGTTGACCATGTGTTTTTTTTTAGGATTACTACCTCACTCTCAGTGTCTCACTGATCCTCATAGCAACTACACAAAAATCTGTCTAACTGTCCAGCATAAGCTTTACTAAAATCAGATGTCTAATCAGTTCGTATATGGTTTTAATGATTCTCAACACTTGGGTGGTGTCTAATTCTACTTTTGGAAAAAAGAAGTCGTCTCCGAACTGTAGACAAATGTAGAATGGCGTGTAGTGTGAAGTTTACTATTAGAATGACTACTGCTACTGCCTTTTTGTTCATCAGTACTGTTGCTGTGAATGCCTACTACTTTCTTTGTGGTTGTTTGTTTGACAAACTTAAGTCATTTTCACGGGCCTAACGAATCCGGGGAAGCCTACCCATAATTAGATCTTCTAACACTAGTACAAAATGGATCGGTGGGCGTACAAGTATCGTCCAAACTTTTGATTCCACATATTGGTCCAAGCTCACGTGGCATTCGTCATTTTCTCTAGAAAAAACAATTCCTTCCAGATTTTAAGGTTTAAATCACGACTGTGTCAGCTATTTATTTTTGATGACTGATATTAATTAACCCAAAGATGCAATGACCTAAGGCTATCCGGATTCCGGCCCATCTCCAACAGCTTCCTCGATATGGGAAAGCCATAGCTTTTAATCCTACGTGGAAAATGATTATGGAGCTATTTTATGGTATGAATTTATAATATTGTTAATCTACATATTCTTAAATGAATATGTAGATTAACGATTATCAGTAGTTGAAATTCAAACACAAATTTGGTGAAAAACACCAAAATCAACATTTTTTGGATGAAAAAGACATGTAAAATTTGAATCTGTTTAAATGGACGAGAATGTAAACATAGTCAGGATGTAAACAGTTTCATCCTACCCATTTTAAAATACTTTTTTTTTCTAATTTACATCAGGATGCATCCAGTTTCATCCTCGCTCTTTTTAAAGTTTAAGGCAGGACGAATCCAGTTTCGTTCTTGCTATTTTTTTGTGTCCATTTCACCCGTACTAATTTTTACTCGTCAATTAGAACCATGTTTTAAAAATATTTGAACAAATGACTCATTTTCCGAAATTTAAATTGGCATATAGTAGTGATATATGTCACACAATGCGTTTATTTTTGGTGCAAACGTTGTGGTACGCGAGAAATTCGTCTACAGAAAAAATTACTCAGATTAATTTTCATTTAGGCAGCGTAGTACAACTAATATAGAATTTCAAGATAATACTATCAATTTTACTAAGAGAGCGGTCGTAATTTTTAATACTCTCGATAAAAATTAGTTCACTATTGCCGACTTTATTGTAACACAGCGATAATGTCTATTGATGACCACACCAGTAACTTGAGTTAGAAACTCGTTAACACCAAAAATTTCTATCAATCAAGAAAAATATGACATAGTAAATTTTTAGGAGAGAATTATTTTGTTCCATATATTCACAGTGAAATTTGGTATCCCGATATTAATCCTTTTTATCGGAGAAAACCCCTAGGTGGGACGCCCTAAAAAGTAAAGTTAAAAGCGTAAATGTAAGATAACAAGAACCATTAAACTTGTCGGTCTAGCACTTGAGAGTTAATATTTCAGGCTTGAGAAGTTAAATAAGTGCTCCACTAATCTGCATTAGCAAGAGGATACAAGAAAATAAGACATATGCGTCCCTTGATGGTGCCCACTCGGCTTCTTTATGTTTGTATTTTCTTTTGTAAATTATGACCATATTGTATTTGTACGAATTTACTTTTGGGCTGTTTAATGATAAATGATTTTGGGGTTGCAATAGAAAAGATAAGCGATGGTAGCAATGGGGATGTGGCAGTTGATTCTTATCATCGTTACAAAGAGGACGTGGGAATCATGAAGAAAATAGGATTGGATGCTTATAGGTTTTCTATTTCTTGGTCGAGACTCTTGCCAAGTAAGTCATCACCTGCATATATGTTTTCATGAAAATCATTACATCTTAAAATAATTTGTGTAAGTGTATCTCATCGAATGATAAATTAGATGGAACATTAAGTGGGGAAGTAAATAAACGAGGCATCACTTATTACAACAACCTCATCAATGAACTCCTCTCTAGAGGTAACCTTTAGAATTTCGATCTGTTTTCGTTCTCCATGGTCCATGGACTGTAATATTGAACAATAATAACAGGATCATAATATAATGGGATGGCAGGTGTGCAGCCATTTGTAACCTTATTCCATTGGGATCTTCCACAACCCCTGGAAGATGAGTATGGTGGTTTTTTGAGTCCTCGCATTGTGTAAGTACACTTCATACCTATCTTTTCCCTATTAAAAGTCCATAGACAGATGAAATTTGATTGAGAGATCCTCTAGGTCTACTAGACGTACCCATAGAAAAATAAAAAATAAAAACTGTCATTTGGTCACCAGGGATGATTTCAAGGATTATGCAGAGTTATGTTACAAAGAATTTGGTGATAGAGTGAAGCACTGGATCACTTTTAATGAACCTTGGACATATAGCACTATTGCCTATGCAGTAGGCCGATTTGCACCAGGTCGATGCTCAAAATGGGTAGCAAACTGTACTCTTGGTAATTCTGGTACTGAACCATACATAGTGGCGCATCACCACCTTCTTGCTCATGCAGTGGCTGCTAACCTTTACAAACACAATTATAAGGTACGTACTATAAATTTTGTTCTTCATAAAAAAAAAAAAGAGAAATTTTACTTTTCCTATAAAAAATAATTAAATACTATTAAGAAAATAAGAAGAATTTTACTTTCGGAAGCATCAGCAGATTACAGAATACTAAAATGTTGGTACGCAGAGAACTCAGAAGGGAAACATCGGAATAACATTAGGGAGTAATTGGATGGTGCCTATTTCAAGTTCCAAATTGAACCAAAATGCTGCATTCAGAGCCCTTGACTTTATGTATGGGTGGTAAGTATTTTAACTACTCCCAATCTTACATATGCATGGTGGTTAGAAGTAAGATATAATAACTTAAGACATGTTCTATTGGATATATAGGTTCATGGATCCATTGACCTACGGAAAATACCCACACAGCATGAGATCGTTGGTTGGAGATCGGCTACCGAAATTCTCAAAAGATGAATCAAAGTTAGTCAAAGGATCGTGTGACTTCATCGGAGTAAATTACTACACGGCAAATTATGTAGAACATGTTCCTTCCACAGAGAATACTAACGTGATTCCAAGTTACATGAATGATGCTCAAACTAAGCTCACCAGTAAGTGAATTCAGTTCACCAAGTCGTTTTGATTTATGATCACTACCCTCAGGACTTTAGATGCTCACGAGATGCATGCACGAGTGACGAATGATCACATAGTTCGTTCATTGTTTATGTGGTCGCTATTTAACTCGTATTTTCTCTAATTGTGAGCAGCACAGCGGAATGGAATCCCAATTGGTGCTAAGGTATCAGAGTTATTCTAACTTGATATTAGCCTTTTAGTAAACTGGACATTCACATGTAATATGCAATCTGTTTTCTTTTTTGTTTTTTTTTTTTTGCAGTCAGGGTCACCTTGGTTGTATGTGTACCCACAAGGATTCAGAAAACTGCTCCATTACACGACGAGAAAGTACAAGAATCCAATTATATATATCACTGAAAATGGTAATCAGGGGTACTACCTATTATATTGTCACTGGTCACAATTCACAACTGTAACGATTGTTTCTAGTTCATGTCTGCATATTTACATGCATGCATTCTTATAATTTTCAGGAATATCAGAATCGAATGATCCTAATTTATCACTGGAGGAAGCATTGAAGGATGATTTGAGGATTATGTACTTTGATCACCATCTTTTTTATCTTCAAAAGGCCATCAAGTGAGTATCATTTTCCTCTCCTTTACACTAAACTACGTGTTTTTTCCCCTATGAGGTAGGGAAATGTTTTTCTTAAAAAAATATATTTGGTGATTGGTTAACATTGTTGCAGGGAAGGAGTTGATGTGAGAGGATACTTCGCATGGTCATTGCTAGACAATTTTGAATGGTCCAGTGGTTATACTGTTAGGTTTGGAATTAACTATGTAGATTACAAGAATGGGTTAAAGCGGTACCCAAAATCCTCTGCTACTTGGTTTAAGAACTTCCTCAAAAAGTAGATTCCTTGATGTACTATGAACATCCGTACAAACTTATTTCCCGATAATTAATAAGAAGAGAAGTTTTTCTTGTTTTCGCTTAACTACATGGGTATATAGCTTAATACAAAGGTGCTTATGCTTATTTTTCAATCTTCTGCTATTTGGATCAATATGCAGTGGTCTCTGTTGTGGTTTGCAACTTTTTATCTTAGTTTTATTTTTGGTTTGTTAGCTTTTTCTGTGGGTAGCTTTTTCCCTGGGATTTTCGCTCTATAAGGCCAGTTCCTATGGGTGTGGCAAACCAAAGAGTTTGCCATTTTTGCACCCACTATGGAGCTGACAAAATGGCAAACTGGCCTGGCTAAGTGGCAAATTTGCCACTTAGCCAAGCCAGGTCAAGTCTACACCGCTAGGTAGAATCTGATCCAACGGTCATAAATCTTTCCCCCTATAAATACCACATTCCTCTACCATTTTAACTCACACCTTCTTCCTATTTTTTAGATTTTCCAATGGCTCAAAACATGTCTATGGCTCAATTCATAGAAGAGGAACATGCGGCCGAAAATCAAAGAGTTGCACTTCGAGCTAGTTTGCAAAATGAATTAACAAGAGCAAATAGTTGGAGTGTTGCACAACAGCGCAATTTTAGCACGTTTGAAGATGAATGCATCTGCAGGAATTATGTTTTCTACACTAATCATCCAATCGTTGATGGCGCATTACGGCTTATTCCGTTTTGGGAACGCGTTTTAATGAAATTTGAAGAAGAAACAACGAACCTCTACAATCGTAATTCGATGGTGTTGGGTGCTCGGTTCTCCATAGTTTCCAAGAATGTTATTAAGTATATTGGTACGATAAGGGAAGAGGCTCGAAACATGAGAAGTGGTGAAACCCTGCTGGAGATTGATCAAAGATGTCGTGCAAAGTGGTTGCGTGACAACGGAGAGAAGTCCCGATATGCAAGTTGTTATGCAATCTTAAAAGTGTTGCCACAATTTAATCTAGCTTATCAATTATAAGTTCCTAATTTTAACTTATGTAGAAAACTTATGTAGAAAACTTTAAATAAAGATTATTATTTATCAAACAAAAGTGCAATTACATTAGCGATTTAGACAAACCACGAAATAACAACTAACAAAACTCTTAAACTAACGATTACCACCAAATACATAATCCCCTAAGCCTGTTGGATCTTGTGAAAACTCATTATTTGGACTCTGAGATGGTGGTTGAGTAGCATCAGGTGATTCATAACCTTGAAATTGTACTGGATCCATTGGAGGTGCTTGAAATCGGTGAAATGTTGAACTTGTTGGGGTATAAATTACGGATTGCCTAAATGCATCCAAATTGACGTGTCCACCAGCAGGAGTAAGTACAGGACCTTGGGGAATGAAACCAAGAGGAGACTGGAAATCCGTCTCCAAGTTTGCTGCTGTTGGTGGTATCTGAGTCTCCTCCACCATACTCTCTTCCATCACAGCTGGAGTGTGTTGACGACCTCTACGACCTCCGCGACTTCCACTTCCACTGGGCATTTGAGAACTTGATGCTAACGGAGTCTCAGGCAATTCATAACTCATACTCCCTCAAAGCTTGCATCTGGCTCAAGTAAAAATTCTGGAATTGATTGATAAAAAGATCATAATTGTTACACCAATCCTGAAACTCTTATGGTGATGCCACCACACCATAGTATGGATAGCGTTGCAGCAAACCTTCACTAGTAAGTGGAACTGTAGCAACATCTCCACTTGGTGATAAAGTCCTGACTTCCCAAAGTATTGAAGGCATATTTGACGACCCCATTTGCGTACTTAGGTACGTATATGGTTCGCCCGTCGGTGGTGGGGGTTGGGATGGAAGATCTGTAAGTGGCAAATTTCCTATTGCTGGAAAGTCGACACTACCTAAGTTTTGTGGATGAATAGCAATATTTAGCTTACATACGTTCTGAAACCAACTGAAATAATCAAAGTCATCTACTGGTTGTTGGATCAAATCATCAGCTTCTTCCCAAGGTTGTCCATTGTTTATCAACTTTATCCAATCATCATGTGAAACTAGTGAAGTTGGAAACGGGTTGATTGCTTTTATCTTTCTTCCTTGTAGCTGAAACAGATGTCTTTCTCCGTAGTACCAAATACCCTGACCAATAACTGGATTGTAAAACACAAGTCCCTTAAGGCTCAACTGTAGCATGTTTTATGTCATTGGTTCATGGAACTCATTAGTTACTGTATACGGCATTGGCGTAATATTGACACTAGTTCTGCATAGTTGTTTCATCCTTTGCATAGCAGCGATATTTTGACCATCATTAATCTGACCAACCCAATTCTCAGCTTTGTACTTGTACACGACTGGAAAAATTAATCGTTTATCGTGAAGATCAGGTTCGCCGACATTAAAAGAAGTATACCACCAATATTGAAAAATAACATTGACGAAAATTGATGTGTTAGTACATTCACCACTAGTTTGAAAACTCGATAATAAATCTAATAAATAGTTCTTGAAAAGTAGGGGTACAACAACCACACCCAATATTTCGCTTAGCAATCTGTATGGACAAACTCCAATATACTTTCTACAGAATCAACTAGACAGTCAGACTCAATCTAGATAAAAAGTATATCAAAGAGTTTATATCTCAATCTCTCGATTTGATATATACTCAAGCAAATAGAAATCTGCGAGTCTTTATCAAATACTAGAGAAATAAGTAACTTGGATGGTACCAAAGACCAATATCCAAGTGTCAATCAACTTAAATCAACAACCAAAAGGCCGGATATTCTAATTGATTGAACAACGCACAACCTGTGATATTTCAATTATATAACAAAATATAATGCGGAAAAGAAATAACACAGACACCAGAATTTTTTTAACGAGGAAACCGCAAATGCAGAAAAACCCCGGGACCTAGTCCAGATTGAACACACATTGTATTGAGCCGCTACAGACACTAGCCTACTCCAAATTAACTTCGGTCTGGACTGTAGTTGAACCCCAATAAATCTCACACTGATCCAAGGTACAGTTATGCTCCTACATCTCTGATCCCAGAGGATACTATGTACTTGATTCCCTTAATTGATCTCACCCACAACTAAGAGTTGCTACGACCCAAAGTCGAAGACTTTAATAAACAAATATGTATCACACAGAAAAGTCTACGGTAATAGATAAATCCGTCTCCCACGAATATACCTACGAGTTTTGTTCTGTCTTTTGATAGATCAAGGTGAACAGGAACCAATTGATAAACCGGACTTATATTCCCGAAGAACAACCTAGTATTATCAATCACCTCACAATAATCCTAATCGACGCATCGAAAAAAGATAGGGTTATTTTGTTTTTGGTACTCATGTTTTGTCCAACTTTTGAGTTTGGTCTAACATTTGTCCAGCTTGGTGTTTGGTACTTGGAATTAACGTTGACCTCGGTTAACTCAGTTAAATACTGACTTCTGTTTTGAAATTATATTAAAAAAATAAAATAAATAAAATTATTGGAGAAGTTTACTACCATGCCCTTCACTTTCCAAACATTTTACATAAACCCATCTTCTTACCTCTCAAAATCCATCAACGCCGCCGCCACCACCTTCCCTGCCACCATCACAACCACGTCTGCGCTTTCTTTGTAACTCTTAATTGAAGGGAAGTGATTTCCCAATTATACAACATTTTCCGCACAATACTATTGTTCTCCGCTGATACCACAGTATTACCAAATAGGGACTCCAAACGAGTTTACAAAAATCAAACAAAATAAGAACCCTAATTCAAACCAACAACCAAAATTTCCTAATTCAATCAAATCCTAATCAAAGTTTTCCTTCGGAATTCCAAAAGCAGAAACGCAATCTAATGTCGCTTCCCAATATCATCAACTCTGAAATCATCTCAGTGTTTCCATCAATTAATCTCGTCCTGAATTTCTTCATCCATTTCTGTATGTATGGAGATGAATAAGATGAGTGTTAATAAAAATAAAGTCAAGATCAAGAAAAAAGTTTTTCATGAATCAATAAGATGAGTGCCGGAAAAATTACTTCACGTGCTCCCTCAGTTCCTTATGATTTTTGCATTTCTCCATCTCATACAACGTGAGTGTTGATTTTAGAAAGATATTGAAACTTTGATTTCGATTGGAAAAGTCTGATAGCTTCCTTAACTCCAAAACCTTTAATAACTCTAGCAAAAATCTTATTTTTGTTTATCACAAAGTGGGAGGGCATCAGTCAAATATCACTTTCAACCTAAATTTTGATTTCAAATCTGAAACCAGTGAGTTAAAGAGGTAGAGGTGGTGGCGGACGCAGGAAAATGGTGGATAGTTGTTTCAGTGGGGAGGAAGATGAAAGAGGAAATGCTTTTAGGTTAATATATCATGAAATTTATGTGACCGTCCACGTGTACTGAGATCAACGGTTTAGGTAAAATACCAGAAAATAGTTTGGGTCAATTCATTAAAATTAAACTTAACCTAGTCAATGGAAGTCAATGTGAAGTCCAGGTACCAAACGCAAAGTTGGACAAATGTTAGACCAAACTCAAAAGTTGGACAAAACATGAGTACCAAAAACAAAATAACCCAAAAAGATATTGTGGAATCACAAACGATGAGACGAAGTGTTTGTGATTTCTTTTATATCTTGCCTATCGGAGATATCAATCTCAATCCATTTATTACAATTGTACTCGTACGATAGAAACATCAAGATCAGATCACACAACTACGAGAAAGTAGTATCGGTCTGGCTTCACAATCCCAATGAAGTCTTTAAGTCGTTAACCTGGTTTAGAAGAAGAAACCAAAGGTTAAAGGAGAATCGACTCTAGCTTAGCACAACTAGTATCACATAGAAGGTGTGGGGATTAGGTTTCCTAGTTGCTAAAGTTCTCCCTTATATAGTCTTTAAAATCAGGGTTTGCAATCAATGTTAGTTGGGTAACAGAGCATTCAATATTCATCGTTAGATGAAAACCTGATTTAGATTCAAGCTAATATCTTTCAACCGTTAGATCGAAAACTAGCTTGTTACACACAATGAAATGCACGTTTCTAGGCTTTCATATCAACCATATTCTTCTTCACCATAACTAGTTCAAGTGACTCAAATAAACTAGTTAGAGAGTTGTTCAATTGCAAGGAAATCTTATGTAACTACACAAGACACAATCGAAACAAAAACAATTTGATTCACTCGAATCGGCTCATGAACTATATAGCCACGGTTTGCATTTGCATTCCTTAGTTTATATAAGAATAAGTTCACAAACATCGTTTTTAGATATAACCTACTCAAGTTCGGGGACTGGGTTCCCGGACTTAAGTTCCCGGACGAAGTTCACAAATTCCAGTAGAAATTCTCGGGTCAAGAACTTCCGCCAGTTCGCGGACTGAGTTCGCGGACTTGGCTCACGCCACCATGTCGGTTCTCTTGATCAACAAAGTTCTCAAAGCTCGGTTCAAGGAATAAGGACTTATACATATATGTGTTTCCACAATAATGCTTATATCCTCAAATGGTTATATAATCTAAACTCTCATTTCAACCATTGGAACATTCTTAGAGGACGTTGATATTCTATAGTTGTTATTCACAAACTATTTTTCGTCAAAGTAAGCAATTTCCAAAGTGATTGAAACTTGTCATGACTTTCGTCACTAGGTAAAGATGAACTTGGTTAAAGCGAAAGCTTACCAACACATATTTCGAGAAATAGATAGGCGAGATAAACTCGGCTCGAAATAGCAAATGTGTATAATCTAAATCTATATAGCAAAACGACTTTTGTCTCAAGATAGGATATAAATAGACTTTTGAGTGATAGATAAGTTCAAGTCTCCACATACCTTTTAGTCGATGAAGATCCACCGGTTCCTTGAGTACTCCTTCGTCTTATATGATGATTGTCATGGAGTTCTTGAGCTCAACTACACTTTCTATCCTAGTCCGAGACCTTAGCTATAGTAGACTAGAAAAAAAGACTTATAGTTTTGATCACTAACATTGAAAAACATGCTTGAGATAGCAACACATGCGAGTTCGACCGAGCAATGCTCTAACAATCTCCCCCTTTGTCAATTTTAGTGACAAAACTATCAATATATATGGAATACAAAAAATAAATAAATTAACTTTATAGCTCCTATTCCATACGCCTAATCTTCAACATTACTTGAAATCTTCGTCACTTCCAAGTACTCTAATGATCTCAAAGGTTGTAAGTTCAGCATTATCGTTGTTGAAAATCCATAGCTATAACAACGAGAAAACAAGGGTTCTTAATCATTGTTATACAATGTCATAGTATCATGACACAACGTCAAAGTCCAATTGTATCACAACTTCAACAACAATACTATGGTGATATGTATCACTCCCCCTTAGTCAATACTCCATCTCACATGGAAACCATTCCCCCTTACATAATGATTCAAAAACCATATGTATTTGTAGTGTGAACTACATATTAATTCTCCCCCTTTTTTTCAATACAATTGGCAAAGGTACAAGAACGGGATCCTAATGAAATTTCCGAAAGAGACATTTCTTGACCAAAAGAAAGCAAAAATATATCATCTTATTTAGATGCAATCATAAAGCCGAAGCTAAATGCATTCACCAAGGAGTTTGTAAAGATACAAGATAACCTCTATAATATTTCACAGCCGCACTCCCCACAAAGAATTAACAATTAAGCACAAGTTCAATTAAGAACTTTCCCCAATAAAATGTCATTCCCGAAAGAACAACAAGAGCGACCTTAATTTCGAAAGAAAAGAAGGATTTCTTTGGACATAACAAATCACATACAAGTATGAATTTGAATCCAAAAAATATTCAATTAAACTAACCACGATAGTACCCATGATTAATTTAATCAACAAATGCTCAACATAAGTGAATTTATGGAGACTTAAAAACATACAATTAGATTAATCACAAACCCATAATTAATCTAATCGAAATACACAATCAAACTAATCACAAAAGTAACCAATTTAATTGGTCATGCTCGACATAAGAAAACTTACGGAGCAACAACTAAATAACCAAACAAGATGATTAATTTAGTTGAATATGCTCGACATAAAGTACCTCACGGAACAACAACATAGCTAATCATTAAAATAATCAACTTGGTCGTTTCATGCTCAACACAAGACACTTTACGGAGCCTCACAGTAATACATAAAATATGAATCAGGGAAGATCAATACTGCGGAATACACAAGGATTCATTCTATTTTCCATCACTATTCGCATAACGACATTCAATAGACATAATCCTTGAAAACAAAATATTTTAACCTATATTCCATCAATAATTGACATAATAGGCTTAACTTTTGTATTTGTCAAAAGTCTATTCTTTCTTTTATCAATACATGCATATCGACATACGAAAGACTTTAGTTTTGACAAGGTACGGGACAATCATAGTTCACGGACGTAAACACATATATCCCATAACAAATTTGCAATATATAAAACCATAAAGATTAATACTGCAAAAAATCATCTTCCAAACAAATTTAGAGTTTAAACCAATAAATCTAAAAACATGAAGATGAAAACGTTGGACATAGCTATGTGTAATCACAATAATGGCTATTCCAAACTCTAGTTATACTTCTAATAAAAACAAAAACAAAAAAGATTTATTAGGCAAACATAAACTCCTATAGACAACATGATCTGAAAAACACTAGATCCGGTCAGCAACCAGAGATTGAACATGAACGAGCTCATCAGTTGCTTTCTTCAGTTTTTTTCTTTCAAAAACTCAAGATTCCTTGTTGCGATTCCGAGTTGTTCACGTACGAATTCAAAATCTTGAAGAAGATTTCCTACCAGTTGTGATGATATCTGAACTGGTAGTTTGTTTTCATGATCAATGGCATGAAGGCATGTTATGAAAACAGGTTTCTCATGAAACTCGATAGTCTTACCTTTCTTGACTTCATCATCTTCGTTTCCTCCATTCATTGTGTACACAAAACCTTTGACCTTTCAGAACAGTGTAACACGGGATGATACCCAAGTATATAAATAAGTTCCATGGAAAACCCTAGGAGAACTTGTACAGTTCTGTATGGGCCAGAAGTTCGTGCACTGGTGGTCACGGCCTTAAGATGTGACAAAAAGGAAGAAGAATGAAGTTTGAGTGTCAAGACTAATAGTTGAGAACCAACTATTTGGAGGAAGTATACGCAAACAGGAAATTTTCTCAAGAACAAAGGATCATGATTATCTACAAGAGAAAAACTGGAGCGAAGATCAACAGATTTTAAAGATCAACAACAAGAAAGGAACAGAATACATACAACCTTCACAACACTTCTCAAGACACACTTCTTGAGAACAATGAGCATCCTTCTTAAATTAAAAGAGGGATGTTGTAGTGAGCATCAATTTTGACTTCTTCTTTTTCTTCTTCAGAATAGCGTAACACGGGATGACACCCAAGTGTATAAATAAGTTCCATGGAAAACCCTAGGAGAACTTGTACACGTTCGTGTGGGCCAGAAGTTCGTGCACTGGTGGTCACGGCCTTAAGATGTGACAAACAGGAAGAAGAATGAAGTTTGAGTGTCAAGACTAATAGTTGAGAACCAACTATTTGGAGGAAGTACACGCAAACAGGAAATTTTCTCAAGAACAAAGGATCATGATTATCTACAAGAGAAAAATTGGAGCGAAGCTCAACAGATTTTAAAGATCAACAATAAGAAAGGAAGAGAATACATACAACCTTGACAGCACTTCTCAAGACATACTTCTTGAGAACAATGAGCATCCTTCTTAAATTAAAAAGGGGATGTTGTAGTGAGCAGTCATGGTGTATTAAGATGAGCATTTTTCTCATCAATTTTGACTTCTTCTTTTTCTCCTTCATAAGGATTTAGAGACAAATAATATGACATAGTTGAAGGAGTTTTATTAAGAGATGAACTAGGAGTACCTGAGTCAATCGCTTTCCATGTTTTTTTGATGCCCCGTTTGAGTCTGTTTATGCCTATCTTAAGTTCTGAGACTCGATTATTGATATGTAAGCAATCTGGAGCTGAACTCTTGGATTTGCGGCCTTCATCAGGGAGTGACAAGAAACTTGACCTTTCTTTATTTCTCCTATGTCTTTTCCTCTTTTCAGAGTTATTTAAGAAGTCACTTACTCTTCGGTCGTTCTTCCTTCTACCATTTTTTGTTTCAAAGGCACGATTAAGAAAAAATTTATCATAGTAGTTTTCTTGATTGTCGAAAGTGCCCTTTACTCCAACAATGTGAGAGACAGGTTTGATGACTTCTTTAGACATCCATACAAGCATGTTGTGAAGTTTTTCATTCCTTAACCGAAAACGGCATCTTCGCTCAGAATGTCCTTTATTTCCACAGTAATAGCAGTTAAAGGAGTTATTCTTAACCGTTCTCGTGTGAGTATATTTGAAAGAAGTAGAATCCTTGTTTTTAGCCACATTACAAGCTGCGAAAGTTTTTTCACGTGAAGAATTATCAATAGCTTTAACAAAATTGATCTTACTAGTTTTTGGAGCGTCTATTCCTTTATATCCCAGACCACGTGTATCACGATGTTCTTTACATGCTCCAATCATAGAAGACAATTTTGTAGCGCTAGAATTGAATCTTCTCAGATTCTCTTCCAGTGATTTCACTTTATCAAGAGCAGCTGCAAGGTCAGTCTCCAAGGATTTCTCTTTGGCAAGAAGACTGAGTTCTTTGTCATCAAAACATTTTTGTTGAGAGTCATATCTTGCTTCAGCTTCTGCAAGTCTTTCTTTCAACACAAAGAGATTTCGGAGAAGATTATCGCATTCAGACCTTTTTGTGCGTACATCTTCCTCACGATCTTTAACGATAGATTTTAGGAGATTATATCCTCCATCATATCCTTTAAAGAGTTTTCTCAGTTTTCTGTTTTCTTGACAAAGAGGAGTCGTGTACTTACTCAAGCAAGTTTTTGACTTCTTTTCTTTCAAAGCATGGTCAAACAACTTGATATATTGAGATACTTCCTCATCGATACTTTGTCCTTCTTCTGAATCACTGTCATCTGACAGTTCATCCAACTTCTCATCAAGAGATTTTTCCCAGTCGAATGCAGATTCAGTCAAGGAACAGGAGATAGAGTTTTTCTCAGAATTTCAGGACTTTGAATCTCACCCGAGAGTCTCCTAACTGATGTTGCGTTATCAGAGATAGTACTCTTGTCCAAAGAGTCAGATTGCCACAAACACAGACTTTTGAGGTCTTAAACGTGTTTGCCTGCTCTGATGCCAATTGAAAAAGTCGGGGTACAACAACCACACCCAATATTCGCTTAGCAATCTGTATAGAAAAACTCCAATATACTTTCTAGAGAATCAACTAGACAGACAGACTCAATCGAGATAAAAAGTATATCAAAGAGTTTATATCTCAATCTCTCGATTTGATATATACTCAAGCAAATAGAAATCTGCGAGTCTTTATCAAATACTAGAGAAATAAGTAACTTGGATGGTACCAAAGACCAATATCCAAGTGTCAATCAATTTAAATCAACAACCAAAAGGTCGGATATTCTAATTGATTGAACAACGCACAACCTGTGATATTTCAATTATATAACAAAATATAATGTGGAAAAGAAATAACACAAACACCAGAATTTTGTTAACGAAGAAACCGCAAATGCAGAAAAACCCCGGGACCTAGTCCAGATTGAACACACACTGTATTAAGCTGGTACAGACACTAGACTACTCCAAATTAACTTCGGTCTGGACTGTAGTTGAACCCCAATCAATCTCACACTGATCCAAGGTACAATTATGCTCCTACGTCTCTGATCCTAGCAGGATACTACGTACTTGATTCCCTTAGCTGATCTCACCCATAACTAAGAGTTGCTACGACCCAAAGTCGAAGACTTTAATAAATAAATATGTATCACACATAAAAGTCTACGGTAATAGATACGTCCGTCTCCCACGAATATACCTACGAGTTTTGTTTCGTCTTTTGATAAATTAAGGTGAACGGGGACCAATTAGTAAACCAGACTTATATTCCCGAAGAACAGCCTAGTATTCTCAATCACCTCACAATAATCCTAATCGACGCAGCGAAAAAAGATATTGTGGAATCACAAACGATGAGACGAAGTGTTTGTGATTTCTTTTATATCTTGCCTATCGGAGATATCAATCTCAATCCAATTATTACAGTTGTACTCGTATGATAGAAACAGCAAGATCATATCACACAACTACGAGAAAGTAGTATCGGTCTGGCTTCACAATCCCAATGAAGTCTTTAAGTCGTTAACCTGGTTTAGAAGAAGAAACCAAAGGTTAAAGGAGAATCGACTCTAGCTTAGCACAACTAGTATCACACAGAAGGTGTGGGGATTAGGTTTCCCAGTTGCTAGAGTTCTCCCTTATATAGTCTTTCAAATCAGGGTTTGCAATCAATGTTAGCTTGGTAACAAAGCATTCAATTTTCACCGTTAGATGAAAACCTGATTTAGATTCAAGCTAATATCTTTCAACCGTTAGATCGAAAACTAGCTTGTTACACACAATGAAATGCATGTTTCTAGGCTTGTGTAACCGTACCCAAACTTGTACATTTGTTGGTTCAACAATAGTCAACCAAATGTTTAGCCATATGATCACTTTCATATCAACCATATTCTTCTTCACCATAACTAGTTTAAATGACTCAAATAAACTAGTTAGAGAGTTGTTCAATTGCAAGGAAATCTTATGTAACTACACAAGACACAATCAAAGCAAAAACGATTTGATTCACTCGAATCGGCTCATGAACTATATAACTACGGTTTGCATTTGCATTCCTTAGTTTATATAAGAATAAGTTCACAAACATCGTTTTTAGATATAACCTAAAAAAAGTTCGTGGACTGGGTTCGCGGACTTAAGTTCCCGGACGGAGTTCACAAACTCCAGCAGAAATTCTCGGGTCGAGAACTTCCGCCAGTTCGCTGACTGAGTTCGCGGACTTGGCTCACGCCACCATGCCGGTTCTCTTGATCAACAAAGTTCGCAAACTTCGGTTCAAGGAATAAGGACGTATACATATATGTGTTTCCACAAAAATGCTTATATCCTCCAATGGTTATATAATCTAAACTCTCATTTCAATCATTGGAACATTCTTAGAGGACGTTGATATTCAATAGTTGTTATTCACAAACTATTTTTCGTCAAAGTAAGCAATTTCCAAAATGATTGAAACTTGTCATGACTTTCGTCACTAGGTAAAGATGAACTTGGTTAAAGAGAAAGCTTATCAACACATATTTCGAGAAATAAATAGGCGAGATAAACTCGGCTCGAAATAGCAAATGTGTATAATCTAAGTCTATACAGCAAAACGACTTTTGTCTCAAGATAAGAGATAAATAGACTTTTGAGTGATAGATAAGTTCATGTCCCTACATACCTTTTAGTCGATGAAGATCCACCGGTTCCTTGAGTTGTCCTTCGTCTTGTATGATGATTGTCATGGAGTTCTTGAGCTCAACTACACTTTCTATCCTAGTCCGAGACCTTAGTTATAGTAGACTAGAAATTAAGACTTATAGTTTTGATCACTAACATTGACAAACATGCTTGAGATAGAAACGCATGCGAGTTTGACCGAGCAATGCTCTAACAATCTTCCCCTTTGTCAATTTTAGTGACAAAACTACCAATACATATGGAATACAAAAAATAAATAAATTAACTTTTGTAGATCCTATTCCATACGCCTAATCTTCAACATTACTTGAAATCTCCGTCACTTCCAAGTACTCCAATGAGCCCAAAGGTTGTAAGTTCAGCATCATCGTTGTTGAAAATCCATAGCTATAACAACGAGAAAACAAGAGTTCTTAGTCATTGTTATACTGTGTCATAGTATCATTACACAACGTCAAAGTCCAATTGTATCACAACTTCAACAACAATACTATGGTGATATGTATCACTCCCCCTTAGTCAATACTCCGTCTCACATGGAAACCACTCCCCTTACATAATGATACGAAAACCATATGTATTTGTAGTGTGAACTACATATTAATTCTCCCCCTTTTTGTTAATAAAATTGGCAAAGGTACAAGAACGGGATCCTAATGAAATTTCTGAAAGAGAAATTTCTTGACCAAAAGAAAGCAAAAATATATCATCTTATTTAGATGCAATCATAAAGCCGAAGCTAAATGCATTCATCAAGGAGTTTGTAAATATTCAAGATAACCCCTATAATATTCCACAGCCGCACTCCCCACAAAGATTTAGCAATTAAGCATAAGTTCAATTAAGAACTCTCCCCCATAAAATGTCATTCCCAAAAGAACAACAAGAGCGACCTTAATTTCGAAAGAAAAGAAGGATTTCTTTGGACATAACAAATCACATACAAGTATGAATTTTAATCCAAAAAATATTCAATTAAACTAACCACAAGAGAACCCATGATTAATTTAATCGACAAATGCTCAACATAAGTGAACTTATGGAGACTTAAAAACATACAATTAGATTAATCACAAGAGAACCCATAATTAATCTAATCGAAATAAACAATCAAATTAATCACAAAAGTAACCAATTTAATTGGTCATGCTCGACATAAGAAAACTTACGGAGCAACAACTAAATAACCAAACAAGATGATTAATTTAGTTGAATATGCTCGACATAAAGTACCTCACGGAACAACAACATAGCTAATCATAAAAATAATCAACTTGGTCGTTCAATGCTCAACATAAGACACTTTACGGAGCCTCACAGAAATACATAAAATATGGATCAGGGAAGATCAATATTGCGGAATACACAAGCATTCATTCTATTTTCCATCATTATTCGCATAACGACATTCAATAGACATAATCCTTGAAAACAAAATATTTTAACCTATCTTCCATCAATAATTGACATAATAGGCTTAACTTTTGTATTTGTCAAAAGTTTATTCATTCTTTTACCAATACATGCATATCGACATACGAAAGACTTTACTTTTGACAAGGTATGGGACAATCATAGTTCACGGACGTAAACACATATATCCCATAACAAATTTGCAATATATAAAACCATAAAGATTAATACTGCAAAAAATCATCTTCCAAACAAATTTAGAGTTTAAACTAGGGCTGTCAACGGGTCCGGGTCCTCCCGGGTAGTACATGGCCCAGAACCGGACCCGACATATTAGCGTAGGTTTCGGGTCCTAACGGTTCCGGGTCCGGTTCCATAATGTGTTGGCCCAGAACCGGACCCAGTAAAGGTCACGGGTAATCACCGGGTCCGGGTACCCATTGGGTAAAAAAACAAACTTGTATGACTTCCCAATTTTATGGCTCCTGAGTACTGAAAAAGGATTATTCAACACCTAAAAAGTGACCATCTTTAACATACATACAAAAGTAGAGTAAACTTGAGCTTAGAATCCTTAGATTAGGAAAATCAAAGTTACTTTCCTAGCTATAAGTAAGAATCTGCCATTATATATGATAAATATTAAATACAAAATTTGGCAGACATGTTTTTAGCCGATAACTGCTCCATCACTAGATTCAGTACATTCCCTAATGGCTAATATAGTCTGTCGTATTATAACCACAAAAGTTGACAGACATATCATTCTATAAAGTGTAGAATCCCCAAAAGATAAATGCGTTTCCTTCACAAGTACATATACAAAAAAGAAGGATGTAGTTCGCACTTCGCATGTTCTTTGGCTATGCCTATATAATATATATATACCAAAAAGAAGTTCCAACCAGTTCACTAAAGATTTCACCATCATATTTCCAATTTTTCCTGCAAGAGAAACAAAAAAAGTTGATCATATTCCCAATTGACCAAAAATAAGTAACCATATAACAATCAAAGACCTTGCCTGTGATGAAGCAAGAGTTGCTTCCGTGATTGCACTCACCAAATATACAACTAGCTAGGGCCAGGACCACAAGCAAACATTAAAATTCCCAAATATACAACTAGCTAGGACAAATATTGTATAGACAGACACAAGTCAAACTTTCTTACGAATGTATTTCCTTATACTGTACTACTACTAATCACATTTCGACAAAGTTTAAGGAAATACAAATTTGTGCATTCCAAGGTTAGCAGGTTATTTTACCTTAAATTGATAGTCAGTCAGTTAGACAATGTGCGATGTTGCATCATCATCGTCTGACTCGAGCTCCTCCATTGCCTCCAAAAGAGTCTGAAGTGAAGTACTACCTAACCCAAATCCCTCATCTAACACAATAGTTGACGTACAAGAACCATAGTAAATGAATCACTAACTAAATTGATATAATAGCAAACATGAATTGAATATGTTACTTACTCTTCAGCACACTTCTTATCCAATCTTGTGTGCATATCAGAGCTTCAATTGTTTCTGGAAGCATTGAAGAACGAAATTTATCTACAACTCTACCACTGGTGCTGAAAACAGATTCAGAAGCCACCGATGACGCAGGAATTGCTAATATATCACGAGCTATCACTGCTATAATTGGATACATTGGTCCATGAAATTTCCACCACCCCAAAACATCAAAACTAGAATCATTCAGATCAATACCACTTCCTTTTCTAGTAGGGTGAACATCAGCTGATAGGTATTGCTCTAGATCTGTGCGAACAACGTCATGTTGTGAACTTTCTTCCAGAAATGCCGTCAAACCTTTCCTTCTAGAAGTAAAAGAACTTTGAAAAGATGAAGTACTACCACTACTACCAACTGAATATTCCATGTTCACTTGATTTGTCGAAATGTTTGCTGAGTATACATGAGCTGAAGAAGCATAATGTGTTGCATATTCATTATACAATCTTTTCAAGACTTCCATAACTTCTAACTTCTTCTCCTCGCTGTTACCAGGATATATTAATGGGAAATAGTAATCCAATAATTTCATTTTAAACCGAGGATCTAAAATGGAAGCTATTGCAAATTTTTTACTAGTAAGTTGCCAATATCTTTCAAACTTTTTCATCATATTCACTGCCATTTTTGAGATTAATGCATCATCGGAATCACACCACTCACGAAGTTCTAAATACAAAGAACAAGCAGTATCAAAATAACGATTAACTGTCACGTATGACGTACCTGAAAAGAGAATGGTGACTTCATAAAAGACCTTCAAGCAAATTGAAAGACTACTTGCATTCTTCCAGTCTTCACTCGTTGGAGCAACATTAAGAAAATCATGTTTAATCTTCCCGAACCGGTTAAATGCTTCCCGAAATAGAAGTGATGTTTCAAGCATCAGATAGGTAGAATTCCACCTTGTATCAACGTCTTGAATCAACTTTTTATCAGGAGCATTGACTTGCAAGCAAACTTCTTTAAAAAAAATTTGTCTTTGTGGTGAACCTCTAATAAATTTCACTGAATTTCTAATTTTCTGTATTTCTTCTTTAATTTGCAGCATCCCATGATCAACAATAATGGCAACTACATGAGCAGAACATCGAACATGGAATAATTCCCCATCCAAAAGTAATCCATTATCTGGTTTTAGCTGAGCAAGAAGTTCACTTACCACGACTTTGTTAGTTGAAGCATTATCCAGCGTAATTGAAGCTATCTTCCTATCTATATTCCACTTGTACAACTGCTCCATTAGTACCTTTGCAATGTTAACTCCAGTGTGTTGCACATCCACAGCGTTAAAAGATAAAATTCTCTTCTGAATCTTCCATTCTTCATCAACATAGCGAGCTGTCAAAGCCATATAACCTCTATTCTGAGTGGTACAAGTCCACATATCAGTAGTAAGGCTTATGCGACTCTGTACCTTACTACAAATCTCGTACAAATGATTCTTTTCCATTTGATAACTCTTTATACAGTCTGACTTCGTAGTGTTCCGCTTCACAAGTTTAATATTGGGTTGTAATGAAGTCAGCACCCTTCTAAAACCAATGTACTCTACAAATGAGAAAGGGAGTTCATGCAAGATAATCATTCTTGCAATACAATCACGAGTTACTTCTTGGTTAAACTTAAAGTTGTAAGCATCTACTGACCCATCTTGTGTTTCACTAGCTTTCAAGAACATTTGGTTAATTTGCTGTTGTGCTCCTTTGTACGCCATACAACTATTTAGATGTTTCCTCAAACTGCTTGTCCCATTTTTGCTCTCCGCACCAATATTCCTCTTGCAGTGCTTGCATTCTTCGTGTGTTTTCCCTTTTATCAATACCTCTTGAAATTCAGCCCAATAATTTGAGGTTCTTTTGCGTTTACGTGTAGGTGACAGAACCACATCTGTTGTTGCCGCTTCTATATGATCAGAATCAGAATCACCAGAATCACTTGACTCACTGGCTACAGTTTCTACTTCTTTCGGCTCTGCTGAGTTTACAACTTTACTTTTCTTTGCAGCCTTCGAAACGGCAGCTTTAGGAGGCGGCATACACGGGGATTTCGAAACGGTAACTTTAGTCTTCTTTACAGGAGCACAATGATCACCAACACTACTTCCTGTTTGACTTTTCATGTTGCCTATGCAAGGAAAACCCAACAAACATCTGTATCAGCCTATCAGGTGTCATAACGTATAAACGATAATAAATTTAACAAGCATATACAGTAAGAAAAAGACAAATGTTCCAAGCATATACGCATAAACAGCATACGCATCAACCACACACAAGGAATTAGTAGTTTATGACTTAATTGCCAAAATGGAAGTAGAAGACTTGCTCTTGTGCATGTTTGCTGCAAGCTACTGAAAACACCCAACCTTCGAGCTATCATTGATTTCTCACAAAAACAACAATAGAGTTCACATATCATTGAGATTTGAGATTACAGGGATACCCATTCAAGCATAATAAGTTTTCCTTGTCTGTGCAAGAGAAATCATCAAGAATAAGGAAAAAAAATTAACATATGCAATATAACAAAGCTTAAAAAATCATAAAAAAATTTCAGAATCATAAAAAATTGCCCATTCACCAGTAATTCAAAATCACTATAGTAACACCCAATACTGCAAATTAAAAAATTCTTTCCACTTGAGTAAGAAGAAACAAAAGGGGTAAATTCAAAACATCCATTCACCATTCACAAATTCAATAATAACATAAACAAACAAATTAAAACCTAAAATATCCAATTTCATAGACAAAATGTTACCATAATCATCATCATAATAATCCATGTTTTCAAAATCCCCAAATTCATGAAACCCTAAAACGAAAACATAACTCATAACAAAGAAACCCTAAAAACAAGATAATAATAACCTGAAGAGAGGATCAATGAACCACCAATCAATCAATCAACGTTCTGCATAACATCATCAGTAGTAAACTTGGTACCCTTATCTTTATCAGCAGCAGCTCTACCTTTGGCCTTACGATCCAAGAGCGACTTCCTATCCTTATCAAGTCTGAGCTTAGTAATAACACACTTTGATGGATTAACGCCAACATTAACAGTAGATCAGAATGGGTGGTGAGCTTAGTAATAACTACTTCTGCAGGCAGAGGCAGGAGAAGAAAGTAGATCGGAATAGATGGTGAGCTTCTCATCCTTTCCTTTATATATGACCTAATTTTCACTGGGGATTTTACACAATTAGCCTTTATGAAATACCCGAATACCCGCGGGTACCCGACGGGTAGGATCCGGATGGACCCGTTCATAAACAGGTATATATGGGTAATTACCCGCCGGGTCCAAAGTGGTTAATGGGTCCAATTTAAGGACCCCGAACCGGACCCGAATCCATCGGTTCCGGTTCCGGTTCCGGACCCGGGTAATGGGTACCCATTGACAGCCCTAGTTTAAACCAATAAATCTAAAAATATGAAGATGAAAACGTTAGACATAGCTATGTATAATCACAATAATGGATATTTCAAACTCTAGTTATACTTCTAATAAAAAAAAGATTTACTAGGCAAACATAAACTCCTATAGAGAACATGATCTGAAAAACACTAGATCCGGTCAGCAACCAGAGATTGAACATGGAAGAGCTCATCAGTTGCTTTCTTCAGTTTGTTTTTCAAAAACTCAAGATTCCTTGTTACGATTCCGAGTTGTTCACGTACGACTTCAAAAATTTTAAGAAGATTTCCTACCAGTTGTGATGATATCTGAACTGGTAGTTTGTTTTCATGATCAATGGCATGAAGGAATGTTATGCAAACAGGTTTCTCATGAAACTCGATAGTCTGCCCTTTCTTGACTTCATCATCTTCGTTTCCTCCATTCATTGTGCACACAAAAACCTTTGACCTTTCAGAATAGTGTAACACGGGATGACACCCAAGTGTATAAATAAGTTCCATGGAAAACCCTAGGAGAACTTGTACACGTTCGTGTGGGCCAGAAGTTCGTGCACTGGTGGTCACGGCCTTAAGATGTGACAAACAAGAAGAAGAATGAAGTTTGAGTGTCAAGACTAATAGTTGAGAACCAACTATTTGGAGGAAGTACACGCAAACAGGAAATTTTCTCAAGAACAAAGGATCATGATTATCTACAAGAGAAAAATTGGAGCGAAGCTCAACAGATTTTAAAGATCAACAATAAGAAAGGAAGAGAATACATACAACCTTGACAGCACTTCTCAAGACATACTTCTTGAGAATAATGAGCATCCTTCTTAAATTAAAAAGGGGATGTTGTAGTGAGCAGTCATGGTGTATTAAGATGAGCATTTTTCTCATCAATTTTGACTTCTTCTTTTTCTCCTTCATAAGGATTTAGAGACAAATAGTAATGTACTTACTCAAGCAAGTTGTTGACTTCTTTTCTTTCAAAGCATGGTCAAACAACTTGATATATTGAGAGACTTCCTCATCGATACTTTGTCCTTCTTCTGAATCACTGTCATCTGACAGTTCATCCAACTTCTCATCAAAAGATTTTCCCAGTCGAATGCAGATTCAGTCAAGGAACAGGAGATAGAGTTTTTCTCAGAAGTTTCAGGACTTTGAATTTCACCCGAGAGTCTCCGAACTGATGTTGCATTATCAGAGATAGTATTTTTGTCCATAGAGTCAGATTGCCACAAACACATACTTTTGAGGTCTTAAACGTGTTTGCCTGCTCTGATACCAATTGAAAAAGTCGGGGTACAACAACCACACCCAATATTCGCTTAGCAATCTGTATGGAAAAAATCCAATATACTTTCTAGAGAATCAACTAGACAGTCAGACTCAATCTAGATAAAAATTATATCAAAGAGTTTATATCTAAATCTCTCGATTTAATATATACTCAAGCAAATAGAAATCTGCGAGTCTTTATCAAATACTAGAGAGATAAGTAACTTGGATGGTACCAAAGACCAATATCCAAGTGTCAATCAATTTAAATCAATAACCAAAATGCCGGATATTCTAATTGATTGAACAACGCACAACCTGGTGATATTTCAATTATATAACAAAATATAATGCGGAAAAGAAATAACACAGACACCAGAATTTTATTAACGAGGAAACCGCAAATGCAGAAAAACCCCGGGACCTAGTCTAGATTGAACACACATTGTATTAAACCTCTACAGACACTAGCCTACTCCAAATTAACTTCGGTCTGGACTGTTGTTGAAACCCAATCAATCTCACATTGATCCAAGGTACAGTTATGCTCCTACGTCTCTGATCCCAACAGGATACTACGTACTTGATTCCCTTAGCTGATCTCACCCACAACTAAGAGTTGCTACGACCCAAAATCGAAGACTTTAATAAACAAATCTGTATCACACATAAAAGTCTACGGTAATAGATAAATTCGTCTCCCACGAATATACCTACGAGTTTTGTTCCGTCTTTTGATAAATCAAGGTGAACGGGAACCAATTGATAAACCAGACTTATATTCCCGAAGAACAACCTAGTATTATCAATCACCTCACAATAATCCTAATCGACGCAGCGAAAAAAGATATTGTGGAATCACAAACGATGAGACGAAGTGTTTGTGATTTCTTTTATATCTTGCCTATCGGAGATATCAATCTCAAGCCAATTATTACAACTGTACTCGTACGATAGAAACACTAAGATCAGATCGCACAACTACGAGAAAGTAGTATCGGTCTGGCTTCACAACCCCAATGAAGTCTTTAAGTCGTTAACCTGGTTTAGAAGAAGAAACCAAAGGTTAAAGAAGAATCGACTCTAGCTTAGCCCAACTAGTATCACACAGAAGGTGTGGGGATTAGGTTTCCCAGTTGCTAGAGTTCTCCCTTATATAGTCTTTCAAATCAGGGATTGCAATCAATGTTAGCTTGGTAACAAAGCATTCAATATTCACCATTAGATGAAAACCTGATTTAGATTCAAGCTAATATCTTTCAACCGTTAGATCGAAAACTAGCTTGTTACACGCAAATGAAATGCACGTTTCTAGGCTTGTGTAACCGTACCCAAACTTGTACATTTGTTGGTTCAACAATAGTCAACCAAATGGTTAGCCATATAATCACTTTCATATCAACCATATTCTTCTTCACCATAACTAGTTCAAATGACTCAAATGAACTAGTTAGAGAGTTGATCAATTGCAAGGAAATCTTATGTAACTACACAAGACACAATCGGAGCAAAAACGATTTGATTCACTCGAATCGGTTCATGAACTACATACCCACGGTTTGCATTTGCATTCCTTAGTTTATATAAGAATGAGTTCACAAACATCGTTTTTAGATATAACCTACTCAAGTTCGCGGACTGGGTTCGCGGACTTAAGTTCCCGGACGGAGTTCACAACTCCAGCAGAAATTCTCGAGTCGAGAACTTCCGCCAGTTCGCGGACTTGGCTCACGCCACCATGCCGGTTCTCTTGATCAACAAAGTTCGCAAATTTCGGTTCAAGGAATAAGGACTTATACATATATGTGTTTCCACAACAATGCTTATATCCTCCAATGGTTATATAATCTAAACTCTCATTTCAATCATTGGAACATTCTTAGAGGACGTTGATATTCTATAGTTGTTATTCACAAACTATTTTTCGTCAAAGTAAGCAATTTCCAAAGTGATTGAAACTTGTCATGACTTTCGTCACTAAGTAAAGATGAACTTGGTTAAAGCGAAAGCTTACCAACTAGAGATGTCAAACGGGCAAGCTAGGGTCAACCCGGCCCTAGCTTGCCAACCCGTACTAGGGTTAGGGTCAACCCTAGCCCTAGTACTATTTACAAACAAGCTCAAAACCCCAACCCTAGCCCTAGACGGGTCAACCCTGACGGGTTGGCGGGTTGGCTTGTTAATGTTATCAATTTAAAAATTAAATTTAAAATTTAGGATTGTTTAGGATTATTCATTTAGTAAAGGTCGAACCTAGGTCAATTTGGTGTTTAACTAGAAGCCCCACCACTGAGTTGTAAAGTGGACGTTTTTATTGCCACTTAATCAACGATATAGCCGGTTACGACGCTTTAGTTTTCTTACGCAGAGAACCCTAACATCAACTAAGCATTTTAATTTATTTTTTTATCATTTTATAAGTTTAAATTAATGTGAGTGAGACTAACTCACTGTTTAAATTATGCTAGTCCTTTTATCAATTTAGGACATCCCGAATAAATATGTGATTGATGAATCTAAGTTGTAATTTAATTTATTGATTGATTATTTAAAATCTAAAAATTGTTATATTTGTTTGGGTAGATCCAAAATTAGATTTATTTATTGATTTAAAATTAACTAATTCTAATATATGTTTGCAAATCATGGATTTTAAAGAGTTGGTGGGATTGAGGGATATATTTATCAATTTTGACGGGTTGACGGGTAACCCGCGGATTGGCCCTAGCCCGACTTGTTTTCTAGTAGGGTTGTATATGCCAACCCTAACCCGGCCCGTTTAGACAACAAGTCAATCCAGGCCGGGTTGAAACAAGTCGGGTTAGGGTCAACCCGCAAGCCGGGTTATAAATTGACAGCTCTATTACCAACACATATTTCGAGAAATAGATAGGCAAGATAAACTTGGCTCGAAATAGCAAATGTGTATAATCTAAGTCTATATGGCAAAACGACTTTTGTCTCAAGATAGGAGATAAATAGACTTTTGAGTGATAGATAAGTTCAAGTCTCCACATACCTTTTAGTCGATGAAGATCCACCGGTTCCTTGAGTAGTCCTTCGTCTTGTATGATGATTGTCGTGGATTTCGTGATCTCAACTACACTTTCTATCCTAGTCGGAGACCTTAGTTATAATAGACTAGAAATCAAGACTTATAGTTTTGATCACTAACATTGACAAACATGCTTGAGATAGCAACACATGCGAGTTCGACCGAGAAATGCTCTAACAGTTCTTACCTCCATTACGACCCAAAATCCATTTAAGCTATCTATCTTCTTACTTGAGCAATCATTGAGACACGTGTATAGCTCAGCTAAATTGCAGAACCCCAATCATAATTTGGTGCTTTAGTCAAATCTTATAAAGATTCCAGAAAACCAATTAATGACACTGAGTTATTATTGAGGGAAAAAAACTTGACCTAACATCCATAATACAAAAATACGTTCAAGCTCCGGATAATCTTCATCTCTGTTTATCCCCCTGGCATGGTAACGGGTCAAAAAAGCCTTCAACCCAGACACTCTTAATCCAAATGAGTGTAACTGTCTGGAATCTGGTTTTCCTTCAGTATCATTTGCGTACAAGGGGAGTAATTGTTTCCATCTTACTTGTGATATCCACTTTAATTGGTTAAATTGTACTGCGTCACCCTCACTTTTAATTCCACTCAACATATACAAATCTAACGGTGTGAACCCTAAAAACAACATGGTCATAAAATTAAAGTTTGTATGTGGTACTAAAATTTGTATAAAACTAAAAAATTGAATCTCTAAAAATTGAAATTTGTTTCTGAACTAAAAATTAAACTATTGAATGGAAAAATAAAACTTACCACACTCGAAATCCTTGAAAAAAAAAACGTATTTGAAGTGTTCCACCAACGTTCACAAAGAACTCGCACAATTTGAGTCCGGTGGTTTTTACCCTTCATGAAATATAAACGCTGCCACTTCTCAAGGATTCTTGAACAGGTTGGGGGAGTAACTCAAAAACTTTGGTCAGCTCAGACCACCCACATCTTACTTTGGGTAAAAGAACTCGCTCGGGATGGTTACATAAATGCGTAAATGTTACACCAGCTCCAACCAATTGCCTAACATTAGCAAACTCTTGCTCTTTATCCTGAACCCACACAATATCACTATCTGCAACAGATTTTTCTGTTTCTTTTTCTTTGTCTATTTGTTTTGGTACTACTCATTTTTAAGAAATCGCTGTGGTCTGCTCTCTAAGGGAGAAAGAAGAAAAACAAAATTGTGAATGAAAAATTGGATGGAATGGTGATATTTATAGTCGGTGGAGCACCGACCGTGAACGGTGGAAACTATACCGCTAACGGTGCAAATAACACCGAGCGGTCGAGACTCGATCGTTTAACTTATTTCTCATAGTGGCTCGGCCAGTTTGCCAGGCCAGCTGTCATGGCAAATAGAGGGTTTAGCCATCCCACAGGAACCGGCCTAAGTCGGTTGTTTTTTCCGCACTTGGCTTATGTGCCTATTAATCTATTCTCTTTGACGATAGGAAAAAAAAATCCCTCAAAGCAAAGTAGTATGACTCAGGATCAGGGACCGATCCCCTCTGATCCTTGTCGAGTAACTTGGAAATAATCGGCAAGTCTTTTGCTTGAGCTATATTTCATTTGGAATGTTAACATGACTGATATACCAACCATGTTTAGTTTCCTTCGTTAGTTCTCCTCCCTAATTTCTTGACAATTAACATAACTGATAAAAATTATATTTGCAATGAAAATGGAAATCAAGAGGACCAGAGCATCAAACACACTAGCATCAATAAGACACCATGAAGATTGGTGAAGTTATACGATTCGCTCAAGAATTTTACTCTGATGACTAGATAAACTACTTCAGATCTATCATATTAGTTCCAGTGGGTGAAGTTTCAACACTACTTTTAAGGAGTAACACTACTAGTCAACATGGTATTAATCTCTCCAATTATGTGGACAGGCCTTCCCTCAAACATAGATGAGAGTGAAGATTCACAGAGCTTCTTCAGCTCCCTTGTTTTAGCCAGTGACGCTTCCTGCAAATGAAAATAGTGTTTTTAAGTGTTATGTTGTTTTCAAGGATAAACTAGTTGGTAAAATCACATATAATTCGCGAGAACTATGTTTGAAGCCTAAATACAACATTAAGGAAACAACCAATATTCTGATCAAGAAATGTTCACTACTGTAAGAGAGAATTTTATTGCGTAGTAGATGCAATGCATGGTTGTAGTTCAGGTGTTTCACATTCAGGATGCCCATTACTCTACATTGCTTACTATTGATATACATGTTTTTCATGCAATTCCATGCGCGGCGAGAACTATTTGGAGATTTAAAAAAAAATGCAAGTAAACTTACTTGTTTTGGCCATGAGGAAGATAAGGTATTTTGAAACTCCATGCGTCTTCCCACCAAATCTTTCAAACTCTCTTTCAGCTTAACTTCATGGTGCTTCTTTTCCTCTATGGTGGTAACTAATCTGTCTAGGAATCTGAAAATTCCATATTATAAAATACTGTCAAATAAATTATTGAAATATAAGTGAACAATTTGAGAAGAAAATTTATAGAACAAAACAACGAAGTTCCTACGAAAGAATCTGTAAGTAATCCATTTTTGGCATTATATGCATCTACTTCGCACATATTCTGGACTGACGATTTTTTATTAGTTTTTACCTTTTAGAGTTGAGAATCATTATCAAGTCTCTAGTTTTCCGGCCCGTAAGTATACCAATGGCGGAGGATGTATCAGACAGCATCGTTTGAACGGCATCGGCAGTGTACTGTTGCAATACAAAGGGAGCAACTGCCTGAACTTGATGTTGCAGAGATGAAGTTTCTTCACTTCGTAACTCCAGCATGCGCTGATTTAAAAATGCTTTGATCTGTCAATACAATGCAAAACTAGATTAACGCCTTTACCAAAAAAGACTAGGTGATAGGAAAGGTATCTTGTAAGAATGTGATGAGGCATTCCCATTTACGAACAGCTTCAACACAGATAAATTATTGAATTGCCCCAACATGCAGCATGACTACAGACAGTTAAGCACGGTATTTACTGGACCATACATTCACATTAATAGCTTATCTTCTTTTATCAGGGATGTTGTATACATAATTAGGGTCTATAACTACCTCCTTCTGTCGTTTTCTCAGAAATGCACATGTAACACAGTTTATTATCACCAAATTTATCTAGTGGAGCCAAAGCAATACCTCAAACAGATCATCAAGAATCTTATTCCTATACTCCGTATCCAGAAGCTGGCTTCTCTCTTGGTTAATGTCCGTGGACTTGACAGATCCACTTGCAAGACCTGACTGAGTTTCCATGTCGACGTTCACTACAACTGCTTCTTCATGCATATCAAGTTGAGGATTTTCAACACTAATATCCCAAGATATATCTGGCAAAGAAGAATCTGGAGCATGGCTATCCTCTGGTTTATATGATAGACATTGTTCAAGTCCCATGGAGTTATCGTCAACAGAATCTTGCAATGCCTCACTGGCATTTACTATTTCATAAGGTCCCAATCCATTTGCCGCTTCTTCAGTTTCTTCTGTAGTTCCTATGTCCCAATCAATCTGAGAGCTGTCAACAGAGATATCCCAATCAATATTATCATTTGGATTATCAGCATCAGACACCAAGTCCCCATCTATGCCACAAGATCCAATAACTTTGGATGATTCTACTACAGAACCATGGTCCTCAACACTGAGAGATGGAGGATTCTCAACAAGATCCCTCAAATTTGGCAGCACGACCCCTGAAGTTTTCTGCAACAAATACGCATGTATAAACATTCCCTTTCGACAGTTTTACGGTCTTAAATGCACAAAAGCTAGCAATAAAATTATGAGCATTCCCAGGGTTCACTACTATTCGCACATACTGATTCAATATGCAACAATTGGCTATAACCACATCAATGCAGTTTACCTCAGTCTCTGTGTGGGCATCTCTTACAAAGTTTGAATAATAATCCATGGCTTGCAACACAGAGTCGCCATTTATAACTTCCAAGAACTTGCTGAATGTGTTTGGAAGTGATTTTGCAGTTTCAACAAGTTCCAGTTTCACGTTTTTCCCCTGCGTAAAGACATAACTATAGTTTTTGAGGCTTCCAACTGATTCCATAGAAAGTCAACAATCATAACTGGGATTAACTTATATTCATAGTCAAAATAAGAACCTGCAATCCGAGCTCCTGACAAGCTTCTACGAATTTTGCTGCAGATAAAGCTGTGGATCGTTTAATATCAGCTTCTTTGCGATCTAACTCTGCTAGTTGTTGCTGGATTTTCTGGACCTGTTTTTTCTGATACGGACTTCATATTTTGGGATTGAATGTTAAGAACATCAGAGACATACCCAGCAGTTATACAACATATCATGTTCAGTAAACATAGGAGCAAATGAGTGAAAAGATTGCCTCACATTTCATAGCTGACGTTTTGAACCATTATTTGTGCAGCCTCCCCAAGGTAAATATGGTCTTTCTCAAAAGCTCGGACAATGGCCTCCCATTCACCCTGTTGGAAGATGATTAACAATATGACAAAAAAATATTCAATGAAATGCTCAGAATAACTCAGATACATAAAGAAGCATGCAAAAGATAAAGAGAAGATAGACAATGAGAGTGAATACGATTGTTTATTTAAATGAAGCTGTCATGGTATAAGTAGGTCTTACAGCAGAACCTGATAGCCGCCCAAAAATATTCCGGCTTTCTGGCGTTGATTTCAGAAGAATGTCATATATTTGTTTTGCTTCTGTGTACCCAATTGCTGAAAAACATGCACATGCTCAGACAACAAATGGACACATCAAAATCGTCCAGCAGAATAAGTATCACTATCAATGTAATTGGTGAAGAGCTACCCGCAAGAAAAAAAAAATATAAAGGATGAAAGTGCCTTTAGAAAGAGTCAACAACTGATAAAACTGTATAAACTATTCTACTTCAGGCTTACTAGGGCTATCTTGAGACTGTAAAACAGTAACTGAACACTTTTCGACTTATTTTTACATGCAAATGTCGATGCATCTTGTAAGTTTGCTTCACATTCTAATATTCTATCAATCCAATTAGTTGCATCGCCAATAAGGACGTTTTTGTTTTGTCAGTCCATAAGATTAACCATATAAGAAACAATCGCGCTACTGTTTGTATGTTTGTGAGCATGTCCGCACAATTTTTTCACCACCATATAATTCATCTTATAGTGAAATCTCACATACTAATAAGAAAAATACTTGAGATATCAGAATCATCTATCATGACCTTCAATGTTAATATCCACCAAAGTCTGATCAACTAATACTATGTTGTCATAGAAGAATAACATTATGGACTCCACACTTAAACATGAGCAAAATTAGTTTTCCTATTTGCTATGAAAACCAGATATACATTTTGTTCTCGTATTGAAAAAGATAACTCATATAAAGTGAGTCCTGTTTTGCATATCTCAACACCCATATTTACTGAAAATTTTCCTAATGACGCTTAATCTGTTTAGCTCAAATTCGACAATTCCCCCACATAATTTGTGTTCAATTTACTTATTCAATAATTTTACTTTTAAACAATTCAATTTCATAAACTAGGAACTGCATGCAAATACTGCTGCCCAAAGGAGTTCAATAAAAAGAATAATGAAATGCAATGAGTTGACTACCTTCAGGATCTAGGGTTTGGAAATAAGGATCAACATCCTTGGGCAACAACGAGAAAGCAGAAGAAATCTTAGCTCTGATTGCCGTCAAACGTTTCCTCCAATCTCCGGGAATTTTCTTCCGATCGGCCAGCCATTCTTTCAATCCAAATAGAATTAAGTAACAGAAAATCAGATCAAAACTAAAAAGAAAAAAGAAATGAAACAGTGAACATTGAATTCAGTAAGAATGAAACTAGGGTTTTAGAAGTATCTTAAAATCTTACCTCCGAGACGAGAAAAAGCTATGTCAATTGGAAGGTTACGGATATCTGTCTGATCCTGCATCTTTGTTTTCCTTTCGCTCTTTCACACTCGAAACTCTGAGGGATGATATGAATACGTATCGGGTATGTAACAGTTGTTTCGTTTCAGCGTTATTCGAACTTCTAACGTACCACACGTGTGCAAATGCTATTGCCGAGTCGGTGTTCACGACAAGTGTAAGAAGTTTTACGCTTTTTTCCTTTTGTTTTCCATTTTTCTCTTTTGAAGTAAGAAGTGTTACAACTGTATACCAGGATTTACAAAGGTGATACCAGTTCTACTAAGTGCTGATACCGTTTCATATAGAATAAAAAAATCTCACCGATCCTGGTCGTTGAATCGATGAAATGGTATCCGCACTTAGTAAGACTGGTATTCCCCTTTATAAATCGTGTTGTATACCATAGCAAGTCTAGTGAGTCCTCAATTTCATGATTGCTAAAGCGGGTTATTCGGATCAGCAGGGGTACCGTTTGTGTGTGGGTAAGAGATTTCGTCACCACGTGGATGAATCCGAGGACTCGATTATTCGTGGTATGCATTAACGAAGTATTCAGAGTCATTTTTTCCATTTTCGAGATATCTACTCAGTTGACGACATTATAACACGAGTAAAGCTTTGATAAAAGATAGACGGTTGGGATCAAGTGCGTAGTTGAGCGTTTAATGGGCGAGCAGAAGAGTCAAATCGATCATCAGAAGGATCGATTGTAGTACAATTGGCGAGACATGAATAGGCGAAGTTAGAAGCAAAGTAATCCACCAAGATGAGGAAGTGCGAAGAGATAACGAGAGAAAAGGATGATGATAAAGGTAACCCATTTTGCAAGTAAATTGTGATGGGTTGAACGGCGAAGTCGATAATTTGATGAGTTGTCATCTACCATCCTCTCTGCGTGTATAATAGAAAAGAGAAAAAGAGAAGAGAAGTTTGAGTTTTTTAGAGTTACAAGTATATAGATTAGAAAGGATCATTGAGTCTTTGTGAGGTCATACTTATATTTGTATTTAATCCTCAATCATAAATAAAATGTATTATTTAGTTTATTTGTTGATCCTTCAATCTTAGTTTGATATGTTGATGTTTGACCATTAAAGATATTATGATTGTTTTTTGGGTGTAGTTGTAGGATTTGCTGCAACTACAATTTGAGTGGTTCAAGACTGTTAAAGTGGGTTACCGGGATTAGCAGGGATACCATTTGAGTGATCCGAGGTCAGTGTCGGCTTTAATTTTTTTTGTCTCATATGAAACAGTATCCCCTGCTAATCCCGGTAACCCTTTAGCAATCATGCAAAATTTGTTGAATTGAATTTGGTTTTGTTTTGGTTTTTTTTGCTCGATAACGAAGAAATTGTATATACGAAAAGTTCACAGAGTTACAACCTAAGACTCAAAGGACAGAGGGATACCAAGACGCAGAATTAAACAAAAAGATTCTCCAAACGATTCAAAACATAAGGCAACTAAAATTCATGGTGGACCAAAAAATACATGTTGCCAATTTACAATAACCTAGCTTTACCCTTTCCATACAAGAATGGGTAGAAGCTCAGTGCAAACTAAGAATTTTAATCTCGTTGATGAAAATGAAAAAGCGGGGGTCTAACAACCACACCCAATATTTCGCTTAGCAATCTGTATGGACTAATTCCAATATAATTTTAAGATAATTAACTAGACAGTCAAATTCAATTTTAAGAAAAGTATATCAAAGAGTTATATCTCAATTTATTAATTCAATCTGCAATCAAACGAATAGGAATTTGCGAGCCCGATTGAATATAAGAAATAACTTGGGCGGCATCAAAAAACCAATATCCAAGTGTCAATCAATTTAATCAACAATTAAAGATTGGATTCACAATTGATTGAACTTACGCACAACCTGTGATATTTCAATCATATAAACAAATATAATGCGGAAAAAAAATAACACAAACACCAAAAGTTTTGTTAACGAGGAAACCGCAAATGCAGAAAAACCCCGGGACCTAGTCCAGATTTGAACACCACATTGTATTAAGCCGCTTTAGACACTAGACTACTCCAAGTTAACTTCGGACTGGAATGTAGTTGAGCTCTAACCAATCTCACACTGATCAAGGTACAGATGCGCTCCTTACGTCTCTGAATCCCAGCAGGACTCTACGCACTTGATTCCCTTAGCTGATCTCACCCACAACTAAGAGTTGCTACGACCCAAAGTCAAAGACTTGATAAAACAATATGTCTCACACAGAGAAGTCTATTGAATAGATAAATATGTCTCCCACGGATATACCGTACTTATATTCCCGAAGAACAGCATAGAAATATCAATCACCTCAAAATAATCTTAATCGTATGGTAGTGAAACAAGATATTGTGGAATCACAAACGATGAGACGAAGAAGTTTGTGACTAATTTTTATCTTGCCTATCGAAGATTAAATCTCGAGCAAATCTCAGAGAAGATAGTACTCAATCACGATAGAAAACATCAAGATCAGAACACGCAACTACAGAGAAAATAATTGGGCCTGGCTTCACAATCACAATAAAGTCTTCAAGTCGTTAACCTACAGGGTTTTAGAAAAACCTAAGGTTAAAGGAGAATCGACTCTAGTCCCAACTAGTATCACACAGGAGGTATGGGGATTAGGTTTCCCAGTTGTTAGAGTCTCATTTATATAGTCTTCAAATCAGGGTTTGCAATCAATGTTACCTTGGTAACAAAGCATTCAATATTCATCGTTAGATGAAAACCTGATTAGACTCAAGCTAATATCTTTCAACCGTTAGATCGAACTTAGCTTGTTACACACAAATGAAAAGTGACTTCATTTAGATATGAGTAACCGTACCTAAACGTGTACACCTTTGTTGGCTCAACAATAGTTAACCGAAGTTAGCCATATGAACAATTTCATATCAACCTTATTCATCTTAACCATAATTAGTTCAAATGAGTCAAATGAAACTAGTTCTAGAGTTGTTCAATTGTTTATATTCTCATAGAAGTATACAAGACACAATTGAAGCAAAATCAATTTTGATTCATTCAAATAAAGTCATGAACATTATAGTCACGATTTGCAAAAGATTGCATTCCTTATTATATAAATGTATTAGTTCATGAACAAACTGATTTTACAACATAACCCACTCATGTGTGCAAACGGGTACGCATACCTTAGTGGTCGGACTAAGTTTGGGTTGGCATGTATGCGAACTGGTACGCATATCACCAAACTCAATAAAGTCCTGGAACTTGAACCTCACGCCAGTACGCGTACCGGTATGCGTACTTAGTTCCCGGACCTCTACTAAACCAATCAGTACGCATACGGGTATGCATACCATGGTTCCCGGACTTGGATTACACATATGCAAGTACGCATACTGTGCTTATATCCAATTGTTCTAAACTCTCACTTCAACCATTGAAACATTCTCTGAAGACGATAATAGCTGTCTCACACAAACTATTAGCTTCAAAGAAATTTTCAAGTGATCGAACGATCAATACAAAACATTCTGATTCTACATCAAATGACTGTCTCACACAAATCATGTAAGATGTTACCCGGCGATTTTCACATGATCATCTTTTGACTTTCGTCAAGAATATAAGATGAGCTTGGTTAAAGCGAAAGCTTACTAACACATATTTTTAGAAATATGTAAGCGAGTTAAACTCAGATCGAAATATCAAATGTGCATAATTGAAGTCTATATAGTTATACGACTTTTATCTCAAATAAGAGATAGGGTAGATAGACTTTTGAGTGATAGATGAGTTCAAGTCTCCACATGCCTTTTGTTGATGAAGTTCCACAAGCTCCCCTTAGTAGTTCTTCGTATTCAATCGATGAACGTCGTGAAGTCTAATGCTCAACTACACTTTCTATCATAATCTGAGACTTGGCTATAAGTAGACTAGAAATCAAGACTTATAGTTTTGGCAACTAAACTTGACAAACAAGCTTGAGATATCAACGCTTGCGAGTTCGACCGAGCAATGGTATAACAATCTCCCCCTTTGTCAATTTTAGTGACAAAACTATCAATACATATGGAATACAAAATAAATAAACTCTGTAGCTCTCAATCTAAATGCTTGATTTCCTTGGTTCTTCAACATTACTCGAAATCTTCGTCACTTCCAAGTACTCTAATGATTCTGAATGTGTTCTACTCATCATCATACTTTTTGAAGATCCGTAGCTATAACAAAGAGAAAACAGTAGCTCTCAATCATTGTTATACAGTGTCATAGTATTATTACACAACATCAAATTCCAATTATATCACAACTTTGACAACAATACTACGGTGATATGTATCACTCCCCCTTAGTCAATACTTTATCTCACATGAAAACCACGCCCCCTTACATAATGATATGTAAACCATATGTATTTGTAGTGTGAACTACACATTAATTCTCCCCCTTTTTGTCAATATAAATTGGCAAAGGTACGAAAACTAGTGGGATCCTAATGAGATTTCCATAGAGATACTTCATGACCAAAAGAGAACATATCAACTTTGTTTCGATGATATCACATAGCCGAAACTAGTTTATTCATCAAGGAGTTTATAAAGATACAAGAAAACTCCTACAATATTCCACAGTCGCACTCCCCATAAAGATTTGGCAATTAAGCACAAGTTCAATTAAGAACTCTCCCCCACAAAATTTCATTCCCGAAAGAACAACAAGAGCGACCTTACTTTCAAAATAAAAGAAGGATTTCTTTGGACATTAACAAATCACATGAAACATGAATACAATATCCAAAAAACTAAATTAAATTCACCACAAGAGAACCCATGATTAATTTAATTGGAAATGCTCAACATAAGAGAACTTATGGAGCCACACAATACTCACACAAAGATGTGGATCAGGGAAAGACCAATATTGCGGAATATTCAAAGATTCATTCTATTTTTCATTAATATTTGCATAGAGACATGTAATAGACTTAATCTTTGTTGACAAAAAGTTCATCCTATCTTCCATCAATATTTGCATAATGATATAATAGGCTTAACTTTTGTTGTCAAAAGTTCATTCTATCTTTTATCAATATTTGCATAAAGACATATGATAGACTTAACTTTTGAGAAAATATGGGACAATCATAGTTCACGGACGCAAACACACATATTCCATAACAAGTTGCAATATATAAAACCATAAAGATTAATACTGCAAAATCATCTTCCAAATAAACTTTAGAATTTAAATAAATAAATCTAAAAACATTGCAAGATGAAAATCGTTGGAAATAGCTACGTGTACTCATAATAATTGTTATTCCAAATCCTAGTTATCCTTCTTAAAACACAAGAATAAATTCTCATAAGAAGTTTCCTAGACAAAAAGAAAAAAATAACTCCTAGGAAGAACGTAACCTAGAGTCATCAGACATGACCAGCAACCAGAGATCGAACATAAACAAGTTCATCGGTTGCTTTCTTCAGTTCATTTTTCATAAATTCAAGATTCTTTGTTGCAATTCCAAGTTGTTCACGTACGACCTCAAAATCTCGAAGAAGATTTCCTGCCAGTTGAGATGACATCTGAACTTGAAGTCTGTTTTCATGATCAACAACTTGATAATAAGTTATGAAAACAGGGTTCTCGTGAAACTCAATAACCTTGCCATGTTCAACTTTTTTTTCCTTTTTGCATCCATCCATTTTGTGCCCCAAAAAGAGTCAGAGAATTTTTGACGTTACAGAACGTGTATGTATCAGGAGAAGAGGAAAACCATAATACATATATATATATATATGAGTGCATCATAAGGAAACCCTAGGGATACTCGTTCACATTCGGTAAGGGCCGGGTGCACGTACGCTCATCAAGGATATTGGCATTTCCCTTTTTTCTTTCATGAGGATCTTCAGAAGAAACAAAAGGCTTAGTCAAAGGAGAATTGACAAGAGGGGGCAAGAGATACCTGAAACTACTGCCTTCCTTGCCTTCTTAATGCTGCGTTTGAGTCTATTTTATGCTTGTCTTGAGCTCCGAGACACGATTATTGATGTGAATGTATTCAGGAGTAGACATTTTAGATTCAAGACTTTCTTCCGTGAGAGGCAAAGAGTTTGAACTTTTCTTTTTCCTTCAATGACTTTTTCTCTTCACATAGTAGTTTGAAGAGTCAGTTGTCCATATGACATTCTTCCCTTTACAATTGTAAAAAGGTATTGTGTCATATTTACAATCAAGAATTGGCTCATCTCAACACTTTTCTTGATTGCAGACAAGACCTTCTACTCCAGCAAAATGAGAGCTAGGTTTGATTACTTCTTTAGACATCGATACGAGAATGTTATGAAGTTTTTCATTCCACAGTCGAAAAAGACATCTCCTTTCAAGGTGACCTTTGTTCCCACAATAGTAACAGTTGTAGAGCATGTTTTTGACTATTCTCATATGAGCTTTTTTCGAAGGTGGACAATCTTTGTTCATAGGAACATCAGCTGCTGAAGAAAGTTTTTTACTTTTGATGTCAGTGAAATTTTCACTTAGGAACTTGTCATTAGCACGAAAAAAATTGATCTTACAAGTACTTGGAGCGTCTATTCTTTTATAGCCCAGACCACGTGTGTCATGATGTTCTTTACATGCTCCCAGCATAATGGATAATTTTGTAGAACTAGCACTGAATCTTTTCAGATTCTCTTCCAGTGATTTGAGCTTATCAAGAGCAGCAGCAAGATCAGCCTCCAATTGTTTTTCTCTGGAGAGAAGGCTGATTTCTCTGTCGTTAAAACATTTTTGTTGAGAGTCATATCTTGCTTCAGTTTCTGCAAGTCTTTCTTACAACACAAAGAGACTCCGACGAAGATTGTCACATTTAGAATTCTTTGAACGCACATCTTCTTCACAATCTTTAAGAACAGATTGTAAGAGTTTGTAACCACAATCATATCCCTTGAAGATTTTTCTCAATTTCCTGTTTTCTTGACAGAGAGGAGTCAGATATTCAGCCAAGCAAGCAGTTGACTTCTTTTTCTTTATGATATGGTCAAAAAGCTTGATATATTGTGAGACTTCCTCATCAAGATCGTGTCCCTCTTCTGAATCACTTTCATCTGAAAGATCATCCAACTGTTCATCTAGGCATTTTTCCCAGTTGATCACAGTTTCAGTCAATGAAGAAGATATGAGAGATTTTTCAGGAGACTCAAGACTTTGAACCAAATCAGAGTGCTTCTGGACTGGTGTTGCGTTGTCAGAGATAACACTATCGTCCATAGAGTCAGATCGCTACAAACACAGACTTATAAGGTCTTAAACGTGTTTTTCTGCTCTGATACCAATTGAAAAAGCGGTGGTCTAACAACCACACCCAATATTTCGCTTAGCAATCTGTATGGACTAACACCAATATACTTTTAAGAGAATCAACTAGACAGTCAGACTCAATCTTAAGAAAAGTATATCAAAGAGTTATATCTCAATTTCTCAATTCAATCTGGAATTTGCGAGCCCGATTGAATATAAGAAATAACTTGGACGGTATCAAAAACCAGTATCCAAGTGTCAATCAATTTAATCAACAACCAAAGGTTGGATTCACAATTGATTGAACTTAAGCACAACCTGTGATATTTCAATTATATAAACAAATATAATGCGGAAAAGAAATAACACAAACACCAGAAGTCTTGTTAACGAGGAAACCGCAAATGCAGAAAAACCCCGGGACCTAGTCCATATTTGAACACCACATTGTATTAAGCCGATACAAACACTAGCCTACTCCAAGTTAACTTCGGACTGGAATGTAGTTGAGCCCTAATTAATCTCACATTGATCAAGGTATAATTGCACTCCTTACTTCTCTGAATCCCAGTGCGACTCTACGCACTTGATTCCCTTAGTTGATCTCACCCACAACTAAGAGTTGCTATGACTCAAAGTCGAAGACTTGATAAACCAATCTATCTCACACTGAAAAGTCTATTGAATAGATAAATATGTCTCCCACATATATACCTATGAGTTTTGTTCTGTCTTTTGGTAAATCAAAGTGAACAGGAACCAATTGATATACCGGAGTCATATTCCCGAAGAACATCCTAGAAATATCAATCACCTCACAATAATATTAATTGTATGGTAGTGAAACAAGATATTGTGGAATCACAAATGATGAGACGAAGATGTTTGTGACTACTTTCTATCTTGCCTATCGGAGATTAAATCTCGAGCAAATCTTAGAGAAGATAGTACTCAATCACGATAGAAAACAGCAAGATCAGAACAAGCAACTACAGAGAAAATAGTTGGGTCTGGCTTCACAATCCCAATGAAGTCTTCAAGTCTTTAACCTACATGGTTTTGGAAAATCCTAAGGTTAAAGGAGAATCGACTCTAGTCGCAACTAGTATCACACATGAGGTGTGGGGATTAGGTTTCCCAGTTGCTATAGTTCTACTTTATATAGTCTTCAAATCAGGGTTTTCAATCAACGTTATCTTGGTAACAAAGCATTCAATATTCACCGTTAGCTGAAAACCTGATTAGACTCAAGCTAATATCTTTCAACCGTTAGATCGAACTTAGCTTGTTACACACAAATGAAAAGTGACTTCATTTAGATATGAGTAACCGTACCTAAACGTGTACACCTTTGTTGGCTCGACAATAGTTAACCGAAGTTAGCCATATGAACACTTTCATATCAACCTTATTCATCTTAACCATAACTAGTTCAAATAACTCAAATGAAACTAGTTCTAGAGTTGTTCAATTTTTTATATTCTCATAGAAGTATACAAGACACAATTGAAGAAAAATCGATTTTGATTCACTCGAATCAATTCATGAACATTATAGCCACAGTTTGCAAAAGATTGCATTCCTTATTGTATGTAAATGTATTAGTTCATGAACAAACCGACTTTAGAACATAACCCACTCAAGTATGCAAACGGATACGCATACCTTAGTGGCTAGACTAAGTTTGGGTTCGCCAGAATGCAAACGAGTACGCATACACTCAGTAAAGTCCTGGAACTTGAACCTCACGCCAGTACGCGTACTGGTATGCTTACTTAGTTCCCGGACTTCTATTAAACCAATCAGTACGCATACGGGTATGCATACCATGGTTCCCGGACTTGGATTACACATATGCAAGTACGCATACTGTGCTTATATCCAATTGTTCTAAACTCTCATTTCAACCATTGAAACATTCTCGGAAGACAAATAATAGCTGTCTCACACAAAGTATTAGCTTCAAAGCAATTTTCAAGTGATCGAATGATCGATACGAAACATTCTGAGTCTACATGAAATGACTGTCTCACACAAATTATGTAAGATGTTACCAGGCGATTTTCACATGATTATCTTTTGAGTTTCGTCAAGAATATAAGATGAACTTGGTTAATGTGAAGGCTTACCAACACATATTTCGAGAAATATGTAAGCGAGTTAAACTCAGCTCGAAATATCAAATGTGCATAATTGAAGTCTATATATAGCTATACGACTTTTGTCTCAAATAGGAGATAGAGTAGATAGACTTTTGAGTGATAGATGAGTTCAAGTCTCCACTTAACTTTTCTTGATGAAGTTCCACAAGCTCCCCTTAGTTGTTCTTCGTCTCCAATCAATGAACGTCGTGAAGTCTAATGCTCAACTACATTTTCTATCCTAATCTGAGACTTAGCTATAAGTAGACTAGAAATCAAGACTTATAGTTTTGGCAACTAAACTTTACAAACAAGCTTGAGATAGCAACGCTTGCGTGTTCGACCGAGCAGTGCTCTACCAGAAAGCCTCGCTTAACTTTTGTTGCCCTTCAAAAATACGAGAGTTTTGCTCTTTCCATAAGTCCCATATTAGATACTTACAGGAATCATGACCAATAGTCTAGATAATGTCATAAAATTAATTGAAGTTCGATAAAGGGAAAGAAAGCAGTTCCGTGGAAAATGTATTTTAAGAATCATTAGTTTGGGGGAGGCAAGAAAAGGTTTCATGAAATTAAGCTAAAACCATGATTTAGATGACGTTTTTCGTAAAATATACTCAATTTTCAAGAAAATAAATTTATAATCAAACTACAAAAAACATGTTAGTTCCATTTAAAGATGGGAAATTCCATAATGCAATCAAGCACAACCTAAGTTGTAATCAAACACCAGTATCGGTAAATAAAGTGTTAGGGATACATAATATACGAGAAGAAAAAAGGAGTTCTCATTGTTTCTCCATTGTATTCGTATAAAGCCCTTAACATGACTGTATGTATAATATTTTACAGAGTTGTAAAGCATCAAATGCCACTGGAAGAATATGTAATGTTACATGGATGTGCATGATCACGTTAAAATCAAGTTTATCAGATAATAATAATGAATAGTTATCTCGAATTTTTTTTGTACACTTCTTGGTTGGGTGACAGATGGGACAACCACATGACCATGTTCGCTTAACATTCCCCCCTAAGATAACCAACACACTAAAAATGTCACCTTGTCAAAACCTTGTTGGCAAAATTTGTTGGGACAAAAGATCGAAAGAGAAAGAAAACAACAATTGAATTTTTAGAGAGATGATGATAGTCACAAAAACAAAATCTCGTCATCAAAACTGCGGCATGAAAACTACTTAAGACTAAACCTGAACGCCTCAAAATCATATAATAATGCCAGTATTGATGTTGATGTCGCCTCATTAAAACCCTCATTTGGAAAACCACGTAAGACACAACATGTGTAAAGGAAAATAGTATAACGGGAGTTGCTGGTGCTAGACACGCATATATTTCCTCCTTAAAGATGTGACAAGGAAAATTCTACAAGAAAAAATCTTGGCGAAGTAGAAAGTCTGGGGAAGATTCTTCTGTGACTACTCTCCATAAGTAAAAATTTATCATAGAAGTTAGTGGCAAAGTTTACTCATCATAGTGTGGGAAGGTCGACTATTAGATTTTTCTCCTGATACATCATCAATATTTTACACTTCGCATTGAAAATGTTCAACCATTGCACACCAATTTCGGTTTTCCGCTTTAGCTTCAGCTATAACAATGATAGGCTTCTTGTGATCCTCTCATTTTGCGTACATCAATTTTTACTTTTTAAAGTGTAACCTCCAATAAAAAGTTATGACAACAAGAAAATGCTCACATTATATTCTTACATGGTACGTCTGGACCTTAAAGTATCTATGGACGTGACATATAGGTATCCTTCTACTCCAAGGGGTTACAAAGTAAGAGTTAATTTAGGAACACAAAAAGTATTATGAGTATGAAAAGTAGATACTCTAATCCATACAGACAGATTTTCGTGCTAGCATGCTCACAAACATCACACCGAGAAAATATTTTTATTTTAATGAGATGTCGCAGTTCTCCTCAAGCGTGGATTTATCATTAATAAGGGGCCTTCAAGAGGTCTCAAGTGATGATATCATCAATCCATCCCAATTTTGATTTTGTATTCCGAATATATTTAGAATACACGAAGGATTGTTCACAAACTTCTCCTATTTGGAATGGTAATTATAACTCAATTTCAAACTTGTATGATTCATGAGATCAAGTGGTTGTCTGATTCAAAAACTCGAATCCTTTATGGATTTAATTATAATCACAAATCAGTTGACATAACTGGATTCAATACATGTCCCTCAGGATTACCGTGAAACGCATCAACATAAGAAGAACACATTAGTTTCAGTGAAACAATCACGAGGCTTCAACAAGTTATCTTCAACTCGTTGTTATAACGATTATATCACTCTCGTCGCGCTTCATCTCAAATACCAACCTCTAGTATTCGGGTTTATTACTTTTACGACATGAGTCGAACCCGAACTTTACGTTTTTCAAGAGATTTTGATCCAAATTTATATGGATTATATGCTTATCAATCACGATGTCGGTTTTCCTTTGCATGGGGGTATATATCCAGCATTACAAATAAATAATCGACAATAGGAAAGTTTACTTGTTAATTGTTATTTACCCATGTGTTAGAGCACTGCTCGGTCGAACTCGCAAGCGTTGATATCTCAAGCTTGTTGTCAAGTTTTTAGAGCATAGCTCGGTTGAACCCACCAAGCGTTGGTATGTCAAGTTTGGTTGTCATATTTTAGTGAGCCAAAACTCATTTAAAGAGTCGCTTGATTATGTAATAGAGTCAACTTCGTATAGGTTAGCTTGAAAGTATTAGGATATGAGACATTACAAGTATTACGTGAAGACTTGAAGAATGTGAAGAAGTACGGATCTACAACGACAACATCATCCTTCCACTTGAGGTTATAATATTTGATTTGAACTGTTTCATTCCCTAACGTATCTTTCAAGTCGTGCATATTGAAAACATAACTGCGAAGCTATGAATGATTATACTCTAGTTAGATGTAGTATTAAGGAACACAATACGAAGTATAACGCTAATCTTTTGAACTTCGTATATAAGACATCGACATAATCGTTTGAATACTATTGTGATTATGTATGGGTATGAGGTGAATATTTCATCCTAGGAAACAATGTTTTACATTCGTTTAAATGAAGTAAATTTATGAACTTGTTTTGTAAATCGAAAGAGAAATCGCTAGGCTTATTGGTATTGTTATTCATTGGATATCTTTTGAATTACCAATATTTGTGATTAGTATAACCGCTCATGACTTGTTTATGTTCTTGGTAAAACTATTCACAAGGCCTGACTTTTGTATTGGTATGACTTTTATTAGTGAAACCGATCTTAAGTAATCACCTGAGATGGTATGATCGATTTGTTGTAATTGGTATGACCAAATCTAGGCAAAGGACAATTGATCCTAGTAAGAGGTGCAACCGATCACAAATAGGAATCGATCCTTGTAAGAGGTGCAACAAATTTCTAGTTATTGGGAACCGATCGTATGAACATGTGCAACACGTTTTTAGATATTGGAAACCGATCCTATGGACATGTGCAACAAATACAAGTTAGATACCATATATATGTGGGAACCTATCCTAGTACATAGTCAACCGAATTTTGGAAAGGTAGTGTGACTATTTCCAGTACCCACATGGAGGTAGAACCGAAACTTGTTTTGGTAGAACCGTGAAACCCATGATTGGTGATTGATTGTTCTTAATCAATCACATAGTTCTTGGAAGCCAGATGAACCAATTCTAAACTTGTTTGGAAGTGTGGTAAATTGATTCCAAGATAGTAAATATGAAAGATGATTTACTAAGTTAAAGATTTCGACATACTTTGAACATGTGCAGTACCGCTTATCTTTATTTGTTCAAAGATATTCCCCAATAGCTAAAGGAGAATCCCGGATCGAAATAAATTAAGAATCTTTTAATTAATGTTGTTAGTTTTGCATATATTTAGAAAATAAAAATTAGTAATGTGCATTTACTAGTTGGAGATTTCTAAGAGATTTTCGGTCATTATTTGGACGAAGCATTTCCAGGATTTATGGAAACCGAATTTGGAAATATATTGCATATCTTGAGAATATTTTCGGTTTTGGAAATTCCTTGGTGTCCAAACTTCCTTGGTCTATAAATATTAAAGTTTGCATTTCGAGCAAACTAATCCTCAGAGCCAGCAAAACTACTTAGTTGTGTTGTTACTGGTGGAGCCGCCTATTCGGAGAGGAAAGTCTAATTAGGCGAAATCTATTACGGCCGTTCAGTTTAAAGACTTCTTTGGGATTGAGAAGCTCTATTAGTATCGTTGGTGGGAAACTAGATAATTGCGGTTTACTATTAGTTTTCGATTGATTTGATTGACTAATGGTTGTTGAACTTTGATTGCACCTAGTTTGTTTATGGTTGAGAATCTTCTCTTCTGATATAAGATTCACTCAAACTATATCGAAGTTTCGACGGGGATCTTTAGACTGTTTGTTGATCTAAAGACGTCTTGTGATAATCCATTGTTAACAGACTCCGTTCTGTGTGTGATTGATCACAAGAGATTCAAGTTTATTGTGTGCAGGTGTTTATTGAATATCTAAATAGATTTGAAGACGAAGAAGATTTCTGATTTGGGTTCATAATCTTTGGTGTGCACAATACTTGTTTCGGTTAAAGAGGATCCAACTATAATCGGTTTATCCTTGTGGTAGATTGAATTGATTAGTTGAGTAGATCGACATCAATACAATTCTTTGTGATTAAAAGTATTGATTGCAAAATCTTGAGAATTACCTTGGTAGTTGTTATTAGATAGATCTAAGGACCTCACAAAGGAGTTTATTGAGATAAACGGAAGAGCCTTTTGTCGAACTCAGATCACTTGGTTGAAAAGAGTTGTTACCAAACAGATTTGTATTTCTATTAGGGTTTATATTTGAAATTGAATGTGTTACTAACATGTTTAGATAATTTTAAATGATTAAGTTGATGTAATTATGGTTCAAATAGGGTTTACTGAAATTGGGTATTTTCCTGAAGTTAAGTTTGAAGATAAAGGAAGAAGAATGGAAGTTATAAGTCACAATAAACCATAAGTTCATGAAACCCATTTCTTGATTGAATACTTCGCTGAAATTGAATGATTGATTGAATGATATAAAAATTAAGCGACCCAACAGTCACCAATGCACAATGCTCGACTCTCTATAACTATTATCAGCTCCATGTAATCCTATTGGGTTGTTGGTTGTTAATTGGACGTTTCTTCCTTCTTAACTCAGCTTTGTCCTCACAGGGAAGGATACTAGCCGTAGATGTAATAAAAATGCAGGGAAAAGGTAACAATGCATTTGGCAGGACAACCGTTAATAATTCTCACTCAGGTATTTAGTTGCTAAACACCTCTGTGAAATTTCTTTTTTCGTAAAATCCCAAAGTTACTGTAGTTGCAGTATTATAGGCTTGTCTTAATGGATATATTTTTTTTCTTTATCATGAAGCTTAGTAGAAAAACGAATGCAATCAAAGAGCATGTAGTTTCACATATCGGTAAACGCATCTTCTTTGCTTATAAATTTCTTTTGCAAATTTAGTTTATAGAGTTGCTTTGCACTTTAAGATTACACCAAAATCCACCAGTGCATGCTAAAATTCTTTAGTCTTGCATTTACAGTTCAAGGTATCCGTACTCGCCCTTTGTGGATGTTAACTATGAACCTATAGTTTGCGATGGTTTCTTTGTGTGGTTGTTAGTTATGAACCAGATGACGATTTATGAAGCTTATTTATCCTGCACCTTTTACTGTTTCAAATATTCTGTTGTCCATAGCTCTGGCGCCATCAATCTAGAGTCCACATACCATGTGTGGTAATTCAAGCCTCATAATCTAACAATAATTTTTGTGGTGAAATTTTAAACCAATTCATTGTCAGTTTCTGTCATTGATATGAGAACCAGTTCAGTATGAATTGTGATTTGCGGCTATCAAAATGAGATACTGGTTTGAATGGAGGCTAATTGATATTAAAAATAGTTTTCACTGGGAGGTTTTAGAGATTTTTGGGTGATGTAAATGTTCGGAAAGATTGTATTGAGCAGATTGATGATGTTTTTTACAATCACTTATGTTTGTTGCAGGATATGTGATATGGAAAGGTGCAGGAAGGGTTCTGATCCACCACAGTAGCTTATTCAGATTGATGAGGTCTTTAGGCATTTCTGACGCAGGTTGGGTTTGATGAGGAAGCAAAATAGCACTCAAATGCCTCAGCACTAATTGTAGTGAACAAATGATTCACCCTTTACTGTAAATAGTATATGAACATCTAATATTTTGACTTGTTTTTGAGAATGGGTGGATCTCTTTTGTAAACTAACTGCTTGGTTTTTGAGAATCTGTATAAAATTTTGTCTGATTCGTTGTTTTGTGGACGTGATTTTCATATAAATCTTCATCTTCACTGTTTGACAAAACACGGAGGTATAATGTAATACATGGGTTTGGTAATTAGGTAATAGATACAGATCTCATCCTTGACCATTCATCCTTTTCATTCGACACGTGGCGAAATCCTATCGAAGGCATGAGGGTTCCAGTTCCCATCTGCCGCCATGACTTAATTCTAGGACACGCGGCGAAATCATGAAGAAGGGTTATTTTGTCTTTTGCTCGCACGTGTAAGAGCACACATGTGCATGTTTTGACCTTTTAACGCCTCTTGGATGGAAAAGTGGATGGTGGGGAATTTTCCCATAACTTTGTTTTCGTGGGGCATTTTCCCGACGGGACATCGAAATATAGGGCATTTTCCAAGTTTCCCATAAAATATCCCCACTTGTTATACATTGGTATTATTATAAAGCCCAACCGTATAGCCCGTTGATCAAACAAACTTATCGTGAGTGCGAAAAATCCAACTTCTGCTTCTGTATCTTGTGAAGGAAGAAAGTCCTTGAAATTCATCAATGTTCCATCCTCCATTACCGAACATAATTGCTGAAAACTGTTGGAAAATATAGGGTACTAGAGGATGAAAAAACAGAGATCGAAAAGAATGTTGTATCACTGGAGCTTCAAGGCCTTGCGATTCTTTTCAGCAATTATTTCGACCATTCCTAAATAATTGGCGAGTACAACCGGTCAGCGAAATATTACTTTCAGAATACAATGAAGCCCTAACAACATAATTGGATTCAAGAGTTGTACTTCCCTTGACCCAACCAAGAACACACAATATTTAGATTCTGATGATGCTTAGAGAGAAAAGAAATCAGATGTTTTAGATATGTTTTCTATTGTATGAATGAAAACAAACCATCACTACTTATAGGGAACTCATGCCTATTGGAGATGCCTCTTCACTTCCAAAACACACATAAGGTGTCTATTGAGAATGGTTGTGTCTTTTATGAACCATCACACCTATTAGAGGTGTCTCTTCATCCCCAACTAACATTCATTATGTTTATTCAACACAGGACACTCCCCCATCGTAGCGGCAAGCCAAAAACCAAAACCGTTTTATTTTCTATGTTATTGGAAATATCTAACACCTGAGTTTGAATTTCTAGAATGTGTAGCTGTTTTGGAGGTTGTAGAACATGAAGATAGAGTTGGTGTCAGATTACCAGACACTGATCACTACTTTTCAAGGCAAGGAAACAGCTATTCCATGGTAGTTTAGCGGCATCATTGAAGACATTTGTCTTTTTATTAAGCAATTTTGATAATTGGAGTTGTATGCACACAAATAGGCTAGCAAATAATTATACGGATGAACCAGCTAAACATGCCCGTAAAGAGGTGGTTGTTAATTGTTGTTGGCTAGGCATTATCCAGCGTTTTTAGGGTCTTTCATTATGTCAGACTTTGAGTAATTTTATTATATTTTTCTTTTGCATCAAAAAATAAATAAATATAAATATCTCCCTCCTTTAAAACACTAAGTTATATGAGCTTTCACGTCGCACGGTGAGTATGACACCCCCTTCAAATTAAATTTGGTAAAAGCTTTCACACAAGGCAATTTTGGGAAGGACAAGCGGCGTAACTCTATTGGTTGAGACATTAAAAATTGTGTTACACTCTGTTTACACCATATATTTAACTGACCCTTAATAACACCGTTAGGACAAACGTAGGTGTACAAAACTTATGTGAGTATTTACACCTAATTAATAACTTACACTTTGATTACACCAAAAACTTAACTGTACGTTACTGACGTCCGTTAAGTGTACACTACACCCGTTAGAAATCTAACGTATTAGGGCTTTCCTCCTGCTGCTTCTTCTTCTCTGCTGAAAACCCATCTCTGAATCGTATCGCTCTCCAACTCAGACCCATGAACTTGAGCGATGTTCTTCTCTGCTTTCTCATCTGCTACTCCGAATCAAATACCCATTTGAGATTCCTCTTTTTTCATCTCTGATTCTTCTTAACAAAACCCTAACCTGTAAACCTAAAACCATCTGAGATCCATCCGCTCATCCAAATTAGGTGATTCAAACACAAATCTGTGCTAGATTCATATAAGTCGCATATACGTCGCAACTGAAAAATTGATTTGATGTGTGATAATCTCCTCTTAAGTTTTTAGTGTTAAGTTTCTATTCGGATTTGATTTGTGTAAATTGATTTCCATGTTATAGTTTAGGTTTCTCAAGGTTATATTTGTGTTTTTTGATATTTATTTTGATAAAACTACTACGGATTTGGGGATATTTTGTGCACAATTGATTTGTTAATATTCTCCATATTTTCTGCACGATGGCTACAGATTGAGTTGATGATGTAGGCCGTGGTTTCTATGATGAGGAAGTTTGATGTTGAATGGGTTTGTTTTGTGTAATTGAAATTGCAGGGAATTGGAGAGCTGTTGAAGATTTCCTCGATGCACAATAGCACCACCAGATCGTGCAAATCAAATGTTTGACAAATTGCTTGAATGAATATGTTATCCCTGTTGCTGCACCAGAGGGGTCACTGCGAGCTGGTTATGATGGGTTTACTTTGAGTTTCAAAGGGTTTGCAGAGGAGTTTGGTTAGAAAACAAGGAGGGGTTTTGCTGATTGTATTCAAAGTAGTGGATATCGAGAAGGCGGACTGAAATGGATGGGATATTGAGAAGCCAGGAAGATAGATCTGTGCTACTGGTGCAGCTGTCTTCCCCCAAATTTGGACTTGATAAATGATTTTGGAGGAGTTATAAATTGGAGGATGTTTGAAATTGGTCAAATTTAACAGAGTATGTTGACGATGACTACAATTTGTGGCAGTAAGAGTCCATCATCGTGCTCAGGAATATCTAAACATGAAGGTTTTGGAAGTGAATGTGAGTACTTGAAACTTAAAAGCACATCCGTTTTGTAATTCTGGTTCTGGTGGTTATTTTGATTAAATAACATTTTAATCTATTGTGATGATTGTCATAACTTTCATGTGTTTGGATACAAGGTACTTGCATTATGGCTTGGAGCACCGTGCTAACTCTCGTATGAATATTCACGCTAATCGTTTCAAAAATAAATGCAAAGATGTATGAATTATGGATAGGTGATGAAATTTATGCTCAACTCGCGCGATGGGTTTTTTCTTTATGGGTTGTTTGGTACTATTTGATCGTCATTTTGGAATGTTCTTTTAGGTAGAAACTTACCCATAGTAGATACACTTTTGGTGTTTTGTGAATAATTTATCTTATACAAAGCGGATGAAGATATCTTTCTGACAATAATAGTAGGCTAGACCCATCTCCATCCACACTATATTCGAGCCATGTTGTGTTGTATTCTACATATAGGGATACCAAACTTTGTAACATTATCCAGATGGCTATTAGTCTGCAACGAAAATTTTCTTGGGCACAGGAGAACCTCCCTCCTGTGCTATCTGGAATGCCAGCTCTTGCAAACCCAAGAAATGGAACACAAACGACCACAACAATCTACATAGGCTGGGTCAAACCTAATCCAGATTGGATCAAGATCAACACAGACGGAACAGCGCGAGGACACCCAGAAATAGCTGGAGCAGGTTTCATTTGTAGGGATGCTTCTGCTAACACCCTAGTAGCCGTAGCACAACCACTAGGAATCACCAACGCCCTCACAACTGAATCATGGGCAATGCTGATAGCGACCAGGACGGCAAAAGAACGAAGCTGACCAAATGTTGAATTTGAAACCGACTCGGAAAATTTGCTTCGATTCCTAACCTCGGATGCCGATCCTCCTTGGTACATATCAGGAATGATCTCTGAAACCAAACAGATAATGAGACAGATCCCCCATGGATTGGCCAATCTGACGGCAGACAACATCCAACTGGAGAACCTTACAACTTTATTTTGGGACCATACTATCCCACCGTGCATTAATCAAATTGTAATGGATGACTCATTGAGTATCATCTACCCTCGTATAATTGCCGCTTAATTTTAATAATATTTCCACGCTTCAAAAAAAAAAAAACTTTGTGTCTTATTCTTTTTTTTTATTATTATTTTTAATATTTCTGCTTATGAGTGTGACCCTCGACTTATTTTTCTTTGTTTGAGTTGTCTTGCTCTCAGTCCATTAGGAGGTTTAGATCTCTAACAAGAGAGATGAGGGAGGTTTGAGTTAGTCATGTTAGTCTTGGAGTGAAAGGTTACAACTAAATTCGTTAGAAAAAATATGAACGGATGAGGAATTGCCCGAGTACGACTCTACTGCTATATTATCATGACTACAGCATTAAAACCAACTGAAGTGCATATTTGAATCTCAAAGATTGTATTCCATGACCACTAGACCACACTATATAAAAAAATGATAAGCGGCGGGGCGAGGCGAAGCCGAGCCACACCAAATTAGAAATCCTAAACATGGTTCGGGACAGGTAAGGTGAAGCCGAGCCAAGAGTGCATCAGGGTGGGACGAGACGAAGCCGAGCCACACCAAATCAAAAATCCTAAGCATGTGAGGCGACGAGGAGCCATACCAAATAAAAATCCTAAGCAAAATAAAATCACGATGGGGCGAGGCGAAGCTACATCGAATAAAAATAAATAAAAAATGATGGTGATGATTTTCGGGTCTCCCGGTGCGTAGCACGGGGACAAAATCTAGTGATACTGGATTTTCGTAATAATACAGCAATGCTCCCCAGCCCACAGTTCCAAGTTTCATCTGGGTGACAGTATGTCTTATCTTGGGTTTGGGCTTGGGCTTGGGCTTATCATTAGATATCTACGTGATATCATATGAAGGAACGACTTTTTAGGAACCATGGTTTTTTTTGAGGGGACCATGGTTTTATTAGGTCACCTTCTCTATAGTTATAAGGGGTGTCCTAAGGCATTGAAATGACTAACCTACCCTTAACCTAATTTAATTTAAAACCAACCCAATAACCACCTATATATATATAATCGCCACCTCCTCCCACCACCACCTCCCACCATTGCCGATTACCAGTACCACCACCTCTGATTATCACCACCACCAACCACCGATTACCACCACCACCACCACCCACCACCGCCGATTACCACCACTACCACCACCAACCACCGATTACCACAACCACCTCCGATTACCACCACCACCACCACTATATATATAGCTTAATTTAAAATATTAAGAAAGATATTTTCACAAACCCATTACTTGTCATTCGTTTTTGGTTGAATAAATGAGAAGTAATCATTAAAATGAGTTGAAAATGGAAGTTGTAGAGAGGTTTAATGGAGGGGTTTTTTTTCAGAGAAAAGTTCGGTTATCACGAATTAATTTTTTCTTAACCGAACTCAGAGTTCGGTTGATTCGCAAAAAAAATACATTTAACCGAACTCCTTCTATTAGAACAACACAAGTCCATAAGTTCGGTTCCTTCGCAAAATAAGGATATCACCGAACTTTAGTTTACGAAAATAATGAGAAGTCCACAAGTTCGGTTCGTTCGCAAAAATATTAAGTTTTCTTTGTAACCGAACTCTACATTTGAAACTTCGTAACCGAACTCTACCTAATTCCCCAAGAAACAAATTTCGTAGTAACCGAACGTTTGCCTAATTGCATATATGCATATATAAGCCCAGTTCGGTTGATTCGCAAAATATGTTGAAGTTTGCGAACCAACCGAACTTCTAACACTAGGTTACTTTTAACCTGCAGTTCGGTTGGAAGCTTGGTTGCGTTGAAGTTTGCGAACTAACCGAACACACAAGATGTACCCAAATAAATTGTTAAGTTCAAAGTTCGGTTATTTACCATTTTATCCTAGGTAACCGAACATTACACTGTACGACCAAAACCTCCATTAACGAGCGAGTTCGGTAACCTGCGTGTTTGGAAAACGTAACCGAACTACACTTTCAGGTGTGTTCGGTTACATGTTCTTGACATATGGTAACCGAACTGGCCCAAATCTACATAAAAAATTTCATTTTTTTCGAAAATTTGGAGCAATTCAATCAACATTATCTAAGTTTGAAGCATACGTGGGTACCCAAATACCCTTCCTCCGGTTGTGGTTGGTAAAATCCATCGTTTTTCATGTTTTCCTTCTTCATCTTCTCTAACTTTACTCTCTCAATAATTCTACTTCTTTAAAAAAAAAAACATCTGATTTTTTAATCTCACTAATTATCTTTAACTTAATCATCTCACTAATCATTACACTAACTATTATTGACACTAACTAATCATCACCCAAAATTAATCAGGAAGGTAATTTAGGTATTAATATAAATATGTAGATAAGGGATGACCTAGATTTACTTCTAATGTCTTTACCCAAAATAAAACCATGGTCCCTAAAAAAAATCATGGTCCCAAAAAATCGTTCATATGAAAACCGTTTTCTTCACACAACTGGTGTTTCCCTTCAAAGAGGCTCTTGCTTGAATGGTCGTGTGGCAACTAATGCTTAAACTTTCCTACTTGCAGTTTTAAGTGGGTATAGAGACGTCCGAAACTGTGCTTAAATCTCCCAAGAAGGATCGATTTTGAGCGGATTTCAGGAGTATAGTATTAGAAATGGCACGAGAGAAACTGCTTCGCAATCAAGGATTACTCGTAATGAGCCTACATCACTTGTGTTAGCCGTCGTAACGACTGACTAGGATGTGTCACACATATGCACCTAATCTTGATTTACGTCCATAAAAAACTAGGATGATGGTATTTAAGGAAGTGAAAGAAAAGGGGATTTTGCTGAAAAATAGAAAGGAGCAAATACACATGGGAAAACAGACAACACTCACATGTTGGAACAAACATGAAATAAAAGCATCAACTCCTAAAATGACTTAACTTTGTTCCTTGATGTTCATCCGTCCGAGTTAAATGTGTATATACATCCTCAGGTACTCTCATCCTGTAGAGGGATTACAGTAACGTGTTTCTTCTTTCTTGTCGAGATCCAAGAAAAGGCATGTTATTGTTGGCTGGTCGGTTTGGGATATAGTACTAGTACCCACTACGCACTATCTTATCCGGAAAATTATGAATTATCAAGAAAAAAGTCAATCTGAGTAAAGCCACCGGGGCAAATAATGAAACTAGGCGTACCCACGATTAAATGTTGTTCCCAAATTTGCTTGGGAACCTGGGAGTCTGGGACAATGAGGACCATCCGGGTCCAAAAATTAGCTTCTTCAGATTGGAGCCGATGAATATGCCTCACAACCGAAATGGTCCACGAGCAGATCAAATAATTACAAAAAAAAAGTATCTGCATATTTGTTATTAATATTTTTGATTTAACAACATCATAACACATATAATTACCTTAACACTGTTCAGGATTTCCAGGTTTGATTACATCCTCAGGAGGCGAACCAGGCATTAGCCTTCCAAGTCATCAAGTAAAAGTAAAAAGTGTCAAGATCGATAAATAATTAATTAACTGATCCACCTTCGTATCTGTTGATTTGGTCTCTGGTCAAAATAAGCAACCAAACATGTGCTTCAGTTTCAGACACACTAAGCAAAGAGTGGATAATCTCTAATCTCAGTCTCTAAATTCCCTATTCTGAAAAGTTAAATGGGTGTTTCTGTTTTCCGGGATGTTAGAACTAATATCGTGGCAGAGGTCTTTGCTTAGTCATGACAAAATCCCTTTATCGAACTTCGTTTTTGGAAGTCACATGAGCATGTGATCTTCGTTCATTCTCTCATTTAATTCAACTCTTATCATGAGCTATATCTAGTGGCTTGCATTATTGTCGAACCCCAAGGAAGTGGTATATATATAATTCTGCCTAAATTATTAGATAATAATTTCATTTTTCTCCACTAGTTGATTAGGTACATTATCAAGTTTTTTTTTTTTTGTAATGAAATGGTACGTTACCAAGGTAATCAAAATATCATCAACGAAGGTAATAGGATCTTTATGGTGTTTTCTTGCAAATGCACGGCTAAAATGCTTGTTAGATAAAATATCAGACTTCAAATTGGCTTAATACTAATTTGCATTTAAGATGAGGAAGAGAAGAAATGAAAAGTAGAGATAAGACCTGGAGCTAAATACCAACAGGATAGGATAGACAGATGACATCCCACAAATTGGTTATACCTATCATGTTTGTAATCGATAAATGGTTAGACCTAACTTAATGGCACTGGGAATATTAAGAATATACTGATGTGTTTTTTAAGCAAAACTTAATAATTTATAGTTAGTTGAACCACTAAAATATATATAATTATACATTATTTCAGTTGTTAGGGTACCACAATAACACCCCTAATTATGTGTTTGTAGATGGTGATGGGTTTTAGCCTTTTAGGGATTTGATGGAAGCATGGAACACCTATAGGTCGTGGTGATGGTGTCATGACTTGTAACTCTCCGTTGCTTTCAACCACCGTGTATTATTGCAAAATAAAAATAACAAGACAGGCTCCTCATTTCCTTGTGTTTCAACGTGTGTTTTTGAAACACAAGAAAAATAGAGTAGATATCAGATTTATGAGATAAAGGGAACATCCAAGTAAAACGACTTTGAGCATCAATAAAAATAATATAGTATCTATAACTTTCATTAGACAAAATATGAGAGGGACCCCAGACATCAGAAACAATCAAGTCTAGAGGATGCAAATATTGAGTCATACTAGAAGAGAAAGGTAACTTATGACTCCTATGCTCATGACAAGAGGAGCAAAAGGTTATAGTTTTACTAGATACTGGAAGAGAAAATTTTGAAATAATATGACGCACAGTTCGCATCATAGGATGTCCTAATCTAGAATGCCAATCATGCAGACTTGCTCTTTCACCGACACATACTTCTAGAGAAACTGAGGAAGCATCCAGTTCATAGAGACCACCTTCCCTACGACCGCGTAGAAGAACCTTCCCTGTACATCGATCCTTTACAAGACAAAAGTCAGGATGAAACTCAAACAACACATTGTTATCACTTGTAAGTCGAGCAACCGATAACAAATTATGAGAGAAATGAGGAGTATAAAACGTGTTGGAGAGGTGTAACTTAAGATCAAGTGTCCCTAAAATTGATGAACCAACATGGGAGATAGGAATAGAGTCGCCATTGCCGATTTTGATCTGATCAGGGCCATTATATTCAGAGTGAATATGCAAGCGAGAGAGATCATTAGTAATATGCTCTGTAGCTCCACTATTTGGAACCCACGGAGCAGTAGAGCCATATCTTGGTGCTTGAGTGACATACGCACGAGGAGCAGAAGAAGCTTGAGAAGTTGAAGCCTGTGGACGTCGTGGTGGTTGAGGTCGAAAGTTTCTGTCAACCCTCTTCCAGCATAGGTGAGCAGGGTGACCAGGTTTGTCACATAGTTGGCAAGGCAATGTTTGGCGAGTACTTCCAGGTAGCGTCTGTGCAAAGTTTGTACGCTGTTGATAAGCAGATCCTGGCAGGTTGGACTTTGCAGAGTTGGCAATGTTGGCAACAGGTTGAGAGTGCAACATCTTGTTTGTTGCTCCTCACGCAACTCAAAAGTAAGAAGATAGGTTATGAAATCTTCAAGCTTCATCGTACCCACTGATGTGGTAAGAGATGTAACAATGGCATCATAAGATGTATCTAACCCAGCAAGAATGCAGTGGCGCATTTCGGTGGTGGTAACTGTAGTATCCGCGACGGCTAAACTGTCGACAATATCACGAGCACGATCAATGTATTCCCTCATAGAGAGAGATCCTTTCTTCAAATCTCTTAACTCACATTGTAGATGATGAATATGAGCATTGGATTTAGAGGAAAATAGAGATTCAAGAGATGACCAAACTTCATGTGAGGTGGTAAGACGATGAACTTTTCTTAAGACAGCAGGAGTTAAGGAAGAAAATATCCAGCCGAGAAGAATACGATCCTGTTTGATCCAGGGAGCATATTCTGGATTAGTGTTTTCAAGGGTTGTAGAGGGGCAGGGTTTATCACCATTAACATAACCATCTAGGTCATATCCTTGAAGGTAGGGTAAAAATTGAGCATGCCAAAGAGAATAGTTTGTTTCATCTAGTTTGACAGTGATGATGTGATGTGGTTGGGAGAAGACAGAAGCATCCATCATAGATTGTGAAGAACCGATAACTGTAGTTTTGTAGAAGATGCGGAAGCCATGGAGAATCGAACAAGGATGATACCAAGTCGAGATTGTGTATATTAGGGTAAAGTAAAGAGAAGAGAAGAAGAGGGATTAGGAGAATTATTCTCTGTATTCAATACGCTTTTCACCGTGTATATTACAAAGCATAGACAACTTATTTATACATATAGACTTTGTAGAATCCTAAATACGTAAATACTTGGAATACAAGTATTTCCTAATGTTTACCTTTCCTAGAATACAAGACATTCTATGTATAAGAAGTTCTAGAATATTACGTAACTGATGTTGTCCTAACACATACATAATTTGTAAAATAGATGGCACGCTTAGTATATTTTACTTTTTTTTTAAAACATGAAATTTATCAATCTACCAAAGAGATTTTACAAGGGTATGGGATGCCCAAAGATTCAAATACATGTGAATCGGTATTCCATGAGCTAACAACAACAAGATAGTAAAGCAAACTGTGAGTATCAATCTCTGAATTAGAATTTAGCAGGGGTAGATGTTGAAATTGGTGAATTAAATTTGGATGAGATTGTCGAGGGTCCATACTCCATACTTCTTCGGCGAATGCGTTCCACAAGAAAGTTGTAATTATTATGGACAAGACTGCGTCCGATGCGAGATGTTAATTAGGCCTTTGTGTCTAGATGTTTAGGTGTATTCCCCATACGTTACTTGTCTATTTCCTTGAATTCTTGCTTGATCCATCTGCAATTTTTTGACCAGGTCCTCTAACCGAAAGCTTGAAATAGTAAAATTGCAGAAAAGACAATACTAAAAGTAAATAATAGGATAAATTCGTTTACAAACTCTAACTTAAACTGACCGATACACTAATACAACTAATATTGACTAATCAAAACAAAAAGAAATCACACAAGGGTGGGTTATCCACCGACCCATGGAGAATGTTGTAAATTACTAATTTAATTGCGCTAAATTAATGGTATTGGAACTCAAAAAAGAATATTAAACGAAGTTCCGTCTTCTTGATCATGTTTCGGAAGTGATGATGGGTTGTAAAGTTGTTGCTGCTTCAGCTACCGAGTATCTCAGTTGTTGGGTTAACCCAATATAACCGCATAATCATATGAATCAAGAGATCCGTTGAAGTTATGAAAACCATTAAAACCTTAAAGATACAGTTGTTGATTCTCGAGAAAAAAAAGCTAAGCAGATTATTTTGAAGTGTCCCAAATAGCGCTAATGGGAACGAAGCTACCAACCTGATTTGCAACAAATAAAATCTAGAAAACCTTATCTTTATTATAAGTTTTGTGATCCTCCAAACTAGGAGGCTAAAATATAATAATTCCAACACTCGCCCTAATTGATCGAAAACCATTAAAAATCCGAATGGAGGTACTTAAAACAATAAGCGTATATGAAGTTGACAAATGAATACCGACCATAACCATGTCAAATTTCTCATGAAAAGAAAAGTTGAATAAGGTTCCTTCAAAAACTTCTCTATTTAATGGTTGTGAAGTTGGTAATAGATAGCTCCCATAGATGTACCAAAGCAAAATCCCCTAAAACAGATCTAGAATTCTTCCTAATCACTCCCATCGATTCAAAGAAAATTCAGACCTGAACAAAAACAAGAACATGTCAACACGCCCCAAAGAAAGAACACCATGAACTGTCGAAACACTAAACAAGGCATCCCGTATAAGAACAAAGTTTTGATGGGCTCTAAGGATGCAACAATTAAACAAATAGAAACACCAACGATGAAGAGATGAATCAAGGTCATCTAGTGGGATAGAAAAAACTGAATTTTCTTTACTTGAATCCTGGTGGATATATGATCAACATCTGAGCTATGTAGTATTTTTATTTCGAAATAAAAAGGTTATATCAAATAAAAATCAACCTATATACGCAACCGAAAGGTTACAAAGACAAAACAATACTAGAATAAGCCAAAAACACAGGCCTACTATGTTTTGTTTGTTTGATACTCAATTGATATATCTTAGTCTATTGTTACTATATGATATGATAGTTGCAGGATAGGCAACTATGTAATTGTCAAGTCAAGTATTGACTTGATTGTAGTTGACTAACCCAACTATTATCTCTTACAACTTTTCTTTAAATACTCTTGTATTCTTCCGTTGGAACTATTCAATATTATTAAATCATTACGATAACAATTTACAAATTTTTCATGGTATCAATCGGTTTCAATCCGTGCCATTAATTTTCCGCAAAACTTTTCTTATTAATCTTTAGCAGAATCAAAAGAATCAATACCTTTTCATACATTAAGTTTTCGATTCTATAAATCTTTTACAACAAATTTTAAACCTTGTATTGTGTTGTACCAGCGGACCAGATTCGGATTGTTATTTCGTTGCTTTTGCTCCGCATGTCCCAGATGAGATGGGTGTGTTGCCCCACAGAAGAGGGTGGTGGTTTTGTGGTAGTACTACATCATTGTGTTCATCGATAGGAAGAGAGAAAGAAGGATTTTTCCAAGTTGTTGTTGGTCCATCTGACTCACTAGCTTACTGGCCTGAGAAAGGATAACATAGTCTTGATTGGAAGTAGACTGAAGTGAAATGGACTTGCTTTCCGCTGACGGCAAAGAGAGCATCTCTGCTTCCATTCCATTAGACATTGAAGCTGAATCATAAAATAATGTTCAGAGCAGCTAATGTAAGAGTCTAACCACTTGTTTTGATCATTTTTTCGATTTGCTTCTAATTTTGATCTTTATCAATATTTTCTCAGAAAATTTTCATGACCTTGTTTGTTTATACAATAAGGACAAAAATGGATAGTAATTCTGCTGATCAAGATGGTGAATCTCTCAATTTTACTCAACCATTATCTAATATCGCCAATTTTGTAAATTGGATTCTACAATTTTGTTACTTTGGCATGGTCAGATTGAGTCAATGTTAGTAACTGATTTGTATGGCTATGTGACTGGAGAAGAACAACAACCAGCGAAGGAAATTATCATTGGTGGTGTTTCAAAATTAAATCCAAAGTGGATTTACTAGAGGAAATTAGATTGTTTTGGTACCAGCTGTATGAAGGCAACCTTTATTTCTTTTGTATTTGGTGATGTGTTGGGTCTTTCCACTGAAAAGGAAATATGGTCTTTCTTGAAATAAGTTTCAAGAATCAATTTATGGCAAGGAATAGATTGTTAAGAAATCAACTTCATGATTTCTAGAAAGGTAATCTTACTATTCTTGTTATCTTCATAATCTCAAGAAAATAGCTGATTCATTAGATGCAATATGTGAAAGATTTAGTGATTCTGATTTGATTATGCATGTGCGAAATGATTTAGGAAAAGAATATGATAATTTTGTGATTTCTGCACAAAATAGAAAAATCCCATTTAATTTTGCATAAATAAAACCTAGGCTATTTAATCATGAGCAGTAGGTCATTGAACGGCAACAAGATTCTAGTGTGGTTTTTGATGCACAACATCCCACAACTTTCTATAGTAGGGATGTTAATTATGGCACTAATTTATTGGGAATGGAAGAGTAAAGTTCAAGAATTCAGGGTCAAGTCATTTTAAGAATACTTCTAATTTCAAAAATAATGCAAATCAAGAAGGTACTTCTAGTATTGGAAATGTAAATGGTAGTGGAGATTTTTCTCAAGTAGAATGTCAGATTTGCAGAAAGTAAAGAAATTACGCTAGTAGGTGTTATTTCAGATATCATCCTCCTAATTTCAGTTTTGATACAAATGATGTCCCAAATACTTCTCAACAACATGCTTTTACTTCACTCGGCGAATATTTTATGTTCCTTCTACTTCTGATGCTCCAGAATGGCTAGCTGATTCTAGTGCAACAACATATATACTGGAGATGAAAGCCTTTCTATAGAATACTTCTACATTTAGAGGCGAAGAAAATATGCAAATTGATAATGGTAAGTCACTAATCATTAATTCAACTGTAACGTCTATCATGCAAACGCCTAAAACTATTTTATTGGTTCCTGATATAAAGCATAATTTACTATCAGTGGCCAAATTTACAAAGGATATCTTTTTCTCAAATGCATTGCTTACTCATGGAATAATAGTTAATATTTTGTATCCTATAAAATATACTTTATCTTCTATTCATATTCAACATTCCCTTTCTACTACTTTGTTCGTTCCGGCATGATTGGTCAGGACATCCTTCAAATCAAATAGTTCAAAAATTGTATTATATAAAATAAATAGAATTCGCTTCTCCTCAATATTCAGCTTTGTGTCATCCTTGTTAGCTTGCTAAAAGCAAGTAACTGCCTTTTCAATTATCCAAGTCACATGAAAATAAACCTCTCTCTTTAGTTCATTGTGATATTTGGGGTCCAATAATTTCTTCTTTAAATGGATACAAAATTACATTGTGTTTGTGAATGACTTTAGTAGATTCCATTGGATTTATCTAATGGATCTCAAGTCATATGTTGCACAATACTTTGTACATTTTAAAACTCATACAGAAAATCAATTTTCAACCTAAATTATAGCTTTTCAAGTTGATGAGGTGCAGTAAAACTTGTAAAAGGTCCCTTCAAAGACTTGCTCTAGTCAACTGGCATTCTTGTCATAATATCTTGTCCCAAAACCTCTGAGTAGAATGACCTTGATGAGAGGAATCATAACAACATTACTTAAATGAGGAATACCCTTTTGTTTAATGCTTCTTGTCCAAAAGAAATGTGGTATGATGTTTTTCTCACTGCCACTTATCTTATAAACAGGACACCAACTAGGATTTTGAATTTTAAATCTCATTTTGAAGTTTTATTTGGTGTAATTCCAGATTATTCCTTTCTAAAATAAATTGGAACTGCATATTATCCTCATCTTTCTCATTCAAGAAAAGATAAGCTTCCATCAAAATATGTGAAATATATTTTTATTGGTTATAGCCATCTATATAAGGGATACAAATGTTATAATCCGGTTTCTAAAAAGTCATATATTTCAAGGCAGGTGGTGTTTGATGAGTCTCAATTCTATTTTTAAAGCTTTGATTCTCACTGGACTTCATTTTCTTCTCTAATTGAGGTGGTATCACCACTTGATACTCCTGTTTCTACCGATTCTTTTATTTATACTACCAATATAGTTATAGGGTCTCAAAGGGGATTTTCAAAACCAAAACATTTTCTTGATCATCTCTCTAATATACCCAAGCATACAATATCTTCAATTTATACTTCCTTATTAATTATTGCGGTTGAGCCAAAGACATTTCAAACAACTATTGTTGATTATAAATGACATTTAAAACAACTATTATAGATTATAAATGACATTTAAAACAATTGTCCCTAAGTATGTTAATTATCCTTGTTGATTATAATCTTGAATAAAGATTATCCCAGGATTAGGTTCACAAACGAAAATGTTGGTTGCAGGTACCATATCCTTTTTAGTGAGCATCAAATCATGCAAACACCTTAATACCTAATAGTTTGTGTTTGTAGCCATCCAAACCTATAGACATCAATTCGAGCTTTTGTCAATCAAGTTCGATTTATGCACTACCAAGATTTCATGACACTAATTACCTATGGTGGAAAATAGATATGCAATTTTTTTTACAAGTTAGAAGTTTCAAAACTTTGATACATGTTGTCAAAGGTTACACACATCTAATTTTTGTTGTTGATGGTATATAAAAGCCTAAAGAACTTGAAGATTTTGATGATGTTTATATTGAGAATGCAGAGCGAAATTATGATGGGTTTAACGTTATCGTTCACGCCATAATCCACGATCTACAACATCATATGATTATATGTGAAACTTCGAAAGAAGCTTGGGATATCTTGGGGACTGTGTTCAAAGGGAATACTACAGAGAACAAAGCAACGCTTTAAAACCTAACTTATAACTTGGAAATTCCAGAGAAGGATATTGTGCGTAAAATTCTCAGGTATCCACCACAAAAATTCGAGTCTAAAAAGCATGTCATTACAGAAGGAAATGACCTTCCAAAACTGACAAGGAGTGACCTTGTTAACAAATTAAAGATTTTTGACAATAAACACAAATCTTGAAAGGAAAAAAAATATCTCTTAAAACTATGAAGAACACTAGCTCTAAGGGTAAATCCAGTGTGTCAGAAACTAAGGATGATACCCTATCCCAATTTAGAAAAATCTTGAGGATAAAAACGATTTTCTGAAGATACATCATCCTCTCTCATAAGCACAATGATACACACATTTTTGTGTCTAATTTGTCTCGATTCTATATATTGATAGTGCTCATTTTTGTACTTATTATGGTGTTTTATGTGTGTGTAGGTATTTTTGGCCAATAAACATTTTTGGAAAAATCGGCTCGACACTTGCTATTCGGACCCCTCAAATGGATAAGGGGTGACTAATTACTAAGGGCATCCATTTCCAGGCAGCTGCTAAAGGGAGACCAGCACAGGATAGGGGGAGGCCATCTTAATCGTTTTAAAAACTGAAATTGGCGGGAAATTTTGTGCATGCAACTGGCAGAGTTGGGGATTGATTTCGAAGGTGTTTTAGTGAGATTCAATTGCCAGAATTGATTGGGCTGGACGTGATTCAACCAAACAAGCCTGGTATAGTGTTTGTTTGGATCAAATTGGGTTAGAAACCGAGTTGGAGCTAAACAGGGAAAGTGTTTTTACACGGATCCTATTGAGATTATTTTTAGAAGTTCTAGAGAGACTAAAGACCTAAAACTCTTTCCAAAGATACATATCTATGTAAGGAAGAGTTTGAGACAATCGGGAAAGCTCAGAAACGCGTGGAACAATTTAGAGAAAAGATTATTGTCGTAACTGCCAAGGAAGGAAAGAAAAGATTTCGATGAGTTTTTGGGGAGATTAAATCGCTCTGTTGGCTATATATAAGTTGCTGGGAGTTCAAAGGAGAAGGTCGAGACTTTGGGGGACCGAGCTGAGGGCTTGGTGAAGCTGCAGAGGTGAAAATCAAGAGTTGCAGAGAAGACGTTTCTGCTGCTGAAGAACAACGTCGTAGAACACTTCGCAACTTAGCAAGAAACCGTTACCTAATCTTTCAAATCCAATACCTTTGTAATAGCTTTGCAACAACTATTCCTGTTAGAATTTATTTGTAAGGGCAGCTTCCGTAACAGTGGATTCTGTAACAATTATATCTGTTACAGATTCACTTCTTCAATAAAAACACCTATTTGAGCCATGATTAAATATTTTGAGCGTGTTTTTGACATGAGGAGCTAAACCCCAACACTGGGATGATGGAGGAAGCCCTATTTCACAATCAGTTGGTAACTATAATTGATTCTTTATGACTTTTGCACTTGTCTTAATCGATTTATGATTTTTCTTGATTAGTTGTGATTTTGTTTGATGTCGCATGCTGGGTTTTAGGAACTTTTGATGCGTCATGCTTGTGATTTACATTTAATGCTTTATAAAATCTACTTTTGGCAAAGAAAAGAGTCAACAAAAGAGCTAGAATTGTTACGAGTCATCATATGAACCAATTGAATGTGATTAGTGGTGAAATCCTAAGTCTCAATACCTCTCGATATTCGTGACAACCTTGTGAATATATTTTTAGTATTTTTATTCTTAGTTCTTAAATCAAACCTTTACACAACCCGAGTTGAACGAACTTTACTACCACTTTCAAAACTACATCAATTTTTGGCGCCGCCGACGCGAATTTTTATTAGGTTTTAGGTTTTAGATTTATTTTTATTTTTGTTCTTTTTTACGCCTTTGGTATTTTTTGATTCTTTTCAGATTTCGAGCAAAGCTACAAGGAAAGAAAAAGTTCTATAAAAGGAAAGCATCGCCAAAGAAGGAAAGAAGAGAGGAATCCGAAAGGAGTGAAGAAGAATATTTTGTATATAGTTATTTTGTTTTATTTTTAGAAACTGTAAATAGGGTTTTAGTTTTAGTTTTTGTAATTTTTGTTTTTATTTTTGGACACTTTTTGGACTTTATTTTTGGACTGGGACATTATTATTTTTAAACCCTAAGGAAGGGTTGATTTAAATAAAAAATTGTTTGCATGGAAGGACGACAGTTACGATATTGTCTCGGCCCCTCGGGTTCGTACACTGACATCGGAGTCGGTGGCCTGAGTCGACTTCAACGGTTCATCGCCCGTCTGGCACGGGAGGTAAGATTCTATCCACCCACGAATCCCCTGTCAGTGGGTTTTATTTTGTGTGACAACTCACACCCCTGCAATAGAATGTCGAACTGGTATTACAAGAGCCAATACAACGAATATCTGACTGAGTTTCAAAATGGACGTTACTACTTTGACCATAGTGTGAATAATGGTTGGGAACATCAGCCTTTTCAAGGTTATGGCTCATACCTTGATGAGCCCAACTACTATCCGCACACGCACCGGTCATATGAGCAAAATTCTTATATTTCTCATTTAGAAGAGTCCCTCAGGAAATTAGAGGAGTCGACACGTAAGTTAGCTGAGATGAATAACTTAATTTATGACGAAAGAGAACTTTCTATAGAGGAATCCTTCAAGCTGATAGCTGAGACGAACGAAAGAATTGCTCGAAATAATCTTAATTTCCAATATAGTGATTCCAATAGTACCCTTGAAAATGAGGATAGTTATTTGCATAATCAAGATGACGAGGATAAAATTGGTAACACTACTTGTTTAGATGAGGTTCAACCATTTTCATGTTATTATGATTATGATGTGGATAGTGTTGATGAAGAATTTGAAATATGTAGGCATAGTGATCAGGAATTTGTTACTCCAAATGAACTTTATGATGATAGTTTTCTGGTTCAGATCCCGATAATTTTAATGATTATTCACCTATTCAAAAGGACGAGGATTTGATTAGAGATACCACTTCTTTAGATGATGTAGTATTTCCTTTTGATTACGAAGTCGATATTGGTTTAGAGGAACGAGTTTATTCTGAGAATACCGTTTTAGAGTCTAGAGATTTAGAAACAATGGTCTTAGACGAAGAAAATGAACTCGTACAACTATTAAATATGAGTGAGGATGCGTCACTTGAGTATAACCTAGAAGAAGCAATTGACTATTTTCAGGATTCCAACGATCTAGAAATTGAGGAAATTGTAGCTAGTCTATCTAGAGATACCCAAAAATCTAAGTTTGGGGGTGATTATCATTTTCCATGTGCTTTAACTCTTACAAAGGTCCCTCACTTAGGACTTGACATATGTGCCTCAACCATTTTGCAAGATTATATTCATGCACGTTTTCCTGAACCTAGTGATGTCCATAAGGAAGTTCAGTTGTTAGAAACCCATCCTCTGGTTGATGAGGTTAGACCAGGCTATGATACCAAGATCGACTTTGTTTTCCCACCAAATATTTTTCAACCAATTGTGGGAACGTATAAATTTCAGATGTGTCAATTATTTAGTTTTGAGACTAAACCTAATTACTTTAAGAGATTAGGGTTGATACATTTGCTTAAGATTGACCACCAGTTTCATCGTGGTCGATTGTGTGAGTCAAAACTGATTGATTTTAAGGATCCTCAATTATTCAGGTTATTATTATGTGCTTCTAAGTTTTTACTTGAGTTTTTCCAGACTCTAATACCTGAACCGGATCTGAGCTTTGAGGAATTCCAACCCATGAAAATATTTTATTTGGACCCAGTTATTGAACCTGAACCACAGCTAGATGTAGTTGTCTTAAACAGGAAACTAGACAAGGATGTGCTTTATTTTCTTATTTTCTTCACAGGTTGCAGATTCCTTTTATTTGTGATAACTCTATTTGGTTTTGATGACCCACAGAAATTTCGGCTATTAGTTTATGATTCCATGAGGTGACTAATCATCTATTAGTATGGCGGAAGACGTTAAGCTTAGCACTTCTTGGGAGGTAACCCAATATTCATGCGACACGGTAATATCTTTCCTTATCTCTTTTGCTTCAAATGGTAACAGTTTCTCCTTGTTCATGCTTTTGATTTTATCTTTAGAACATTGAGGACAATGTTAGATTTAAGTTTGGGGGTATGGGAGAAACTTTTTAGTTCCAATATGAATAAATAAACTCCAGAGCCTAGAAATTTATGCCTATTAAGGATGGCACTAACCAATCTAAGTGGATGGAAGCATTTTGATTGTAGGAGTTGAGGAACCAATCTGATTAGATGGCAACATCTAAAGAGTCTATTCATAAAAGCACAGAGCTCAGGTGTTAGAAATAACATGGTAGTTTCGCCATATCTCGTTGAGTCCTTTTCACTTCTGTTTTTATTTTTCTTTTTAAATATGTTTCTAAGTGATTTGGTGGGGCTCACGATTCAAGTTGTTACCAATGCTAGGGTGAATTAGAGTGATTGAGATACCATGAAAAAAAAAAGTTGAAAAAAACAAAAAAAGAAAACAAAAAAAAAGAAAGAAGAGAGAAGTTGAAAAAAAATTGAAAAAAAGAAGAAGAGAAATTGAGACCAGACCATTTGACCAAAAGGAATAAATTCAATAAAGTCGACCACTGGTACCCTTGTATATGCCAGTTGTGTTGACCTAGAGTTAGGTTATCGACCACTGGTTCCCTTGTATATGCCAGTGTGTTGATATTAGTCAGACTAGTACCTCAATCCATTAGGATAGGTTCATTTTGGCGGAGGCCTTCAGACAGATATGGGAAACGCCGTTCACTTAGTAAACATCAAAACCATCTATGTTTTTCTATATCCATCTTCTTGATCTATCCATGTGATTAGTTTTGACTCCGGATATTGATGTCCATAGTGCGACTATCTGAGTAGAGCTCTGTCACTTTATATGAATTTTAGTATGCTTGAGTGCAAACTCGTGTACAACAATTGGAATTTCGCATCAGGGTACTTCCTCCTGTAGTCAATAAGTATGCCAACCAAGGAGATTCTTTAGTGCCTTCCAAGGTTCTGTGTAGATAGCTAAGGTCCGGAGTACAGGTTTTGTGGGTATATCTCTTGTAAGCCCTCCCGAGACTATAAATCGGCCACTAGGGCCGCCTAGGGGTTTAAAGGCTTATTGCATACGCTAAATGCAATCGACGATGCCTGCGTTAGTGAGTTAGGATTTTTATTTTATTTAATTTACTCGAGGACGAGCAAATAATAAGTTTGGGGGTATTTGATAGACACATTTTTGTGTCTAATTTGTCTCGATTCTATATGTTGATAGTGCTCATTTTTGTACTTATTATGGTGTTTTATGTGTGTGTAGGTATTTTTGGCCAATAAACATTGTTGGAAAAATCGGCTCGAAAAGTTGTGTGGGGCACCCCGGAGGACACTTGCTATTCAGACCCCTCAAATGGATAAGGGGTGACTAATTACTAAGGGGCATCCATTTCCAGGCAGCTGCTAAAGGGAGACCAGCAAAGGATAGGGGAGGTCATCTTCATCGTTTTAAAAACTTAAATTGGCGGGAAATTTTGTGCATGCAACTGGCAGAGTTGGGGATTGATTTCGAAGGTGTTTTAGTGAGATTCAATCGCCAGAATTGATTGGGCTGGACGTGATTCAACTAAACAAGCCTGGTATAGTCGTTTGTTTGGATCGAATTGGGTTAGAAACCGAGTTGGAGCTAAACAGGGAAAGTGTTTTTACACGGACCCTATTGAGATTATTTTTAGAAGTTCTAGAGAGACTAAAGACCTAAAACTCTTTCCAAAGATACATATTTATGTAAGGAAGAGTTTGAGACAATCGGGAAAGCTCAGAAACGCGTGGAACAATTTAGAGAAAAGATTATTGTCGTAACTGCCAAGGAAGGAAAGAAAAGATTTCGATGAGTTTTTGGGGAGATTAAATCGCTATGTTGGCTATATATAAGTTGATGGGAGTTCAAGGGAGAAGGTCGATACTCAGTCTCATATATAAGTCATCATATGAACCAATTGAATGTGATTAGTGGTGAAATCCTAAGTCTCAGTACCTCTCGATATTCGTGACAACCTTGTGAATATATTTTTAGTATTTTTATTCTTAGTTCTTAAATCAAACCTTTACACAATCCGAGTTGAACGAACTTTACTACCACTTTCAAAACTACATCACGCAACCTTACCAAAAATGAAAACAATATGTGATACCAAAACTCACCATGTACCAATCTTAATTTCAACTGTTAATTATCAACAACTCATTTTCAAAGTTGTAGATGGTGGTATTATACGTTTCGAATTAGACTCAAATTCGTTTTTGTTTGAGATTTATGTAAAAATTGGCACAAATTTTGTGAGATAACAGAGTATTATTAATGGGAAAACCGCAACGGCGTAAAAACCCGATCCATATTTGAACACCAAATTGTATTAAGAAGCTACAAAAACTACGCTACTATCAAACTTCAGACTGGAATGTAGTTGAGACTGAAGTCACCAACCAACTAATTCAGCCGCAGTCGTGCTCCTTAGGTCTCTTGAACCTCATAAGGTTCTATGCAATTGATTCCCTTAGCTGACGTCCTTTATATTTTGAGATTTCCTTCAACCTAAGTGAAGCATATTGACACCAACATGCCTCTAATAGATAAACCTATTTGATTTTCCCTTTAAATCGAATAGATCAAGGCTTGGAAATCTGTTTGCAATAGAAAAAGCTAGCAAACCTCAAAAATACGGAACACTTAGAATCTGGGATTATTAGCCACCTCTAAAGAACAATCTTAAACTGATCAATAAATAAGAGTTTTAGATATCTGTCATGAGGAATCACAAAAAATCCTGAGACGAAGAGAACCTTGTGATTTATATCTATCTCGTTCGTAAAGAAAATTAATTAAAACCTCAATAAACAGAAAGAACAAGATCAGGATACAGAACTATCAAGGTAAAGATAGTCGAACATGGCTCCACAAATCCCTAAGTGAAGTCTTTAAGTCATAAACCTGATTATGTTTCTCAGTGGAAACCTAGGTTAATAGAGGACGACTCTATCATACAATTAGGACACATAAGTATCAAGATTGAAGTTCCCAGTTGTTTGAGTCTCTCTATTTATAGATTTTCAAGAGTAAGGGTTCCTTTGAATTCAAGCTAAGATAACTTGAGAATCAAGCAAACACTTTCTCATTTAAATGAAACTCTTATTAAGAGTTCATGTAAGCATGTGATAAGTTTGTCTTAAAATAATATAAAATGATCTACACTATGGTCCAGGGTACCAAAACGTGTATAATGATAGTTGATGGCAAATATGCCTTAAGAGCTTACAAGCAAAATCGTGTTCATTTAACACTGAAGACATGAATCATGATGCACATACACAAAGTCATTTAGTGATCAAAGATGTCTTAGGTATTTATGAGAGTTGTGGAAATGCCAAACATATTTTAAAAATAGTTCGTGAGCATCTGCTTAATTTGTAATGGGTAGGTAAGCGAAAGGGTACCCATACCAGTTCGTGAAATCAAGGAGCTAAGGTACGCAAACTGGGTATGCATACCCTTAAGTTGTTCACGAACTCGGGACCTTGAGGTACTCGTATTGGGTATGAGCACCTCCCTCATTCACGAATTCAAAACTCCATGGTACACGTACTGGGTATGGGTACCTACCCACATACCTACCCACGTTCCGGAATTTCATATATCTAAGGTATGTGTACTGGTATGTGTACCTACCCTGAGATCAGATTTTAGTAGTTCTGAAAACTCTCTTTTGATATTTTGAAACATTTTGAATCGTCATATATATAAATATCATTTCTTGGCCAATTTCCAAATGATCCATTTGAAACTAAAATTAGTTCTTGAACAATAAATTGAAATAATATTGTTAAGGATCTATGAATATCCATTGCTTGAATCAGATTTCGAGATGTTTAACAAGACAAACTTGCTCGAAACATCTTCTTTGCAATATTGAATCTGTTAGAAGTCATACAAAATAGCCTCATGTATATAAAATGGTAATGTTGTAAATAAATAGATTGACTCGGTCTTCACATACCTCTTTGTTGATGAAGTTCTCCAAATGTCTTTGTTTGATCTTCAGTCTTCAATCTCCAAGGGTTATTCAGTGATGTATGATACTTAACTACCACACTTTAAACCTAGTCCGAGAGTTGACTCAAGTAGACTAGAAATCAAGATATAGTTTTATGCATCTAATATTGACAACAAGCTTGATGAGATACCAAAACTTGCGAGTTTGACCGAGCATTGTTCTAACAATCTCCCCCTTTGTAGTGACAAAACTATCAATAAATACAGATTCAAAATAAATAGGTCTTTCAACTCAATATCTATCATGCTTGATTTCTTTGGTTCTTCAACGTCGTCTTGAATTCTTCGTCTTCAAGTTCTTTTACGGTTCTGCATATGATTGTTTCAGCTTCTTTGTTTTTGAAAATACGTAGCGATAACAACTTATGAGAATACTCGTTTAGATATTTTCTAGAATGATAAAATCAATCAACTCAATGGTTGTTATACCAAAACATAATATTGTTACCTTCCTCAAAGTTCAATTGTACCACAACTTTGAAGCAACACTACGGTGATATGTTATCCCCCTTAGTCATTACTTACTTTGCATAATAGGAAAAACCTATAGATTATAATCCACTCTCACTTACATGATGCCCTGAAAATCCATATGTTGTAGTTGAATACTACAAAATAATTGTCTCCATTTTTGTCAGCAAAATTGGCAAAGGTGAAAATATGGATCGCAATGAATTAACCAAAAGGGTTATCATGACTAGAAATATATAGCATACCAGATTTAATTTAGACGATATCACTAAGTAAACTCAGCGTCTTCATCAAGGAGATATTTAGGTACGAACATCTCCTACAATTCCACGACTGCACTCCGCACAAAGATATGATAGTTAATTTGATGTCATTTCCAAAAGAATGACACATCGACCTTTTCAGTTAAAAGAATTTTGACTTGACCTTAATACCAGACACTAGTATATTAAGTACGTGTACGGATGTAAGATCATCAGAAAATATGTTTCTCATAAAACATTTAGCTGAACAATATACACAATTATGGAACACAAATACATGAATCGAAATTGAAGTAATTCTCAAATTCCTTTAGAAAACAATTCTTGTGAAGAAGGGTTTTCGAGTCAACATAAGGTGAATGTCATTCTTTAAAATTCCTGTGATAAATTTTGTAACTTCTGCTCAGATTCGTTCTAAGTTGAAATACTAATATTATGATAAGATATAAATTTCAGTGCATATTTTTCTCAGCTTATTAAGTAAGAATTATCCATGGATCATGTTCACATTTCTTGCTTAGGAGTCAGATAGGCAGGGAGAATCCAGTACGTAGAGCATAAGAATTATTGATCCCCACATCGAGTCATTATATTTTGGACTCACTATTATTGATGTGGTAGCACCGAGTAAATATATGGCTTAAATAACGATGCAAAGAAGATAATTGTTATAATAGTATACCTATGAATTCGATAAATGTTACTGATTGATTGTAGGACACATCTTTTTGGAGCGGAACTCAATAACTAAATATGAGAATTGTAGTCCTCTAAATACAAAAGAGATAGAGACAAAAGATTATATAAATACAAGGAACCATCACACAACGCATGACATAATAGAGAGGACGATAAGAGAGACGTCAATTCCTTTACCGGAGCTCAAGATTTATTGCCCAAAAGATAAGAATAAGATTAGGGGAAAAGGTACCATCTTGCGTTAATGAACTTGGAAAAACACCAACAGCTTGCCGAAGGTCCTGGAATATTTGGGTATCTAGAGGCTTGGTGAGAATATCAGCAAATTTTTGTTCATAAGGCACAAACTTAATTTTGATAATACCATTTTCAAAGATATCTCTGATAAGTTAATATCTTATGTTAACATGCTTTGTTATTGAGTGCTCAACGAGATTCTCAGTAATTCGAATCCCACCTGAGTTATCACAAAAGATCTTCATAGTTCCAGTGTTTATTCCATAATCAGTAAGCATTTGTTTCATCCATAAGAGTTGAGTATAACACGAACCCACAACAATGTATTCAACTTCACATGTTGATAAGGATTATTAGTTTTGTTTCTTGTTATGCCAAATAACAAGTTTTTATTTTTTTTATTTTTTATGTTCCACATATCCTGCCCAATCTGCATCATAATAAGCAGTAAGTTCAGTGTTAGTTTCAAAGGTATAAGATAAACCATAACCAATAGTGTGATTAACATATCATATGATCCTTTTTACAGCCGCGAGATGAGATTCTTTGGGATCTGCTTGAAATCTTGCACAACAGCCAACACTGAAAGTAATGTCGAATCCCATTGATGTTAGATATAACTGGTTTCCAATAATAGATCTGTAGAGTTTCTGATCTACTTTGACACCATTTTCGTCTCTTTGCGTTTCCCAGTTGTGGACATGGGAGTGAGATTTGGAGAGAATCTCACAAGGACAAACCTTTTGACAATATCCTTGGTATATTTTTCTTGAGAGATATAAATCACATCATTATGTTGTTGAATTTGTAACCCAAGAAATATTTCAGTTCACCAATATTGCTCATTTCATATTCTTCATATAGAGGTTTGAAATTCGTTACCAAGTTTCTTGGATGTTGATCCATGGATGATATCATCTACACGGATCTGAGCTATTAAGACATCCTTTCCACTCTATTTGGTAAATAACGTTTTATCAGCTCCACCTCTTGAGAAACATTTTATAAGAAGAGAAGTTGTTAACTTTTCATACCAAGCTCGAGGTGCTTGTTTTAATCCATATAATGCCTTATCGTGCTTAGAGACATGATCGGGACTTTCTTGACTTTCATATCCTTTAGGATGAGCAATATAGACCTCTTCCCTAAGGAATTTATTTAAGAATCCGCATTTCACATCCATTTGATATAACTAAATTTTGAGAAAACAAGCATGAGCTGATAGCAAACATATGGACTCAAGACTTGCAACAAGAGTGAAGGTTTCATCAAAATCAATCCCTTCAATCTGTAATTAGCCTTGAGAGACAAGTCATGCTTTATTCCGAACCACCATTCTCGAATTCATCTGAATTGTTCTTGAATATCCATTTGGTACCTATAATATTTACAATGGTTGGGCATGGGACAAGGTTCCAAACATCTTGTCTATTGAATTGATTTAACTCATCATGTATAACATTAACCCAGGCAGGGTCAGTTAGAGTTTCATCAATATTCTTGGGTTCAACTTGCAATAGGTAGCATGCAAAATTGCATATTTTGGATCTCACCTCGCGTTTTAGCAGTAGAGTCCGTTCCCCCAATGATATTGTTGGCAGAGCCGGTCCTGAGGGTGTGCGCGGCACAAGACCCGGCTCTGAATTAGGCCTTTTTCTATTAACGATTGCGCCTTTTATAACTCTTTCCAATGCAGCCCATCTATGGCCTTTTCCTTTTAGAATCGAAAGCATGACGCATAATGCATATGACTGACTACTTAACCACCACGCTGCTGATTTGTTTGTGGAGATAGTTTTTTTCTTATTCTTTTTCTGACATTACTCTGATGTATATACAAGCTCAAGTGGCCAAACTATTGTATGTACATATATCAATTTTTCCTAATCAGATTATAAGTGGCCTTCCTAAAATTGACTATTGTATATACGTATAATATATCCATTTTTAAGATTGTTTGGCCTCTTTCGTGTACTCTGTTACAGCTGTTTGATGCGTGGAAGGTTAATGTTTTGAGCGGAAGAGGAAGGGAAGTTTGGAAGATCATTCATTATGCAATCTGCTGGATAATCTGGACGGAGAGGAATGATAGAGTTTTCGGAGCTAGGAGGAAAACCGTGATAGAAGTGATAGACCATATCAAGTATCTGATGGTTCTATGGTCATGTGATGCAGAAACTTTCAAGTTTATCAACCTCAGTCTTATCTGGAGCAACTGGGAACTTCTGATGAATACTTAATCCTTTGTTTGGGAATGTACTGGATTTGTTATAGTCTTTGTGGCTTTGTAACGACCTTTTGGTCTGGTTGTGTATCGTCCTGCAAGGGCCTGTTTTTCCCTTCTACCTTATGGTAGTTGGTTTTTCTTTAATATAACCTTCTCGTTCGAAAATAAATAAATAAAATATATGCCACATTGCCACATTTAGATATGGAAAATTTTTCTACTTCTTTACATTAAAATCGACTACAACATTCTCATTTAACGTATGATTTGATTCTTGAAAATGATAAAGGAATATTTGAGATTTTTCATTATAGTTTTTTTTTCTTAGTCGACAAAAATATAATTATTCATTATTATATTAATCGGAGGAATTTTTTTTTCAAATATATTAATAGGCCCTAAAATCAAATTCGCACAAGGCCCTAAAATCAAATTCGCACAAGGCCCTTTTAGCCTCAGGATCGGTTCTGATTGTTGGTGTCATGATTTCTTCGAACCCACAAATATCGAGCCGTGAGATGTTCGGTTGGAACACCCCTGTTAGAGATTTTCTCCTTGTCACTAGTCATATCAAGATCAATAACGATTGATACCGCTTCTACTGAAGTTGGTGCTTCTTTGACTTTTCCAATTATCTCCTTGGAAGGCAATTCAGCAGGAGAATTATCATGATGAAAATTACTCAAGTCATCAACAATAATTATTGTTGATTCCATCACAACATTAGTTCTGAGATTGTATACTCGGAAACCACGGCCCGAGGCATAATCTAAAAAGAAACTCCTTTGACATTTTTAGAACCAAATTTATCTTTTGGTTTTAGCTTGTATTAATTCTTTTTTTCTTTTTACATGAGTTTCATTATGCTACATAAAAAACAATTTGTACGATATCGAGTGAGATGAATAGTACATGTTCCCTTCTTATATTTTTACCGTGTTTTTCTTCTTTCTTTTTTTGGTACCGATTGAGCATGGCTTAGCTTTCTGGGCGGACTCTCCCTTCGGACCTGTCCTCTTGACCAGCTCATGTATAGCTGCTGTCGTGTCTTTGACAACATGTCTCAAATCTCAATGCGTGTCCATATGGAATGAACGCTGGTAATCAACAATGCAAATAACAAATGGGAGATCAGGACGGAAATGCTAGTTGGCCCCTTATTCTCCATCTCCCTATTCTCCTCCCTACAATCTAAGCCCCACATCCATATTGAGATTTGCATTCAGGTTCAAATGAGTTCACAATTCCCCTAATGTGGGGTTATTATAGGGAGAAGAATAGGAAGATGGAGATTATGGAACCAAATAACAATGACCATAAAATTGCATACTTCTATTTTAATACACATATACGGTACAACAGTACATACAATCTAACAAATACTACTATCATTCCGAAAACGAGTACTAGACCATTCAAAGATCAGCCAAAAACCGACAACAATTATTTTAATCCTGGACTTTAGTTTTAGTTATCCGAGCTATCCTTTCTTCAATTTTTTAGTTCATTTTTTTAGGAAAGCTATTATTGGGGAGTCACACTCCAATAAAGGGGGTTCATTTGGATTTTTAATGTCCAAAAAAGTGGTTATGGGATATCCTAACACATATACAAAATGTCTAGATTACCTTTTAACTAGAAGTTATTTTACGTCCAGGTTTGGATTAATTCCAATCGTAAAATTTTATTTGCATGTAATTTTACGTCCAGGTTTGGATTAGTTCCAACCGTAGAAGCTCATTTTATGTCCAGGTTTATTTTAATTCCAACCGTAGAATCCGATTTTACGTCCAGTTTTCTTTTAATTCCAACCATAGAAGTGATTTTACGTCCAGGTTTGGATTATTTCCAACCGTAGAATTTTATTTGCCCAGGTTTGAATTAATTCCAACCGTAGAAGCTCATTTTACGTCCAGGTTCCTTTTAATTCCAACCGTAGAAGTGATTTTACGTCCAGGTTTGGAATATTTCCAACCGTAGAAGTGATTTTACGTCTAGGTTTGGAATATTTCCAACCGTAGAAGTGATTTTACGTCTAGATTTGGATTATTTCCAACCGTGAAAGTTTATTTTACGACCAGTTTTTCTTCCCACAAAAACTTTGTCCCGGAATTCACCAAGTATACAACAAAATTCATTAATTTAATTTTTATCTAATTAAATTAAATTAAAATTAACTAAATAAGGGTTGTTTAGTCATTACAAAATTATTTGAGATAAGAGATTTTTGATATTACTTATGGGTGATCCATTTTTGTCCTATTAGATGACGCCCCTCTAATTGAATGTGATGTCCCAATAATAACCTTCTTTTTTTAGGCATATACTTTTTTATATGGATTCCCACATGTTCCATGTTTTAAGTTAAAGTGAGGATTTAAGTTTATAAACCCAAACACCACGAAGGAAGAAACGCTCATGCTTTTGTAATATTAAACCAATTTTCACCAGACTGATATCAGACAGACTTCGACGATAAGCCAATTTTATCTCGCAAACCGCAACTTCCTAGAGGGTTGGTACTTGGTGGTTACTAAATCCACGTCACCTTCTGAAATCACCAATACCGACCCACTTTTATAACAGTTCGCTCGTCACAAATCCACCTTTAAACCAGTAAAATGGCCAACAGTAGTGCTTAAGCTTAGCACACCTGATACTAGCCGCTAACCGCCCTAGGCACCGGACCAGATAAGAAAAGGTACAAAATCTGCTCTGACATAAGAACCGCGACTCGGCACAGTGTTCCAAAACAAGAAGAAATCTCTTAACGGTCTTCATTTTTACTACCCAATTCAACTGGAAACTATTCAAGAAAATCCAGAGACTCAATTTTCAAGAGAGATCCTCACCGAAATCCAGAGATTTCATTTTTCCCTTATTCCATTCAAGGTTTCAGTCAACCAAATTTGACGGACAGTGTTGAATCCGTCAAACCTGGTTGGTACTGAATCGAGATCAAATTACATTGATGTCCCTTCATCCTTAACTCAACCAAAGTCAGAACGGACGAAGTAAAATAATCTAACCTATACCCAGTTTCGGGTGACAACTTATTTATCGGTCTTTTTTGTTGCTCTGTCAATTTTCTTCTTATTCTTCCATCGATTCAAAATTAGCACAGTGTTTCGATCGCGATGAATTTGAATCGATTTCAGGTAACCCAAATTAGCATTGTTGTATTATCATATGATTATCTTGATATGAAGTGTGTCGTTATTGGAAGGATTTTACACAATCCACCACTACTCATCTTTGTCTTCTTTCTTGGATTAACTGGATCTGGGTAATTTATAAAAAACCCAGCCTTCGAATTCTTATCAAGTTTCATGATTTCGTTATGATTTTGAGCAAAACCCAGAATTAAATTTCGTCCAATTTGAACAAATTAACTGGGAAATCATCATAATGCCTGACAATGTAATGTGTGAGGTATATCGTCTGTATGACTAGAAGGTATATCACAAGATGGAAACCCAACATAATTATCTTGATTTTTTTAGTGTATGTGTAAGACCTATATTGGAAGTTTAATGGCATACCCTTCTCACTTGTTGTATCAGGCAGATGTATGTGAGGATCCTTATTTGCGGATTGCCTATATTGGTTGGCTTGTAAGTGTTTCTTGCATCTTTATTAATAAATTTATTCCATCTGCTTGGCATAAATTTCAAGTAACTCGTAGTTGTTGATTGCAGTAATGTTATCTAACTTGCATTAAGCTAGCCAACCAAGCCTTTCAATCCCGTAGTTGGCAAAACTTTTGAATGGTCAATCATGAGGAATTGCATACATTGTAGGAATCGTCAAAACTTTTGGTGATCATGAATGAATCACCTTCCACTTACCCGTAATGAGGAACAAAATAATGGCTCTGAACCCGGTTTACTTACATTTGATCGGTGGGGTGTTTGAGTTCTTTCATTCTTGATTTTTCCATCGAGTTGATAAGCATACTGGTAAGTTATTTTTTGTATTGTAACTAGTTTTGTTTTCGTCAGTTTGGTGGGGTTTCTAGCTATATATGAATTTCGACTGTATGTTAAATGAAAACTAGGATTTATGCTTTAGTTGCGGAACATTATTTCATAATATTGGATAAATCTCTTAGATAGTCATTAGCACTAGAAGTTCGTTAAAATGTGTGATAGCGAATCAGATGCCTCAGGGTAATTCAGAGAATTGTACTAGAAGTTCCTTAAAAATTTAGAGAATTAACTTGCATTCAGAGGGCATCATGAATTTGTGAGCGACTGATTTTGGTTTGAAACTAACATATTCAATGTCAAACGCGGACTACTGATGGTGCTTTAGTCTAACTTTTGAGTGATCAGAAACTATTTTAAGACAATTGAGTTCTGTTGCAGGTTCATTTTAATTACAGTCTCGTACCCATTTTAATTTAAACAATTTAAACAGTCTCGTACCCACTTTATTTTATACAATCGTTTTAGTATGGTACCCACTTTATTTTGTACAACCTTCTGAAAAATAAGTGTACCACACTAAAACTGCAATATTGATGTCTGAGCATAAACCCCTGCATCAACCCCTGTAGTATGTAAGAAGTGAAGATACATTATATATTTCGTTGCTGTCGTATAAGTCTGTAGATTTGTCAATTGATCCATACTTCTCACAACTTTTAGACGTCCTTCCCAAGCAAGGTAAAAGGTGCTCATTTCGTTTAAGTCTCTAGAAGATTTAGTTTCTTTACACAGTTCTACTGAAACGAGTTATGAGATTTTCCCTAAATCCCAATCCTTTTCGCAGATGAGCATACGTGTGCATAAGATTACTGGTCAGCATTAGGAATAATTGATACCCTTTAGTTTGTGATATATGAAACTCTATAAGATGATTCAATGTCAAGCAGGGGGCACTGATGGTGCTTTACTGCTTTAGTCTAAATGTTGATTGATAAGAAAAAATTTGAGATGGTTGGGTTGTTTTTTTTTTCTTCTTACTGTATACTTCTTTTATCTAGCACTGTAGGTTCATTCTAATTACAGTTTAATAGTTTTTGAGTTTCTTTGAATTAAGCCACAAGATCATCCAGCTAGTTTTTGAGTTTCTCGATTATACATTCCTTCTTTTAAACTTACCAAGTATGACTGGTTGTATAGTAATTAACAATATATTTCCATTTGTCTATTATGTACTTACATTGCCATCCGTTTTCAGTTTTAGCGTGTAGTTTTTCCTTATTTTTTCTTTTGTTCTGTTTTGACTAGATTATTTTTCGAAGGAGCTGACTTGGATTGTTTAAATATCCACAAAGTTAACAGCTCTTCTAGTGCCTAATATAAACTAAAACTTATATCTACAATTAATAATTCTGTATTAATAGATGAATATGGAGTTAATAATTCTGCACCCAGGGTAAATTATTTAGATCTATGCCAGTGCCACATATTATGTAAAGTTTCATTTCGTTAAGCATCTCTTAGGTGTTTCTTCTTCAGTTTATGTGTATTCATTCTCTAAGTCATTGTTTTCTGTTTCTTGATACAAGTATCCAGTCCAATGGGGTGATACAATTTGGATGGCATCATTTGTACGATAATGGTAAGCACTATTCATCCATCCATTAGTTATCCTATTTATGTTAGTCTATTATGCATCTATTATATATCAAGAGTTCCATCTTTTGCGCCTTAATGAGTTTCAAAAAAATCAATAGATGATCTTCTAACATTAGGGGAACTGCCCATATATTCTAACTGCATGTCGACAAGGAAGTACATATTTATATCGCCATTCAAAGACCAGCTGAATCTTGTTCATCCACCGACAGTGTAGCAGCTTATGACATTGGGAAGCAACCTCCCTAAAATAGTCGCACTATGTATATGTTGGAGTAAAATAGTCTTACCAATACCAGTGTCTGCCTGACGAAAATAGTCTTACCAATAGGATTTGCAGACGCACTGTTTATTATAGTCATCACGAGAAAAAAATGATTATTGGAGACTGAGACGAAAATAATCTTAACAAAAAAACACCATTAAAAAGATCAGTTTATGTAACATAAAACACCATTAAAAATAGGGTTTTTTAACTATATGTACCTCTTAATAATTTTAATTGCAAATATGTTCCTCCTTTAAACAGAATTACAAATATGTTCCTCTAACAAGAATTTCCATCCGAATTTTTCAAATGAAAAAAAACGGTGCCACGTCACATGTATTTGCACCCAAAAGTAGACAAACCTGCCCTTGACATCTAACTCTAGGTAGTTAACCACACTAGCTTACGGTTTATGGTCAGCGGTGTGCGGGCAGATCGGTCGGCCACCCAAATAGGACCGTTGAACGGTCATATTCTGTTTTCTCTGCTATAAAACCACCATCCATTTATCTGCAGCAGATAAAAATCCCATAAAAATCTAAACAATCATCTACAATGGATGAAATTATGCAAAAGTTCAATATGAGAAGCATGGTGGAGGTATCTAGCAGTAGCAGTTCCAACAGTGTATGTTCCATGTGTGAAATAGACAATCATCCACCAATTCAGTGTCCATGGATCTACTCTAGGTGCAAGAATGTACCTTGCAATGGTGTTAGGAGAATGTTGCAGTCTCAAACTCCTGAGCATCCTGGTGAGAAGTTCTTCAACTGCTCCATCTGCAACTATTTTGAATGGTTTGTAGATGCAATAGATGATGTTAAAGCTTTGGATGTTCAGCTTCCTGCCAATAACTGTTGCTTTGCTTGTGGTGACATAAACCACCAGTTCAATTCCTGTTCATTCCAAAATCAACCTTGTAAGAAGAAATGCAGTGGAAAATACATGCTCAAAGTATGTAGAAATAAACACAACCATCATTTATGTTACCTGCAATGCAACAACATCCAATGTCAAGACTTCCAGTGGGTCTCTGATGCTGTTTTCCTTGCTGCCAAATCCAAGGAAAGATCTGCTAAGTTGAAGATGGCTGACCTGTGTAAGCAATTACAAAACAATATAAAAATGTAATGAAAGTGTTGTACTACTTATATCTGCTAAGTTGAACCCTCATAGTGAGTCTTCATATTCTTGAACATGTGTCTGCAAAGTCAGCAAAACATGTATTAGAAGGTAAAACACAAAGATCACATAATGGTTAAAAAAACTGTAATTATGGTAAACATAGTGAACATACCTAAAACAATATCTGTGTGGGCTTCCTGGAAATAAAGCACTGACAGCCTCAATCAAACCTTTTTGCCTATCAGAAACGAAAGTAATTCTTTCATCATCTGATTCAATCAGGGGCTTTAACTGCTTCAAAAACATATACCAATTCTCAAAACACTCATTTCTGACCACTTGTATGCCTAATGGTACAACATGGTTCTGTGCATCTAATCCAGTTGCAGCCATAAGAACACCTCCCAGCTTTCCAGTTAGATGACATGCATCAATACCAACCACTTTTCTGCAACCATTTTTCCCCCATGAATTGGAGCATTAAATGCAATCATCATTGACTCAAAGCAATTATCCTCCCTGAAATATTACATAAACATTATACAAAAAATTACATAAAAAACATTTTACACAAACATTAAAAAAAAAGGTTATGATTAACAAGTTACCTTCCAAAACTATAATTTGCTGCAGAACCAGGATTAGTAGTTGCCACCATATCTACAAAGGATGAGACCATTTTATAAGATTCTTCATACCTACCATGCATTTTTTCCAAGCACATAGTCCTAGATTTCCAAGCAACATGATATGGCAGAGAAGTGTTATGAGAAGTGTAGAATTCATCAGCAATGTCCCATGGCTGCTGAAGGAATCCACCAGTCTTCAGCTTCTCAAACAGATACTGAGCAACAAACTCTGCATTGGCTGACTTATTTCTGCTAAGTGGATCTCCAACACAAGTATGCTTTAGATTCATACTTCTAACAGTGAAAGTCTTCTCCCCCTTTGTATTTGATGCAAAAATTTGAAACTTACAACCTTCAGACTTATGATACTTACATTTCACTCTTATCCTTCTATTGTCACAAGGCTTCAAAATATATTGAAACTTCTTTATCACTGCATAACTCCTGAGATGCTTCTTAAATTGCATCTTGTCTTCAAACTGCATACCCACCTCCATTAAATCAACATCATACACTACAGGACCATCATCAACAGGAAAGAAGTCTTCATCCATATCTGCAATATCTGGACCCCATTCTTGGTCCCATTCTTGGTAAAAATGTTGAAGGGCCTCTGCTTTACTCTTCTCATCTTCAGAGTCAGGATTCTCATCTTCAGAGTCAGAGTGATACTGTGAGTTACCAAGGAAGTTGTCATCATCACTAGCCACTATAACACTTTTTCTTTTCTCCCCTTCAGGTACATCATCTCCTTGTGAACCTACAAAGTCTGCCAAAAGTATTATTAGTCATCATAACACAGACAATATCTTAATATAAAGTACACAATCAAAAGTGGTACTGCAACATTACCCTCCTTTCTAAAGTTCTGCCAAAAGTCATCATCAAAGTAGTTGTTCACAAAATATCTGATATCAGCTATGTCAATTTCATTTTCCTCATCATCAGAGCATGGTGGACTTCTATCATCATCAACTGGATGGCACACATCCTCTTCCACATTATCTAGTTGAATGTTCTCATACTCTACATCCACATTATCATCTGGATGGCACATATGCTCATCATTCAAAAGTAACCTCTCAAATGCAGCATTTATTTGAGCATCAATTGACTTACAAACCAACCTTGGACTTTTCCTAGTAGCAGGAGAAACTAAGTTTGAATTGCTAACAACCTTGTTCTTAGGTGTAGAGAACACAAAGTCATCTTCATGTGTCACATTCTTCTTAGGTGAAGAAAACACCATCTCAGAGTCACTTGTCACCTTCTTAGTAGGAGTTAAATACATAACTTCATTAGTAACACCTGAAGATGATGGGCATTCATCACCAGCCCTCAAAACCTTGTCACTAATACTGAAGTAAAGATGCACATAATCATCATCTTGATATTCAGCCCTGTCCCACATTGTAAAGAACTCCTCATGATTGGTAATCAGTTCTGGTATGTTATCTGGAGTGAACCAAAACAAATTAAGCTTCTTGGCCTCACTAATCTTCATCTCCCACATAATCATATCAGTCAACATATGAAGATCAACATAGTTTACATCCAAATCATGGTATAGAGTCCATTTATTTGTGGTGAACAATTCAACCCTAAAGCTCCTTTTAGGGTACCTAACAAATCTGCTTCTACACATACAAAAAACAAAAAACCATCCAAACAATTCAATTACTAAGTTCGTAATACATCCCCAGAAACCATATTCATCATTTTTACCATTCAACAACAACCATAAATCGAGAAATTAAAAAAAATCCCCAAATTTCAAAATTAGGGTTTCTGAAAAATCCCCAAATTTCAAAATTAGAGTTTGAAAAATGAAAATCAGTAATCAAATAAGGGTAAATCGATCAAACCCTAACACTACAGAGACATGATTGTTCGAATAAAAGAACCCTGAACCCTAAATCACCAGAAACAATTCGATAACCCAACATAAAAACCCTAAAAATACAGAATCATTTTGAGAATAAAAAAAAAGTTGAAGAACTTCTTACCTCATTTTGCTCGAATCACTATCATCACCACTCATCTTGTAGAACTTCTTACTTCAATCAATTCTTCAAGTTCTTCATCAACATACCTTGAACAACAGAAGAGAGGGAAGAAAAAACTGAGTTAAAATAGAGGCGGCAACTGAGCGACTCTCAGTAATTAGACGGGTTTTGTTTGCTTTGATCAACTCTTCAAGCTTCTCATCAACAGACCTTGAAGAGAATAAAAGTGAGAAGAGAGAACTGAGAGAAAAGAGAGGCGGCAAATGAGAAGAAAAGTGATTCTAGGGTTTCCATTTCTGAATATATCCAAACCCTAGGCACGTGCGTAAAAACGTGTCTCCCCTAAGAATCGTTAGATCATTCTCGAGATGGATCATATGTGTGTACTCTAATAGGCGCTTGATCATTCTCGAGATGGATCGTAATCGGATTAACTCGAGGTTACTTTTGGAATTACGAAAATGTCATATGGGTATATTGGTAATTCCATATGCTTATTTTATATTTTTTCCGGAGTTAACGGTGAGTTAACACCATTATGACGGAAAAACCTTAAAGAGGTACACTTTTGTAATTCTGTTTGAAAGAGGGACACTTCTCTAATTAACATATTAGCAGAGGGACACTTTGCTTTAATACCCTTAAAAATATCAGTAAAAAGTTTGTATTGTAGTATAAAATTATTCGGGTAAGCCTGCCAACAGGTTTATGGTTTCATGTTGATCTGAACCGCAGAGGACTAGCATCATCTTTCTCGTATTCTTTTGAGGCTTTGTAGAAAAGGAAAGAAGGAGCAAGTAGTTTGTAAATTTGTGAAAAGAAACTATGGGAAATGTCACTTTTATTTTCTTTACGAAATTTTAGATATACAGAAACTGGAGTTTAAAGGGTCGCGGACTGACATTCGCTGGGGATTTTACCTTGTCCATGGTGGCTTTTGTTGTTGCCAGCAAAACCATAACCTTGAACAGGTGTGTTCGGTATAAAGGCTAACTATGATTGAGTTTCTAACCATGGTAGAGGGGCACATATGGAAAAAAAGTACCAAACAGTACCAAACTTAAGAAATAAGAACGGACAAACTCATTTCTCCTTCTAAGTGGGTTGAATTAAAAGATGTCTGAATCGGCTAGAAGACCCAAAAGTTAGGATTTCTACGACGAATGCTCAATTTTCAAAGGTACAATGTGTACAAAAGTGTAACTTGGTTATTGTTGGCGAAGAAAGAGGGCTTAGGTCGAGGTTACCCCTTAATTATGAAAAGAGTTGTAATAACTAGTACCCTCCTGGCCGGTTTAGTGGCCCCAGTATCAGAATGAACAGTGTGGTGGAGTTTGTATTCGTTGATAGGAGGAATGCGTGGGCCCAGGTGTTAGCAGATTAACCCAAATAAAAGTCGTAATCAAGAAATGAACTTCACATTACGAGATTTGCCTACCTATGTGCCAGCTCAAATCCAGACGCGCTTTGCGAGGATTGTCGTGGTCGAAACGCTACTGGGGTGATTTAGTCATTCCCGATTAATACCGAGTCCGCTCAGATTAACGATTCTAGTTATTAAACACCTATATCCAATGTCAATGGTTAAGACAAGTCTCCTAATCTCATTGACAAAATTTGGCCGGAAATTTGTGCTTGTAATCCCATCACTATTTTAGTCTCTTCGTTTTCTTTAAGATTTTTACCCTTAGCCTCTCAGAAATGATTTCAGCTGAGAAATTTGTTCGGACGAGTTAGCAAGTCAAGTAACAATATGAAAATCTAGTTATAAAATTTAAAACAAAAGATCAAAGTCTAAAACTTTCTTTTTACTTATGTTCATATTACCTAATACCTTCCAAAATTTGACGTGGCACAATTTTGGAATCAATTAAATGAGGGCCAAAGCAGGTTGTTTGCATTTTCAAACTCAATCGACTAGTATAACGTTAACTTATCTACATTGACTCGACTATTATTAACCAGTAAGGTAGTTATAATTTTTCGTTGACTAAATATCTGTCCAACTAGTCAAGTACAAATTTGTAGTCGATTTAAATACCTCATGAAAATGACAAACAAACGATTTGACATCTGATTCTGGCCGAGTCAGACTTCAAATCCGATTTTGATCCTAAATTTTATTTAAACAAACATGATAGTGTGTTACAATTTCTTAGTACTCATGTTAAGTTTGCCTCTTAATAGATAATTACAGGGAGATTTTTACAATATTCTAAATCGTCGATGTCATTGCAAATATAAAGGGAAAATTACTGGACAACGAATCCGAATTTATGCACCCCTTAAAATCGGAGTGCACATTCTGGCTCTCCTTACTGGATTATATTTTTGGTTGAAAATCAAATTTGTTATTTTTTTTATGGTAAGATTTTATTTTTACTCCGAAAAACGAGGCAAATTCCTCTTTTCAGTTTCCCAACCCAAACAAACCAGTTATTTTCTGGTGTAGGATGTTAGTACTGGAAACGGAAGAAACCACACATAGATAAAACTTCTCAAAGGAAGAATATGATTATTCAAAGTCTGTCCTCTTTTTCTTTAGACGAGGACATATATAGGCCTTATTAGGCTTAATGACAATATCTTCTAAGATTAATGCAAATAAAAGGAAATCTACCCAAATACGATATCATGCAAGATATCTCTTATTTCTTAACAAAAATAACAAACATGCAGATATTCTTGCATGGTTAACGAATATTCTTTCGCTGATCTCTTCCTTTCAAATAAGATTCTGCCATATCTTGCACTACATCATTCTCCCCGGGAAAGAGGAAATTCGCCCTCGAATTAGGCAGGTTAGGAAGATCATCATCGGACGAGTCGCCGTGGTAGGGAATTAGATGACGCACATTGAACACATCAGCCGTATGAATATGACTGGGAAGCTTCAAACGTTAAGCATTGGGGTTGAGTTTTTCAATTATTTCAAATGGACCAATCTTGCGAGGACCCAACTTGTTGTATGTACCCGCCGAAAAACGTTCGTTAATAAGCACAGCCCAAACGAAATCACCTACCTCAAATTCAACATGACGACGATGCTTATCAGCGGCCGTTTTATATTTGGTAGAAGAAGCTACCAAATTTTGAGCAGCAATCTCATGAATGTGGTGAAGATTCTCCACTAACGCATCCGCAGTGGTATGCACACGTTGTAGGTCTGGAACCGGTGCTAGGTCGAGTGAGGAACGAGGGTTAAACCCACAGACCACTTGAAAAGGACTAAACCCTGTGCTTCTATGAATTGCTCTATTGAAAGCGAATTCAGCTTGAAACAGATGTTGATCCCTTTGCTTAGTGTGAGACCCAACCAAACTACGAAGTAAATTCCCAAGAGAACGGTTCACTACCTCTGTCTGCCCATCCGTTTGTGGATGATAAGCGCTGCTGAATTTTAGCTCCGTACGTAACAATTTCCAAAGACATCTCCAAAAATAACTAAGAAATTTAGAATCACGGTCGGAAACGATGGATTCCGGAAGACCATGCAGACGGTATACATGTCTGAAAAATAATAGCGCCACATTAACCGCGTCCGTAGTCTTCTTGCATGCTACAAAATGTGACATCTTGGAAAATCTGTCAACTATAACAAAAACAGAATCCATTCCCTGTTGAGTGCGCGGCAAACCGACGACAAAGTCCATACTAATATCAGTCCATGGCTTCGAAGGAATTGGTAACGGCATATAAAGACCCGCATTCGTAGCTGACCCTTTAGAGATCTGACAGACGTGACAACGGGAGACAAATCGTTGTACCTCCTTAAACAGACGCGGCCAAAAATAGGAGAAAGAGATCAGTTGGAATGTTTTGTCACGACCAAAGTGACCTTCGTTATGTATCTCCTGGATGATCTTCAACCGCAAGCTACAGGACGGGATGCACAGTCGAGTACCTTTGAAGATAAATCCTTCCAGCAAGGAGAATTGTGTACTCTTGCCTGCACGTACAGCTTCCAATATGACAGAAAAATATGGGTCTGATTGGTATAATGTCGCAAACGAGTCAAACCCCAACACTTCAGTCCGCAGGGATGTTATGAGGTTTCGACGACGACTCAGACCATCAGCCACACGGTTTAGAGTACCAGATTTGTGTCTGAGGACGAACGTGAAATCCTGCAGATAGCTACCCACTTAACCTGTCGTGCATTCATCTTGTCTTGATTACCTATGTGCTTGAGAGCGTCGTGGTCAGTAAACAAAACAAAGTCGGAATGAATCAAATAATGACGCCAGTGCTTGAGAGTCTGTATGATGGCATAAAATTCCAATTCGTGCGTGCTATAATTACGTTTGGCTCCATTCAACTTTTCACTGAAAAAGGCGACCGGCTTACCTGTTTGGCTTAAGACGGCACCAATACCAACCTTAGAGGCGTCTGTGTGAACTTCGAACGACAAAGAAAAATTGGGTAAAGCTAATATAGGAGCCGAACAAAGCTTCTCTTTAAGCAAAATGAAGCTTGCTGTCGCCTCTTCTGTCCATGCAAATTTACCATTCTTCATGCAGTCGGTGATTGCCGCTGCTACCGTGCTAAAATGGGGAATAAATCTCCTATAAAAAGACGCAAACCCGTGAAAACTCCGAGCCTCATGGATTGTTTGGGGGCAAGGCCAAGTACGTACAACATCAACCTTAGACTCATCCACCGAGATGCCATCCTTGGATATGACGTATCCGAGAAACAGAATACGATCCGTACAAAAAACACACTTCTTTGGAGCAGCAAAAAAATGTTGGCGTAAAACTACTAAGACCTCACGAAGATGACAAGTGACAATCCAAGTTAGTACTATAAACCAATATGTCATCGAAATAAACGACAACAAACTTACCCAGAAATGGTTTTAATACTTCGTTCATTACGCGCATAAATGTACTAGGAGCATTGGAGAGACCAAACGGCATCACCAACCATTCATAAAGTCCTTCCCTCGTTTTAAAAGCGGTCTTCCATTCATCTCCTGGCCGTATACGAATCTGATGGTAGCCACTACGCAAATCCAATTTGCTAAAAACCGTAGCACCATGAAGCTGGTCAAGTATATCGTCTAATCGAGGAATAGGAAAACGATACTTTACCGTAATCTTATTAATAGCACGACTATCCACGCACATGCGCCAGGTACCATCCTTCTTAGGAATGAGCAACGCCGGAACTGCGCAAGGGCTGAGACTCTCCCTGATAAGGCCTTTGGCTAATAACTCCCCCACTTGACGTTGTAGTTCCATATATTCTTTTGGACTCATGCGATAATGAGTCGATTAGGAAGCACTGAACCAGGCACCAAGTCTATCGGTGCTGAATAGCTCGAGAAGGAGGCAAACCCTCTGGAAGATTAACTGGGAAGATATCCTCAAAGTCCGATAATAGCTCCTGCACACATGTCGGAACTTCCATAGCAGCTGTAGCCTCACGAGAGAGACCACACAAGAGGAACACCATCCCTCAGTGAGCATCTCGTTCTCAAACAGACGCCAAGAAAGAAAATTGGAAGCCACGGGAGAAACAGGTCGTGTACTGTCATTGGCAGGAACCACGTAACACGAGTATGCTTAAAATGAAGAGTATGTGTTCAGCTTACCATCATGAGTCACTGCCCTATCGTATTGCCATGGTCGACCCAACAGCAGATGACAGGCATCCATCACCACAACATCACACCACACGGCATCTTCATAGACAAACCAATGGAAAATTTCACAAGACAACGTCTGGAAATAGTTACCTCGGATCCCTTACTAAGCCAGTGAAGGGAATATGGGCTAGGATGTTTTTCCGTGGGAAGCTTGAGTTTCCGAACAGCCTCGTCGAAACCACGTTTTCACAGCTGCCAGAATCACGATCAAACGGCACACCTTGCCTGCAATGGTACACGTTGTCTGGAAGATGTTCTTTCTTAGCCATGACTCGTCAGCGTCAGCTTTAGGAGTAAGAAACGAACGTCGGTAGATCATCAAACATTCACCTTGGTCACCTGGCAGGACACCTCATCGAACAGCTGCAGCTGTCTTTCCGCATCAGCAAAGACATCAGCAGTAGTATCCACTTCTGCAAGCAAAGCCTTACCCGGTCTTCCATCTTGCGACACTCGTTTGCCAAGTGATTCGGATCTCCACAACGATAGCACTTAGGACCAGACTTTGTAGGCGTACTAACAACCTGTTGAGCGGAAGCAGTATGAGAAGACGAAGTCGGAGGACGGCCATTTGCTGCCCGAATCGACTTACGAGATAGTTGTTTCTCCAATCGCAAAGCACGCTGATGAACCTCAGACACAGAATAATAGTCAAACAGATTAAGGGTATCTTGAAAAGTCTCACGCAAGCCCCCTAAGTATCGATAGACAAGTTGTTCTTCGGTGTCTGTAATACCTGACGTGTGACCAAATCATAGAACTCTTTCGTATAATCATCAATTGACCGAAAACCCTGACGAAGATTTTGTAAACGAATATAGAGTTCCCTCGTATAGTTAAACGGTAAAAAGGCCGAACGCATGCACTTTTCAAGCCTAATCCAGGACGAAATAGGAGTTTTACCTTTTGATTCGAGACGCTTTCAATGACGCCACCAAACAGCAGCCCTTCCGCGAAAGCGCGTAGCCACAAGCGGAACCACTCGATCATCAGGAACCCTCTTAAATTCCAGAACTTCCTCCACAGTAGAGAACCAGTCGATACAATCTTCCGGTGATAAACCACTACCATGAAACTCAGGAATCTCTATGCGGAATGACGATTCCCAACTCCTAGAATCACGCTCACGCCCAGCAAAGGGGTTTTCAGTATCATTATCGTCATCTGTTCCATCCGAATTGGATTCATCCGTAGGAGGACGACGGCGCTCATGTCGTTGTAACAATGTTGCTACTTGACCGGCGAGCTGCTCAACCGTGCGTGACAATTCATCGTATCTAGTCCTCTCCATCACCTCATCAACTAGAGCTTCGCGAGGACCACCCTGACCTCTACCACGAACCATGTTGGAAGGATCGATAACCAGATTCTGAATACCAAATGGTGTAGGATGTTAGTACTGGAAACGGAAGAAACCACACATAGATAAAACTTCTCAAAGGAAGAATATGATTATTCAAAGTCTGTCCTCTTTTTCTTTAGACGAGGACATATATAGGCCTTATTAGGCTTAATGACAATATCTTCTAAGATTAATGCAAATAAAAGGAAATCTACCCAAATACGATATCATGCAAGATATCTCTTATTTCTTAACAAAAATAACAAACATGCAGATATTCTTGCACGGTTAACGAATATTCTTTCGCTGATCTCTTCCTTTCAAATAAGATTCTGCCATATCTTGCACTACATCATTTTCTAATGTCTTCGACTCTAGAGTCTAGATTCAGTCGAAATATATGACAAGTTTGGATAAATTTCGTCATCTGAAAACCTAATTAGTCTTAAACTTTTTCGAATCATAAGTTAATTAATACTCTTTATCAAAAGTGTGGGATTTCTTCATTGATGTTGTTAACAAAGTTTTTCTTTATAAATCTTTGTTTTGGAATTATCAAGCATCAGAAAACCTTTAAAACTTCTGCCCTAGGAAAGTAGCCGTGGAAAAGAATTCTTGCGATTGTGTTGTGGTGTGTTTGGATCGAGAGGAACGAAAGAACATTTCGTAAAAAGGAAAAAAATCCATTTGTTATCATCTTAGAAATGAAGATCAAAGCTTTCTCCTTAGGTCTCTTCGTTATATTGCTTTAGATTATCGTAAATTATTAGAACCAGGTTTATTGGTCGAGGGCCAATATTGCACCAAGAAGGTGCAAGTTTGAAGCTATATTTACCAAATGGTGCATCAGGATAGTTGGGAGGATAACCTTGAGCTAAGTAGCGCTACCATAGCACATTATGCAGGTCATTGGCCCATGACCAATATTGCACCACAATGGTGCATCAGGCCAGAACAGCCCGGTCAAGATAATGTACAGTCATCATGCCTGTAAGTATTGGAATTGGCCTATGACACAGAATGGAAACACAATCATCGTGGTCGGTTAATCAGAGATACATGACGATGACCATGAATAATGAAACAAGCATGTCAAAGTGATCCCAACTTTGATCTATAAAAATGTCAATGAAACATATATAGGAAGGGGTAGTTGGTTGAAGGTGCGTATGCAGACGACGAACAAGTTAACTTCGTAGCTTAGCCAGAAGAGCACAAATGATGCTTAGGCTTATTTGTAGGTGCGTACCCTTATCAGTGAGGCATAGGATGCCAAGGCATCACTATGCCACGCTGCAGACTAAATATGCATCGTCTTAATGCATTTGGACAAAATAACCTATATGGACATGCCTTTTGCTTGGCCACGTCCTTGCAACACGAGTTGGCTTTAATTGCTTATCCATTTGAGGATGACCTCGGTAAGTGCTTTATTCTTCTATAATAGGGACGCGTACGTGGGCAGCCGCAATGAGTTGCGACATTGATGGTCCAACACGTTGTTGCTCATATCATCTAATTGCGTGGTGATTGCGCCATATTGACCTCTCATATCATCTGGCTCGGTGATGTGATATGATGAGTGCCAAATATTGTATATATTTATCCCTTTTTGTTGGCATTTAACTCATCTTTTGTGCATTAATTCTACATTTTATCCCATATTCTGTATTTTCATTGTTTTCAAGAATAAATATTTTTCTTACTTAATTTTGCATTTTTAGGTATCAAATAAAGTCTGGATGATTTGCGGAGCAGAAAAGTAGTGAAAAGCCGGGAAGAATTACGCAAGGAAGCCGCAAAAAATGGAGCGCAAGTCCAAAAAGCTAGGATTGGGCTCAAGAAGGAAGAATTGTTCTTAAAGAAGATATGGGCTTGGCATACCCAAGGCCCAAAACCCTCACCCAAACCCATTTCCACACCAAGTTTTTGGCGCCGCTGCCGGGGAGTAGTGCTGCCATCTGCTGATTTCCTTTGTTGTCTTTCATCTACCATTGCATCTCTGTCAAGATCATTGCATGCCATTCATTCCTGCCCTGCAATCATTGCACTTGTAGCCAATTTCTGAGTTGCTGCTGCTGTTGCTGCTGCTGCTTCTGTTGCTGGAGCTGGTGAACCAAGCCTGCTGCTGCCAAGCCAAAGCAACTGGGCTGCCAACTGAAGCTGCTGGGCTCTGCCTTCTACTGGTGGGCTTGTACTTCTCTGAACTGGGCTTCACCAACTTCAACTGAACTGGGCTTGCCAAGTGCTGCTGGGCTCTGCATTCTTCTGTTGCTGGTCTCGTGGTCTTCTGTGAGCTGGGCTTCGTTGCTGCTGCTGGGCTCTGTTCCACCTGTTGTTGCTGGGCTTGAGCGTGAGCTGCTAAGGACGATCCTAAAGCCCAACTGGGCTGTGCAACTAAAGGGAACAAAAGCCTAACTGGGCTTCCCTCCTTAACCAAGTAAGCCTAAACCATGAGTAACCCACTTGGGCCCCATTAAATATTCAATTTGGGTATGTAATAATTAATTTATTTTTAATTTGGTCTTGTAATAATTATTTTTATTTTTATTTTTCTTTTATTTTCTTTTATGGGCTTGTAATTATTATTATTGTTTTTATTTTCTTTTATGGGTTGTGCTAATTTATGCTAGGTTTAGTTCAAAAACTTTTCCAAAGCCCAATTTTAAACCAAAAACAAAATCCCTTATTAAAACCAAAACCCACTCAAAAACCAAATCTTCGTAACCCTTGTGGGCCAAATTGTTTCCGATTGCTCTGTCTGACCAACATGTTAGTTGAGGTACCTACAAGGACATGATTGTGACCTATAGAGACCAAACAAACAGACTTGTTAGAATTAATCAAGAAGAACCTATCGAAATTCTGAGTTCTGAGGTAGACAACCCAGATCAATCCTAAACAATGGGAGAACCCCGTACCCTCAAGGATTATATGTACCCAACTAGAGCCAGTCAACCTTCTTGTATTGTGCTACCCGAGGATAATGGCCATTATGAGCTGAAATCGAGCACAATACAGATGCTTCCTATTTTTAGAGGTGTTGAGAATGAAAACCCGTACCACCACGTGAGAGAATTCGAGGAAATTTGTGGAACTCTGCGTTTCACTCAAATGTCCGACGAAACCCTAAAGTTAAGGCTCTTTCCTTTCTCCCTGAAAGATAAGGCAAAGGCCTGGCTTTATGCTTTACAGCCTCAATCCATCATGACATGGGATGACCTCATAAAGGAGTTTTTCAAAAAGTTTTTCCCGAATCACAAGACTGCGACAATTCGTCAAAATCTGAATAGCTTTGTGCAATTAGAGGGTGAGACCTTAGCTAGATACTTGGAGAGATTCAATGAATTATTGCTCCAATGTCCCCATCATGGTTTTGAAAAATGGAGACTTGTGCAAATTTTGTATGAAGGTCTAGATGTGTCCACCCGAACAACGGTTGAGTCGATGTGTAATGGTCTATTCGTAGACAAAACTGCTGATGCGTCTTGGGACTTCTTGATTGAAGTAGCTGAAAAGACGCAACAGTGGGAATCCATCTGTGAACCCAGAAAGACTACATCCGAAGCGAAGGCTTTTAGGATTGAAGCAGATTTCGAGGGAAAAGCAAACATGGCATCAATAGTTAGGAGATTAGAAGAGTTAGAACTACATAAAAATTCAAAACCTTCCACCACTACTCTCCGAGAACATGTCGCTTCGTCTGTATGTGCCGCTTGTAACGAGCCCAACCATCAATTCCAAAATTGTCCCGATTTGCTTGCAGTCCAGGAATCTAGGCTTGAACAGGCACATGCCATGTTTCAAAAACAAGAACATAACCCCTATTCACAGACCTACAATCCAGGATGGAGAAACCACCCTAACTTTTCATGGTCAAAAGGACCCACTCAGGGAGGACCATCTCAACCCAATCAGAGCTATCAAAACAATCAGGGATATCAGAACAATCAAGGTTATCAACACCCGAGAAACCTTCAACAACAATCAAGCTCTCAACAACAATCATATCCTCAACACAATACCGACAAGAGATTATCCGCCCTAGAGGAGATTGTCCAGAGTTTGGTGCAAAGTCAGAAAAATCTAGATCAAAAGATGGGTCAAATGTGTGATTCAATAAGTGAGAGAGAAAAGGGTAAACTTCCTAGCCAACCCCAACAAAATCCAAAGAGGATATTTCAAACAGGCACAACATCCTGCACTGAAACCTCACCCGATCAAGTCCATGCCATTACCACCCTTCGAAGTGGTAAAGTCATCAAGAACAACGTGGGCAAACCTAATGAATCTGATACAAATTCCACGCTGTCTCCACAACCCCAGAAAACCAAAGAATCTGAGCAAGTTGGAAAGCCTGACAATTCTACTGCTGTGAATGTCCCTTTGCCAACTCATTCTCCTGTTGCCCCATTTCCTCAAAGATTGATCTATCAACAGAAAAGTACCCATTATAATGAGATGTTAGATCTGTTCAAGAGAGTCAACATCAACATTCCTTTTCTTGAAGCAATCAATCAAATCCCTGCTTATGCCAAATTCCTCAAAGACTTGTGTACTCAAAAGCGCAAGCTCAATGTGCACAAACGTGCTTTCTTAGCTGAGCAGGTGAGTTCCATCATTCTGAACAAAACTCCACCCAAGTTTAGGGATCCAGGATGTCCAACAATTTCTTGCACTATAGGAGAACACACGGTCAATAAAGCGTTATTAGACCTAGGTGCAAGTGTTAACCTACTGCCATATTCTGTTTATGAGCAGTTAGGTCTTGGGGAGTTGAAACCAACATCTATCACTCTACAACTGGCAGACCGATCTGTCAAGATTCCTCGTGGAGTGGTCGAAGACGTTTTGATCAAGGTTGACAAATTCTATTTTCCCGTAGACTTCATTGTCTTAGACACTCAACCTGTACAAAACCCAGACTGTCACATTCCTGTCATCTTAGGACGTCCTTTCTTGGCTACGTCCAACGCGATCATTAATTGTCGTAATGGAGTGTTGAAACTGTCTTTTGGCAACATGACGGTAGAATTGAATGTGTTCGATATTAGTCAACAACCTGTGAATCTTGATGATGATGATGTGCATGAAGTTAATATGATTGAAGGATTAATGCAAGATTCGTTGACTAACATTCTATCCGTCGACCCCTTTCAAGCATGTATGGAGAACTTTAACTCAGATTCCTATGATGATGCATACTGTAGTGACGTCCTATCTCTGCTCGAATCTGTACCTCAAATGGATCACTGAAAGGAAATATGAAGTGGAACCACCCTTACTCTCTGATTCCAAGCTTATTCCATCCATTGTTGAGCCACCCAAGCTTGAATTGAAAACATTGCCTAGTACGTTGAAGTACGCATTCCTAGGTTCTTCTGATACTTTACCTGTCATTATTTCATCATGTTTAGACACGGAACAGGAAAGTAAGCTTTAGAAGTACTTAAGGAACACAAAGAGGCCTTAGGATGGACCATCTCAGATCTCAAAGGAATTAGTCCCACCATTTGCATGCACCACATTAACCTTGAAGAGAATGCCAAACCATCTAGGGAAATGCAAAGGAGACTTAATCCTAACATGAGAGATGTAGTCAAAGGAGAGATCCTGAAACTACTTGATGCGGGTATCATATACCCAATACCTGATAGCAAATGGGTTAGTCCCATTCAAGTTGTGCCTAAGAAGTCAGGCATTACTGTAGTTCAGAACGACAAGAATGAATTAGTCCCTACTCGTACAACCACAGGATGGCGAGTATGCATCGACTACAGGAAGTTGAACACAGTAACAAGGAAGGATCACTTCCCGCTCCCTTTCATTGACCAAATGCTAGAACGTGTGTCTGGACACAGTCACTGTTTTCTAGATGGCTTTTCCGGTTATAACCAAATTCACATTGCTCCGGAAGATCAGGAAAAAACTACATTCACGTGTCCATTTGGGACGTTTGCTTATAGACGTATGCCCTTCGGGTTGTGTAATGCACCTGCTACTTTTCAGCGTTGCATGATGAGCATTTTTTCTGACATGATAGATAGTTTTCTCGAGATCTTTATGGATGATTTCTCTGTTGGTTCCTCGTTTGAAATGTTTGAAGCATCTTGCCCTCGTGATATCCAGATGTAAAGAAAAGAACCTTGTTCTAAATTGGGAAAAATGCCATTTTATGGTGAATTCAGGAATAGTTCTAGGACACATCATCTCAGAAAAAGGAATTGAAGTGGATAAAGCTAAAGTTGACCTCATTCAACATCTACCAAACCCGCTCTGTGAAGGAGATCAGATCATTTCTAGGTCATGCTGGTTTTTACCGGCGATTCATCAAAGATTTCAGCAAAATCTCCAGACCTCTGTGTCTTCTCTCCAAAGATGTTGCCTTCAATTTCGATGCTTGTGTGAAGGCATGGGAGGAATTAAAAACCCTTCTCACCACCGCTCCTATAGTCCGACCACCGATTGGAAGCTTCCGTTCGAACTATGTGTGATGCCTCTGATTATGCTGTTGGTGCTGTTTTAGGACAGCGTGTTGATAGACTACCATATGTGATATACTATGCTAGCAAAACCCTTAATGATGCCCAACTCAATTATTCAACTACCGAGAAGGAATTGCTTGCCGTCGTTTTCGCATTAGACAAGTTTAGATCTTATCTGATAGGGTCTAAGATCATCATATACACAGACCATGCGGCTTTGAAGTATCTTCTTTCCAAGAAGGATGCTAAAGCTCGCCTTATTCGATGGATACTTATTACAGGAATTCGATCTCGAAATCCGTGATAAGAAAGGTTGTGAGAATGTGGTTGCTGATCATTTGTCTAGATTAACTTTAGAGTCTATTGATGAATTGAGCTGATTAGAGAATCATTCCCAGATGAACAGCTGACTATCTCAGACCTTCCTTGGTTTGCTGATATTGTTAACTACCTCGCTACAGGTAGGATGCCCTCACGTTGGTCGAGACAAGACCGCTAAATTCTGGCTGAAGTTAAACATTTCCTTTGGGATGACCCATATTTGTTTAAGTACTGCCCAGACCAAATCATTAGGAGATGTGTCCCCAAAAGAACTGATTCTTTCTGTCATGACCAAGCATGTGGAGGCCATTTCAGTGCCAAGAAAACCGCTGCAAAGATCTTGCAGTGTGGATTCTATTGGCCATCATTGTTCAAGGATTGCCATGATTATTGTGTTGCTTGTGAACGCTGTCAAAAGCTAGGAAGCATTTCGAGGAGAAACATGATGCCATTGAACCCCATTTTGATTGTGGAGATTTTTGATGTTTGGGGGATCGACTTCATGGGTCCATTCCCATGTCTGACAGATTGTACATCCTAGTCGCAGTTGATTACGTTTCTAAGTGGGTAGAAGCCATAGCAACCAGAACAAATGACCACAAGGTGGTACTTTCATTTCTAAAGGAAAACATATTTGCACGTTTTGGTACCCCTAGAGCTATCATCAGTGACGGCGGTTCACATTTTCGTAACAAGTACTTTGAGTCTTTAGTACGCAAGTATGGCATAACTCACAAGGTTGCTACTCCGTACCACCCTCAGACAGTGGACAAGTGGAAGTTCTAATAGGGAAATTAAGCACATTCTCGAGAAGACGGTTAACCCGTAGGAAAGATTGGTCATTAAGATTGAATGATGCTTTGTGGGCCTATAGAACAGCTTATAAGACACCAATTGGCATGTCCCCCTATCGTCTAGTGTATGGAAAGCCGTGCCATCTACCTGTGGAATTAGAACATCGTGCCTACTGGGCAATCAAAGAGCTGAACTTCTCTGGACGAAGCTGGAATTCAAAGGAAACTTCAACTCAACGAGTTGGAAGAATTGAGAAATGAGGCTTATGACAGTGCCAGGTTATATAAGCAGAAGATGAAGTTTCATGACAAGCGTATTCTACGCAAATCCTTCACTCCTGGTCAGAAAGTCTTGCTGTATGACTCCCGATTACATCTTTTTCCAGGAAAACTGCGTTCCAGATGGAAGGGTCCGTACCTAGTACGCACAGTTTTTCCTCATGGAGCTGTAGAGCTGGAGGATGTTTCCAACAAGAACGTTTTCAAAGTCAACGGGCAGAGATTAAAGCCATTCCTTGAGCCATTTCCACCCGACATTGAAACAACCAACCTGGAGGACCCGGTCTATGTGGACTAAACTGGTCCACTCTTTCCCTAAATAACCAAAAAGTTTTCATTCCCGACAAAACCAAATTTTTCCAAAAAGTCCAATCCCATTAAAAACCAAATTTTCTTGTAGATAATGTAGTTATTTATTTCCTTTGTATATATTTTGTGCTCATCCATTGTGACTCCTAATATGATGGATTTTTGCCTTGAATAACGGAGTTTTAATCGAGCTTTCGCCGTACAATCGGGTATTCTCTCTCCTTTTACTCTACTCAGCATGTCCTCTTCATATTGTTTTATAATTCTTTCCATATTTTGAAACATTGAGGACAATGTTTAGTTTAGGTTTGGGGGTATAGAGTAGATACCACGATAATATGCCATAATTGAAAACAAAACTCCTTCTTTTTGAAAAAATTGAAAAATTCAAAAAAAAAAAAAAAAATTAAAAATTAAAAAAAAAAATCATAAAAATGGAGCTCATTTACCTTGAAATGTTGACTCTTGTGCAAATATGTAATTATTAGGAGTCTTAGTCTAGATATTTAGGCACCCTGATTCTAGCACAATTCACATAGTGATAAGAAATTTGCACGCGCACGATCTACCAATACATGTATGGCCTCGATCTTCAAGGTGTTTGATAGGAAGTTACGATTGCCAATCACTTTAGAATACTGAACGAAACTTGACTAGCTTGTTCTTTGGTTGGTTGGGATAGAAGGTGGAGGTTACATTAAGAAAGACAACCATCGAATTTAACTGGGTGCATCAAAAAGGGCTACCTCTTGCAAAGTGTCATGTAATTTTTGTTTCTTTTGTTATGTATCAAAAGAGCTACCTTATGTAAAAATCAAAATTCAAAAAAAAAAAAAAAAAAAAAAAAAAAAACGATGTATATATTCAGAAAAAATATCAGAAAAATACAAAAAAATCAAGTATTTATCAATTCCATCTCTCTTGTTCCAAAAATAAAAGAGATAGTCAATGTAAATAAGAGTCATGTAAATAGTCATTTTGTTGTTTCATTGTAATAAGCAAGGAGGGTGTATGCCATTGATGTACAACGCGAGTAATTGTGAAATACCTCCAACTCATTCACAATTCTCGTAAAGTCCGGACAGCTAGCTAGATTTCGACCTTGGTTCTTAGCCTGAGAAACTATCTCTTGGTGATTAGTAGTCATAACTTCAGATCTTTCTTTACACATGTGTAGATACACTTTACACTCTTATCACATGTCTTTATTTGTTATCAGTGCTAGGATTGTGCCTTGATAGCTAGATTGACATCTCCATTTTGCTGTGAGCTTAAACTGACTTGCACATGTCACATTTGATGGAATGAGCTTATATTTTGACCTAGAACTTTGTAGGTACGTTCTAAGCAAACCTTCACGAGACTTCAACTCGTCCACTAGGGACACTTAGTGGTTTAAAAGGCTTAGTGCATACGCTAAATGCATTCGAGAGACCAGCGACAGTGGTATAGTTAGGATTTCCTTAGTTTTGTTTTACTTGAGGACAAGTAAAATTCAGGTTTGGGGGTATTTGATGAGTGCCAAATATTGTATATATTTATCCCTTTTTGTTGGCATTTAACTCATCTTTTGTGCATTAATTCTACATTTTATCCCATATTCTGTATTTTCATTGTTTTCAAGAATAAATATTTTTCTTACTTAATTTTGCATTTTTAGGTATAAATAAAGTCTGGATGATTTGCGGAGCAGAAAAGTAGTGAAAAGCCGGGAAGAATTACGCAAGGAAGCCGCAAAGAATGGAGCGCAAGTCCAAAAAGCTAGGAATGGGCTCAAGAAGGAAGAATTGTTCTTAAAGAAGATATGGGCTTGGCATACCCAAGGCCCAAAACCCTCACCCAAACCCATTTCCAATATCCAAACCCGCCTCCATCTTCAGCCGTCGGATTGGATCCATCTCATCATCCAATGGTCGCTTCATCGCTGTTCATCGAAATCGGAAGCTCCTGTCTAACACTACAGCACCTAACTCCATCTGGCACCGTTAGTTTCGTTGTATATCTGCATCCAACGGTCGCTGCCAGCCTCTTCACTTTTAGCCGTTAGATCGATCCATCATCTCCACATCCCACGGCTCATCCTCGCTGTTCATCCAATTTGCTACAACCGCCCAACACCCGAGCACCCGATACCTATACCCATACCAAACATCCCCTTCCCCTTCTTCCATCGACATCTCCTCCTCCATACTCTGTGCAGAACCACCACCACCTTCTCCACCTGCTCTGACCTCGCCACCACCACTCCCTACGCCACCAAACCAACCCTAAACCTAAACCCATCATTACCATCACGTCCTATCTCTTTATCAACCACTAATTTCTCCAATTTCTCATCTTTCTTCTCACTGAAACCCTAGGTGAGAAATTGGGGATATAAGTGATGTTAAAGCAACAATTGGAGCATGAGATGAGAACGAGGAGAAGTAATTGGAGAGTGGGTCGACGAGATGGAGTGAGTATCTCAACACATTAGGTAAATCAATTTTACCTAATTTTCTGTTTTTGGGGAAAAGGGGTTGGAACCCTAATTCTGATATGGGGAGTATAAATTTGTAATGTTTTGTGTGAGGGGGGGGGGGGGGGGGGGCATCAAGAGGTATCTCTGGACTAGCCAGTAGACATTTGAAGAAATTTTAATTACAATTACAAATTCAGTCCCTTTATCACAGTTGATTATTTTGAATGTTATGTGTGTGTTGTTTGAATTATCCTGTATGATGTTTATTGTTGTTCACATGTTTAGCATGAGCTAAACTGCATTAGGCTAAGGCTCAGATGAAGCCTAGTGCACTGTCAAATGGTGAATTGCTAGGATAGTTATCCTGTTGTCTGTTTTGATTGAGCAATGGGAAGAGATTGATGCTCATAGTGCCTGTGATTGATTGTTCTGTCAAAAGACAGTCAATGCTAGGGGCAAACTAGTGAGCAAATTAGTTTTCCTCCCATTCTAAATGTATGCATAGGATTTTCAACTCAACCTAGGATCACACTGCTTGGCTAGGACACAAAGGTGGATTCTAAGCCCTTAGCTTAGCCACAATCCCTTTTACAGTCACTTAATTTCAGTTCTATTTTGTTCCCTGCTAAATTTACCTTCCTTCACTGTTTTTCTTGCAATTTATAGCTGTTGTGCACTGAAATCAGTGCACAAACTCCCCCTTCCCTTGGCTTACAGCCTTGATTCCCTGCTATTGTTATTTTATATCCTCCGCCATTTAATCTTTGCTATGCTGCCATCGTGTGTTAACTGCTTTGCTTTGTTAACTGTTTTAGTTCTTTGTTTCACTGCCTTCATCCATCACTGCTCACTGCCATAGTGCCTTGTCTCCATTGCTAGCTTAGGAAAACTTCTTGTATGCTCCCACTCCCTGTGGACTAACCCCTACTCATCCCTATACTATAAAGCTTGGCCTTGTATACTTGCAAGATTTGTGTGCAACCCCATTTTCACACCATGATACAAGAGATGATTGTGGCCATACTTGATGAAGGGATTTGCATTCCATTCCTTTGTGCTCATACTTCCTATCTAGTCGTTCGACTAGGCATGTACCAATAGCGCATTGGGTAAGAAATATCGGTATCCAAGTTAGCGGAGCTTGCATAAGCCTAAGGAAAGTATGGCATGAGCCTGATTGATGCACCCTTGGCACGAGCAAGATCAATGCACGCTTTCAGCAATGCCTAAGTTAAGTAAGGAAGCTGGAATATGCTTACAATGACCGATAAACAAGTTCAAGGCATGTATTATAGATAGAAAGGACTCGAAATCCCGTGATGCATGAAATAATGCATCTGCATTAGTCTATATAATCTTAATCCCTTCACAGAACATGGATAAGTTGGAACGACGTGGAAGCTAAGACTAGCTGCATCATGCTTGTCGAGCATGCTTACAATGACAAATGAACGTACATTTACCTAGCGCGATGAAAAGTTTTAAGGCACGGTTAATGGCATCAAAGTGACGCATTTGGACAGTTATGCCCTACACACCTAGTGTGCCAGACGTAATTTTCCGGTCCATCATATACGCTCACGAATGATGAATAAAACATGTACTCCGTTGAAACTATTTTTTTTATTTAAAAAATAAAAAATATAATTGATTTTCAACCAAAATTAACCGCCAATAAAAAGCCAAAATGTGCATCCGGAATTTAGAAGGGCGTCCGGATTTAGACTCCTCGGCCACGAATAAAAACCTGTCAAGTTCGAGTTCGTGGTACCAAATTTTATCGGGTAAAAAATAACAATGACAAGGGAAAGATTAAACACGTAAATGTTAGAATACAGTATAAAGGAAGGAACCATAATCGAATTATGGACTGACCAATGGTCTACCTTGGTGAGAGCGATGAAGAGTATGGGAGGTAGGACCACATATTTGAGAAAGGGAAGACAAACAAAATGGAATTTTATAATAATTGTGTGATACTTGCGAATGAGAGAAGAGGGCAGAAGCTGTCCTTGAAAGAGAGTTGTGAGTGGGATGGCGGCAGGTAAGTCTATGCTGGCACTTCGAAACACCCCCCTCGTCTCTCTTTCCAGCTGTCAGTGTAAAAGATAAAGGAAACAAACATTGAACAGAAGCTGAGAGAGACGGACTGACTACTATACTAGCCTATAGACGACCACCTACAAATTAAATTAATGAAACATAGGTGATGAGGTTGTTTATGTGTCCTAAGTCAAACCGATAACCGAGATTTAAGAACCCCTTATCCAAAAGCAGTCTCCTGATAAAATCCCCCAGCCATTTTTCCACACGGAACGGAAGATTCAGAATTTCAAACTAATAAGCTCCAAGTAAACATCACGATGTACTGTTCAACTAGATTACCTACTAAATAAATAAATAAATAAATAAAATCAAGCTCATTATTTCCAATTCCCCTAGTTTTGGACTCTTTCTTGCCTTCTTATCTCATATTAATACCCCCATTCTCTTTCCCTCCCCTGCACTATTCTCCTCTCTTTCTCTTTCTTTCTAAGCCTTTTTTTCAAAGTACAGAGAAACCTTATTGGAAGGTTTAAAAATGGCGAAACCAAAGAACTACGGCAACAATACTAAGTTAGCTTATATATCAGTTCCATCTCAGATCATAAGTTCAGCTTCATCTTCTTCATTACAATCTTTATTATTATCTCCTAAAAAATCATCTAAAAACTCAAATAACAGTAGATTATTTAGTACTAGTAGAACAAACCCTAGATTTTGGTTTTTTCTTTTGTTCTTCTTATCCTTCTTTGGAATGTTAATGATGTGGTTGAATCTTGATACTTATTTAGTTCCATTCTCACCATACCCATGTTCTCAATCTCAATTTACATCATCTAAAATCACTGTTACTGATCAGAACTCATATTTAGTTTCATCTATTGATCAAATTGATGAAGAAGATGATACTGTTGATGACGATAAAATGTTTTGGGAACAGCCTAATGGTTTAGGTTATCGTCCATGTCTGGATTTCAGTAAAGAGTATAAAAGCTCTAGTATTGAAGTTGTGAAAGATCGGACAAAGTATTTAGTGGTTGTTGTTGCTGGAGGAATGAATCAACAAAGGAATCAAATCGTTGACGCAGTTGTGATTGCGAGAATTCTTGGTGCTGCTTTGGTTGTTCCGATCTTACAAGTCAATGTAATCTGGGGTGATGAAAGGTAAAGATTTTGAAAAAAATTCATAGACTAATATCAAAGTCAAAAATTAATTTTCTTGTTTATCTAATTTTGTATTTTTGGGTTTGGTGCAGCGAATTTTCTGATATATTTGATCTGGAGCATTTTAAGAAAGTTCTCGCCGATGATGTGCGCATAGTTTCATCACTACCATCAACACATTTGATGTCAAGACCTGTTGAGGAGAAGAGAACTCCACTCCATGTTTCCCCTCAATGGATTCGTGCACGTTACCTTAAGCGAGTACGTATAATCTTACTAGTTTTGTGATGTATGAAGCTTGTAGAACAACAATCCATCTCTTAACTTTTCAGGAAATTTTGTATTTCTAGTTTCAATTTAAGTCAAATATGGGGTTTGGAATATAGTTGCTATTTCCAGTTGTTTAATTGAGGGAGTTAAGTTACTGAAAATGTTTTTTCTAGTTGCGGAATGGATCAAATTTGGTCTTTTAGGAGCTTTACTCAACTGGTAGATTTTGAGGTCTTTGCCATTTTTAGCTGTAGTTAAATGATAGTGTAGTAATTGGTAATTTGAGGTTTGATCAATCCCTATTATTAAATTGGTCAGGTAGAAGCTCTCGAGGATAACGATTGCTCTAGATGTTAATGAATTTCTTATGCATTTTGCAGATGCACAGAGAAGGTGTTCTACTCTTGCGTGGACTTGATTCTCGTCTCTCTAAGGATCTTCCGTTGGATCTTCAGAAGCTTCGATGCAAGGTACTTTTTGGATTAAATCTTGTTCTTACTTCTTACTTCATTTTTTATTGAAAAAATTTATGTTAGCATTAGGTGATATTAAGTAGCGGAGAAAATTAGCTTAGAGTGTGGCAGATTAGTTTGTTTTTCTTGATTGTTGAATCTGATTTCCTTTTTGAATCACTCTAGGTGGCGTTTCATGCGTTGAGATTTTCACCACCAGTTTTAGAACTTGGAAACAAGCTTGCGGAGAGGATGAGGAGCAAGGGACCATATGTAGCTCTTCATTTAAGAATGGAAAAGGATGTTTGGGTGAGAACGGGTTGTCTACCAGGCTTGAGCCATGAGTATGACGAAATTCTCCACAATGAAAGGAAGTTGCGGCCTGAGCTTCTCACAGGACGATCAAACATGACTTATCACGATCGCAAACTTGCTGGGCTCTGCCCCTTAAACGCATTGGAGGTTACAAGGTATAGACATAAGCCTTGGTTACTTTACTTAAAACTAGTAGTGTTTACTGTTTTTTTTTTCATGTTGCCCCAAACCTAATTAATTTTTGTTGCTTGTTTTAGGCTGCTAAAAGCTCTGGGAGCTCCTAGAAGTGCTATGATATATTGGGCAGGAGGGCAACCTTTTGGTGGAAAAGAAGCCTTGCTGCCTCTAACAAAAGAGTTCAGTCATTTCTATAATAAGGACGACCTTGCATTGCCGGGTGAGCTAGAGCCATTTGCAAAAAAAGCATCCCTTTTGGCAGCTCTGGATTATATAGTTTCTGAAGATAGTGACGTTTTCATGCCATCTCATGGGGGAAATATGGGTCATGCAATTCAGGTATGTGATACATCTCTATCATTATTAGGAGATTGTTCTTGCATCAGTGAGAGCTAGACTCGTACCAGCCAAAGAAAATTCCAATTAGTCTCAGTTGGTTGTTTGAGAACCAAGTCAAAAAACTGTTAAGACAGCAGTTGAAGCTAAGCATATTAGTAACTACACAATCAAATACTTTTCCTGTTTCTTGTCTGGAATAAATAGGCAGACCTCAAGGGCATTTCACGTTGTTCAGCAATGCCTATAAGTCTGAGTCGTTTCTCAGCAGGTTCACATATAGAGAATGTATGGTTACAACTCAACAGTGCACCTTTTTGTTGTAATCTGATTCCCAATAGCAAGCTTATATAAAAAGTGGCACTCCTACAGCCAACTAGAGATCCCTTGTTGGACACCCTTGTTCTAATCAAAATTTGGTCTGAATTTCCTTTGTAGTAAATTCGTCTAAAAAAATCTAAGATTTCTGTGCTGTTGAAGTTTTAGTAGTTTACGTGCAGTGCTCAAGATATTCCACGTTATTTTCTCTCTTCACATTTCTAACTACTTACTTCATTCTTTGTTACAGGGGCACAGAGCTTACGCAGGCCACAAGAAGCATATCACCCCGAACAAAAGACAAATGCTACCGTACTTCCTCAACTCATCTCTCCCAGAACCTGAATTTAAGAGGATAATAAGAGAGCTACACCGTGAATCATTAGGGCAACCAGAACTCAGGACTAGCAAGCAAGGAAGAGATGTAACCAAGTACCCTGTCCCAGAGTGTATGTGCACCGACTCGAAAACAGAAACCTTCTAAAAGAATCAAATATCAGAGGTTTCCCAAGAAGACTAATCAAAGCTGAGTTATTCTGTGTATGAGAATGCTAATGATGCTTTAACCTATCAAGGTTGGTCCCCTTCAAAATCTGGCAACTGAAGTCGAAACTCTATGTAAACAAATGCCAGAATCTCTGATCGGCCTTCAGAGACAAGTCCAAGGTACTTCTGGAAGCCCATCTTTCAACTACCTTCATGACATATGAAGACAGATTAGTGGAGGTACAACTTATGATCCCATTTGATGATAAGGTCTTTTTGTTGTATGTATAAATAAAATAGCACCATCCAAAAGTATTTTTAGATAGTAATAATTGATCCATTCTTTTTTGAGAGAAAAGTTTTCTTTGTTTGGAGGGAAATCATTTGATCATTCTTTTTAATTGAAAGTGAATGTAAATATATTTATATCAAATACTTTGTATAAAGAAAGTAATCCTCTAAATGATGTGTCGCACTCTGATTCTGGTCCATACAAAACCTACCACATATTTTCTTTCCCCCCTCCTCTGATTGCGTTCTTTTTATTTTTTCCTTTCTATGAAATAAATAATTCAAAGTATAACATAAAGAACTACTAATTGTGCAATTCAAAGAAAATCCAATGATGATGTATATCCCATCCAATTGACCAATTCCCTCCCTTGTTTCCTCTCTAAACCCTTGGAATGCAGCAACAGATCATTATATGTCTGGAGTGTACACAACAGTCAACACTCGACGGTTTGAGTAGATATTAAACAAATAGTAAGAGCATCTCCAACGGTGTCTCCGTATATATATTATGTGGAAACCTAAATATTAGGCTTTTAATGAACATCACTAGTCGTACGCCCGTACGTTGCACGGGTTTAGATTAATAGTCCCATTTCCGACCGAACTTATGCACGTCCCCGTATATTAATTTATCTTATTAAACATATATATGCTCACTAAATCTGAGCTATGACCCCCTTTATACCATCAGGTGCATGCCAATCTTGTGCAGCTAGTAAATATAGCTGCAATAAAAGAGAAAGTGTACTGGGTTAGCTACAAAACTACTGCGTGAAGTAATAGAAAATCCTAGTGCGTGTACCTGTGCCATAACGGCATGGAAATTTTCACCTTCGGTAGTGCATATAGTGAACATACGTCATTTGTTCAATTTGATTTTTAGTAATACGTATGGATTGCTTTGATTTATTCATTCTATGGGTACATGTCGGCGTGCTTCTTCCATACTAACCAATTTGGTGTACGGAATAATCTTCCACATCTTTGTTTCTCCCTTTGAGCTTCTTAAGCTTTCAACGTCTTATTCTTGATTTGATAATATCTATTTGAGCAAACCTTGATGTTGATGAATCCTGAATGCTAACCCATAACATGAAGGAGACTTGAGGTGGAGTTCTTGGACAAAAGATGGTAAAGATGAGGTTTGTAAAGAGTTCTTCCATTTCTTACTTTAAATTTGATGTTACTGCAGGAGGCTTGCTCGTAAGGTGACTCCAAATTCATGTCCTCGATAATCTCACTAACGATAATGCCCGTGACTTGGTCCACATCTTGCATGTCTACAAACAAATGGAAGGAATGATATCTCATCCTTATAGGTCATTTTACAAATCATCAATCTATAGTTGCTTAAGCTTCGAACTAAATAATGAAAATGGTTCCAACTTGAGTAATCGCCTCTTTCTTTTGTTACGTATATTACATAATGAAGTATTTGTAGGTATCTGTCTTCTCTACCCACATACAGACTCTAGTTGTTGCTGCGATTCAGCTAAAAGACACCTTTATAAGAAGTTAAAGGCATAAAGATTCAACAGAACGCTAAAATTAAATGTCACAAAGTACAACATACTTAATAAGGTATATCTTGAGGCCATTTTTTTTTTACATCTTGCTCATCTTTTTGTTTTTCATGTATTCAGTGAAAACTTTCACCAAAATAACAGTTGTTTACAAATGCAAAATGTGGCAAATGGCGCTAAAGATCAATGAAGCTTTTACCTAACATCAACCTTAATGAAGTTATATGGTCGTTTCTGGTCGTTTCTGATCAAAACATTGTGCTAATGTTGGGCAGGCGATCCAAATATTAGAAGAGATGTTAGTGACGGTTGTGAACACCCATCTGAAGGAGAATTCAAATTGTTTAGTAATTATATAACCAAATCAAAAAAGTATAAAAATAATTAAGAGTGATAAATTTGTGGCATACAAACCCCAAAGAAATTTTTATTTAGAGACTTCGAATGTTGTAACGAAAAAGAAATTGTTACTTCTATCGGGATTTTTGTCATTATTCTTTGGTCATTCTTTATTATATGTATACATAGACTTAAGTCTTTGGCTTTGCTGTGCTACTCTCCTAGTATCCACATGTTGTTTGCGAAGCTTCCTGTTCTCCCAAGCACAAACTAAAATACATAATATCTATCAAGTATCGCGAAGCAAAGGGTGGAAAAATTATATGATTATACCATTCAAAAAAATTATGTAGTGAACACGATTCCCGATCTAATTAACCTTTCGCTGTCCAGTAGACAAAAAGAATATGTGATCATATGGATACACCATTTACAACGATAACTTAGTGAATATGAGCAGCAAAGCAAAGTGAGATTCTACCACTTCAAAAAGCAAAGTTGAAAAAATACAGTTGATATAAACAAAGTTGTATTTAGAAGAAGCTCAAGGCTATAGATTGCAAGTTCTGCGCATATAGAAGTCAGACTCACAACTGTGAATTTGTTCTCTGACTTGCTATATCTAAATCAAACATGAATAATTTTCAAATCAAACTCAAGGAAAGACACGCAAATTTCACAATTTTCTTTACATGGAAAAACCTGAAGATCATTGCAGATCATTTTACGAAGGCACTACCGAGTTTGTCAAAATACCATTGCCGAAGGCGCATTGAGACTCTTAAAATGCAACTTCAACCCTCTTGGCTGAAGTAGTGTTATCACAACGAAGTTATTCCACAAAAGAAATAGATAAAGAATAACAAACAATAAATCAGGCCAAAATATTTTTAGAATGGCTTTTCGATCCATACCTCGAAAGAAATTTTCCCTGTCATCATTCCTGAATCCTAACGGATGGTTCCCGATTAGAGCGATGGAGGTTGCCACTGCTACAGAGTTGTCAATCCAGATTGTGTGAGCTAAGCACCACATGTCATCACTTCCCCAACTACCCGAAGAAAACATTCAAACATATCAAGGAGCAATAGAAATTCAAACATATTAGATTGTTTACTGAACCTGAAACTGAAATGTTAACTTGTACCTGTGATGGTTTTTAAAACTAAGTTATGTATTTGAAAACATGTGTACAACCTGTGAAATACAACCGGTAATGGTTTTTAAAACTAAGTTCTGTAGTTCAAAACATGTGTAGAATCCGTGAAATATAACAGAAGCGTATGTGAGAACCTGTAAAAAGTTCAGACTTTCTAATTGCAACGAAATTAAAAAGATGAACATTCAAAATTCTCCCACAAATATAGTTGGCAGTGGATGCAATCACCTAAGAAGGTCAAAAGAGAATGTATAATCAAAATGTTGAAAATAGACTCCTAAAGATTCTGCCCAGTCATAGCATCTCACCTGTAAAATTTGAACTAACGAAAAATAGAATCCTTGCTGTGTTATAGAGTTCCAAATCCTTAATGTAATATACTTTTCAAAAGAAACATTATCATGGATCCAAATTCTTCCAGCTAATGTCCAATAATTAAGCAATGAAGATATTATGAGAGAATATAGCAGATTTGTACCTTATTGCTTAAGGCATAGAACCGTAAATTGGTTCTATAAAGTCTGCATCGTAGCTGACATCTCAGGATTGCATAGATTCCCAAGAATGCCCCATAGCCAGGTGCATCCATACTCTAGCTTGCCATTGACACAAATAATCTGATACACAACGTAACGTAAGACAACCTATAATAGTTTTTTTTTTATCAGAAAAACCTATAGTAGCTGATACTATATATCACATATTTTCTTTGTCAAAGGAAAGACAACCTATAAATAATGTAATTATTTATAGATAATACATTTATCATAAACTTTTCAATCAATTACAAAATAACTCATTCTAATCTCTCCGAAAATTTTTCAAGAACTTAGCCAATAGACATGGGGCAAGATTCTGATAAAAAAAAAGACGTGAACACGATTCCCGATCAAATTAACCTTTCGTTGTCCAATAGACAAAAAGAATATGTGATCATATGGATACACCATTTACAACGATAACTTAGTGAATATGAGCAGCAAAGCAAAGTGAGATTCTACCACTTCAAAAAACAAAGTTGAAAAAATACAGTTGATATAAACAAAGTTGTATTTAGAAGAAGCTCAAGACTATAAATTGCAAGTTCTGCGCATATAGAAGTCAGACTCACAACTGTGAGTTTGTTCTCTGACTTGCTATATCTAAATCAAACATGAATAATTTTCAAATCAAACTCAAGGAAAGACACGCAAATTTCACAATTTTCTTTACATGGAAAACCTGAAGATCATTGCAGATCATTTTACGAAGGCACTATCGAGTTTGTCAAAATACCATTGCCGAAGGCGCATTGAGACTCTTAAAATGCAACTTCAACCCTCTTGGCTGAAGTAGTGTTATCACAACGAAGTTATTCCACAAAAGAAATAGATAAAGAATAACAAACAATAAATCAGGCCAAAATATTTTTAGAATGGCTTTTCGATCCATACCTCGAAAGAAATTTTCCCTGTCATCATTCCTGAATCCTAACGGATGGTTCCCGATTAGAGCGATGGAGGTTGCCACTGCTACAGAGTTGTCAATCCAGATTGTGTGAGCTAAGCACCACATGTCATCACTTCCCCAACTACCCGAAGAAAACATTCAAACATATTAAGGAGCAATAGAAATTCAAACATATTAGATTGTTTACTGAACCTGAAACTGAAATGTTAACTTGTACCTGTAATGGTTTTTAAAACTAAGTTCTGTATTTGAAAACATGTGTACAACCTGTGAAATACAACCGGTAATGGTTTTTAAAACTAAGTTCTGTAGTTCAAAACATGTGTAGAATCCGTGAAATATAACAGAAGCGTATGTGAGAACCTGTAAAAAGTTCAGACTTTCTAATTGCAACGAAATTAAAAAGATGAACATTCAAAATTCTCCCACAAATATAGTTTGCAGTGGATGCAATCACCTAAGAAGGTCAAAAGAGAATGTATAATCAAAATGTTGAAAATAGACTCCTAAAGATTCTGCCCAGTCATAGCATCTCACCTGTAAAATTTGAACTAACGAAAAATAGAATCCTTGCTGCGTTATAGAGTTCCAAATCCTTAATGTAATATACTTTTCAAAAGAAACATTATCATGGATCCAAATTCTTCCATCTAATGTCCAATAATTAAGCAATGAAGATATTATGAGAGAATATAGCAGATTTGTACCTTATTGCTTAAGGCATAGAACCGTAAATTGGTTCTATAAAGTCTGCATCGTAGCTGACATCTCAGGATTGCATAGATTCCCAAGAATGCCCCATAGCCAGGTGCATCCATACTCTAGCTTGCCATTGACACAAATAATCTGATACACAACGTAACGTAAGACAACCTATAATAGTTTTTTTCTTATCAGAAAAACCTATAGTAGCTGATACTATATATCACATATTTTCTTTGTCAAAGGAAAGACAACCTATAAATAATGTAATTATTTATAGATAATACATTTATCATAAACTTTTCAATCAATTACAAAATAACTCATTCTAATCTCTCCGACAAATTTTCAAGAACTTAGCCAATAGACATGGGGCAAGATTCTGATAAAAAAAAAAGACGTGAACACGATTCCCGATCAAATTAACCTTTCGTTGTCCAATAGACAAAAAGAATATGTGATCATATGGATACACCATTTACAACGATAACTTAGTGAATATGAGCAGCAAAGCAAAGTGAGATTCTACCACTTCAAAAAACAAAGTTGAAAAAATACAGTTGATATAAACAAAGTTGTATTTAGAAGAAGCTCAAGACTATAAATTGCAAGTTCTGCGCATATAGAAGTCAGACTCACAACTGTGAGTTTGTTCTCTGACTTGCTATATCTAAATCAAACATGAATAATTTTCAAATCAAACTCAAGGAAAGACACGCAAATTTCACAATTTTCTTTACATGGAAAACCTGAAGATCATTGCAGATCATTTTACGAAGGCACTATCGAGTTTGTCAAAATACCATTGCCGAAGGCGCATTGAGACTCTTAAAATGCAACTTCAACCCTCTTGGCTGAAGTAGTGTTATCACAACGAAGTTATTCCACAAAAGAAATAGATAAAGAATAACAAACAATAAATCAGGCCAAAATATTTTTAGAATGGCTTTTCGATCCATACCTCGAAAGAAATTTTCCCTGTCATCATTCCTGAATCCTAACGGATGGTTCCCGATTAGAGCGATGGAGGTTGCCACTGCTACAGAGTTGTCAATCCAGATTGTGTGAGCTAAGCACCACATGTCATCACTTCCCCAACTACCCGAAGAAAACATTCAAACATATTAAGGAGCAATAGAAATTCAAACATATTAGATTGTTTACTGAACCTGAAACTGAAATGTTAACTTGTACCTGTAATGGTTTTTAAAAATAAGTTCTGTATTTGAAAACATGTGTACAACCTGTGAAATACAACCGGTAATGGTTTTTAAAACTAAGTTCTGTAGTTCAAAACATGTGTAGAACCCGTGAAATATAACAGAAGCGTATGTGAGAACCTGTAAAAAGTTCAGACTTTCTAATTGCAACGAAATTAAAAAGATGAACATTCAAAATTCTCCCACAAATATAGTTGGCAGTGGATGCAATCACCTAAGAAGGTCAAAAGAGAATGTATAATCAAAATGTTGAAAATAGACTCCTAAAGATTCTGCCCAGTCATAGCATCTCACTTGTAAAATTTGAACTAACGAAAAATAAAATCCTTGCTGTGTTATAGAGTTCCAAATCCTTAATGTAATATACTTTTCAAAAGAAACATTATTATGGATCCAAATTCTTCCAGCTAATGTCCAATAATTAAGCAATGAAGATATTATGAGAGAATATAGCAGATTTGTACCTTATTGCTTAAGGCATAGAACCGTAAATTGGTTATATAAAGTCTGCATTCGTAGCTGACATCTCAGGATTGCATAGATTCCCAAGAATGCCCCATAGCCAGGTGCATCCATACTCTAGCTTGCCATTGCCACAAATAATCTGATACACAACGTAACGTAAGACAACCTATAATAGTTTTTTTTTATCAGAACAACCTATAGTAGCTGATACTATATATCACATATTTTCTTTGTCAAAGGAAAGACAACCTATACATAATGTAATTATTTATAGCTAATACATTTATCATAAACTTTTCAATCAATTACAAAATAACTCATTCTAATCTCTCCGAAATTTTTTCAAGAACTTAGCCAATAGACATGGGGCAAGATTCTGATAAAAAAAAAAGACGTGGGGCAAGATCAAGAGCCTCCATCTGAAAGAAAGCTTGACTGAATACTACAAAATCATTGCAGCCGTTGCGGCATCTTGTTCATTATTATTGTCTAGCTACTAAATTAAAATCCAATCGACAAAGAATGAAAGAAGATGGGCTGCGTGTTTACCTATTAGGTTTTTTTTTTGGTGCATTTTTGTTAGATTTTTATCGATATCTTTGTATATACCTACAAAATGAAATAAAAGAACACAAATAAATAATCAAAAAGACAACTAATAATCGTGTGAGGGAGAATGAAAAAGATGCGTGAGAAAGAATTAGGGAAGAAGAAGAGATTTATTTAGTAAGGTTGAAGACCATTTAAGGGAAGAAATAGGAACACTCGAGACGGCAAAAAGAGAGCAGATAGAGTTAGGGTTGTGTCGCGTGCTCTGTGTAGCGGAGGAAAGGGTAATCATCGTCTTATAGGTGTTAATTTGATGTGCACGAAAAATTAGTAAATAGATCGTAAATCCTCGATTCCTATTGGTCGGGGGCCAGAAGCTCTAGAATTCAAGTTTTTGGCCTAACTTTCAATGTGAGAAAAAAATTAGTAAATAGATTGTAAATCCTCAATTCCTATTGGTCGGGGACCAGGAGCTCTAGAATTCAAGCTTTTGGCCTAACTTTCAATGTGAGGCCAGTATTTTGGTCTCAAATTATATATACAATTAGTACAAAACAAAGCTAGGCTACGTTTGCCTGTGTTAGTGGTGGTCAGAATTTGTCCAGACAAAGATAAATCAAGGAGAGGTTCGAACTCATGACCTATTGTGTCATAAGAATGGCCTTTAACCAGTGTTCCACCTTGGTTGGAATTAATAGAAAAGATAAATCAACGGTGGTGGTTTGTTCAACTTAAATATCAAAATTGTTTTATTAATTAGTGTTTCATTAATTGCACATAATAAGTAATCTATTCATTATAAAGTGTTCTTTAATTAGTGTTTCACTAATTGCTCATAATAAATGACTAATCATTTTTTAATTATAAATGTTTTCTTAATTAATTATAATATTTATTTCTATTAATAAGTAAATATCAATAGACATTTTTGACGACAATGAGTAGTAGAAGAGGTGGAGGCCGAAAGATTAGTGGTGGTTAAGGGAGGAGCCAAGCACAATTATATTTATTTTTGTTCTCTTATCGTAAAATGGGATACAAAGTCCATTTTTCACATGTATCCAACATGCCAAGAATTTTTTTCTCCCTCTTTCCTAAAAATCCTAGCTATGCCCCTGATTTGTGGTGGAAGAAATAGTGACGGTGAGTGCTGATGAGTAGTGATGGACAATATTAATTTTATGTTGTCGTTACAACATCGATAACATCGTAGTGTGGAAGATGTGGTTGGTTGTTTTTAACACTTTTGATAAATGAATGTACCATATATTTCAGGGATAATATCATACAAGACAATATTTTCATGATCGTAGTTGGATCATCCAAATGGTACCCTTGTTATCTTTGGTACTATATCGTATAAATCATGATTTTTTAATGTTAAAATAAAATTGATTGCAATACAAAAAAGAATATATACACGGAAAAAAAATAATGAAACTAATCAATTGACGACATTTTGTTAAATCTAAACCTCATACATGGCATTTGTGATTGAAAATTAGAATTGCATCCAACAACCTACATGGGGTGGGCGGCAGTGGTGGAGTCAAAAATTGACATTGAGGAGGCATATTTTTTTTTTAAAAAGAAACATGTAAACTTTGGTGGACTAAACCATAAATATATATGGACAAAGTACTATTTATAAAATAAACTAAAAAATTTATGTAGTTATTAAAAATTTAAGGGGTTAGAGCCAGGTTAGTCAACCCTTGGCTCTGCCACTAGGTGGTGGTGGATAAAAAAGAATGGATTCATATGGTTTTATGGTGGTGGCGGGTATTGGTGAACAAAAACATATTATGCTAATTTCGTAACGCCAATATGTAACGTTATATTATAAAGTATAACACGTGGTTGATCATTCTAATGTTAAAATAAACTCGATAAAACACATGTCCATTTTAAAAAATTGGTGCAATCAATTGCCATGTTATGTAATAACTAAACGAATGACACAAATCAAGATCAGAACATATGAAATTATTTATTATCGATTTGTCTATGTAAAGAGTGGTCGGGATTTATCCTTGGCAAAGATAAATTTACGGCTGGGGTTTGTGCAACTTAACCATTTTTAAATGTTTTATTAATTAGTGTCTCATGGATTGTTCATAATGATTAATTAAATTTCTATTATAAATGTCCCTTTAATAATATAACATAAATACATAATTTTATTAATAAATAATTTTACTAAAAACTATATTAATTCTAACGGTGGCGGGTGTTTGTGAATGGTGGAGGTGGTAACATTACTATTGATGGAAGAAATAGTGGCGGCGGATGGTTTTTATAGTGGTGGGTGTTGGTAATAGTAGTGGATAATAATAGTTTTTGCTTTTTAGTGAGTTTTATTGACCGAGTAAAAAAATATTTTCACAAAACATGCAACATTGTATTGTGAAAGATATAATTGGTTGTTTTTAGCACGATTGATAAGGACAAAAACCAAATATTTGAGGATGATACCGGAACGTATAAGAAAATATGATCATGACTGTTGGATCACAGAAACGGTATCCGTATTATATAAAGGAAATTGGTGTACCCGCGTAAGAGAACATTATCGCTCTCTCAAGTACTATTACATTCTTTTTCCTGAAAGACCATAATGTCGAGTTGTTTCGCCACAACTACCTACAAAGACAACAACGTAATTTCACTCAATTCCCGATATAAAACCTTATTGACCGGGAAAATGTATTTACATTCTAAAATATTTGTTTGAAAATTATGTCTGTTCACCAAAATCATCACAAAAAATTCTAAATCATAAATCTAAATTTTGCCTCCTATGTTTATAGAATATTTTTTATATTTTACACTCTCAATCATGCGACCTCTTGATTACAATTCAACAATATCAAATTACGGAACAATATGTATAGGTTTCATTCACAGGGTTAGATGGTATAATAGATACAGATGGGTAGATCACACAAAGAAGAACATGACTGAGAATATATCAATAATTTGGTCAAGAAATAAGGTCAAAAATTTAAGATTAACTTTCTATAGGACTAATTAGATCTGCTTCGATAGGAGCCGATTAAAATATGGATTAATAATAATTTCCACGTAAGACAATTGCAAAACATAGTTTGGCTAACTCTGCCTATGTAAAGAGTGGTCAAGATTTGTCCTTCCTCAATTGCTATGTTATGTGAGAAGAAGGTGATATCTAAGATTAAGGTACAATTCAAATCTATTAGATTCATACCATTTACAACTGGACGCCTTGAAAAAACCTGTTGTGTTGTTATTATTATTAAGTTAAGGGATACATTGACCACACTTGCGCAAATATCTCACTTCGCAAATGATTGGTGTTGCATGTACTGTCAAATTAATTAAGGAAATAAATATAGTTTCCTTAGTTACAACACATTTCCCATATTCTATTACAATTTTAAAACCCTTATCATCTAAAACACCACAAGAAACAAGATTTTTGCAGATGTCCGGAACATGAAGAGCTTCATTCAAAGTGAGAGTCTTGCCAGAAGTGAGCTTGAACCCAACTTTGCATTTTCCTACCCGAAGCTGCAGATGAGTTACCCATATAAAGTTTCTCGCCTTCCCCTACCTTATTATGAGAGGTGAACATATCTCTGTTTCCACAGACATGTTTGGTAGCACTAGAGTCTACCCACCAGTCTCTCACATTTGTTACCAAATTTACTTTAGACACCGTGCGAGAAAATTCATCTTTGTTATTTTCAACCAAATTAACATCATTTTTCTTTTTAAGGTCCTTACGGTTTCTACAGTGAACCGCCATATGTCCAGGATTTCCGCAAGCATAGAAATCACCCTTACGTCCAAAAGCAGTGTCCGGAGTATTTTGGATATAGTAACTTTGACGCGATGTAAGACTTATGTTTTTTTTTTTTAGTTTTTCCACAATCTATTTATTTAAGAAAAACGAACATTGCAAATACATAACATCAACAAAAATTGGACAAATTGTGTTTGACAAAATGGCTACTGATGGTCCGGAAACGGCAAAAGAAAGAAATTGCTGTAGAATAATTGTTGGGATATACAACGGATTACTTGATACGAATGAAAGAGGTATAAATATTTCGATTATGAAATCATATAAAGTTCACAGTAGAAGATGACATCAAGTTTAAAGTTAGTACCAAACATAATATGGCTAACTAAAATGTTAAAAACAAACAAGATATCTAAACTTAGAAAGTCGTGGGACTTGAAGAGGCCAATTTTGGAAACTACATTCTTAGAAAGCAGTGATCCACAATACCATAATTTTTTTTTATAAATATTCAACGTAGAAGATGTCAACTTTTGGTAAAGGATCTATTGACAACCAATTAATTTGAAATAGGATCAGGGAGTACAATATGTGTTCAAGGTTCTTTATGAGGTAATGTGTCGCCAGATTGTATTCCAAGTGAAGGTAGGAACATATAGAAGTGACAAAATGTCCAAGACTTTTGAAGTTACCAAAGCCTTCGTTAAGACGAACTGCTGGGCACAATACTTTGTTGAAGATTTAATGGCAGAGGTTCGCATATATACAATCCCTTCGAAAAGGTAATGTGTACACATTTTAAACATTGTCATCTAATGGATGTTAAAAAATTACAGGAAAATCATGTCACATTGGAGAGTTTGTATCATCCGTTCGATGCAAAAAAATACTATTCTTTGCCTATTTGGAGGATCGACAGCATGACCATGATAAATGAGTCAGCTGGAGAGAAATAAGAGCATGGGGATACTTTTATGGACGATATTAATTTGTTGATTTCACTGAGATGAGCGCTGCTGACGACATATTTCTAAAAAATATTTAAACTTCCATGTTCATGTAGAACATTATCTCATTATAAGCAATGAACCTAAATAAAAAAGTGTCCGGAAGTTAAGATTATATTTCTTTCGTTTGAGCAAATCTCCGGCGGTAAAATATTAAAGGAAAAAAAACAAGAAAAAAAGAGAGGAAAATCCCAACTATTTTTATGACAAACCCATATTAAATCATAAGGAGTTGATAAGTATTCGGGACACAAATTATACAATATATTAAAAATGAACCAACATCATGGCCCGTGCCGTTACGGCACGGGTTAAGGGCTAGTTATATATAAATAGAATCCTATTTTAATAAGCATCTCCAATGGTAGATGCATCTATATATATTTTAATACAAGTGTCATTTAGTTATAGGTTACTTAATTTTAAATGTGGGCCTACATAATTTTGAACAGGAAAATATATGACGTGGGTATGGATTGGAGTATCTAAATTTAGATACTCTCATCCAAACTCAAACTGCCACTTCATGCTAATTTTTTTCTATCCAACCACCATTGGAGAGAATTTTTTATGCTAGAATATCTAAAATCCTATGTGGCATCAATTTTTTTAGAGACCCAAACTCTATTGGAGATGCTCTAAGATCGATCGATCTTAAAAACGTATTAGTGATAAGTTTGGTGGAAAGAAGATGATACATAGAAACACTATAATACACCAACTTAGCAACAAGTCACCCAGGATAGTAGTAAAATCGTTGGGTGATGAAGCCAGTGACCTGAAACTTGCTAACACCTATTAGACAATGTATTTGTATACACTTGTGTGTTGAGTCTGTGTCACAATATTGTCTCAGGTCAATAGTTAATCATTGACCTGACTCTATTAGTACAATATGTCTGTCTGAATTGCCTATTAAAGGCTTTGTAATAACTCTTGTATCGTTAACGTTTTATTCAATAACATCCATAGTTCTTTCATGGTATCACTCGGAAGATCCTGAGACGAAATTTTTAATCACTGCAAACAAATTTCCCAATAATCTTTTCAACGTAGAGAGTTTTCGAATCACACATCTCTTGCTAATATATTTTTCAGATTTAATACCTAATTTTTCAATACATTTCTTTCAGATTCAATACCTAATTTTCAATTATCTTTTACAAATCTGATTTCTTTCAAGATATGTTTCTTGTGATTGCGTTTTGATATTTGGTATCTGTTAATGTCATCTTCAACAATTGTTTATCAAATACGAAGAAACATGGGTACCAATAATTCCGCTGCTCAAATGGGTGATTCTCTTGACTTTACCTTTCCCTTTACAAACATCTCGAATTTTGTTTCTGCAAAATTAGGTTCAGATAATTTCTTGCTATGGCGTGATCAGATGGAATCCATATTAGTATCGACTGATTTGTATGGTTATGTTAGTGGTGAAATACAAGAACCAGTTAGACAACTTGAAGTTAATGGTGTTTTGTCCATGAACCCACAGTCGTTGAGATGGAGGAAGATAGATTGCTTTGTTACAAGTTGTTTGAAGGCAACATTTACTGGTTCAGTTTCTGCTGATGTTTTGGGTCTCTGTACTGTTAAGGAGATTTGGGCTTTTATTAAAGTTAGTTTTCGAAGTCAATTCATGGCAAGAAAGAGTATGCTCAGAAATCAACTCCACAACATCAAGAAAGGTAATATGTCTGTTCTGGTTTACCTTCAAAACATTAAGAATATAGCTGATTCTTTGGCTGCTATAGGGGAAAGGGTTCCTCCTTCTGATCTCATAATGTATGTTTTAAATGGTTTAGGGAGAGAGTATGATACTTTTGTGGTTACTGGACAAAATAGAGAAATCCCATTTACTTTTGCTGAGATAAAACCTAGACTATTAAATCATGAACAATGGCTCATTGATCAACAACAAGAATCTAGTGTTATGTTTGATTCACAGAATCCATCTGCTTTTTATTCTAGAAGTGTGTTCTGGTAACAATTTCAATGGTAATGTAAGAGGCAAGTCTAAGGGTAATTCTAAAGTGGACAAACAAATAATTTTGGATACAAGAATGGTCAAGGCAGTACTTCTGTTCAGACAAGTGGTTTTTCTGGTGGTTCTTCTGCACAAGTTAATGTTGGAAGAAGGGATTTTTCACAAATTGAGTGTCAGATATGTAGGAAAAATGGCCATTATGCCAATATGTGTCATTCATATATTATCCTCCTACTTTTGCTTCTGGGGGTTCTTCTGGTGCTTCCACAAGCAATACAAGTAATGTGGGTCAACAACATGCTTTTACTATAATGACTGATGATCAAGTGTTTGGTGACCCATTGTCTTCTGAATCTCAACAGTGGCTTGCTGACTCAGGAGCAACAACTCATATGACTGGGCATATGAATCTTCTTCAAACTTCTAGCTACAGAGGAAAGGAGAAGGTGCAAGTGGGTAATGGTAGGTCCTTACATATTACTTCTGAAAATGCGGGGGTCTAACAACCTCACCGAATATTTCGATTAACAATCTGTATGGACTAACTCTAATGTACTTTTAAGAGAATCAACTAGACAGTCAGACTCAATCTTAATAAAAAAGTATATCAAGAAGTTAATATCTCCATCTCTTGATTTAAATCTTACTCAAGCAATCTGCGAGTCTCGATTAAATACAAGAGAGATAAACTTGGATGGTACAAAAAAACCAATATCCAAGGATCAATCAATATCCAATCAACAACCAAAGGTTGAATTTCACTATTGATCGATACAACGCACAATCTGTGATATTTCAATTATATAACAAAATATAATGCGAAATAGAAATAACACAGACACCAGAAATTTTGTTAACGAGGAACCACAAATGTAGAAAAACCCCGGGACCTAGTCCAGATTGAACACCACACTGTATTAAGCCGCTACAGACACTAGCCTACTACAAACTAACTTCGGTATGGACTGTAGTTGAACTCTAATCAATCTCATACTGATTCAAGCTACAGTTGCGCTCCTTACGTCTCTGATCCCAGCAGGATACTACGCACTTGATTCCCTTAGCTGATCTCACCCACAACCAAGAGTTGCTACGACCCAAAGTCGAAGACTTTAGTAAAAAAATATGTATCACACAGAAAAATCTACAATGATAGATAAATCTGTCTCCCACAGATAAACCTAAAAGTTTTGTTCTGTCTTTTGATAAAAATCAAGGTGAACAAGAACCAATTGATAAACCGGAATAATATTTTCGAAGAAAAACCTAGTATTATCAATCACCTCACAATAATCTAAATCGTATGGCAGCGAAACTAGATATTGTGGAATCACAAACGATGAGACGAAGATGTTTGTGATTTCTTTTTATCTTGCCCCATCGGAGATATAATCTCAAGTCAATATTCAATTGAACTCGTATGATAGAAAATGGCAAGATCAGATCACTCAACTACAAGAGAAGTAGTTTCATCTGGCTTCACAATCCCAATGAAGTCTTTCAGTCGCTAATCGACAGGGTCGCGAGAAGAAACCTACGATTAAAGGAGAATCGACTCTAGCAAACAAACTAGTATCACACAAGAGGTGTGGGGATTAGTTTTTCACAGCTGCTAGATGTCTCCTTATATAGTTTTCAAATCAGGGTTTGGAATCTAAGTTACCTTGGTAACAAAGCATTCAATAATCACCGTTAGATGAAAAACCTGATTTATCCAAGATAATATCTTTCAACCGTTAGATCGAAACTTAACTTGTGACACACAAATGAAATGTATTCATTTAGGTTTGAGTAACCGTACCTAAGCGTGTACATTGGTTGATTCACAAATGGTTGACCAATGGTTAGCCATATGAGTGCTTTCATATTAACCGTATTCATCTTTCTCATAACTAGTTCAAATGACTCATAAGAACTAGTTCAAGAGTTGTTCAAATTGCTGAGGTCTTTATACATAGACACAATTGAGACAAAATCAGTTTGATTCATTTGAATCAATTCATGAACAATATACCCACGGTTTGCAAAGTTTACATTCCTTATAATTTATTGTTTTAAGTCCATGAACTACCGATTTGAGAAATAACTAGCTTGGGTACGCGTACGGGTATGCGTACCGTAGTTGCAGGAAATCCCACAACACACCCCCTATAATATCATGATAATAATTTCTAGATCTAAACTTATTTGATATGAAAATAAAGACAAAGATAATGAAAATAGAAAATAAGACACAAGATTTACGTGGTTCGATCAATGTGATCTACATCCGCGGGGTTAGGGATCTTCACTATAATTGTATGTAATTACATATGGATTACAATTGAGACTCCATTAATGAGTATTTGGAGCTCTTGGTTGAAGAAGATAATAATCATCCAGTTCTCCCTTTCTCTCTCATACCTTTCTCTTTATATAGGATTCTACCTAGTGGGTGACAGCTCATATTTCCTTTTATTTCATATTTCCTTTTATTTCTTATCCTCCTGCGACGTTCACAACCTTTTATGAATCTCGCACACTTACAAATACTTGTGCGATATTTGGATCCTACATCTTGCCTCTTTTTTCTTGAATATTGCTTGAAGAGCGATCTTCAGGAAAAAATCCGTTGTTGTAGTTGTAGGAGCGAGATACATGTTGTTGGAGTAGTCTTTGATCTTTGTTGATGAAGGAACGAGCGAAAGAATACTGGACTTGAAAAGTACGTACTTGCCTCTATTCTTTTGTGAAGTTCCGGAGCGTTGCGAAGTAAATAATAAGTATCAACCCTTGAAGTATAAGAAGTATGAAGTATCCTTAAAGAAATATAAGAAGTACTCAATCCTCGAAATATATAAGAAGTATCCGTCCTTGAATGAGAATAATAAGCATTGCCTCTATTCTTGCGAAATTATTACTCCAGTTTTGGTGAGGATTCTTGTTGTTCATTAGTGAACATCCATTTTGGAAATTATTCTTGCCGAGGAGATAAAGAACATAAAATATTTTCTTGGTAATCCCTAGTTGCCTCTGTTCTTTATCTATGAGGGTAGAATCCTTGAGAAAATGTTGAATGTGCGAATTGTTTCTTCATTCTTATCTTGCCTCTGTCTCATGTTTTGTGCTCATGCGATAGTATAATCTCTTCAAGTTGCTTATAATTGTGCGAAATAAAATTGAGCGAGATAATCACATCATTCGGAAGAATCACATTCTGCGAAATTTTGACACATTCTACGAAATTTTGAATCATTTCATTTTGCCGTCTAAAATTGATGTAGCTTTAAATTGTTTCCATTCTTCATTTCTCTGCCTTTTTCTTTAGTGTATGCATTCCTCTTCGTGTAGTTATTGTTCCTCACAAGTTCTTACTTGTGTTTCATCTTTCCTCTTTCCTGCACTATTAGTATCTCATAACAGTATGATCATAATATAAAGTCTGCGGCATTTTTACTGCCTCAGTTTCATTTCCATGTACATATTCGCAAGCTTATTTGCTTACATATAATCATCTTCGCAAGTTTATTTGCGTACCCTCTTCTGTGGTCTTATTTTTCCTTCCTAGTTAAAGGTCTTATTATGCCACCTCTTGTCATTGCGAAAAAATCGCAGGACGTCTTTGCACTTTCATGCAAAAATCCATTGATTTTTCCTTAACTTTTTCTTTTGTATTATTGCCTCTTTAGGATTGTTGCGACAATATGACAAGCCTAAATATTCTTGCGAAAATAAATCCCCATGACATTGCCGTCTTGCGACGAAATCGCAGGACGTCCTCACACTTTCATGTACTGACCCATTGATCTCGTCTTATCTTTCTCTTTTGTATTATTTCCTCTTCAGGATTGTCGCACAAATATGAAAAGCCTTAATACTCCCGTGAGTAAGAAGCCTCATGACATTTGCGTCTTAAGACACTTATCGGCTCCCTAATGGAGGGTGCCGCCCTTATCTTCCCCCTAGTTGCCCCTTCAAGGAGGCGTACTTCTACCATACAAGGTTAGCTCCTCCCATCCAGTCTTAACAACAACCAGTTGTTTTCGCAGCCTCTTATCCCCTTTTCCTATATGGCTTATGGTTACGAGACTACACCCTAAGTGGGGTTTTCTTCTGGCCGAGTGCATCATTTGCCAAGACTTGTCAAGAGTGGTAAAGAGGCTCCAACTCCCCCCGCACTCTTGACTCATCCATGTACCTCGGCGCCTTGATCGGTTTCTGCACTCCTTAGGAGAGACCCCTAGTCGTCCAACCTAAAGCAAAAGCTTAGGTTGAAAATCCAAGGTACCTCTCCTGGATGGGATTTATTGACCCTAAATCTCCATGACTCAGGTTCCAGAGGCGGTGTAACCTTTTCAATGAGTCGTGCAACAGGTACCCCCTTCTATGACGTACTTTAGGTATTACATTTGCTTCTTGCGAAATTTTATTCGCGAACTAGGGTGTACGCCATAAAGGTTCGCCCCATTCTAAACTTATATTTTTATGGATCTTAGATTGTCTCTTGCGAAATTTTCGCGTTTCTTTACTCTTTCATTCATTCTTTCATTTATGTCATTTCTTTCATTCATTCTTTCATTCTTATAATATCATATCATTCGAAGCAAAGCAAATATTCAATAGAAATTCTAATACATTGTAATTCTGAAATCTTTGTAATTATGAAATTTTTGTAATTCTGCGATTGTATCGCGTTTTGTAAATAAAAAAATCTTTTATTTCTATAAAAGAAATATTCTGGAAAAATATATAAATTGAATTTTCTCGTTTTTTTGTAATTTTGAAATCTTTGTAGTCCTGCGATTGTATCGCTTTTTGTCAATCAAATCAAAAATCTTTTATTTTCTATAAGTAAAATAAAATGTTCAAGGAAGTGGTACTTAGCTTTCATGTGATTTGTTGTTGCTGTCGTCTCGCGCGAAGTACATGGTTTGCTTGCGAAATTAGCATCCTTGAAATGTATAAATGTCGCACAAAATAAATGTGCGAGAAGCAAGAATTGATCCTGCGACCTTCTGCTTGCATTCATGCCTCTTGACCAACTGTGCTAGTTTTCTTGTATGAGAAATTCCTGTGCAAAGATGACCTTTTTCTCTTGTTTGCGAAGGAATGAAATTCTTTGTAAAAATGGAAGTTCAAAAATACGCAGAAGATGGGATTCAAACTTGCGTCTTCAAGCTCATTGACTACACCCTGAACCATCTGTACTGACCTTCATTTGTGTTAGTTTGGTAAACTTTGCATATCTTATTCTTTTGTAATCGTTCTTTGTATATATTTTGTCTTGTCTTTCTCTTCTTCTCCTGTTGTAGGTGATATTTCTCCATTAGTTACTTACTCTTTTGCTTTCTCTCCCTTAACTTCTCGTGCTTCCTTGATGAACTTTCTTTGCTGAGACTTTTCCTCCCTTATATGTTCATGGTAAAAGTTTATGTGATGATGAAACAAGAGCATCTATTGCATCTTGTTTTGCGTGATTGTTCATGGTAGAAATCTACTGCATTTTGTTTTGCAAAATTCGTATAGCTCATTTGGCTGACTCCTTTTATAAGTTGTCCCTCTTTGCGAGATGAGCTGTTCCGGGTGTTTATTTCGCAAGTTTATTTCTTCGAAAATAATCCTCTTCTTGCCAATTAATCTTTACTGAGATGACGGTGAACTTCGTCTACTGCTTGACCAAGTCATGTTTCTCTTGATGTTTTGCTGGTGATATGGTTGTTTTGGTGCGAGTTAATCTATCTCTGCTCTACTTATTTTCGTTGCGTTTGGCTTGCAACTAGATCCATTTGGACTTGCATGTCCTCTTTAATTGTTTCCATTATTGAGCCATATGATTGTTCAGCTCCATTTCATCTCCTATTGATATATACATGCCCCTGTGAGTACCATTAGTTGTTAATAATTGTCATGTGAAGCCTAATACAAATCATAAAACCCTAATTTGAATTTGCGACATTATCTGATATACTCTACGTAATTTTTAAAGTCAAAGGTGGTAAAAGAAAGAATACGTCCCTCTCAATCGTTCTACTCGTTTCCTTCGGATTTGTGGTTGATATTTTCTAATGAACCAACTACGTATGCAAGTAACTCTAACGATTTGAATGGATTTTCTTCTCTGAATTGATAGATGTTCAGAACTGGATAGGTGATGAAGAAAAGCACTCTAGAGAAGTACACTGATTCGTTGAGTCTGTCTTGTGAAGTAAATTTTGAATATTTTATCTATTTTCTTCGCTGGTTAGTTCCGATTTTATTTTCGCCAAAGTTGTTTGTTGACGAAGAAAGTTTTGCTTCCGAACTTCTGTCTTTGTTCACTGTCCTTCTAGTTTGGATAACATTGCTTGTATCTTTTCGAATTATCTTGTCACTTCGCAGGATCTTATCTCTTCGCAGGATCTTATTTCGCCATTGTGTGTTGATTGCTTTGCCTTTAGCAACGATATACATAGACTAGTAGTTTCTTTTAATCGTAATCTTTTGGAACTGGTTGAGGTTCGTTTTTTGCTGTGTTTTGTGCATTTTTCCCCTGTTAAATAATATCACACAAAGTCACGAAGTTACAGTCTCGCCAAGCAAATATAGATACAATCCTGAATGCTTCATGTTGAATTCTGCTCGAATTGATTTGCCTGGCAATCTAACTTAAGATTTCATCTTCGCGGATTCATTTCAAACTCGTTTCATTTTTACGAAGATGTCATTTTCTCCTCTTCTGAAGCTATTCTTGCGAAAGGAATTTTTATTATTTTGCCAGTGACCATGGTTGGCAATGAAAATCGCTGAAGAGGTTGATCGAGGTGATATTTTCGTGCTCTAGAGGTATGATGATCTCTCATAGGTTTGTAGACTATTCTTCTTGCTTCTCTTTCTTCGTCCCTGCTATTCGATGTAACTCCTGTTCTTTGAAAGCTTGTTTTCAAGATGATGTGATTAATCTCTGCTGCTCTTCTTTAATATTTCTTGTGCGAATTTATAGCACAATACAGTCCTTCTCATGTAGATATAATTGCCCTGTTCGTTCTTTATATGCGATTAGTTAGGTTAGTAATGGGCTGTCGAAGTTGTTTTCTTGGCATACTCTTCTTCTTTTCGCTTGTTAAATTTCTCCGCGTTGCTGACTCGAATGCCCTTTCATATCTCCCTTCACACTATCTCTTGTTCAAGGCTAATTGGTGGCCCATCTCATCTTGCTATTTCTTCGCAGCTTCTTCTTCAAATTTGATCTCCTGTTTACACCTGATATATAAACAAACTACTCCATCTCTTTGTTATGCTCTCATTGTTCTTTCATCTCTGTGATTTCATCATCCTTCTTTTCTTTTGGCCTTTGTCTTCGCACCGCTGATAGGACAACTCCTTTGTATGCAGTTATGAAGTATGTTGTCTTCTCCTTGTTCATTCTTCAATGTCTCTTGTGCGAATTTGCAGCACAGTCCGATCCTCTTCCTTGCTGTGGTTGTTCCTTTTTCATTTTCGTTCAATGTTGGGACTTTGAACCTATCTTTGAAGTCACCTTTGCTTTATTTTACTCTGTCAGAATCCATCCCCTTGTATTCGCAAGTATCAAGTCCATAAGAGGTTAAGTAATATTCTAGATCCTTTTAATTCGTATGACTTCTTCCCTTTATGTTCGCATGGAGCAAGTCCTTAAGTTCGCTGCAAAATAATTCTTCTCTGAAAAATAATTCCTCCCATTCTTTTGTAATTTCCCATCATCAGTCCAACTAGCCTTAGTTGGTCTCCTGTTTCATCATCAGTCCAAGCTTGCCAGATCCGAAAGTTGAACACAAAATCACAAATATGAGGAATCAATTCGGTTTTTCGAACGAGTTGTTGAGGCAGTTTGTTTAGATCTTTCTCCAATTGATGACGCTGGTTCTTTATCTGAAATCATGAGATTTCGTTGTATTTTCCATAGTCGCCCTTAAATCTCATATATCCAGCGTAATCTCTCACCAACAATTGTTAATTTCTTTGATTCTTCTTCAATCAAACAAGCAGGTCCCTATTTCTAGCGCCATTATGTAGTTGCAGGAAATCCCACAACACACCCCCTATAATATCATGATAATAATTTCTATATCTAAAGTTATTTGATATGAAAATAAAGATAAAGATAATGAAAATAGAAAATAAGACACAAGATTTACGTGGTTCGATCAATGTGATCTACATCCACGGGGTTAGGGATCTTCACTATAATTGTTTGTAATTACATATGGATTACAATTGAGACTCCATTAATGAGTATTTGGAGCTCTTGGTTGAAGAAGGAAGAATAAGATAATAATCATCCAGTTCTCCCTTTCTCTCTCATACCTTTCTCTTTATATAGGATTCTACCTAGTGGGTGACAGCTCATATTTCTTTTAATTTCATATTTCCTTTTATTTCCTATTTCCTTTTATTTCTTATCCTCCTGCGATGTTATCGCACAACCTTTTATGAATCTTGCACACTTACAAATACTTGTGCGATATTTGGATCCTACACGTACCTTAGCTACCGGATTTTGAGTTGGTTTTAGTTTCCAAACTCAACAGACTTTTTCGGGTGAAAAAGTTCCGCCAGTACGCGTACCTAAGGTAACTGTTTTTTGAGCTCGTAAACTTCAAACTCAGTAGAATTTCACGGACGTGAATTTCCGCCAGTACGCGTACGGGTACGCCTACCCAACCTGTCTCCTTCACCAATACCACATGCACACATATGCACACACTTGGTTTCCTGCACATGGATTTATACACTAATGTGCGAATGCACTATATGCTTACATCCATAGGTGGTTACATATTCTCAACTCTACATTTCAATCGTTGAAACCTTCTTCTATAATGTTATAACAGTCGTTAGACATAAAGAATCGACTATCGTCATCAAAGCTATTTTCAAGATTGAAACGTCATCATGACTTTCGTCACGGGTAAAGATGAAGATGGTTAAAGCAAAAGCTTACCAATACGTATTTCGAGAAAAAGATAGGCGAGTAAACTCAGCTCGAAATAGCAAATGTGTATGTATGAAACCTATCATACTTATATGACTTTTGTCTCAAGAGTAGGAGATAGAGTAGATAGACTTTTGAGTGACAAGATGAGTTCAAGTCTCCACATACCTTTTGGTCGGATGAAGTTCCACTGGTTCCTTGAGTAGTTCTTCGTCTTTGCAAGATAATCGCCATGGAGTCTGGAGATCAACTATTCCTAACTATCCTAGACCGAGACTTAGTCATAAGTATACTAGAAATCAAGACATATAGTTTTGATCACTAATATTGACAAACATGCTTGAGATAGCAACGCATGCGAGTTCGACCGAGCAATGCTCTAACAATCTCCCCTTTGTCAATTTTAGTGACAAAACTATCAATACATATGGATTACAAAATAAATAAAACTTTGTGACTTCTCGTCTACATGCTTGATCTTCTTGGTGCTTCAACGTGACTTGAAAACTTCGTCTTTTCCAAGTACTCCCATGATTCCATAGATGTTCAATTCAGCATCATAGTTGTTGAAGTTCCGTAGCCATAACAATGAGAAAACAAAAGCTCTCGATCATTGTTATATAGTGTCATAGTTCTCATTACACAACATCAAAGTTCTCATATCACAACTTCGACAACAATACTATGGTGATATGTATCACTCCCCCTTAGTCAATAGTTTCGTCTCAACATGAAAACCACTCCCCTTACATAATGACCCGTAAAGCACGTAAATCGTATGTATTTGTAGTGTGAACTACACATTAATTCTCCCCATTTTTGTCAATAAAATTGGCAAAGGTACGAAAACGGGATCCTAATGAAATTCACACGAAGACGCTTCAAGACCAAAGAAAAGTACATACCAACTTGTTTAGATGCAATCATAAAGCCGAGGGTAAATGCATTCATCAAGGAGTTTATAAAGATACAAGATAACCCCTAAATAATTCCACAGCCGCACTCCCCACAAAGATATGGAAATTAAGCGCAAGTTCAAAAGAACTCTCCCCCATTTGATGTCATTCCCAAGAGAACAACAAGAGCGACCTTACTTTTACAAGAAAATAAGGATTTTATTGGACACCAAAAACCATAAAAATGATTTTCTGTACCAAATTCTCAATTAAACTAACCACAAGAGAACCCATGATTAATTTAATCGGAATACACAACCAAAGTAACCACAAACGAATCTATGATTAGTATAGTTGGAAATGCTCGACATAAGAGAGATTACGGAGCTACGACTAAGTTCACCATAAAAGAATGATTAACTCAATCGTCTTATGCTCAACACAAGAAAAACTTATGGAGCATTGCAACATGCACATAAAATATGGATCAGAGAATGATCAATACTGCGGCTTATACAAGGATTCATTTTATTTTCCATCACTATTTGCACAATGACATATAATAGACATAATCCTTGTAAACAAAAGATTTAACCTATGTTCCATCAATAATTGACATAATAGGCTTAACTTTTGTTTGTCAAAAGTTCATCGATCTTGTATCAATACTCGCATATCGACATATAAAAGAGATAACTTTTGACATCATATGGGACAATAATAGTCTACGAACGCAAACACACATATCCCATAACATATTGCAATATATAAAACCATAAAGATTAATACTGCAAAAATCATCTTCCAAACAATTTTTAGAATTTAAATAAATAAACCTAAAAAATAAAGATGAAAAAATGATGGACATAACTATGTGTACTCACAATAATGGCTATTCCAAACTCTAGTTACTCTTCTAAACAAAACAAGAAAAATAGAAGATTTACTAGGCATCATAGAGCTTTCTCAAGGTCTCTACTGAGAATTCCTTCTCATTATTGAAAAACCCATTGATTATGGGATCGTTCAATTCCTCCAAATCTTTAGAAATATCTGTCAACTTATTAAGTTCTCTTTTTAATTCACGCAAGAGATAACATTCGTTCATAGTGAATTAACTCTTCTAAAGACGAAACAGTTTGAGATTTTAAACTGTTTCTTTTGTTGATAAATTCTTTCACCAAGCCCCTGAAGTTATCATCAAGCTGATAAAAAGACATGAACCAATTAGAGGAAGAACCAACTCCATTATTTGTAGCCTTAACTTTCTTCACTTTTGAGGAAGAAATTCCTTTACGTAGATACTCGTTAGCTGCTTCGACTGCATCCCTGCTTGTTGAGCCTCTAGTTATAGGAGCCATGAAACTGTATCTTTTTAGAGAAGAAGGAAGTCTACAAACGATTTTATAAAAAGATTAATGAACGTCTAAACCCTAGAGGAACATGTCTTCTATAGCTTGATGATCCATTATATATATTGATAGAAGATAATAAATAAAGTACTTGAGCCAAGAGACCGTTCGAACACCCATCAGATGGGAGATCCATAAGGACCTATCCAAAACGACTATTTGTGAAGATAGTCTGCACAATACCCATGCATCTTACCTCTAGGGACTCAAGCGACGAAGAAGAATTAAAATAGAAACGATAGAAAGGAAATACTCATGTAAGAATGTTTGACTGACAATCCATCTAAGAACGATAAGAAATTAGCTAGATAATCAGAGACACTTTGCCAAAAGTATACCTATTCAATTCTCACACTACTAGGATTTTTGTAGGTGAGACTTCATCCTTGTGATTAATTTACACAAGTATGAGCCTCAGCTCATTAAATGAACATTGTCTTTGTTTTTCCTTCTTTCTTCGATTGACACTCATTCCGGACGAGTAAGACACAACTCGTTTAGCATATCCGTCAGAGGTCCCTTTTTGAGGACTAAATCTAGGACCTCTTGCAACTGGTTCAAGAGGACCAGGATAGAGAGGGATCCATTTTCTAGACTTAGAAACAGTCTTATAAACACAGGGAATGCTTTTATCAGTAGCACGAGAGTTTTTACCACTAGAAAGCACTTGAACCTTGTGACGACTTCTAGGAAAGAGATCATATTTATAATGTTTCTGGTTTTCTGTGGGCATGTGATTCAATGCAGTAGTCGACCAACTATTTGTTTCATTGACAGTGGAAAGAAGCAAATTATGAAGTTTAGAAATTTGTTTTTTCCTAGCAAAACAATGGATAGCATAGTGATTCTTTTTCCCACAGAATGTACAAGTTCGTGGAGGATAATTGTTGAAAGGCATCTGTTTCAAACCCATATCCCATTTGGAAGTTTTCCGAATATGTTTTGTAGGAACTTCCTTTGGTGAGTTTTTCTTCATGTCAGGTAACTTATATTGAGACTCAGCACGTGACACAGAAGAATTTCTCTTTACAGTGTTTTCCTTAGTCAAGGAAAGAAAACTGTTTTTGGGCTAGGTGAAGTGATGCAGCAATATTCTCTGTTTCAACATGAAGGTTGTTCAAATCAGAGAAGTGTGTCTCAATTAAACGTTTTTCTCTAATTGTTCCCTCTTTAACACACTACACCATTTTAAGGATATAGCAACCCAGAGTAGCAACAGCAGTAGCGCCATTGCTAAATTTCCGTTGCCATATTTTCGCAACGACGGATTTCTGTTTCGAATAGCAACGACATCATATATTCAGTTGCGAATAGCAACGACAGGGTGTTCATGCATGCGAAGCACGCGTGTGTTCGGGAACACTTTGACATTTTTTTACGCCCAAGTCAAAGTTTGGTCACTCCACTCCTTTATTTTTCCACCCTTTCAGTCTTATCTACTACTCCCCCAGCCAAAGATTATACTTGGAATTTTCTCAAGCCATTTTCATTTTTCATCACCCTCTTTTTTTTTTCTGCTCCCTAAGATATTTTCTCCCCTTGATATCAACTGAAGATTCAGTTCATGTCTCGATCTAAAATCGATCTTCAGTTGCAGTCTTGTATTCGATCTGGTAAGTATTTATCAGTATTAGTTTTTCGATTTCAGTTAATCGATTCTAGGGTTTCACGATTTTAGGGAATTTGATTTCAGGTCAGTTTTTTTCTTTTCTGTTTTTCATTTTAGTCTATCGATTTTAGGGTTCATCTCTGAATCTTTTTTTCAATTTTAGGGATTTTGATTTTAGTTTTTCAATTTCAGTTTATCGATTTTAGGGTTTCATCTGAACTATGTTGTTTCCGATTTCTTCTTTCTCGATTTAAAGGTTTCATATGTGAATCTAACACGATTTTATTTTCTCCATTTTAGGATTTGTCAAGGTTGAAGAGGTGAACTACTTTGAAGAAAGAACTTTGAAGAACTCAAGAACATAGAAGGTATAAGTTTAATTTATTGTTTTATGTTAAGCTGTTTTAGGGGTTTTGATATATTTGCAGTTTAGGGTTTAATTTCTGTTTTATGGTTTGCTGTAGTTATATGATTACTATTTCTATGAACTAGTAGTGAAGTTGTTTTAATTGTACTTCAATATTGTTTTTCTGAAGTTGTTTTGATTTTGGATGATAATAGCATTCTGAGATTTGGGTGTTTGCTGAACATGATAATAGAACATGATAAATAGTCCTAGTGGTGATTCTGAAAAGCTACTTGTATCTCATTCTCTCTTCGTTGAGTGGATGTTTCTCTCTTGTGACAAATGAGGAAGAGTTTGCTTCCCAATCTACATTGCCGAATGAATTTGCATCCTTACCTACCATCGAAAAGGCATGGGTCTTTAAATCGGAGAACGGTAACAAAGTCACTTCTCCGTCGCCATCGGTGTGATATAACTCTTGTAGCTGCACATTTTATCTTAGTAATACTATTTGTTTGTACTGCAGGAGGTAGTTCTCGGGCAATGTTTTCGATAAGCCAACCAAATCTCTTAGGACACAGTAAACGGACTCTTATTCTATCACCTCATATTGCAAAACAAAGTGACGGGTCTGCCAACTTTCAATGGGTGTCATTCCCTGTTGAAATGTCAGGTGTATCAGCAATTGTTCCATCACCGTCAGGACAGAAAATGCTTGTCACACGGAATCAGGAAAATGATAGTCCAACACATTTTGAAATCTGGGGACCATCTCAGGTGGACAAGGAAATACATGTCCCAAAATCGGTTCATGGCTCAGTATATACCGATGGATGGTAGTTGCTAGCGTCGGTTTTTATGTTTATGAGTGGTGTTTTAGTGAGAATTTGAAAGAAAACATTGTGATTTATTTCTTGTTTGCTTCATAGGTTTGAGGGAATTTCATCGAGCTCGGATGAAACTCTCATCGCTAATGTTTGCTGAGGATCCATGTCCATCCAAGCCAGTGTTTGATGGACTCGGCTACAAGAAAAGAGGTTCTACGGAGAAGGACTGCAATAGCTGGAAAGGGCAAGGAGATTTAGAAGAGGACTGGGGTGAAGCCTATTCGGGGAAAAGGCGTTCAGGACTATTTTCGTCAATATTGTCAGGTCCGTCATCTTTCTTGTCAACGCTTTAACTTGTCATTACATACATGTTTGGTTATGATGAAATTCATGTTTTCCTGATTTCAGTGGAGATGTACATGTTGTGGGTGGAATTTCCAAGTCATTAAGTGTAGGACAAGTTGTATGGGCGCCTAAGAATGATGATTTGAACCAGTATTTAGTTTTTGTGGGGTGGCCATCAGACCGTGGATATGAAAATATTGTGAGAAAGCTTGGAATGAAACACGGTTATAATATGCCATGCGCTCTATACACAGTTAAAGCATCAGTTCACAAATCAGAAACTGATAAACTTGAAACCAAGTAGGTTCCAATTTCTATCTAGATATTTTTCATCCGTCATGGTTCTAGTTTTAAGTTAGTTGGCCTGTTGGTGTTTAGATTGTGATCATAAGCTTATTATGTTCCAGAGGTGACAGAACTGAAGATAAGACTGCAGCCGTCAATCTTACTCAAGACATGAGTAGTGCATTCCTTCCCCGATTCAGGTGCACTATATGATGAGCTCCAATGATTGTTTTGTTACTGTCCAACTTAATTTGGTACATTAAGAAAATAACTGTTGGACATCGAAACGACTTTGAAAGCGCTGAGGGGTATATATTTTGTTTACAGCCCAGATGGGAAGTCTCTTGTTTTTTTGTCTGTAAAAAGTGCTGTGGACACTGGGACACATTCTTGTTTACTCCCTCAAAAATTCAATTGGACATTAGAGAAATGATTTTTTCTTCTTTTCTGTTTCTCTTTCAAGTGTCTAGCAGTCCAGTAGAGCCTCCTGAGATCAAGTATGGATACTCTACTGAGAGGAAAGAATGGAATTGGCTAGATATGTCAAGTCCTGTTTCCAATTACTCTATGAAGGTTTTGCGACATCCATTTGCATGCTTCTATTATGATAAACGTACTACCACCTAATTTTGTTTCCTTCTTTAGTTGACATACCTCTGATTCCACAAAATATGGTACAGGTTAGATCTATGCTTTGATCTCTCCAGTTCAGTATAATGAAGATTCCGGTTCACGATGCTTCTGTAGACCTTCCAGACGGTAATTTATTGGCATTCACTAACACTAAATAATGTAACTCAGATATTTTCACATATGCAAGAAAGATACTTTAAGTGTTAATATGTTTTGTTGCAGCAGATGGAAGTAGCATCTATATTCATAAATGTATTCAATTCATTTCAGGTGCCAGGACACCCTATGAATCCATATGTGTTTCTTCTAAAACCAGGAAAAGTGGTGCATGTGATCTATTGATTGTAATCCTTCATGGTGGACCGCATTCTATCTTGTTGACTAACTTCAATAAAAATTACCCGTTCCTGTCTACATTGGGTTACAGCTTGCTCATAGTTAATTATAGGTGATCCCAAAAAAATTCTTTCCACCGTTACTCTGAGGTTAGGCGAGATATCCACTCCCCTCGTGTATCCTCTTTATCTTGGTTCTCTTACTGAGTAGCTGGTAATTATTCAGAGGTTCATTGGGATTTGGGGAGGAGGCATTACAGTCGCTGCCAGGAAAAATTGGATCGCAAACGTTTACTTACATGTCTTGGATATGTTTTCTGGTTTGGATATTAAAGGGTTTTTTTTCTTTCCCATTATTCATTACGTAATAACAGATTTCTTAATGTGGACAGGATGTCAATGAGCAGTACTGAAACATCAAATTGGTTATTATGCAGGTATTTGGGCTTAAGTCAAAAAGCAGTACTCTGGTGATATTTTAGAAGCAGTTGAATCTTTGCCGAGGAGATTGGTTAAGCAAGCCAGCGGAGTCTGGTGATACTTATGGTGATATTTAGTCTTTATTTCCCTATTTTTCAATGCCTCTGTCAGTTGACACAAACTAGGTTACCCATCCATTTATAAACATCAGCACAGATCGAATATTGTATGTCAGTCACAACATACATAAGTTTACTTGTGTACATTTGTATCATAGATCGAATATTGTATGTCAGACTAATCACAACATACATAAGTTTACTTACATTTGTATCAGTTGAAGAATCCTTTCTTTTATAATAATATTATTATCTAGTGGTGATTCTCAACTACATTTGTATCAGTTTTGTATTGCCATTGTAGTTTGTATATATCTGTGTAGATGTTGAATATGGGGAACTAGGTAATTGCAGGGGGGAAAGTGTGGGGGTAATGAATTTTTACTAGGTCAATAAACATAGACTTGACCTTTTTTTTTGAGGTTGCAAAAAATTAGCAACCTCAGTGCTCTGTTGCTAAATTAGAACCAGAACCAATAAATTAGAACCAGAACTAACAGTATCTAGTTTCAGGTAAGGGTAATCCTGTAATTAGCAACAGAGTAGCAACAACAGACTGTTGTTGCTAATAAAAATTTTAGCAACGACAAGCGCCGTTGCGAATCCCCGTTGCTGACCGAGATTCGCAACAAAGCCTATGTTGTTGCGAAAAATTGCGACACAGTGTTTAGCAACGGCAAAAGCCTGACCCTGTTTAGCAACATCTATGGTAGGTTGCTAATACCTTAAAATGGTGTAGTGACAATATTCTCAAGAGTACTAATCTTTTCTTTTTGAAGTATATTTTCTTGAGTGAGTCTTTTGATATTGTTTGAGAAGGATTCAATGATCTTATAGAGTTCACGTTCTCAACTAAGAGACTTCTCAAATTCATCCAAAAGTTGAGAATGATTGTGAAGATCAATCGTCTCAGTTGGATTTTTTTTGATTCTTGTGGTATTCCTTTCTACCTCTGACATCACATCAATTGTCTTATTTCTTTCTCTGGATTCGGAAGAATCAACTAAGGAATTATCCTTTGAGGAAAAAGCAAGACACTTGACATAGTCAAAAGTATGGGAAGCCATAGACGATGCGTAGATAAGAGATACGACTTTGTCCACTGAATCAGATTGCTATAAACACAGACTTGTAAGGTCTTTTAAACGTGTTTTCCTGCTCTGATACCAATTCAAAATGCGGGGGTCTAACAACCTCACCCAATATTTCGATTAGAAATCTGTATGGACTAACTCTAATATACTTTTTAGAAAATCAACTAGAATGTCAGACTCAATCTTAATAAAAATTATATCAAGAAGTTAATATCTCTATTTCTTGATTTAAATCTTACTCAAGCAATCTGCGAGTCTCGATTAAATACAAGAGAGATAAACTTGGATGGTACCAAAGACCAACATCCAAGGATCAATCAATATCCAATCAACAACCAAAGGTTGGATTTCACTATTAATCGATACAACGCACAACCTGTGATATTTCAATTATATAACAAAATATAATGCGGAATAGAAATAACACAGACACCGGAAATTTTGTTAACGAGGAAACCGCAAATGCGGAAAACCCCCGGGACCTAGTCCAGATTGAACACCACATTGTATTAAGCCGCTAAAGACACTAGCCTACTACAAACTAACTTCGGTCTGGACTGTAGTTGAACCCTAATCAATCTCACACTGATTCAAGGTACAGTTGCGCTCCTTACGTCTCTGATCCCAGCAGGATACTACGCACTTGATTCCCTTAGCTGATCTCACCCACAACCAAGAGTTGCTACGACCCAAAGTCGAAGACTTTAGTAAACAAATCTGTATCACACAGAAAAGTCTACGGTAATAGATAAATCCGTCTCCCATGAATACACCTATGAGTTTTGTTTCGTCTTTTGATAAATCAAGGTGAACATGAACCAATCAATAAACTGGTCTTATATTCCCGAAGAATAGCCTAGTATTATTGATCACCTCATAATAATCTTAATCGACGCAGCGAAAAAAGATATTGTGGAATCACAAACGATGAGACGAAGTGTTTGTGATTACTTTTCTATCTTGCCTATCGGAGATATAAAATCTCAAGCCAATTATATCAATTGTACTCGTACGATAGAAGATGCAAGATCAGATCACACAACTACAAGAAAAGTAGTATCAGTCTGGCTTCACAACCCCAATGAAGTCTTTAAGTCATTAACCTGGTTTAGAAGAAGAAACCAAAGGTTAAAGGAGAATTGACTCTAGCTATGCAACTAGTATCACACGTAAGGTGTGGGGATTAGGTTTCCCAGTTGCTAGAGTTCTCCCTTATATAGTTTTCAAATCAGGGTTTGCAATCAATGTTAGCTTGGTAACAAAGCATTCAATATTCACTGTTAGATGAAAACCTGATTAGGTTTCAAGCTAATATTTCTCAACCTTTGGATCGAAAACTTAGCTTGTTACACACAAATGAAATGTCCAATTTTGGGTTTACGAACCGTTCCCAAACATTAACATTTGTGGGTTCAACAATAGTTAACCAAATGGTTAGCCATATAATTACTTTCATATCAACCATATTCTTCTTCACCATAACTAGTTCAAATGACTCAAATGAACTAGTTAGAGAGTTGTTCAATTGCTTAGATCTTATGTAACTACACAAGACACAATCGAAGCAAAAACGGTTTGATTCACTCGAATCGGTTCATGAACTTTATAGCCACGGTTTGCAAAAGCATTCCTTAGTTTAAATAAATATGAGTTCAAGAACAACCGGTTTTAGATATAACCTGCTCAAGTTCGCGGACTTAAGCTCATGGAAGGAGTTCACAAACTCCAGCAGAAATTCTCGGGTCGAGAACTTCCGCCAGTTCGTGGACTTGGCTCACGCCACTTCCATTTCTCTTGATCAACAAAGTTCGCAAACTTTGGTTCAAGGAATAAGGACTTATACATATATGTGTTTCCACAACAATGCTTATATCATACCAATGGTTATGTAATCTGAACTCTCATTTCAATCATTGAAACATTCTTAGAGGACGGATATAGCCGTTATTCACAGACCATTTTTCGTCAGAGCAATTTTCAAAGTGATTGAAACATAACATGACTTTCGTCACTAGGTAAAGATGAATTCGGCTAAAGCGAAAGCTTACCAACACATATTTCGAGAAATAGATAGGCGAGATAAACTCGGCTCGAAATAGCAAATGTGCATAATGGAAGTCTATATATCAAATCGACTTTTGTCTCAAGAGTAGGAGATAAAATAGATAGACTTTTGAGTGACAGATAAGTTCAAGTCTCCACATACCTTTTAGTCGATGAAGATCCACCAGTTCCTTGAGTAGTCCTTCGTCTTATATGATGATTGCCATGGAGTTCTTGAGCTCAATTACACTTTTTATCCTAGTCCGAGACCTTTAGCTATGTAGGATAGAAATCAAGATTTATAGTTTTGATCACTAACATTGACAAACATGCTTGAGATAGCAACGCATGCGAGTTCGACCGTAATGCTCTAACAATCTCCCCCTTTGTCAATTTTAGTGGCAAAACTATTAATACATATGAAATACAAAAAATAAATAAATAAATTTTTGTAGCTCCTATTCCACATGCCTAATCTTCAACATTACTCGAAATCTTCGTCACTTCCAAGTACTCCAATGATCCCAAAGGTTGTAAGTTTAGCATCATCTTTATTGAAAATCCGTAGCTATAACAACAAGAAAACAATAGTTCTCAATCATTGTTATACAATGTCATAGTATCATTACACAACGTCAAAGTTCAATTGTATCACAACTTCAACAACAATACTATGGTGATATGTATCAGTCCCCCTTAGTCAATACTCCATCTCAAATGGAAACCACTCCCCCTTACATAATGATCCGAAAACCATATGTATTTGTAGTGTGAACTACATATTAATTCTCCCCCTTTTTGTCAATAAATTGGCAAAGGTACAAGAACGAGATCCTAATGAAATTTCCGAAAGAGACATTTCTTGACCAAAAGAAAGCAAAAATATCAACTTGTTCTTTAGATGCAATCACAAAGCCGAAGCTAAATGCATTCATCAAGGAGTTTGTAAAGATACAAGATAACCCCTATAATATTCCACAGCCGCACTCCCCACAAAGATATGGCAATTAAGCGCAAGTTCAAAAGAACTCTTCCCCATTAAATGTCATTCCCGAAAGAACAACAAGAGCGACCTTAATTTCGAAAGAAAATAAGGATTTCTTTGGACATAAAAAATCACATACAAGTATGAATTTGAATCTAAAAAGTTCAATTAAATTAACCACGAGAGAACCCATGATTAATTTAATCGACAAATGCTCAAACATAAGTGAACTTATGGAGACTTAAAAAATACAATTAGATTAATCACAAGAAAACCCATAATTAATCTAATTGAAATACACAACCAAATTAATCACAAAAGTAATCAATTTAATTGGTCATGCTCGACATAAGAAAACTTACGGAGGAACAACCAAATAACCAAACAAGATGATTAACTTAGTTGAAAATGCTCGACATAAAGTACCTTACGGAACAACAGCATAGCTAATCAAAAATAATAAACTTGGTTGTTTAATTGTCAACATAAGACACTTTACGGAGCCTCACAGTAATACATAAAATATGGATCAGGGAAGATCAATTACTGCGGAATACACAAGGATTCATTCTATTTTCCCTCACTATTTGCACAATGACATACAATAGATATAATCCTTGCAAACAAAAGATTTTAACCTATCTTCCATCAATAATTGACAATATAGTCTTAACTTTTGTATTTGTCAAAAGTCCATTCATTCTTTCATCAATACATGCATATCGATATACGAAAGACTTTACTTTTGACAAGATATGGCACGGTCAAGTTCACGGACGTAAACACACAAACCCAATAACAATATTGCAATATATAAAACCATAAAGATTAATACTGCAAAAATCATCTTCCAAACAAGTTTAGAATTTAAACCAATAAATCTAAAAACATGAAGATGAAAACGTTGGACATAGCTATGTGTAATCACAATAATAGCTATTCCAAACTCTAGTTATTCTTCTAATAAAATTAAGAAAAATAGAAGATTTACTAGACAAAGAAACTCCTATAGAGAACATGATCTGAAAAACACTAGATCCGGTAAGCAACCAGAGATTGAACATGGACGAGCTCACCAGATGCTTTCGTCAGTTTGTTTTTCAAAAACTCAAGATTTCTTGTTGCAATTCTCAGTTGTTCACGTACGACTTCAAAATCTTGAAGAAGATTTCCTACCAGTTGTGATGATTTTTGAACTGGTAGTTTGTTTTCATAATCAATGGCATGAAGGCATGTTATGAAAACAGGATTCTCATGAAACTCGATAGTCTTCCCTTCTTTGGCTTCGTCATCTTCATTTCCTCCATTCATTGTGCACACCAAATTGGTAAAACCCTTTGACCTTTCAGAACAGTGTAACACGAGATGACACCCAAGTATATAAATACGTTCCATGGAAAACCCTAGGAAACTTGTACACGTTCGTGTGGGCCAGGAGTTCGTGCACTGGTGGTCACGGCCTTAAAATGTGACCAAAAGAAGAATGGAGTTCGAAAGTCATGACAAATAGTTGAGAACCAACTATTTAGAGGAAGTACATGCACACAACAAAAAAATTCTCAAGGACAAAAGATCATGATTATCTACAAGAGAGAAACTGGAGCAAAGCTCAACAGAATTTAAAGATAAAAAAAAAAGGAACAAGAAGAGAAAAAATACAACCTCGACAGCACTTCTCAAGACACACTTCTTGAGAACAATGAGCATCCTTCTTAAATTAAAAGAGGGATGCTGTATTGGGCAGTCATGGTGTATTAGGATGAGCATTTTGCTCATCAATTTTGACTTCTTCCTTTTCTCCTTCAGAAGGATTTAGAGACAAATCACATGACATAGTTAAAGGAGTTTTATTAAGAGAGGAAGTAGGAGTAGCTGAGTGAATCACTTTCCATAATTTTTTGATGCTTTCTGAGACTCGATTATTGATATGTAAGCAATCTGGAGCTGAACTCTTGGAATTGCGGTCTTCTCCAAAGAGAGACAAGAAACTTGACTTTTCTTTCTTTCTCCTATGTCTTTTCCTCCTTTCAGAGTTATTTAAGAAGTCAGTTACTCTTCGACCATTCTTCCTTCTACCATTTTTCGTTTCAAAAGCACAATTAAGAAAAGACTTATCATAGTAGTTTTCTTGATTGTCGAAAGTGCCTTTTACTCCAATAATGTGAGAGAGCGGTTTGATAACTTCTTTAGACGTCCATGCAAGCATGTTGTGAAGTTTTTCTTTCCTTAAACGAAACCGACATCTTCGCTCAGAATGTCCTTTCTTTCCGCAGAAATAGCAGTTAAAGGATTTATTCTTAACCGTTCTCGTGTGAGTATATTCGGAAGAAGTAGACTCCTTGTTTTTAGGTGCATTGCCAGCTGCGAAAGTTTTTTCACATGAAGAATTATCAATAGCCTTAAAAAAGTTGATCTTACTAGTTTTTGGAGCGTCTATTCCTTTATAGCCCAGACCACGTGTATCACGATGTTCTTTACATGCTCCAATCATAGAAGACAATTTTGTAGAGCTAGAATTGAATCTTCTCAGACTTTCTTCCGGTGATTTCACTTTATCAAGAACAACTGCAAGGTCAGTCTCCAAGGATTTTTTTTTGGCAAGAAGACTAAGTTCTTTGTCATCAAAACATTTTTGTTGAGAGTCATATCTTGCTTCAGAGTTTGAAAGTTTCTCTTCCAACAAGAAGTATTTTTGATAAAGATTATCACATTGAAGTGACTTCATATGTAGGTTTTCCTCATAATCCTTGAGGATCTATTCGTTAGAACGATTCGAAAAATAAACACCTGTGTAACATCTTCTCAACTTCTTGTTTTCTCGACAGAGAGGAGTCAGAAGAGGTGAGACATGAGAAGTTGTAATCTTCTTCATATTCCACGAATCCATAAACTTAACATACTCTGAGACTTCCTCATCAACATCTCTATCAATATCCGAATCACCTTCATCAGAAAGTTCATCCAACTGTTCTTCTAGGAGAGTTTCCCAATCAACAGTTTTTACATCAAGAGAATGTTTAGATATTGACTTAGATGTGACAGTTCTCTCAGGTGAATCCAAGATTTTAGAAATATCTGGTAATTTCTGAACTGGTACGTTATTAAAGATAGATTCGTCCATAATCAGATCGCTACAAACACAAACTTGTAAGGTCTTGAACGTGTTTGCCTACTATGATACTAATTGAAAAATCAGGGGTACAACAACCACACCCAACAATTCGATTAGCAATCTGTATGGACAAACTCCAGTATACTTTCTAGAGAATCAACTAGACAGTCAGACTCAATCTAGATAAAAGTATATCAAAGAGTTTATATCTCAATCTCTCGATTTGATCTTTACTCAAGCAAATAGAAATCTGCGAGTCTTTATCAAAAAGAGATAACTTGGATGGTACCAAAGACCAATATCCAAGTGTCAATCAATTTAAATCAACAACCAAAAGGTCATATATTCTAATTGATTGAACAACGCACAACCTGTGATATTTCAATTATATAAACAAATATAATGCGGAATAGAAATAACACAGACACCAGAATTTTGTTAACGAGGAAACCGCAAATGCAGAAAAACCCCGGGACCTAGTCCAGATTGAACACACACTGTATTAAGCCGCTACAAACACTAGCCTACTCCAAATTAACTTCGGTCTGGACTGTAGTTGAACCCCAATCAATCTCACACTGATCCAAGGTACAGTTATGCTCCTACGCCTCTGATCCCAGCAGGATGCTACGTACTTGATTCCCTTAGCTGATCTCACCCACAACTAAGAGTTGCTATGAATCAAAGTCGAAGACTTTAATAAATAAATCTGTATCACACAGAAAAGTCTACGGTAATAGATAAATCCATCTCCCACGAATATACCTATGAGTTTTGTTCCGTCTTTTGATAAATCAAGGTGAACAGGAACCAATCAATAAACCAGTCTTATATTCCCGAAGAACAACCTAGTATTATTGATCACCTCACAATAATCTTAATCAACGCAGCGAAAAAAGATATTGCGGAATCACAAACGATGAGACGAAGTGTTGTGATTACTTTTCTATCTTGCCTATCGGAGATATAAAATCTCAAGCCAATTATTTCAATTGTACTCGTACGATAAAAGATGCAAGATCAGATCACACAACTACAAGAAAAGTAGTATCGATCTGGCTTCACAATCCCAATGAAGTCTTTAAGTCGTTAACCTGGTTTAGAAGAAGAAACCAAAGGTTAAAGGAGAATCGACTCTAGCTATGCAACTAGTATCACACGTAAGGTGTGGGGATTAGGTTTCCCAGTTGCTAGAGTTCTCCCTTATATAGTTTTCAAATCAAGGTTTGCAATCAATGTTAGCTTGGTAACAAATCATTCAACATTCACCGTTAGATGAAAACCTAATTAGATTCAAGCTAATATTTCTCAACTATTGGATCGAAAACTTAGCTTGTTACACACAAAAGAAATGTCCAATTTTGGGTTTACGAACCGTTCCCAAACATTAACATTTGTTGGTTTAACAATAGTTAACCAAATGGTAAGCCATATAATTACTTTCATATCAACCATATTCTTCTTCACCATAACTAGTACAAATGACTCAAATGAACTAGTTAGAGAGTTGTTCAATTGCTTAGATCTTATTTAACTACACAAGACACAATCGAAGCAAAAACAGTTTTATTCACTCGAATCGGTTCATGAACTTTATAGCCACGGTTTGCAAAAGCATTCCTTAGTTTAAATAAATATGAGTTCAAGAACAACCGGTTTTAGATATAACCTGCTCAAGTTCGCGGACTTAAGCTCATGGAAGGAGTTCACAAACTCCAGCAGAAATTCTCGGGTCGAGAACTTCCGCCAGTTCGCGGACTTGGCTTACGCCACTTCCATTTCTCTTGATCAACAAAGCTCGCAAACTTTGGTTCAAGGAATAAGGACTTATACATATATGTGTTTCCACAACAATGCTTATTCATACCAATGATTATGTAATCTAAACTCTCATTTCAATCATTGAAACATTCTCAAAGGACGGATATAGCCGTTATTCACATACCATTTTTCGTCGGAGCAATTTTCAAAGTGATTGAAATATAACATGACTTTCGTCACTAGATAAAGATGAATTCGGCTAAAGCGAAAGCTTACCAACCATATTTCGAGAAATAGATATGCGAGATAAACTCGACTCGAAATAGCAAATGTGCATAATGAAAGTCTATATATCAAAACGACTTTTGTCTCAAGAGTAGGAGATAGAATATATAGATTTTTGAGTGACATATAAGTTCAAGTCTCCACATACCTTTTAGTCGATGAAGATCCAACAGTTCCTTGAGTAGTCCTTCGTCTTGTATGATGATTGCCATGGAGTTCTTGAGCTCAACTACACTTTATATCCTAATCCGAGACCTTTAGCTATGTAGGCTAGAAATCAAGACTTATAGTTTTGATCACTAACATTGACAAACATGCTTTCGATAGCAACGCATGCGAGTTCGACCGAGCAATGCTCTAACATTTGTGACACATTAGCAACCCTCTATTTTTTTTATAGTGCCACCAACTAATTATTTAAAATAAATGGATGAAATGGTTGGAATAATGTTTCACTTCGGTTTTCATAATTTAGTAGTGTTTAATTAAAATTATAGAATTGTAAAAAAGATTAAAAATTAAAAATTGTTGAAAAATACTGTCAGCACATAATGTCACCCCTAGCAGATTCAAATTTAATAAAAGTGAGAAGCAAAAGAATTGATATGTAGGAAAGCAATTCCACTCGAATTGTATGCTCCAAATCAATGAATATCAATCTCTCCACATTACATTTTAAATTGAAGTTTACCCGTCTACAAACGAACTTTTCCTATTGGAATACCATGAGTCTTGAAATTAAAATGTCAAGCCGGGAATTAACCTAACAAGACAAACGATCCATTATAAACTTAACATTCCTAGTAATACCTTGCAAATCTTGGAGAATGTATGATGCATGCATATACTTTATTTCTCTCCACTGGCTGAGAATATGAGACCCACCTTGGTTGGACTTAATGATTAATCTAACAAAATAAAAACATAGGCGCAATTAGGATGTGATCATGGTGAGCCTTTGTCTTTGAACAATGTTTGTGCTGCTCTATGTCTAGTTTTGTCAACAATGTTGAACAAACAACATGTTAAGGGCAGTGGCTCATATCCACTTGTTTGCGCTGACGTTGACAAAACTGGTATATACCGTGTAGAAATAGCATTGGCCTATAATAGTAGAAGAGATATAAGTAGTACTTACAAAACAAATAACATTGGCCTATAATAGTAGAAGAGATATAAATAGCACTTACAAAACCATGGGCGTTCAGTGAACTTGGTATTGACCTTTACAATTTCATCAGAAACAGAGGTGCCGATGTCACTTGTTTCCTTCACCCTCTCCACTGCTTCAAATCCATTCTCTTTGTTACTGCATCACCAGTTTCAGGTAGCTCCACATACACTAACCTCTCCCAAGTGATCCTAACAATGCCAAGCCATCCACTAAAGCGATTTTTAACAAAAATTCTTATGGGATTTGGACATTGGTCTATTTTGTACATATCTCATTAAGCACATGTCCTGTTCCACTGACATTAAACCCTTTTTGTCGAGTAATACAGAGGCATGCACCGTTTTGCATAGTCTGTTGTAAGTTTAATAGCTAGATAATGAAGGCATAGATGTACATAAGCACCTGAGTATGGTTGTAATGCACTGTAATTAAACATCTGTGTAAGCTCATAGGTGTTCGTACTTCTTTGCAGTTGTGTGCAAATACTCACTACGGATTGCATGCTTCTACCAAATTTCGAATCTTATGGCTAACCAAAGCTCATTGGTATTCATGCTTCTGTGGGAGCACATGGGAGAGTTTGAGCATGAACGCTTGGTGAGTGCATTGGAACTTTAGTTTTCTCCAATTCTTAAACAAATTGCACCCATAAAAGCTATAAAAACTTTAGATCCTCAGAGTCATGTTTTCTATCAATATATATATATATATATATATATATATATATATTACTTGACTAATGGGTAGAAATTATCACCTAAGTAACCCTTTATTTACTCATGTTCTTTCCTGTGCGAATTGATGATTTTTCTCCTTTGATTGTTACTTACAAAGAGTCTGGTACATCAATACATACATTCCATATATAGTTCACATACATGTATTCCGCAGTTCACACCTGTTTCAATCTTAAGACATATTCAATTAGGCCATAACTTAAAAATAGTCGTTCAACTGCTTTCATTAGTCACCATGCCAAGAAGTCATCCTAGGAGAAGTTACTAAACTATCTCTACATCATACAAATTTGTCAGTCATTCCCATCCTTTGAGAAATACAAATTATTTATTTTTCAAAACAAATACATGACATTGCATAAGAACAACATGGTCAGTGATGTGATCCCTTACCCAGTTATAGAATGCATATGCTAACTGATCCCCTGAATTCGATTTATCCCCAGTATGTTGTAAAGTCTTGTATAAATGCATAAAAATTATGTGGTTTGGGTCTGTATTCCTTCTTTTCTGTACACATGTATCAAAAATTCAAATAAAACACAAAAGAAAAAAAAAACATCAAAATCAGTTTATCATATAAATCCGAGTCTGCTTTACTCATGGCTTCGAGATTAGCTTCCTCGAAATCGTGAGAACTATGAATAGGCAACCCGTCAAGGCAACAACGTCCTCCAATGTAGGCGAGTCCTCCCCCCATGCAAAAACGAAAGTATGCGCACCACTAACCCACCGATAACAAGCATAATGGAGAGCCTTATTGGATCGGAATATGCTACGATGAGCAGATATCTCCAGGGCTTGCTCTATGTTGAGATCTCCAATCCGAGCGGCGTGCTGGGGTTTTAATATGATATAATGTTTCCAGGTAGCCCACTCGTAACTGACAAGAGTTGTAGAAGCGAACTCTATGGAGCAATCTCGGTAGTCCCCACGCTCAATGCATGGTCGAGGAAAATTCTCAAGAGGGAGTGGAAGTGCAGGAGTTACATGGGGGGCCATTAGGTTTGTGCTCTGATCAATAGAGTGAAATCCTATGTCGTCCATTCTAGCAATAAACTTAGTAGGAATTACCAATAGGTATTATTATGGTAGTCTTAGTTAGTAGCAGGTCCACCCACTAAAGCCCAGTAACCAGAGGTCCATAATAAAAAGAAAAAGAGGAAATTGGACCAAAATTTTTATCCCCTGGTCCGGTACACATGCGGGATGTCATAATCCACTTTTAAAAATACCCAAACTACCCATTCCCTGATAATACATATATGTTTCTTAAAAAAAATCACCATTTTTTTCATCTCGTTGCAGAGGCAAATTTTTTTCCGCTCTCCTCCTCTCTTTCTTCATCTTCTCAAATTTTGCTCCTGCTTTTGGATTACGAGCTAGAGTTTTTATGAAGATCTCTTTGAAGATTTACAGGTATGTTATGTTGTTGTTTTTTTTTTCAACTGAATCTGTGAAGATCAGATCGTTTTGATTACGTTTTCACCTTATTCTTTCGGTTTTTGTTTGTTTTTTGCATTTGTTTTGGTTTGTTTTTTATGAATCTTGATCGTAATTATTTAATTGTTTGGCTAGATTATGATGTTTTTAACATATTTGAAATTTCGATTTGATAATCTTGTTGTTTTCGCTTCTTGATTTTATCAAAATCGTGCTTGTTTGTTGTTTCAGGGGTATTATCCAACAGTACATATGTTGAATACTGATACAAATTGCTTTTGATTCTGTTTTGTTCTTAGTTTTATCACTTGTTGTTGTTTGATTCATAAGTACATATCTTCGATACTGAAATAAGACTCTCTCGATTTATGGTCTTCTTCAATATCTCTCGCTTCTACAAAATCAGATGAAAATTTCTTTGTTGCAATGTTTATATTAGGGTTTTCACGATATAATCGTGGTTGTATTTGATTTCGTCTTTTATCTCCGTGTCTAATTTGTTGATTATTTTAGTAGATCTAGATGAATAATCAGATTGTTTGTTCATTTCGTTATTAGATCTGATTATACCAGTTCCATTTTTGTTGGTTTTAGATTTATTTCAGGTTGTTGTTGTGTATGAACCAGCAGTACGTATATCCCGTACTGACAGAAACCTATTCTACTTTTAAGAAGAAGAAGAACAAGATGGTGCATCATTATGATTTACGAGGAGAATATTTGTTTTCTGTTTCCAGGTATGCTTTCTAATCATCTTGTTTGATTATTTTGTTCGGTTTTTCTTCTTTTGATTTGTTTTTTTTATTGTATTATGATAATCAAATCTATTTGATTGACGCTTTTATGGTTTTTAGGTTTTTTACAGTTGTTTTCGTGTATGAATTGACAGTACATATATGGCGTACTGATACAAAACTCTTCTAATTTTGTTTTATTTGAAGTTTTTCCAATTTTTTTGGTTCGATCCATGAGTATGTATGTATAATACTGATAGGAAACTGAGCTAGTTGATTGTCAACAATTGTGATTCTTAGTGATCAGAGAATCAGACAAGTTAACCCATTACACACACCTAATTCCCTTTCCTGCTATGTTTCTTGAAGATTGCAGATTCTGTTGGGGCTTTTCTCATGATGGATATGGCTCACATAAGTGGTCTCGTTGCTGCATTTGTACTTGCCGACCCATTTGAATACTGTAATGTTGTAACAACCACCACTCACCAGGTACACCTAGTCCCATTCATGAAGTCTGCAAGACTGCAACTACTGACACCAACACAAGCATCATTTGTTTTTATTGGTTTAGGTTCAAGGGTCATGTTGTTTACTATGTCTTCTGTTTCAATTTGCAGTCATTACGAGGTCCCAGAGGTGGCATGATTTTCTTCAAGAAAGATCCTGTTCTTTGGGTTGATATGGAATCTGCGATTAACAATGTTGTTTTCCCAGGGTTACAGGTAACTAAAACTGTAGCGGTTATTTGTGATTTATCATTGGTTCAACATTATAACATTTTTTAGGTTTGTTACAGTTGTTTTTCGTGTATGAATTCACAGTACATATATGGCGTACTGATACAAAACTCTTCTAATTTTGTTTTATTTGAAGTTTTTCCAATTTTTTTGGTTCGATCCATGAGTATGTATGTATACTGATAGGAAGTGCTATTTGCTGTGTTTTTGCTCCTTTTTTAGTCTTACCCTTCAGTACTTATGTGAAATACTGTAATATGTCTTTCGATTCTCTTATTTTTCATAAATCTGTCACCTGTTGTTGTCATACTGTTGATTTGTAGTTCATGAATCTTCAGTACACATATCGCATACTCATAGGAAGTGCTCCTTGTTATGTTTGATTCAGTACGTATATGAAATACTGAAATAGATGCTCTTTGTTACGTTTGATTCAGTACTGGAATTGGATATGAAGATGATCTGGAGCTGCAGTTCAGAACTTATTGCAAGAAATGACAGATTTTGAATGATAGGAACATGAGTTGTTGTTGGTTCATATTTGCAAGCTTGTGAAATCGGTGGTGGTCTTGATGAAGTTACAAATTGGTTGTGACGTGTGTTTGAAAGAAGGTGTGCTGCAAATGGATTTGGAGGAACATAGAATGTTGGGTTGCTACATTGTATGATCCTACAATGTATGTGATGTAATACGTTTTCTAATTTATTTATCATTGATTCTTACAGATTTGTACTCTACCTGGAAGCAGTGCAGCAAATATGTACTCGAATTTGTAAGCATTCAGATATATAATCGGATTTGTAAGCAGTACGACAGATATGTACTCAGACAGATATGTACTCAAATTTGTAAGCAGTGTAGCAAATATGTACTCGAATTTTTAAGCAGTGTACCAGATATGTACTCAAATTTGTAAGCAGTGTAGACACACACGTTTGGTAGTAATGGGCATTATGGACATTTCCATGTTTTAATTAATTTTGGACCTCCGGATAAAAAAAAATTCCAGTTGGACCCTACTATAAATAACTATATGGGCCTAGGACCAAACAAGAAATTTTCCATAAACTTATCCTCGAACATGGACCCAGAACTCTCATTGTATTTCTTGGCGTCTGGCCCAAACAAACGAATCCTCCTCATGTCAGCAGAATCCCTTGCCGATAAAGATTTTCCTGCTTCAGAAGTTGGCCTTTCCATCTTAAGAAACCGGGGTCAGGTTTATCACCGAGTCGAAGAAGAAGAAAAGGACCCGGAATCAGGTGTATCACCGAGAACAGAAAGAAGGCTAAGGAAAGAAGAGAGAGAGAAGAGAAGGGAGAAGGGAAAAACACCCAAAAGAAAGAAGCAACAAGAGAAGGAAGAAGGAAGGACGAACTTTATATGAGGAAACAACTGAATACATAACTATGGTGGGAGCATTAACGTATTTAACTGTTACTAGGCCAGATATATGTTTTGGTGTTAATTATGTGTCACAGTTTATGCACTCACCAACAGATATGAACTTACAACTTGTCAAAAGGATTTTGAGGTACTTGAAAGGGACCGTTGGTATGGGTATTACTCTGAAAAAAGGGAGTTTGTGCATCTAAAGGCTTTCACAGACTCAGACTGGGCTGGTTGTCCAGATACTAGGAGATCAACTTCTGGCTATGCAGTTTATCTTGGTCCTAACTTTATTTCCTGGTCTTCAAAGAAACAACCAACTGTTTCTTAATCTTCTGCAGAGGATGAATATAAATGCTTGTCAGTTGCATCTGCTGAGTTACAATGGATTTACTTTCTTTTGGTTGATTTGCATATTAAGTTGGATAGTCCTGCTTTGCTTTTGTGTGACAATACCAATGCTCTGTCTCTCGCTACTAATTCAGTTTTTCATGCCAGGACAAAGCACATAGAAATACAGTATCATACTGTCGGGGAGTTGGTGGAGGAAGGTTTCTTACAACTACAACACATTGCATCTGAAGATCATTTGGCAAACCTCTTTACTAATGGTTTATGTTCACCAATTTTTACAAGATTATTACATCTTTTACTGGGCATTTTCTTCTGTTGTGTCTACATCACCTACTTCAGCATCTACTTCTGTTCAGATTACTGCAGCTGATTAGTTCTTTTCTTTTTCATTACATTGTCCGTTTTCTCTCAATCTGATATTGTGTATGTGTTAACCACTTATGTGTTGAGTCTGTGCCACAGTATTGTCTCAGGTCAATAGTCAATCATTGACCTGACTCTATTATTACAATTTGTCTGTCTGAATAGCCTATTAAAGGCTTTGTAATAACTCTTGTATCGTTAACGTTTTATTCAATAACATTCATAGTTCTCTCAGCACCAAACTTTTTATTGATCACACAAAAAAAAAAAAAGAAAAAAACTTAGCAAGGGGAAGTGATTATTCCGTTAACTTCCATTAAAAAGTTGCAACAGGATTTGCCATTTAGATAGAGATGCTATTAGGTACACCCATCCCTGTAACCCCATGTTCAGAATAGGGTTTCAATAGTTCATATGGAACAACTCCTGCTCCAGCTCTATTCTTCAAATTAAAATCCGCATTTCTACCATCAATTATTCCTTCTAGTTTTTTCAGATCCCCTTGAAATCGTTCAAAGGCTGCCTTAATTTGGGGATCTTCGGCCCACGCTGGTTCCAACTCACCACCTATGTACTCTTCATCTGGCGAGTGGTTGGATAACACATCCAAAACTGCCATCACTGTGGTTGCTTGAACTTGTGTAGGAAAACAGTCCAACAATGTAGACTCGGGCCTTGTCAAGAAACTCTTGTATTCCTCGTCAGTCGGATCTTCGACGGGCATATTTGTTCTCGCAGTTGTGGGTCTGTTCGGGATATAACCCGCATAGTGGTACTGTCCAAAGTTGACGGCTGCATGTTGACCGGATGTCACCCACATTATTGTTGTCAAGATGCCGATAAGGTCATCTTGATTTTTAAGAACTGGCCACCATGGTTCATCTTTCTTATCTTCGTGGCCTTTGGTTCGGACTTCTGTCCACCATGCTTGAAGTTCAGTATCCGATTCAACATCTTCGAGTTTGGGGTAGTAGTGGTTCACGTAGAAGCTGACCCACTCTTTTAAGGCGTCGTATAGGACCAGACCATCATTTGCATATGGGTAGTCTTCGATAATCAATTTTAGACCATGATCAGCTGTTGGATCCTCAACTGCTAAACCCCTGAAGATATCAGATGAGAAAAATTGATGAAATATAATACTCGCATGCTATTAATCAGATTAGGCGGTGCTTTAATAATGAGATGCATAGTAAGTGGGCAATGGAGTACCTTCTTATCAGGTCAGCTGGCAGAGCCTCCTGGTCAAATCGCCATTCCTTACCGTAAATAGCGGAGCTCATGTCTATGCTGTACTTACCAGGAGAGAAGGCACTCTCAATGATCCCAGCTGCATTGATAAGTTTTTGCCGAGCAAGCGCATTGATTTCCATGGTGTATCGAAAATGAGGGAATAACAGTCTATATATTGGATGCATCCCGCTTAGCCGTCTATTTGCTGCAATTATGTAAGGCTCTGTAGCACAATGAGTTCGTAACCTACACAACCAAGATCTCTCTTTAGAATTTGTTACCAACCCCTGACCCGGTCAAACCGAGTTACCTCAAGTACTCGAGTCTCATAAGGAAATTACTAATAAATAAGGTGATTCGGTTTACCAGTGACTGTAAAGTTGGTGATATCCAGAATCATGAGAAGTGACATGTGCTTTAGCCAGTTTCCATAACCAACAACTAGTAGCATTGCATCTGCTCGGTGTGAAGACCTCCCTCCAATAGGGTTTGTCTCCATTTCTTGGTCTAGTCAGTTCGATGGCTATAGGTTTCAATGTGCCATCCTCATCCAGGAAAAATAGAGTTCTTGACCCATATAATGTGGTTCCTGGGAGTTCTCTCACCTTGTTCACATATGGCAAAAACAGATCATGATAGTCTAACTTAAACAGTCTCTTTTTCTTCATTGCCTGCAAAATATCAACAAAACAGCAACATTTCAATCACTTGGTTGTTTCAGTATGTCTTCGTGAAACTGTAAAGGGAGTCTTGATTAAGTAATTACCTCCTGAACGGTCATGATTCCTCGGATTTGACGCTCAACGAGTTCAGTTGTGATCAATGAGTCTTGTGGTGCATATATCTCTGGGTCTAGTTCACTTTTTAATGGCCAATCCTAATGAAATCTTACAAATGTTAGCTCAACTAAGATATAAAGAGTATGCCTATCAAACTTAAGTTAGAATATTTCTTGCACTGGTCATCACCTTGACTAACTGAATACTGCAAGGATTGAGTCCGGCAAGAGTCTGCCGAGAGAATTCTTCGTCTTTCAACCAAGCAAATTTGTCTCCTACGTACATTAAGATTAACCAGTTAAAAATGTTGGAAACCAACCAGAACGGAGCTGTTCCTTCTGAATAGTGAAGATATACATACTGTCTAGCAACTCCGGAGTTTCGAAGAGTAAGAGCTCGTTGGCTTCGTTAGCGACAGCTTTAACAAGTCTTGGTAAAAGTCCTTTGTTAAACCATCCTTCTTTGGCAACTTTTTTCATGTGGATACCTTCGTTGTATAGAGAATCAATTGCTGTGAAGTAAGGGAACCCCTGGTTTTCATCAACCAGTCTAGTCTCTATCTGAGGTATCAACGCACCCAGCACCGAATCCAGAGTCTTAAATTGAAACGTCAGTTGTTTAACCTCTGAAAATGCTTCGTCTCTTGGCACGTAAAAGTCATTGCTAAGTGATTCTGACCGTGGATCTGCATTTCCAAACAGTATTCATTTTTTTCTATCACTCATAAGTTACTGGAGTAAAAACATGATCAAAATAAAATGATGTCATTATGATCTCTGTAGGTGAGGATTGAAAATTTGTGTGGCTCAACTAGCTAGGCCAATCTCCTGCACAGGCAGATATCCTTAACTTTTATCTTTAACTTCTAGTCATCACCGGACATTATGCTGTTTTTTTGTGGTTTTTTTTCCCCATCTGAATTCAGAAGAAACAAAGGAGTAGAAAATCTCTACAGTGATAAATCTACAATTAGAAACGAATATATCTAAACTGATAAATTTAGTATCATAAGCGAACCTTTTTTTGTTGGTGGCCGGCCAGTTCTGCAACGTCTCGGGTAGGGATGGTCAGGACCACCTAAGACAGGACGAGCCAACTCATCAGTTTTGTCCGGATTTCCGAGATCATTGTAAACGTCGTAGTCGTAGATCCTCTCGTATTGGTTTCTCTCCCCTTGGCCATCCCCACGTAACCTGGCAAGCTCGATTTCTCTCAGCTTTTGCAAACCTACAGGCGTCTCTGATGGCAAATATGACTGCAGTAACACAGTCCACAATACCACAACAAAAACATATATAAGAATATCGCCGAACGTATTTATACTCGGAAAGTTTTAACTGGATCGCATGAGCAGCTTTTTTATTCGACAAAATTTTGTGGTCTTTATGTGAAAAAAGGTGAAGTTTAATGATAAGGTTTACCTGGTTGCCAAAAGAAGGTGAACATGCCCAAGAAAACTCAGTTTCTATTTTACTTTTTTTTAGCACTATACTATACAATTATAGGATCACTGTCTTTTACTTATGGGTCATTTTTCTTTTTCTGGCAAAAGGTTTTAGTAAGCAAGGCGAGATCCATGGCACAAGAAAACAAACGACCTAGCAAATAAGACACAAAAAGCATTATGAGCTAGGCGGCCAGACAGTTGGGCATGTTTTATGGAGCTTCTTGGTTCACAATTTCCATAACCATATCACTCCCTCTACCCATTGTCGGCCGTGGCGATGGTTAGGGCCAGAGTGACTACCAGGCGAAAGAAAGGGAGTTTCTCCTGACTAAAACTTGCCCAAACCCCCTCCTAGATGATGATGTTTAAGATTTTTCTTTCTAGGCCTAACTGTTAATCGAATCAACCAGTAAGTGCATAAGCCATAATTATACTTCCTCCGTCCCGTCTCTAAAAGACAGGCAGGTTTGTGTGAAATCATATCATGGAAAATGAAAGGGATATTGAGAGGGAGGAAATATTAGCACCTTGTTAGAGAAGAATATCCTTTTGTCCCGGTTATTGAATTTCGAATGAACCCAAGATTCACAATTAATGTGAAGAGGACCATTAGGGAATCCGTTGAAGACTATGTCTTTGAGAAACATTTCCTTGTGGTGTTGATTCTCAACAAGAACAGCTCCGATCTCTCCAAAATCTTCCGGTACCTCAAATTCACACTCGTAGCTCACTTGTTCACCTTGTTGACCAATCCACTGTGCGAAATCTTTAATTGGCTCTTTCTCCTCTCCAGACTCTGCAGCAAATCATATTTCATGCAAAACAAATGTAAGTTATAATTAATACAAATCAACGTTATATATAAATATGTGTCAAAATAGCCATCAAGTGACCAACGTATGGGTCGCCAAGTGAATAGAAAAAGTGCAGAAGATAGCTGAGGACTAAACCCAGCCCCCTTAAACATCAATATTTGTATTTGGTACTAGCTAGCTAGCTATTATTTATTTATTTATTTATTAGTTTTTCTTCTGTTTACTTTTTTTAAGAAGACTTACTAGGATCAAGTTCTGAGCTCACAAGCTCGATGAGCAAAGTTCTTTTAGCTAAATCAGTAAGATCATCAAGAGCTCGATTAAGCCCAAGATGCGACAAAGCCCCAGCAATAGTTAGTCTTGTGGTTACTATTCCCTTCACCTTAACAAACTTCTCTGTGGATGTTGTCGTGGATATTTCAGCCGAAGCTCTGATGTTATTTGACATGGTTTTAAGACGACCCCCACTAATTTTACGACCATAAATCGACCATGGTCTAAGTGGAATAGATGAAGAACTTCCATGATGAGATGGTGATGACAGGAAGGAGGATTTGTTCAAGAGAAAAACAGACGATGAAGAACTTCCATGATGGGATGAGTTAACAGTTTGGAGAAGTTTAGAGTTCAGCATTCTTTCTCTCCGTCAGTCTGCCTCTCTCACTCTCTCTCTCTGAACGGGATGAGATTACAGATGAAATGCATGTTTTTATAGAGGAAAATGTGTGGCAAAGTACGTAGGGATGATGATGATAACATTAATCTTTTTACCAAGATGTGTGTGTATAGGAATTTACAGATGGACTTGGTGAGCGACGTTTGCTTAATTTTTCAAACTTTTCATTCTCATTATGGTCCCCCGTATCCATGAAAAAAACGCGGGTTATTATTTTGATATTTGATTGTAAATAAGCACTTTCTTATTGATCTACAACAGGTTATACTAGATTCTCTGTGTGAGTATAACCATGTTATCCTCCCTCGTCATAAAATGAACACACAAAATACATGTATCCGTACTCCTTGGGTCCCCCGTAAAATTGTTTTTATTTTATAAATATCTATTAAAATCTGCGGTCATCCAACTCAAAACCAATTGACAATGAGTGGAGAGGCCCTAATAGATTATAAATTGCAGGATCCTAAATAACCCAACCATATGGGACTAATAATCTCAACACGCCCCCTCACGTATAGCCTCGGCGGGTCTTACAAACACGTGGACAATTAAATCGGGTGACGCAGAATAAAGATGCGGTCAACTGACTCGACACAAATAGCCTGCTCTGATACCATAATAAAGTCTGCGGGCATCCAACTCAAAACCAATTGGCAATGAGTGGAGCGGCCCTTCCATATTATATTTTAAGTTAATTAAGCGGATTATAGCGATGTGGGACTATTGTCCTTTCACACGTCCCCTCACGTGTAAGGCTGACTGGGGCCTCACACGTGGACCTACGTACGAGTTTACCAGTCCATCGGTAAACAAGTGTACACAGGTGAGTGACTAAATCAGGGGGTAACACCTCGACCAGTATCGGCACTGGCCTACACCCCGGGTTTACAAGTGACAAATCGGTCACGGTAATAATAATGGCCAAAATCGGGCCTACACCCGGCGTACGCAAGTCTGGGTCTGAGGCTTAGCTCTGATACCATATTAAAGTCTGCGGGCATCCAACTAAAAACCATTTGGCAATGAATGGAGAGGCCCAAATAGATTATAAACCGCAGGATCTTAAATAACCCAACCATGTGGGACTAATAATCTCAACACGCCCCTCACGTGTAGCCTCGGCGGGTCTTACAAACACGTGGACAATTGAATCGGGTGACGCGGAGTAAAGGTGCGGTCAACTGACTCGACACAAGTAGCCTGCCCTGATAACATGTTAAAGTCTGCAGGCATCCAACTCAAAACCAATTAATAATGAGTGGAACGACCCTTCTATATTATATTTTAAGTTAATTAAGCGGATTATAGCGATGTGGGACTATTGTCCTTTCGCAATATCCATCACTTTTTTGGTAAAAATAATCAGTAAACGCAACCTCTTTGCTGCTGGTAATTAAATCCCAGATTTACGTGATTTTGCTTTGGTCTTGGATTCTATCTGTAATGATGAGTTCCCTGCCATGCATCATTCAAAGCCGGAAACTTGCTCTAGTAAAAAGCATCATTCAGATCATACCAGCGTTTTACTTCTCTTTTATCTTAGCTCCGGCAAGCTATCGTCAAAAGATAAAAGAAAACCATTTCATGTTTCCTTTGGAATGACGTGGAGAATGGGAAAAGCATTATAGGTTTGGGTGACAAAAGGTGTGTAAGTCTCTGGGAAAACGCATAAAACGTTTAAAAGTCCTAAGCCTAATTAGCAATTCGGGATTCGGCAAACATACGGAACGGCAAATGTACGAGTATTATACGGTTTTGTAAAACCCAAATTCGGTCCAAAGTTCGGCCAACGGAACGTGATTCGTCAGTAATTCGGAACGGCATACGTACGTGTATAATTCGATTTATAAACGTGAGTTCGGATCTGAAAATTCGGTCTATATATAATAAATAATTAGTATTTATAAGGTCATAGACTAATTTTTATGCATACATGTGAGTTATTTAAAAAAAAAAAACTTAATATGATGATATTAATAATATATACAACATTAGTCATCAAAGAGGACGTGGTATAATGATTTAGAATCTAGATCTCTCTCACCTTCACCTTCAAATCTCTTCTGTCATTTTTGTTTCATAAAAATTACAACAACGTCTAATATTGGGCCGTGTATGTTTGGGAGGCAGTAAAGCCCAAGAAAATAGGGCCTTTGAAAACATAAAAGCTAAAGAATTTCTGGCGAATTAAGCGGACGTATCATTCGAGATACGTAAAGTTCGTGAACGATTCGCGAATAATCCGAGAAATACCACATAATACGCGTATTGGGTTCGGAGTTGCAAACGTACACGAATAAAACGATAAAATTCGCGATAAGGAAAAATTCGTGAATGATTCGTGAATCATTCGAACTTACTGACTAGGGTCCTAAGATCAAGCTACTCCACATTTGTGGAAATCAACAAATTGTACTGTAAGGGAGAGTTCAATCATTCGGGTCTTGTCGGACGCCGTGTGCGTCTTATGCATTGAGGTGTCGGACTTTTTGTACCTTGTACAGGAAGAACGCAAATTAGAAATTTGGTTTTATTTAACCAACAGGAAAGCAGGCATCTTTTCTCTGTTAAGTTTCAGTCGTTTGAGTCTGCGACTCTGCATTCAGCACAAAAGTTCACTAGGAGCATACTCTAAATTTGAAAATTATTACTCCTACACAACAGTATTGATTAGCATCCCCACGTTGACAGAATTGATTAGCATCCTCTTTAAGTGGGAAATGTATGGATGTTATCAAAGCAAAAGGAAATATCGATCAAGGGATAGTTCGTTTGATGAGAGACGTAACAGGTAACAAGATTTGGTAAGTAGTTACATCAATCACTATTGAGAAAAAAGTTTGTGCCAGAGAAGATATAAAAAATCTTAACATATATTACTATTTTTGTAATAGTAGATTGTACTATTGATTAAGAAATAATTGGCCAACCGACCTCTGGGCAGAAGGGAGAGAGTCTCTTCTATGAAGACTATTTATGTAATATGAAGCATAAAATATGAAAAATGATTTGGTGGTAGTCTTTGGGGTCTGGAAAACCTAAAATGCTCATTTCTTTTAATTCAATTATTATAACTCCTTATTATCCTCTTTTTTAAGGGTATAATTAGCAAGCAAACTAAAATATAACATATCTAAAAATTTGTTCTTTGAAATTTTACAAATTTTAAAGAGATCTACACAACGAGTACAAACAATAATATCAAATTTACAATTTTTACGAAGAAAAAAAAATCAGAGGTGTTTATCCTTTTAGGCACAATTTTCGAGAATTGAATGCATAGCCATTATGCAAACCATCACAACGGATGCATAACACATTATGCAGCCATATCATGGTTTATGCATCAACCAATTTTCGATTGCAACTAATAAAACGATGTACTCGCTCTGATTTAGGAAAAGTGATACTTTCACTATAAGCACAATTTTCGAAAATTGAACGCATAACAATTTTTCAAACCACCACAAAGGATGTATAACACATTATACAGCCATATTTTGCATCAACTAATTTTCCGTTTCAGGGAAAGTGATACTTTTACTCCGTTCCAGGAAAGTGACACTTTCACTCCGTTTTAGGAAAAGTGATACCTTCATTTTTCTTTTCAATTTGAAATGTTTTTAGGCAAATGAAACTGTGAAAGTGTCTTTTTTTCTGAAACAGAGGTATTACATGCCTAAAAATATCATTCCAAAAAACGAAAAAAACGTTGATTGTGAAAATCAAGAAAGATGATACTTTCACGTAAAAGGACTACACCGCTAATGTATAAAGCGTTATGCAACCAGCGGTGCTTCGTTTTTCTTCGATCGGCCCTCCCCACTTTGGCAGCGGTGTTCTAGTTAAAGTTAGGAGGAATATATCTCTTGTATCTTCGGTTAACTTAGAACAAATGAAATCAGGAGCATACTCCTGCCAAACTTTAGATAGTCTGAACTTCTTTATAATGCTTAGTCAACATATCTGATTGCTTATTACACAGTTTCATAGAATCAATTCTATCCAAAAAGAGTTCTGGTGGGGCAAAGATTATAATTCGAAAGGGGTGTATATAATAGCATATACCTTTGATCTCTTTGATAATTATAAAACTTGAGTTATGAGTGCGAATGGTTTTTTCTTTTCTGAGGGAAGGAAGAAAAAAGGAATACAAAAAAAGTCTAATGGATTTGATGATTTTCTCAATTTATTTGGAATTATAATACATAAATTCAAATCATTCTTTCTCGAGCCGTACGAGGAGAAAACCTCATATACATTTCTAAGGGGCGTTGTTCATCTACATCTATCCCAATGAGCCATATATTGGATCGTTGCTATTGATGTTCGGTCCTGAAGAGAATGGCATGGACCTACTGCTGCGAACCATTGAGTATGGGAGGCTTAGGTTTCAAATGGGTATACGGTCAAGTTTTCATCCTAGGAAATAATGTTTTACATTTGTTTAAAGGAAATATATTCATGAACTTGTTTCATGAATCAAAAGGGAAATCAATAGGTTTACTAATCCGCCTATTCATTGCATATTCTTTGATAACCAATATGTGAGAGGTTGTAGAACCGATCTTAACTCTGGCTATGTATCTTGGTATAACTGATCACAATACCTAGACTTATGATTTGGTATGACCGATCCTGGTAATTGGTGTAACCGATCCTAAATAATCACCATGAGATGGTATGATCGATCCTTGTAATTGGTGTGACCGATGTGACTACTAATTTTCCCATAGTCTACGTAATGTATACAGTTCGGAAAGTCGAATACTAAGTAGTATTGATGCCTCTGTTGAAATGATAATGCTTAGTTATAAAAGATACTAAAGATCACAATAACAACGAAGAACACAAATGTAATGTAAATGATGCTAAATTATCATGAGACACAAGAGATTACGTGGTTCGACTTTTGTCTACACCCACGGGGTAATGAGTGATTGTTTTTATGAAGTTGTGGTGGTTGCAAAGATCTTAAATGCTTCCCAAAATAATAGATGGAACTCAAGTCGAAGTAAATACTTAAGTTCTAAACATAAAAGTGGTATAAGCTGAAGACTAGATCTTCTCTCCTATCAATTGAATGCCTTTGGTTTGTTGGTGAAGCTTGGTATTTATAGCCCCTTCTTCTCCAGGTATATCTTTGGGTCCGTCGTTCCCTGATATACCTTTCGTACAAATGGTACATTCGTTCACCGCGTGCTTTCTCCAGTCGGACTCTGCCACCTCAACTGACCCACGTTCCTTCGGGAACTTCCCAGCCTCAGTATAGATTGTACCTTCGTTCACCGCTAACTTTGCTAGTCAGAACCTGCCACATCATCTCTCTCCACGTGCTTTGATTATGCGTGTAGATAAGAGATTTGTGCATTTAATGCTGATTAGATATGTCATCTACCTCTGTCCCTTCACCAACTGCCTCCCTCTAGACTAGCCTTTACTTTTCTATCTTGGTCGTCAAGGTATCCCTTCTTGGGATAAGATAAAGTAGATCTACGAAGGTATCTTCTGCTACTAAGGTTTCTCTGCATAGCGAGGGCTACCCAGTTATCTTGTATGCGACCACTGATACCGTGACACGTGCTCCACAGAATATTGGTATTCACAGTTTTCCCATTTTCTTTCATATTCTACAATTTGGTAGGATTGGAAGAAAAAACTTCTGTGACGTCGCCATTTTTGCACGTACCAGTTGGGTGGTCCCCAAATGTTCCTTTCATGCAATAACTTCCCCTTGAATTTCGGGAGATCCAAATTTTCGGATTCTCCAGCCGCTTATAAGAAGAGAATAAAGAAGGAATTTCATTAACTCTTCTTCTCACGAACTGTCGCTCTCTCTCCCTTTCTCAAACATTTCCTTTGTCTTCTTTTCCCTCAACTGCTGCTTTCCTTCTTGGTCTTCATAAGCTTGCATTCGCTTTTCATTAATAAGGTTAGCAAACTTTGATTTCTCAACTTTTACTATTGCTTTTTGTATTCTCCATGCTTCTTTCTTGGCTGTTGATGTTGCCTCTATCTCTGCATGTATCAATTCCCGCTTCTTTATGCTTCCTTTTGTTATTTGAAAGCATGGGTTACTCTCCATTTTATGATTTCTCCCTGTATATGCTATGATTCTTTATTGTCTTCCATTTTGATCATTACGATCAATGATCCTTCGTTTCAATCCATGGAAGAATTATGTTGTTTTCTTTGGTTGGTTTTAGTAAACCCATGCCCAAAGTATGTGCCCCAAACTTTTTTTTTGAGTCGACTGTACTTTTGGTCCGCCATTGTTGATGGATTGTTCTTCCTGCTGATGTTAGGAATCATGAGACTCCCGAAGAAGCCTGTGCGTAGATATCCGAAGCCTAGGTCGTCTACTGAGCCACCTCCGCGGATGGACCATCCTGATGCTACGCCTTCTCCACCCCTCGAGGATACTGAGGTACCTGAGGGACCTGAGGTGGCTGTGGAACCTGAAATAGCTGCAGATGTTGAGGTAGAAGAAGTTGATGTTGAGGATCTTCCTCCTCCCCCTCCTTCTAGCGCCAAACTGTGACTACTAATTTTCCCATAGTCTACGTAATGTATACAGTTCATAGAATCGAATACTAAGTAGTATTGATGCCTCTGTTGAACTGATAATGCTTAGTTATAAAAGATACTCAAGATCACAATAACAACGAAAAACACAAAAGTAATGTAAATGATGCTAAATTATCATGAGACACAAGAGATTACGTGGTTCGACTTTTGTCTACATCCACGGGGTAATGAGTGATTGTTTTTATTAAGTTGTGGTGGTTACAAAGATCTTAAATGCTTCCCAAAATAATAGATGGAACTCAAGTCAAAGTAAATACTTAAGTTCTAAACACTAAAGAGGTATAAGATTAAGATTAGATCTTCTATCCTATCAATTGAATGCCTTTGGTTTATTGGTGAAGCTTGGTATTTATAGCCCCTTCTGCTCCAGGTATATCTTTGCTGTATTTGGGTCCATCGTTCCCTGACATACCTCTCGTACAAATGGTACCTTCGTTCACCGCGTGCTTTCTCCAGTCGGACTCTGCCACCTCAGCTGACCCACGTTCCTTCGGGAACTTCCCAGCCTCAGGACAGATTGTACCTTCGTTCACCGTTAACCTTTGCCAGTCAGAACCTGCCACATCATCTCTCTCCACGTGCTTTGATTATGAGTGTAGATAAGAGATTTGTACATTTAATGCTGATTAGATATGTCATCTACCTCTGTCCCTTAGCCAGCTGCCTCCCTCTAGACTAGGCTTTACTTTTCTATCTTGGCCGTCGAGGTATCCCTTCTTGGGATAAGATAAAGTAGATCTGCGAAGGTATCTTATGCTACTCAGGTTTCTCTGTATAACGAGGGCTACACGGTTATCTTGTATGCGACCACTGAAACCGTGACACGTGCTCCACAGAATATTGGTATTCACAACCGATTATGGTAATTGGTGTGATCGATCCTTGTAATTGGTATGATCGATCCTAGTGACTGGTGTGACCGACCACAAGTAGATACCATGTATAGGTAGAATCGATCCAAACCCATGAATGTGACCTGGTAGGACCGATCACAACTAACCATTGTGACTTGGTATGACCGATCACATAGTAGTCTTGGAAGTTTGGTAGAACCAATTCTAAACTTGTTTGGAAGTGTGGTGGAACCGATTCCAAGATGCAAATCCATGTAGATACGAAATAAGAATTTGCAGTGTAAAGATGTCAACATACTTTGAACATGAGCAGTAACTCTTATCATTTATTATTCAAAGATATTCCTTGGTACTCAAGGCGATCCTGTGCCGAAATAAATTAAAAATCTTTTGATTAAGGTTTTTGGTTTTATATGCTTTAATTACCAGCAATTAATGCATAGCTCTAGAGAATAAAAATTAGTAATCCGCATTTAATAATTGGAGATTTTCTACGAGATATTTTGGAAAATATTGGACCAACATTTATTGGAATTAGGAAAACCGAATTTGGGGATTCATTGCATATTTTGAGAATATTTTAGGTTTTGGAAATTCCTTAGTGTACAAACATTCTTGGTCTATGAATACCTAAGTTTGCATTTTTAGAAAACTATCCTAAGAGCCAGGCAAACTTCATTTCTTGTTTTTTTTGGTGGAGCCGTCTATTCAGAGAGGAAAGTATCCTAGTTAGGTGAAATATCTTACGACCGCTCATTTGAAGACTTTTGTGGGATCAAGAAGCTCTACGAGTACCGTTGGTGGGAAACTAGATAATTGCAGTGTTATTAGTTTTCGATTTGATTTGATTGACTAATGGTAGTTGAAACTTTGATTGCACCTAGTTTGTTTATTCTTGAGAATCTTCTTTTCTGATATAAGATTCACTAAGACTAGATCAAAGTATCGACGGGATATTTAGAACTGTTTTTAGATCTAAAGAAATATTGTAGTAATCCATTGTTAACATACTCCGTTCTGTGTGTGATGGATCACAAGAGGATTCAAGTGTTATTGTGCAGCTATTTGGAGGCAATAGAAGATTTGAAGACGAAGAAGAATTCTTATAGTTTTCGTATCTTGTGGATTTAGTGCACAAACCTTGATCGGCTGGGATCCAACTAGAATCAGTTTATCTTTGATAGATCTGATTGATTAGTTGCGTGAGATCGGCATTCTCTATATTCTCTTTGAGATCTATATCGATTGAGCGCAAATCTATACTTGACTATTTCAGTAGTTATTGGATAGATTGATCTAACCAGATAAAGGAGTTTATTAGATTAAACAGAAGAGCCTTTGTCAACGAATCATTAATATCTTCAAGCAAGATTGATTAGAGTGGTTACCAAACAGATTCTTCCTTTGATGTTTGGAATACGATCCAAAAGACTTTTTATTCACGTGCGTGACTCTAGAGGTCGAAGGCGTAGGGATACTGAGGGTAGTCTGCTTGGTCTCAACTATACGAAGTTGGTATTTGATTTTGTATAGCGGCTTAATTCCGAGAGTATTCAAAACTGGACTAGGACCCGGGGTTTTTCTGCATCTGCAGTTTCCTCGTTAACAAAATCTTGATGTGTCTTTTACTTTGTTTTTTCGCATTATAATTGTTACTATAGTTAAGTAAAATACACAAGTATGTTAACTCCGTAATACTTGATATTGATCTTATAGAGTTTCGGTTATTTTCGAACCTATTATCAAGTACACATTTTGTTGTCGTATCTTCTCTATCTTGTATCTATAGTCAGTTATACAACTGATATTCTTGTTGTACTGTCTCGAACTCGTATCCATATACGATCACACGAAGTGTGAACCTAATTGTTGTATTGTCTCAACTCTATCCATAGACGATCATATTTGGTAGAGGACTTATACGTGGATAAATAAAAGATTGTGGTGTATATTTGGGTACCCTCGTCTTTTCAGGATATGTAGTCGGGGTGGAGAATATGTATGACACACAATGTGTCCATATGGATGGTGTTACCGCAGTAGAGCGGAACTCGATAATGGGAAGAAAATAATCACCGCGGTGAACAACTATGCGTTGAACCTTGTTGAATCAAAAAAGAGTTGGTTCCTTCGGATCGGGGTGCATAAGCCACCCGGGTACAAGAGGGTATGGTAATACAGAAGGGTTAAGAAGGCGAGGTATGAGGATGTCGTCTGTAGGAGGCAAATTTTTTCCATTATGAAGGACCCTCGGTTTCAGGGAACGTTTCAGATTGACGCTCCTCAAAATTTCTTCGATTGTGTAAGAGGCGCCATATGTGGGTCTGGGTAGCAATGGAACCTCTTGATCACCAAGCTTAGCCCCTTCAATTTCTACACTTACTTCATTCTCCAACGCTTCCTCTTCAGACGAGTAACTTCTAGAGTAATTAGTCGACATGACGCGAGTCTGGTAAGTCCAAGACAGAGTAAAAACAATGCAATGAATGGAAATTAAAAGGGGGAACTCATGTATATATATAGGCAACCTCCGGAGGGAGGTGTGACAGTTACAAAAAGGTAAAATAACTGAAATGACGCGTGACATGTCGCGGGAGTGCCAACTGTAACATGAAACGTGGGTGAATGGGGGAAACCTTTCCCCCCACTCCCATAGGTGCTTGTGCAAATGATCGAGTGACTATCGGGTTATTTGAAAATTAACCTAATAGTGAGGGGAATAATTTTGATACATGAAAATGATTACCCCTTAGTAGGGATAGGGAATCCCCAAAGGAGAGGGGAGGCCCATTAGGAAAATAGGAACTTGGGGGGACTAAGGCCCATGTCTAATAGGGTAGGTCTAGGGAATAGAAAGGATAAGGAAGGGATGGTTATGTTAGAAAGAGTGGCAACATTAGTAATAAGAGGGTTCCAGTGACATGTGGCATGATGTCATGAGAAGAAGAAATATCGGGGAAAAGCCTATAAAAGGAGGAATATATTACAATGGTGTAGATGGGGCAAAACGAGTTGCTGGTCTTTAAGGAATTGAGGATACGACCGTGCGGAGGAAATTCCTTGAACCGAGCGAACTGTCTAACCTCACACAGATGCACTGCAAAAAGGGAGTGCTTTGAATTCGAGAGATCAATCTGTATGACTCCGGCCTAAACCAAGACAATGGTCGTCCCAGAGTCAATTCGGTCACAAGAGAGGACGGGTCGATCTGTAGGAGGGAAGCTGAGACATGTGTGAGATCAATGGTGATCGAAATTGTAGGTATGTTGTGTATTCTGCGTGAAGAAATAAGATAAGTTCTGATTGATTGAATTTGCTCTGTTAAGAGTAATTGTTCAGACGCTGAGTTTTTGTTCTCTTGTTTTCTGTTTGACGAAAGATTATTTGTTGTTTCAATCATGATTCATAGACTTATTTATATTGCAAGAATTGTAAATACCTTGATCCCATGAAGTGTGACACTTGCTGGAGTCAAAGAGTGGGAAGTGGAAATCGTGTTAAAACCAGTTGCTCATCGTGCGGAGACTTGGTTGATTTTCCATCCACTACTTTGCTAACTCCTCCAACTGCTTGCACGACTTGCTCACATTCTCATCGTGTATGAACACGTGTTGTAGACCGCTAGACCAAAACCCTAGTTTATATCCCCCATGTGACACGATTGATGTCTCGTGATTTTAGTTAGTCAGTTGCTGACTTGATGAGACGATGAGTCTTTATATTGATGAGTTGAACAAATGATCTGGGACTCATGAATTGAACGTGTCTGTTGAGACAGAGGTATAATTGTCGAATAAATGTTGAGTTAATGGTGAATAAATATTGCTCATTTGATGAATTTTTGAATATTGATAGTTGAACCAATATTCCTTAGTCTGAGTAAATATTACTCGTCTGAGCGAATGTTGCTCGTTTGATGAATTATTGGTAACAGAACCAAATAAAATATTAATTTAAAATACTGGCAACTGAACCGAGTATGATAATTAAAATATTGATCACGGGATCAACTTAAAATTATTAGTGTTTGAATCTGCTCAGAATTATGTTTTGCAGAGCTTTGGATTCGAAACCCTAATTTTGATCAATTGCTGATTAATTGATGATTTATTGAAAATCAACCACGGAGTGAAGGAGGGACCGGCTGGCTACATGGGATGATGAGTCGGCCATGTAACGCCCAGATGCTCGAGTGAGCAAATACCAAAGTCTCTTGAAGACCAGTTGGTGAAAGGATGATTAAATGCTGGTTTAATCATTTATTAAAATAATGATCGTCTGAGCCTTAGGTGATAAAACCTAATTATGAAGAGATGAGGGACCGACCAAGTGGTCATGAAACCGGCCCTGGTTGGTCATGGGACCGACTGACGATCGTTTTATGAAAAGGTACATTATTTATATGTCCCTACTTTTGACACCCAATAAATATATCCTTATACAACAACAAATATTTCCCTACTTTTTAATAACCTTATCCATTTAATATTAGATTACCTTAATACCCTCACCCATATAATATTTTTCTTTATTTCAAAATGGAACAAATTTCTTTCTATACCACTTCACCACCACCACTAGCACCACCACCACCAACATTCAACTACCATTCCACCACCACCGTTCAACAACCACCACCTACCAACCGCCACCACCACTAATATTCCACCACCACTCTTTCGCCACCACCATTACACCACCAACAGTCCTCCACCACCACTAGTCCGTCGCCGCCACCTCCACTAGTCTTCCGGCGCCGCTGCCACCACCGCCACTGTCGCCGCCACCACTGGTTCAGATATTTTTGTATCAACAACAGTAGTTGATCCAAATAAAAATAGAACCAACATTAGAAGTTGATCCAATTTAGGGGATCAACAATGGTAGTTGATCAAAAAAAAAAGGATCAACAGTAGAAGTTGATCCAATTTAGGGGATCAACTACCAATAGGATCAACAATGAAAGTTGATCCATGTAAACGAAGTGAACTTGGCGTGAGTCGAACACACATCATCTGACATGGAGTCAGTCATGGTACCATTGCACCACAAGTTCAACATTGGAAGAAATTTACACGATTTAAACTACAAGCATGATTTAAACTACAAGCATAATTATACTTATCCAAGGAAATATTGTCAACAATATAAGTTGAAAGGATCAACAACATTAGTTGATCCAAAATAAAAAAAGGATCAACAGTAGAAGTTGATCCACTACTATCACCTCCACCACAAGAACATACACCACCACCACCATAGTAACAAACACCAACACTATGTTGGAACATCCACCACCACTGCTGCAAGCGCAAACAACCACCACAACTGCCATCGCTACAACTATACCTTCCACCACCATCAAAAACATGCAAATACAATACAACAATTATAATAGTGTCACTACCACCATCAACAGTAGTTGATCCCATAAAAATTTGGGTCAACAACAGGAGTTGGTCCCATAAATGGATCAACAATCGTAGTTGATCCCATAAAAAATTGGATCAACAATAGGTGTCGATCCCATAAATGGGATCAACAACAGTAGTTGATCCCGTAAAAAATGAAGTAAGTAGGTTTACTAAAAGTAAAATTGTTACACCTGGAACACCACTGTTATCATCATCACCTTCACAACCACCACCACCACAATTATCATCTCCACTACAACATCATCCATCATCATATCAATAACTACCACCACCACAACAATAGCCACCAACTGCAACATCCAAAAAATAAAAAAGTTAATTGTATACCGACATATACAAAGGAAAAACATTAAATACGATCAACGCATTTGTTTCTCAAAGTAGTCAAAAACCCCAATTGAACAAACACCGTTATCATCGATTTTAGGTTCTTCAAACTGAATTCAATATTGAAATCGAAATGAATCTAATATTTCTGATGATCAAGTTTGAGACTTGGAGATTAGATTCTCACTGATTCCTGACTCAATCGATACGAATTAGATGTTGCCGGATCTGATGATAAATTTGTTGGAGGTGGCGGAGCTGGTGAAGGTGTTGGTAGTGATGCATGCGACGTTTTTTTTTGTTTCTCTCTGATTCCTGATTCAATCGATACGAGTCGGGTGCTGCCGGATCTGATGAAAAATTTGATGGAGGTGGCGGAGCTGGTGAAGGTGTTGGTAGTGGTGCAGGCGACGGTGAGGGGTTTTGTTTCTCTCTCAACTTCGAGAGTGTAAAGGAAGAAAGAAAGGCACGAAGAAGAAGAAGAAGGTCCCTAGTGGAATTATAAAAATTATGTTTTTACTAAAAATTTCAATTATGCCATTAGGGACATTTATAAGTTTCTAAAGGATAATTGTGTAGACCCATGAAAAGGAGGGACAATAATTCAATTTCCACTTTATGAAATTCCAAATTGTTTGCAAGAGTTTGAACCTAATGTGAACAAATTAGGTCAAATGACAAAAATATGTGGGACCGGCCTCTTGCAAGCCAAAGAGCTAACCTTGGTCGGTCAAGGTAATATGCTCATGCCACCAAAGTGTTCGTGTCTCAGTCCTGAGAATTTTAATATTTTCTGATGCGCGTTTGAGCAACATTTGAGAAAATATGAAGAAATCAGGGTTTTTCTCAAACTGAGGAACTTCATAAGATGAAGAAAATAATAATAATAAAATAAGGAATTATAAGGTGTGGGATCGGCCATGGGTAAGGCATGGCCGGCCGGCTAATGAGCCCGCTCCCATGACACCTTTCATAATTTTATATTGTTTCATGTTGTGAAGGAAATATCATGAAATTAAGGAGTTTTGTTGAAACGAATGAGTTTCCTTAAAAGTAAGGAGTTTCCATGGGATGAAGGAAACAATAAAATAAGGGACGCAAGATGTGGGACCAGACATGGCTAGGGAATGGTCGGCCAACTAGTGGCCCGGTCCCGTGACACTTTTCCCTATTTTTATATTGTTTCCTTTATGTGAAGGAAATATCATGAAACTGAGGAGTTTCATAAAATGAAGGAAATAATAATAATAATAAAAGAATAAGGAATTAAGGTGTGGGACCGGTCACAACTAGGGCATGGTCGGCCCCGTGACACTTTTCCTAATTTTATATTATTTACTTGATCTGAAGGAAACACCATGAAACCGAGGAGTTTCCTTAAAACGAAGGAGTTTCTATGAGATGAAGGAAACAATTATAATAATAATAATAATAAAATAAGGGGTCGCAAGGTGTGGGACCGTCCATGGCTAGGGCATGGTCGGCCGGCTAGTGGCCCGGTCCCGTGACACTTTTCCCTAATTTTATATTGTTTCCTTGATGTGAAGGAAATATCATGAAACTGAGGAGTTTCATAAAATGAAGGAAATAATAATAATAATAAAACAATAAGGAATTAAGGTGTGGGACCGGTCACAACTAGGGCATTACCGGCCGGCTAGTAGACCCGGTCCCGTGATATTTTTCCTAATTTTATATTATTTCCTTGATATGAAGGAAACACTATGAAGCTGAGGAGTTTCCTTAAAACGAAGGAGTTTGTTCAAATGAAGAGGTTTTCATGAGATCAAGGAAAATAATAAAATAAGATAAAATATGGGAAGAGGGTGGGACCGGCCACGACGGCGTGTTCGACCGGCCGGTGGGCCTGGTCCCTTAGCGCCTCAGTTGATATTTTATTATTATTATTTTCTTTCCTATTTTGCATAGGTTCATCGTTCCTTCGTATTTTTTGAATGCTCGTTCGTGCATTCAGGTGCTCGTTAGTGCATTATTGCTGAGTACACTTGCACCATTTTATCGGGGCTTATTCGATAGTGGCTCAGATTCCCGTACGTTGAATATTTATTACTAACCCATGGAATTCTGTTGGGAAAAACCATGAATTTAAGTAATGAAATATTATGAATAACGTAGAATATTTTCTAGGGATTCAGTTAATGAATCTAGTGACTAGAAATAATTAATTGATGCCTCTATACTAGCACGATGTCTAGGAGCATTAATTATTCAAGAATTTAGCGATATGAGCTAGTTGAAGCGTCATATTTATTACGTATAGTCAGGGAAAACGTTGTTGCATCCTGAAGACGTTATCGCTCTATACTAGCATGCAAGCTGTATAGGAGCCATCCAATCATTAAGATTTTATACACATGTTTTTTATATAGTCAGGGAAAATATTGTTACATCCTGAAGACGCTATCGGTCTATACTAGCAGGCAAGCTGTCTAGGAGCCGTCCAATCGTTCAATTTTATATAAAAGTGATTACTGAAATTGTTCAGTATTCATGAAATGTGTCGTTGCCTCAATTGAGAGACTGCATATTCATGTATGCTCTGAGAGATAATATACTCAGTCAGAAGTTCTTGTGGCATGAGTATTCACGCTTTAATGAGAGACATAAGTCTCAATATTCATCTGACTACTGGAACAAGAATATGTAAATTTACGATTTTAGCCCTTGCCAAAAATCTACCATCAACATTAAGTCTCGTGCTTAGTGAGGGACAGTCATGTTCCTCATTCAGCACTGGATGGTGATTTTTTTTTTAGTTACAGACGAAATAAGTAATTGAACTTAGTCGTGAGATAGAATGTTACCGGATTTTCGATTGTACGAGCGAACCATGGCTTGAACGAAGATCTCAGTAGCATGATAGTGCATCGTCTAACGAGCGTAAATTGGTATAGCACCGCTTTTTTTTTATTATTATATGTGAGATTTCACAAAATGGAATAAACTCTCGTTTCAAAGGTGAATGCTTGTACGAGAGATTTTTTTTTTTGAATAGACGCGCGTCTGTTAGTAACAAAATTTTTGTTTATGAGGTTTCATGAATTTTTTTTTATCTTCGAGCTTTTAGAAATTTTTGATAATATACTCTCGTTTCAAAGACAGATGCTCGCGTGAGGGAGCAAAAAAAAAAAATATTTTTCAAACTTACGTGAGTTTCACGTTAAATTTATATATATATTTTTGTAAAATCAATGTTTTGATTTCGAACAACTGTTGAAAGTAGACAATTATACATGGTGAAATAATGTTTGTATGTAAGTTTTCACAAGAATGGACGTCTGTCCAATTTTTGAAAAACCAGTGGATGTTAAAATTCACGTGGGTTGTTCACGGTTTTATGAAAATCAAGTCATGATTTTGAATAATGAATTTTGCTCGTCTTTGCAGGTTTGAAGGAACGAGCAAGTTTTCGAAATTCTGACGTTATAATCACTACAGCTAGTGAAATTGTAAATAGGTAAGAGTTGGATTGTTACCGTTTTTGTTGCGTGTTTGTTATTGGTATATCCATGACTCCATGTCTTTCGCCTTAGATAATGGTGACTTCCAGTTACAACCACCCTTCTGGCTCTTCCGGGGAACGCTCCAGATGTATCAAGTCAAAGATGAATACTTCTTAGAGTGATTTGTTCTACGATATAATCTTTCTTGGTCTTAGCAAATGCGGAGGGAAAGCATGATGAAATATCACAGAAGAAAAGAGCTGAAGATGAAAAGCTCATATCTCATCAGCAGAAATACCGCCGACTTGCAAGTGATACTATCGGCTGAAGATGAAGTTCGACCTTCCATTGATTGTGTAGATCCTAATTCAGATGTGGATGAATGAAGAATTCCGTCATAATTCGTCATCAGAAAATTCAGAAGTTAGGTCTTCATTGAAATTGTTGTAGAATCTTCGTCTGGTGTCGGATTTTTGTGATCCACCCATGTTTCTTCATCCTCAGAAAATTTCCAAGCTTTAGCATAGAATATTTTCGGCTTTTGAACACGTTTAAGGGACGAAATTGACGAAACAGTAAACTTCCATGAGGTTTTCAGAAAATTTTCAGCTGTCATGTAGCCCAAGGTTTTGGCCACATCTTTTTGCTCGTTTATCCAATTGATGTGAATTTTGGACATGTTGTAGAAGACATACATACGAAGAGAATGACATATCACTCAACCTTAGATTCCTTACCAATTTCTCTCATCTTTTTGTTTAGTACAGGGCAGTGTAAAATTGCTTCAGCCAGGCTTGTTGTAAAACGTCTCTTTTATGTCTTTAAACCATTTGATTGTGTCTTGAATGCTTGATGAAGAATTTCAATGCCATTGATTAATTTGAAACCTGAACCCCTTGGTTGATACATGAGTTTGGTGCTTGCAGTACTATTTCTTGTTTCTATCAGTCGTAGAAACATCTCTGAAACCCTGGTCACGGGACCATAACTGAGGTTGCTCTTAATAGGGGATGATGTAATGACCAGCATTCGTTTTATGATGAATGATTAGCATAGGTGAACTTGGTGCCAGTCACGAGTCGTGGACTATGAACTGATCGTCATGATCAGTGGACCATCAGTCCCCAGTATTTTGTTAAATCTCTCCCTTTCTTTTTCCCTTCTTCTAGCAAGACCTAGATAGAGGACTCAGGTACAAAAAACTTGATGTAAATTCCTAGGTGATCGAAGTTGGAGGTACCTTGATGAAGGAATTAGCGAAAAGACCTGGTGGACATCGATCGAGTGTAGAGATTATGAATCCCGTCCACGAATTTCTGCTTGCATGTTGTATGCTCTGGAAGCTGTAGGAACCTCATACGACGTCAGAATTCGGTGCTTGACCCAAACTTTTGAAGCTAAGAGACTGAGTTATAAAATGAGAAAAGAAGCACTCAATTTGGAGTTGTCTAGGTCAGCCGACGAAGCGTGCACATTTGTAATTTATAATCCCGTGCAAGTTTTCAGATTCCATGAACTTGAGTGTGGAGGCCATATCTATTACTAAAGATTGAATAAAGTGGTTACCAAAAATATTTGTTCCTTTACTATTTGGAATACGATCAAAAGGAGTTGAATACATAAGACTTTACTTTGTAAAGCAACTCAAGATAGTGATTTCTGTCTTGAGATTCACGTGCGTCACCAAAAGGTCGAAGACGCATGGATACTGAGGGAACTAAGTAACTAGGGGTATTTTACTTGGTCTCAACTATACGAATTTGACTTTTTTTTTTGCATAGCATCTTAATTATGAGAATATTCAAAACTGGACTAGGTCCCGAGGTTTTTCTGCATTTATGGTTTTCTCGTTAACAAAATATTATTTGTGTTATTTACTTTACTTTCACATTATAATTCTCTAGTTATAATAAAGTAAATACACTTGTATGTTGATCTATATCACTTGACATTGATCCTATAATCAATCGGTTTAAGTACTGTAACTATTGTCAAGTAAATATCTTGTTGTTGTATTGTCTCGACTTTGTCCATGGACGATCACACAAGATATCAGACTTATAGGTTGATACAAAACGATTGTGGTGCATTTGGGTACCCTCATCATTTCAAGTACATCCAACAAATTGTTAACATTGTGGAAATTTGCTTTAATGAACAGTAAGCAACCATATGCAAAAAGCAAATGAGTTACTTGAGGAGCTCCTCTTGAAATCTTAATTCCTTGGATCTTCTTAGTATACTCTGCATTTGCCATTGCTCTGGTAGAATCCTCAATTGTAAGAAAAATAGATATGGTGACTATAGATCCCCTACCTCAATCTCGTGGTAGGTTTATAAAGAGTGCATGGTGCTCCATTCAACTTTATGCTGACTTCAGTTGCACTTGTACACTATTCAATCGTTTCACACCAAATACTATTAAAACCCATCTTTAACATGATTTTCTTCAGATCCATTCAACCTTGTCAAAGGCCTTTTACATATCTAACTCTAAATAAATGTAACCTTTCTTTCATGTTTTTTCTTTTCATACAATGAATCAATTTATATGCAAGAAACACATTATCTGAGATTTGTGTTCCAAAAAATAAGCAAATTGCATCGGAGAAATTATTCTGTCCATATAAATCTTCATTATTGTGGCTAAATATTTTGAAATCAACTTGTAAGTAGTTTTATAGAGTGCAATTATCTTATATTTAGCAGGGGTTTGTGGAAGCTTGACTTTTAAGTGAGATATTTGTCTTATTCAGACTTTTGAGAATTTTCCATGTAGTAAAGAATCTTTCCACTATATCCACCGTACTTTTCCTATAATGTCCCATTGAGACTGAAAAATCCACGTGGAAATCCATTTGGCCTTGAAGATCTTCATGGCTTTATGGCTTTAAGAACATTATGTATTTTTTTTTACATCAGGTATTCTAGTAAGAAAGACATTGTCAACTTCTGTAATTTGTCCAGGAATAAGATCAATGACTCTTTCACTGTCTTGAGGATTGGAGGTTGTACTAATTTGGACAAAATGTTTATTTCATAGTGCTTCCATATCAAATCTCCCAATACACCAATAACCATCATTGTCCTTGAGAGATTCGATTTTATATTTTGATATTATGTAATTAAGTGTCATAGGTTTGCAATACTCAAATGCAAAACCAACTCTGACAATGGCAACTACGCTCCACAACACAATCTCAGCCAATTCGCACTTAGCCAATACTCCAACTTCTTCACTAATTCTCTATTCAGCCCATACTAAATAGGGGTTCTGCTCATAATTCTTCCAAGCTTTCAACCAAATACACACACTCTGCTTGATGCATAAACATAAGCCAAAACAAGGGACAAATGCACCAACATAACTTAGTTTTAAACTAGGTCGTAGCCTTTTATTTATTGCACACTTAGGGTTACAAACTCTTCTTATTCCGGATTACCCAATCCCTTCACAAGATCAGGCTTATATAGTCTTACAAAAGCTATTTACAAGTAACTGTCAGGCAGTTGCAGATCTACTTTATGCCAGGCGGTTAGCCAACTGACGCCGACCCACTCTAAAGCTAAACAAACAAGTCATAGCCTTCAGTTATGCATAAAGCAACTCAACTTCCATGTAACCAACTCGAAATCGTCAAGTCCATGTGCCCGGCACATGTCATCCAGCCTTGTTGCATAATGATTGCGTCTGCCAGCCAGAGTGACGTAATCATTGTGAAGCACCATTCTCCCAATGATGCAAGTGTGCTTATGCAAGTCTTGCTTGCATGCCTGCACACCTCATGCATACAGTTTACTTTCCAAACTCATTTGGCATCTCTTGATGTTAATCTCGCATCTTTGGACATGTCCAAACCCTATTTGGCACATGCCATTGTCTAGCTGCAACTCAGACATGCACTCCGCATATCTGACACTTTGGCCAAGCCACTAGTAATGCGCCACAGTGTTGCATTCTTACTTGGCCACTTGACAGCCATGTCACAGACCTCCCCCACCATCTAAACTCGACGCCCTCGTCGATTCCTTTTGCTGTATGTAAGCTTGAATTTGTTCTTCAAATTGCACAATGTAGTATCCTTCTCCCAAGAAGCTTCGGAGTCTGGCAACCCTTGCCACTTAATTAGAAAATAAGTTCTCATATTCTTCTTACTTTGCCCCATAACTCGATCATCAATTATTTCCTCAACTTTCTTGTCGAATTGTGATTTGATTACTGGTGGTGCACGCTTCACTTTTTGTCTCGAAGTGTCCAGCAAATCAGGGTGGTACTTCTTTAAGAAGCCGACATGAAAAGTGGGGGTGCACTTTCAACCTTTCCGTCAACTCAAGTCTGTAAGCCACCTTGTCAACTCTTTTTATCACTTTAAAGGGACCACCATATCTTGGAATTAGGCCTCTATGCACTGTCTTGCTAGAAATCTTCTTCCAAATTTGGGGCGTTAGCTTTAGCAGCACCATGTCTCCCACCTCAAATTTCACATCTCTGCGATGCAAATCAGCATACTTCTTCGTTCGTCTTTGCGCCTTGGATAAACTATCACGCGCCTGCTCAGTCATCTCAGTTTTTGACCTGGCATAACGATAAGCTGCTGGACAGGAACCTTGCTTCTTAGCCTTTGGTACCTCATGAGGGGTTAATGGTTGCTGGCCTGTCGCTAAATCGAAAGGACTCAACTATGTTGATGAACTCTTGTGCAAATTGTAAAAAAACTGGGCCGTATCCATCAATGCCACCCAATTTTCCTGGCTTGCCGACACATAATGATGCAAGTACTCTTCTAGCAATGCATTTATCCGCTCCGTCTGACCATCAGTTTGGGGGTGATTGCTAGTAGAATACTTTAGTTCGGAACCAAGCATTCCAAACAAGGCGGTCCAAAACCTGCCTGTAAACCGTGAGTCTCTATCACTCACAATATCTCAAGGAAGTCCCCAATACTTCACTACATTCTTGAAGAACAGATCCGCTGCAACGTCTGTATTGCAAGAATGGGGACATGGAATGAATGTAGCATACTTTGAAAATCGATCAAGGACGACCATTATCGAGCTAAAGGCTTGCACCTTTGGCAGCATGTTACTAAAGTCCATCGACAAGCATTGCCATGGCTTGTCTGGAATCAACAAAGGTTGTAGCAATCCTGCTATGTTTCTCCTTTCCATCTTATCCAATTAACACACTAAGCATGTCTTCACATACAACTCAACATCTTCTTCCATCTTAGGCCAGTAATAGGAACGAGCTATCAAAGCATGCGCTCGTTCCATGCCTGGATGACCAGCCCAAATGGAATCATGTGTCTCTCGCAAGAGTTCCCTTCTCAGTCCATCTGAATTAGGTACATAAATTCTTCCTCCTTTGGCGTAAATGACTCCATAATCTAGACAATATCGACGAACGATCCCATCACTGATCTGCTTGGTCAGGTGCACACATGCCTGATCATTCTTCGTCTCTTCTTTGATTCGAGGCAACAACTCTGCCTCAATCATGGTCAGGGACGCAACATATTCTGCCACCAACTTTCTGCTTAACGCCTCTGGCACAGAATTAAGCCTTCCTGGCTTATGCTCGAACTTGTAGTCGAACTCGCTCAAAAAGTCAAGCCACCTTGATTGTTTTGGCGATAGTTTCTTCTGGCTGGAAAAGAACGTAATGGCCACATTATTCTTCCTTATGATGAAATAAGTACCCAACAAATAATGGCGCCACGTTCTTAGGCAATGTATCACTGCCAACATCTCTTTCTCATGCACAGTGTATCTTCCTTCAGCATCATTAAGCTTACGACTCTCGTAAGCCACTGGATGGCCATCTTGCACCAAGAATCCCCCCAGAGCCCTGTCTGAAGCATCAGTGTGCACTTCAAATGGTATATCGAAGCTAGGCAAGCGAAGAACTTCTGTCGATACCGATTCCTTTAATGGATCGAATGACCGCTGACACTCGTTAGTCCATGCCCATGATTTGTCCCTCCTCAACAAATCTGTCAATGGGGCTACTTTCTTTGAATACCCAAGTATGAAGCGCCGGTAATAATTAGCTAAACCCAAGAAAGAACGAAGTTCTCCAAGCTTCTTTGGCTCAGGACAATCCATAATGGCCTCTACCTTTTTCTGGTACATATGCAAGCACCCTTGCGATATCACATGGCCAAGGAAAGTAATTGTGGTCTTGGAAAACTCACACTTTTCCTTCTTCACATACAAACTTGCTTCTCTAAGATTTGAAAACACTTTGCGAAGATGAATCACATGCTCTTCCAAAGTCTCACTGTAAATGACTATGTCATCCAAGTATACCACTACAAAGCGGTCAATGTACTCAGCAAACACATTATTCATCAGGTTGCAAAATGTTGCTGGAGAATTCGTCAAGCTGAATGGAATCACACGGTATTCAAACAAACCATACCTTGTTACCATTGCAGTCTTTGGTTCATCTTCTTCTGCTATGCGCACTTGGTAATAACCTGAGCGCAAATCCAACTTGGTGAAGAATTTAGCCTTGGAAAACCGATCACACAAGTCTGCCACTAGCGGAATTGGGTACTTGTTCTTCACAGTTAGCTTGTTCAAATCCCTGTAATCAACACACATACGAAGCGAGCCATCTTGCTTCTTTTGGAACAGAACCGGAGCACCAAATGGAGCTTTAGACGGTTGTATGTAACCTGCCTCCAGCAGTTCAGAAATCTGCTTGCGCATCTCCTCAAGTTCTAGCGGTGACATACGATATGGTGCTTGTGAAGGCGGCCTCTCCCCTGGCACCAACTCAATGATATGATCGATCTTACGCCGCGGTGATAGCGTCTTAGGCGGTTTTGCAGGCATCGTGTCTGCAAACTCTTCTAAGACCTCTGTTATTCCATCCTCCACTTCTACTACCTTTCCTGGTTTGATCTCAACCAACACGCATAGGAAAGTATCCAAGCCTTGGCGTATACCTTCTTTCACCTGAATCGCAGACAAACATGGATTAAGTGTCTTGTCTGGTTCTCTTTGCCTCACCATAGGGACAAAACATGGGTATTGAGGGTGCTGTATCAATATCCCGTTTCTATAAGGTAATTGTGATGCTTTCGCCGCGCAAAAGAAATCCATGCCCAAAATCAGGTCATAATCATCCATGACCATAACTAGAAAATCTAGTTTTCCTTTCCATTCTCCAACTTGCACATCTGCATTGCGAACTTTCCCTCGACTGGCTTGTGGTTCTGCGTTAACAGTTTTGATGGTGCTAGCCGCACTAGTAACTGTTAAGTTCAATGCCATGGAAACGTTTGGATGAATGAAAGACTTCGTAGCACCAGTATCAGCCATCTCTAATACCCACTCTCTATTGATCTTCACATCAACATCAGTTCAGAAGACATTTTCTTCTTTGTGTGTGCTTTGCTCCCTAGAAAACTACTGATGTTACGATATTGTCCCCTTCCAACATCATGCTGAGCCTTCTCAGCATTGTGTTGTTTCTCATCAGCACTTGCAACGTCTCCGGTACCCTTAGTGCAGTTCTGATATGTAGAACAACTTGTTTCACCCTCATCAAGTTGTTCTGAGGCCATCCTTCACGTATGGTAATTGCTTGCAGATTGTTGAATATTAACGATCACATATCCTCAATGTGAACTTTTGGCGTGATCTTCGACTTAACTTTCCCATGTCTTACACTCTCAGTGTGGATCCTTCACTTCAAATGCAATTCTCGACAAACTTCAAGAAAGTAACGAACTCAATCATCCTTCTATATCTCAACGTGAACAGAGAGACCCTTAACCAGGGCTCTGATACCCGAATTGTCACAGGTTCGCAACACTCAAATGCAAAACCAACTCTGACAACGACAACTATGCTCCACAGCACCATCTCAGCCAATTCGCACTTAGCCAATACTTCAACTTCTTCACTAACTCTCTATTCAGCCCATACTAAATAGAGGTTCTGCTCATAATTCTTCCAAGCTTTCAACCAAATACACACACTCTGCTTGATGCATAAACATAAGCCAAAACAAGGGAAAAATGCACCAACAGAACTTAACTTTAAACTAGGTCGTAGCCTTTTATTTATTGCACACTTAGGGTTACAAACTCTTCTTGTTCCGGATTACCCAATCCCTTCACAAGATCAGGATTATATAGCCTTACAAAAGCTATTTACAAGTAACTGTCAGGAAGTTACAGATCTACTTTATGCCAGGCGGTTAGCCAACTGTGCCAACTGACGCCAACCCACTCTAAAGCTAAACAAACAAGTCATAGACTTCAGTTATGCATAAAGCAACTCAACTTCCGTGTAACCAACTCGAAACCGTCAAGGCCATGTGCCCGGCACATGTCATCCAGCCTTGTTGCATAATGATTGCGTCTGCCAGCCAGAGTGACGCAATCATTGTGAAGCACCATTCTCCCAATGATGCAAGTGTGCTATGCAAGTCTTGCTTGCATGCATGCACTCCTCATGCATACAGTTTACTTGCCAAACTCATTTGACATCTCTTGATGCTAATCTCGCATCTTTGGCCATGCCCAAACCCTGTTTGGCACATGCCATTGTCTAGCTGCAACTCATACATGCACTCTGCATATCTGACACTTTGGCCAAGCCACTGGTAATGCGCCACAATGTCGCATTTTTACTTGGCCACTTGACAACCATGTCATATTAAGCCATCATATGGAAATGCTTGGTGTTGTTATCCAAATCAGTTATATAATTTTTTTTTCATATTTCTGTCTCCAAAATTGCGCTGCTCTAGTTTTCCATTCTTTCATCTAATGCTCCAGCTTTTGAAGTGCATAGTATTGCTACCATTTATATTTGAACTTTGTAAAGAAATCATTTCTTGTTGTAGAGCTTTTATAATGCCTTGAATGTTTCCAAAAGGAATCTTGTTCCACCTTGATAAACTACAAAACTCAACCACTTCTCAAAAATGAAAGAAGGTGAACCTCTAACCTCATTATCCCAATCCAGAATAACTTGTTCTTTGCATGTATCATCCTTAACCAGCACTCAAAGAATTTCCAAGATTTGCTTCCATCGAAGTATTAGAAGTAACATTAAGAAGAATTGGAAATGATCTGATCCCGTTTGTGGTTGATAAAGTAGACAAGAATTGTGGAAATAGATTAACTAGTATGCATTAACCAAATCTTTATCCAGTCTTAACAATTCGACCGAGATTCTAATAAATTTTACATTCTCGGCAAAAGAAGGAGATGATTTCATATATCTTACTGGGACGAGTTTTGTCCAAAAAAATTGTTTATCGGGCCGAGTTTTGTCTGAGAAATTTGTTGATCTGGCCGAGTTTCAGTCTTTCACAAAAAAAATCTCGGAATAATAGAGTACAACTTCTTGAAGTACTTCATAAATTCAATTGTATTAGACCATTGTTTTCATCGGACAATTCAAATTCAAAAAAATTAATGTGATAAAATTAAGATCTCATTCAATATAGGGAATGAAATCTGGATTTCATTCAACAAAAATATTAGAAGTTTCGGCTGATTGATGGAAGAATAAACCCTTATAGAGTTTAGTTATTGTGACGAGTTTTCTTCCGCTCTTTATATGTAAATCTAGTGTAGAGAAGAAGAGACCTGGAAGTAAATGTCTTTTTTAGATCAATAAATCAAAAATTGAAAGCAATTTGTTGTCGGTGGACATTGATAAGATAATACAATAGTGATGTTTGGTATTTGAAAGACTAGAGAGATAAAGACTCACACTTTGATCGGTTGGAGAGTGGAGAGACTGGATGGAATTTGATACTCTTTTGCGTAGGGGGAACGTGGAGTTAAAAGATACTTATTTGACTACACATTTGGATTGAGGCTTCAAAGTTAAGGTTTTGCATTTACAGTCCACTGTATATCTAATGGTATTATATGCCACAATATAGATTCTTAAAATACTCATTGCTGCAGCAGATAAATTTGTGAGAAATATAACCAATTGATATTTTAAATCATATTTATGCAAATTTAACTAGTGTGAGTGCTTTGTATAATATAAATTTATTAGTGTAAAATAAAAACTGGTTCTGACAATTTCTCTTATATGTCGCTGAGAATCTCCCCGATAAATCACTGTTAGGGCGTCAAGGTCTCCGCCAAGCCGAGACCTAGATTAGAGATTGACTACTTTGGTCTTGACTTAATCATGTCTGTTCCATTATAAGGATTACCATGGAATCCCAAATCATTTAGCCATGTGTTATCAATATTCCGCACAATACTAGAAAATAAAAAAAGCCTAGTTTAATTGGGGGTCATAACTTCGAATTGGGGGCCATGGAATTTTGTTTGCCCCCCAAAATTTTTAGGGGTGTAAATATCGCAATATGAATATACTATTTTACCCTTCACTAATTGAAAATCAGTTTCACTAATTAACTATCCTAATTAAGGCCCCTAATCTATATACCCTAATTAAATCAAAGAGAAAATCAGTTTCTCTTTTATCTTCATCTTCCTCTCCTCCCTTTCTCTTCTCCACCTCCACCATTAACGACTCCACCTCCACCGAGGAAAATTCTTCGAACCGATTCATCGCGTAATCGTCGATGATAAAACTTTAATCGACGGTTAACTTCTTCTACAAATATGTCTAAAACAAAGCAAACCGCTCGCAAAGCACTTAAAATTCCTAATCTTGTAGATGCGGTGATTGCAAAGGTGTACGTGCGAAGAGCTCCTGAAGCAAGCAAATCGAAACCCAAAAAGGGAATGGCTCCAATTAGAGGGTACGTCAACTTAAACCCACCTCTTATTCGATGTTTTGGTTGTTTTTTGATTGTGTAATCGAGATTGGTAACTGAAAAATAGAAGTTACAGAGTGAGAGTCGTTAGCATCGAAGAAATAATACCCTAACGACTCTTACATTGCATGCTTTTTCTATGAAAAATCGTTAACCTGTTAGTGTAAATATGACGACCCTTGTTCTGCTACTTCGACCTTTTGTGCCCTAGAATAGAGTCGTCGCCATATTAGGTTGAAGATGACGACTGTAGTTTGACGATCCAAAATTTGTGCGTCACGACTCTGGGTTGAACTTGAACTGCCTTCTGTTGGAGAAAACGATAGAGTCGTCAGTAGTATATAATCCCTAGACTAGAGTCGTTAGTAATCTATAATCCCTAGAGTCGTCATCTCTTTTAAAGGGTCGGAAGTTACTTGTTTGACGACCCAAGTTTAATCTTTAACGACCCTTTAAGGACCAAAATCATCCTCACTGTCCAATTTTTGCAAAGAGTCGTTACCTTATAAATTACAGTCATTACTTTGTAATGAAGAGTCGTTATTTTGTTAGAGCATATCATTGACGACTCTTTAACTGATAGAGATAAAGTTGATGTCTTATAATTTTTTTTTCGTGTTTGGAATGTAGTGACAAGAAAACGAAAGACAAGGTTGAAATCACGATAACTCCTCCTTCGAAATACTTACTTGCTGGTCCATTGCGCGGAAGAAGGACGAGTGAGGTATCATTTTCTATCACCGAACCAAGAGACAAAGGTAATGAGTTGTCCGATTCGTCAGAATCAGACACTCCTGTTGTTTCAGCTAACACTAGTGCTGAAGAAGAAGATGAACCAGAAGAAGATCAAGTAGAGGAGGAACAGGGTGTAGAACATGAGATACAAGAAGAAGAGATTCAAGAAGAAGAAGAGGAACAAGAAGAAGAGCAAGAAGAGGAGGAAGAGGGTGAAGGTAATGGTAGTGGTGATGATGAGGATGATGGTAATGAGGAGGAACAACATAAAGGTAATAATGGCGGTGATGATAGTGATGATGAGGAGGAAGAGAATGAAGGTAATGATGATGAAAAGGATGAAGGTGGTGATGATGGTAAAACCACTGTTGAGGATGAGGAAGAGAATGCAAAGGCGAAAAAGCCGGTAAAGAGGGTTAAGAAGGATGGAACAGATATTGCACCCAGTGCGAGACACGTTCCCGCTACTCATTTGATGTTGCCTCCTCTTCGAGGTGGTAAACTTAGAGGAGAACCTAGAGATGGGGGCAAAGTTCTATTTGGATATCCTGAATCGTGGGCTCATTGCATTAGTGAGACAATCGTAAGAATCCCAAATTTGCTTGCTATTTGATTAGTTGGTGTTAACTTGTTTATGTTTTGTTTTTTAAATACGTGTTTTTTTATGTTTTATAGGATCATAAGGATGCCGCACGTCTTTTTCGGCACCAATCTTCTTTCAAGAAAATGGAGTTGTGGCCGCTAGAAGGTGAATGTGCAAGAGTTAGAGATTTGGTTGAAAACTCAGGTTTGTACAATGTCGTTCTGAACTCTGTGATTGCGTATGACAAGGTCGCAGTATCTAGTTTCTGTGAAAGGTATCACGCTGAAGTCGACACATTCCAACTTCCTTTTGGTGAGATGGAGATAACTCCTAATGACGCAGAACAGATATTAGGGTTGCAGGTCGAAGGCAAATCAACCGGTGAGAAGTTCAAGAGAAGGCCTAGTTGGGAAGACATCTATACATGGACCAAGAACTTGTTTGGCTAGGATTCCGAGAAGACTAATGGGCTTTTCGAGAAGGGACCTAAGTACCCGAATAAAGAGTTCAAACTTGTAGATATTAGGAACATGTTTTCTGGGACAGAAAAGAAGGAAAAAGAAGGAGGTCTCTCTGATATGGAATGTCGCTATGCGGCGGCTGGGTATTTGTTGTATGTCCTTGCGTCGGTTATATTTCCTGACAGCAAAGGTAACCGGGTGAGCGCCAACCTTCTTCAGCTTTTGGATCCCTTGGAATATGTGAGCAAGTACTCTTGGGGGACTGCCATAACTGCACACCTGAATGGTCAGCTTTCTCAGGGATCTCGCAAAATAACTTCTCAAATTAATGGGAATTTGGCTCTAATCCAGGTATTTGGATTGATGAAAGTTTTCTTATTTTTGTACATTTTAAAAATTGAATTATTTATGTTTATTTCATTGGTTGCTATAGGTGTGGATTTATGATCATTTCCCATCATTGATCAAAGATAATGAAGATATGGAACTTAACCCACAATGGAGCAAAGGTAGTCCAACGGGAACCAAATACTTGTTCACTGGTTCTCAAGATAGGGAACAAACTGATGTGTTGATACAAATGCGTCAAAAACTTGACAACATCACGGCTAAAGAGGTAGTCTTCAATCCGTATAAGAATAATAGAGTTGGCGCAATGGAAGATGCCGTGTATTGCCATGGACCTTTGTTTCACCCTAACGGTTTTTCAATGTATAATCCGATAAGAATCATGCGTCAACTTGGTTTTATTCAAGATTCACCCGATGAGGATTATGTACCTCCGTTCAAGCACAAGTTGGAAAAGTGTGAGGCTGACGAAGCGGGTATAAAGGTGGCTTATGAATCTGAAGTTGATGCCAAGCATTGGAATGATAGACACTCTAGGCTTGTATACATATCATGGTGGGTGCATGCGGATGAAGGTCATGAGGTAACACCGGATTACGTCGAATGGTATGAAGGCTTCTCCCATGGTAGGGTGGTATGGGTAGATCCGACTCCGGGTAGGAGGACAAACAGAGCATCCACCTCTTCTTCTTCTCAAGTCGACAGTAGAGATGCTACTTCCATTCTGACACTAGTGGTGAGTATTTAATTTTGTAATTGTGTTATTCATCTACATATAAGAGAGTTTATGTGAAATTGTTTTTGAATGCATATAGAGGGAGCGAATGAAGCTTCTTGTCAAGGCTTTTTGTTGCTCGGCTGACAAAGGGGAAGTGATGGATCCTGCGAAGCAACGTCGGTACGCAGATTACTGCACGCACATTGAAAATCCCAATGCAAAGAAGATGTTCAAGGAGCTGGCTAAGGAAGGTAAGAGGAGCCGGAAATCACGTAGCCAAAGAGCACAAGAAGTTGATGAACATGGCCAAAGTATCCAACATCATGATGAACATCCCTCAGAGGTACAATAAATTACTAGAGAAGATGCTGGTTCCCCAGAGGGTGCTCCTCCTAAGAAAAGCCGGAGAGTTAGCAGGTCAGGGAGGCAGTAAGGTGGTGGTGATTAATGATTTAATGTGGTTGTAGTAGTGAGGTTCAAACTCTCGGACTTGTGAAGGATGATTTTTTTTAGACTTAATAAAATATATATATATATATATATATATATATATATATATATATATATATATATATATATATATACAATAAAAATATTAACAATGGTGAGAGGTACTGGGACTAATGATTCGGCCAATTTTCATAATATAGGGATCAATGATTTATTCTCAACAATAATCGCTCAAAACATAAATTATATGGACTCTTATTTTGCCAAAGTAGATTCTCAAAATATTGATTGTAAATGTTAAGCATGGAACATCAAATCACCTAAGCTAAGCATGACCCATCTAATCAAATAACAACCAATTTAATTAAATCATATTTCAATTAATTTTTAATGCAAAAGTCTTAAAAAGAATTAACAAAATTACCCATGTATGAAGCTCGGCCTCCTCCATCGTCCCAGTGATGGGTTCTAACTCCGCATATTGGAAACACGCTCAAAGGAATTTTTCATTGCTCAAAAGAGGTGTACAAATGATGAAATGGAGATAATAATGAAAATCGGGTGTTTGCAACGTTTATAATTGTTGCAAACACCGTTACAAAGAAAGATAAATGAAAAGTGCTTTAGTATACATAATACTACGACCCTCAAGTGACAGTCGTTGTTACTGTAGTATGAACGACTGTCTCTGATTGTCTAATGTTCTTCGTGTTCTTGAGTTGCAGCAGCAGAAATGGTGGCTCTGCAACTCGATTTTTCTTCACTCTGTAGCCTCCAAAGCTTCCCCAAACTCTCGACAACCTTCGCTAGGATACCTCAGCAACTATTTATAACCCAACAACACCGAAATATCTCGCCATAACTTCATATAATCCTCCATTACTCGGCATTGATGAAGAAAATATTCTCGGATATATTTCTTCCAAATTTCGCTCTTCACGCGTCTGTTGGTTGTAAAACTTCCTAAGATAGAGCAACAATCAAAGACAAGATATTCTCTAACTAATTGGCCACGTAAATTCCAAGTTAGAATCAAACAGAATCGATATTATCTTCTCTTCCCTGTTTAGCTTTATCTTCATCCCACGGCTTTGCTGGCCCATTTTGCTCGATCAAATTGACCATACTAATCCGGTCTAGTGTATTCAGGCCCAGCCCAATCATTTACATCGATTGAATCTCGTTAAAACATCCCGAGAATTCAACTCCAAAATCTGCAGCGTCTGCATGCAATATTCCCGCCAAAATCGTTTCAAATGGGGAAGAAACTGGTAGCCCCCTATCCAGAGTAGGGGTGCGAATAGCAGCTGCATTTGGGGTGACCTGGGGGTGCCCCTTAGTAATTAGGTTACCCCTTATCCAAAAACGAGAGTCCGAATAACACTTGTCCTCCGGGTGCCAAAATCAACTTTTCGAGCCGAATTTTCCAAAAATGTTTATTTCCTAAAAATACATAAAAACACAATATTAGTACAAAAATAGAGTTCCAACAATACGGACATTGAGGACAAATTAGACACAAAAATGTGTCTATCAGGTGGTCGAGGTCGAGATGGTCGACTTCAACTTATGCTAATTTTACTTTATGAATTGAACTTAAGTGTGTGTTGAAACAACTTATGTGTTTGGTTTGGAGTCTTTGTTTCGAGTACTTTTATGTTTGGTAACTCCTGTGTTTGTTGTAAATACTATGTTTTCAAGTATGCTCGTTAGAACCATGTAGTACTCCAATGCAGACAACATTTCCCTTTCTCATACCAAGGGTCGTCATCTTCGTTTCATAGTACTTTGAAGACCCTAATTGTATTTACCACTTCAACACACAGAGTCGTTAATATCCTCAAATAGAGATCTAACGACCATTTTTCCCAAAACATCCAGGAGATGGAAAGAATATTTCTGGATAGAGTCGCTAGTGTTTATAATGAAATCAATGATGACCCTTGGTTAACAAAATATATCCAGGAGGTTTTAATTTATTTGGATAGAGTCGTTAGATTTTTCATGTCAATAACGACTGTTTGTTGGATTTAGGAGTCGTTACTCTGCTATGGATACCTGTGACGACTCTCATTTTGAAACTAGAAAGGATTTTGATTTTATTAGGAAAATAACATTACATCTATCTCGTATTGCATAAGAGTTAACATGGGTATTCTTGAAGTTGATGCATCAAATGGTCGTCAACGGTGTATATTCTTTATGGTGAATGGAACTTAGTTTCCCCATTATGTATTGTCCATAACCCATCGAAACGGTCCAGCTGAAATTGAACGAGGAATGTTATAACTTTGAAGCATGACAGAAGTATAAATATTAACGGAATACTCACTTTTTCCTTAAGAGGAGCTCTTGGATGGCGAACTAGATCCCAACGGTCTGTTATTTTGAAATTCAAAATAAGGGTCGTTAGTTTTGTTTTTACACAAGATGACGACTCTGGAGATAAACAGAGTCGTCACTGTTTTACTAAAACTGATAACGACTCTTTATGGAAACATTACATGTTATTGTTATTTCTGGTGCGAGATTTAACTACCATTGCGGCTTCGATGTGATGAAACTGCTCTCCTCTCCATTTGGTATATTCTTTTTGGGCTGCACGTCTATCGCCTTTATGCCTCACGAGAAACTCGTTGTACTTGTTGCACAATCTCATAACGTGAATTGTCCTATCACGAATGTGGGACGGTTCATAATCATAACGTAGATGCGCGTGGGAATTAAGGAAAGGACCACAACCAACGTTTATCCAAAAATTCCATTCATCTTTTGCATCTTCGTCAAGATCTTTGACGCTGTAATAGTTTTTAACCCATTCGGTATCTTCCTCGACTTGCTTGAATACTTCCCGGAGATGCGCTTGTTCTTTTCCCCGTTTTCCAGCCTCGCGCATCTCTAATTCTTCCTTTGTAGGATACGGCGTAACGACTCTTGGTTTTTTGCATCTTGTAAGTATGCTTTCAATTGATGAAGGAGTTGCCATTAAAAAAAAACTTTCATGAGGTTGTTTTCAATTGATTTTGCAACTTGATATGTTCCTCTACTTATAGAATAATTTGTAACGGCTATTTTTTATGGGAAAACGTGTATAGAAAAAGAGTCGTTGGGTTTTTTTGCAAACAGTCGTCATTGTATACACTATCAATATGACGACTGTTGTATAATCCACTACAGTCGTTTAGGTATCTGAAAATACCAATGACGACCCTATGTTGGGAAAACATCCAGGAGACAACCTAATTTGGGCCATTAGAGTCGTTAGGGTATCTGAAAATACCAATGACGACCCTATGTTGGGAAAACATCCAGGAGACAACCTAATTTTGGGCATTAGAGTCATTAGGGTATCTGAAAATACCAATGACGACCCTATGTTGGGAAAACATCCATAAGTTTGACTGATTCTTATGCCGCAAGATAAAACGCATTGTATTCATTAGGCATTCTTCAAAATACAAATATTAGGGTTCAGGATACAACCATTATCAAAAAGTATGCTTAAAAATGCAATGCATAGTTTTGAATGTACATCTTGTCTCACGATTCATCGCCCATGTATACGTAAACCGGGGTTGGGTCCATAGCATTCCAAAGGTTCATTCCATACTCGTACTGATTTGTCCACTCCTTGGTGTATTCTACCCAATCACCATAGGCCACCCGTGGTAAAGGACATTCTTCGGAAATCTTCAAACCTATGTAATGGTTATTATTGACATGTGCCATTACAATTATTCTTTTCTTTATCGCCGCGTCGCACCGAGTTCTTGAGGGTACATACATACAAGACGCTCCAAATTGTTCATCAGCGTCTCCTGTTGGATTAGGGGTGAATGAAAGTTGCTTCCAAAAAGGATCGATATCTTCAATAGGAATGAGAGACTTGTAACCACCAAGATTATGTCTACACGGGAGGCCAAGCCACGTCTCAGTTGTACAATTACAGTTCATCACTTTTCCACTTGAAGCTTTCGCTCGAAATCTGTGAAGTTCAGCCATCATATGCTTTATTTCCCACCATGATACTTGGTGTGAAACCCCGCGTAGCAATTGTTTGTCTTCCAGTTATTTCTTCAAAAAAAGGTCCTTACTATACTCCATCTGAGTCACTATCTTCCTAAGATCATCCTGGGCGTGCTCATGAATAGCTTCATGTACAGCAACTACCCCACCAGCGTTTTATCGAAGAATTTTCTTCAAACGTCCATGGGACTGCTCTGCGATACTGGTGGACTCATTTTGGTAGTGTTTGTACTTATTGGTCCATGCATAAACAAACTTTTCCTTCCAAGGATTCAACCAGGTATCTTGGCAATAGTCGACCACCTTCTTATAATCCGTACTCCAAACATCGATGAACTTTTGCAAATTTGCATAGTACTTTACTTCGGTCTTCGAATGGGCCAAAAGGTCCCAATCTTTGCAGAAATCCTCCCATACATCCCCCTCTTCATCCAATTTTTCCTTGGATTTCTTTTTCTCTTCCGCTATCTCTTTTTTTGAAAATTTACTAAGACGCTCGTCTTCCTCCTTGGAACGTTGATTACCCTTTGCAGGTTTTATCTTTTGGATTTGATTCTTGCAATTATTAAAAAGATTCTTTTGGATGTGCCACGTACAAAGAAAATTTTGAGCAAGGGGAAAAACTTGATAAACGACACTCATGACTGCAAAATCCATATCCGTAAATATAACCTGCGGTGTCTCTTCGTCACGGTAAATCAACCTAACTTGTTCCAAAGACCAAACATAGTCTTATATTTCTTCCTTTTCCATAAAGCACCATGCCACGGTGAATGATTGCTTATCCGAAGTATGACTAGCCACGTTCAACAACGACATGTTATACTTGTTGGTTTTGTAGGTGCAATTTATGAACAAGACCTGGTAAAAGCATTGTGCCAAATCCATCATCCTAGGATGGGCAAGAAAAATATGAGTCACTTTGTCGCCCGGACCGACCCTTGTTTGCATGGCATAGTTATGTTTTTCTGCCAACCACTCTAATTGTTGCATAATTAATCTACCATCCCATTCAGTTCTCTTGATCGTTGCTTTGGCAGCGTAGATTGTGGAAAGAATAGACAAGTTTGACTTATCTTCCGCCTTTATTGCATTTAGAATCTTAAGGGGCCTACATCGTTCATCTGCCGAACCTTTTCCATTTGATGTGGTTTCAATCGGGCATATGCTAGGTGCCCTAAAAGAGTAATAGGTGGAGGATGGTTGTGACGACCATCCGGAATACTATACATCCACCATAGTAGAGTTTCGGGATGCCTTTTGAAAACAATCCTGAAGGGGCATTTTATCTTCTTCGACGAAGTTTTGTAGACCCTCGTCGTCTTCTTCACATACTTGTAGTTCTTCCCTTTGTGACTTTCTTCCTTATCCCCCACTCTCTCGCATACCATCTCCATTTGATTACAATCAACTGTTTGCTTTGAACAATTACGCACATATTCTCTTTTGCCTTGGAAATAATCCATTCCTTGACCTCGGCCTTTGTTTTCCACGTCTACATTAAACAAATAACACGTTCATTATAAAACACTAATTAAACAATTTTTGTATGGATATACATTGACTCAAACAATAAAAACGTACCAAATCGGTCATATATGCTTGGGAGGTATCCGGGCCGACAGTGTCGAGGGGTTCAGGTTGAGAGCTCACCCGTACAACCAACTACAAAAAAAGAACAACAAAATCAGTATAGGGTCGTCACTCTGTAAGATGTTAATATGATGACCCAGACAGTCGTCAGCATAATTTACAGGTGAACGACTCTTTAAGTCGTCACCCAGATTTTCCGTAGACCAACGACCCTTTTCTCGATGTGATGACTCTTTTTTATAAAGTGACGACTCTACATTGATATATATAACCAAATCTCCCAGTTTTCACCTTGAATCGTCACCTTGTATACATATAAAATAACGACTCTACGAGTCGTTCTCTGGTACATGTGAAGAGTCGTTTGGTTTTAATCTTTACGGATTAACGATTCATATTAGTGATTGCATTTATTTTGAATTTAACTCAACCAAATGTGGTTGAGGCAGTTTGGTCGCTCCATTCTATATATAGAGGCCCATATCTCACCTATTCCATATCAAAACCCTAATTATCAACCGCCTTTTCTCCTTCTCATTTAATTACCATTTAAGAGCAAAAAAAAGAGAAACATCATGACTCCATTCACTAATGAAGATAATTGTGCCATTACAAGAGCTTGGAAAACAGTCGCTAACCACTTTGGAAGTCTAGACAAAGACATTGATGAAACATCGGATGCTTGGTGGAACCGCGTATTCATCGTTTTTGTGGCGTTGGACGGAAATTGCAACTCAAGGTCTTTGAAACAAGTCAAGGAACGCTTCCAGAAGATACAATTCGAGTGTGATGTTTTGAAAAGAGAACTTAAGGCTGTTAGGGAAGCCTTTCCGGATATGTTGAGTGTTGTAAGAGTAAGTATTTGAACAAGAGGTAAAACTTATAAAAAGCTTTGATCGATACTAACTAAGTATATTTGCATTTTCAGTTGGGGAAGGCGTATCACTATTATGAGGAGCTTCGTGGGGAAAAGTTTGAGCTCCACGATTGCTACTTTATCTTGGAAGGCACTAGATATAACTACGCCATATATGTTAAGTGTATAAGTACACCTTTATTATCTATTGTATTTCATTTCCTTCAATGCAACGCTATGCGAGATGTATGCCTTTTACGATTCAATGAAATGATTCTATGAAATCAAAAATTATGAGAATCTAGTGCAAGGGTCATTATTTTATATAACTAATCAAACTAACGACTCTAAAAGAAATTAGTAATTGATAGCTAGGATCGTCATTTCATATGACTACATGTATGACGACCCTAAGTGTTACTTTTTACAGAGAGTTTTGGTTTTAGAGTCGTCAATGTGTAAACAAAACAACAAAACGACTCTAAGTGACCTAGTTAAAAAGGGTCGTCAATGTTTAGCACACTATCCTAACGATTTTTCATAACCTGGAAAAGTTGCAGGTTTGAGTCGTTATTGGTAGTGTCAATATACTGACGACCTTAGAGAGTCGTTTGGGTATACACCCCCCGACTATGACGACCCTTTCTCTGAGTTGTTCCATAGTGTGGATGATTCGACCACTTGGAGCACCATTCCGACAATTTGAAAAGTATAGGAAGCTTACCTGATTGTTTTGGCCTTGGGGTTCCTCATTTTGAGTATTGGTTCCTTCATCTTGAGCAATGGGATCTTCATTCCAACCATTGTCCATGCCTTCCTCTATCAACATCTCCTCATCAAACATCCAACCCATATCATTAGTTGAGACAATCTTACCATCAACACAATCATTGTTGTTATTTGAAGCTTCACCAATCTCATTCCCTCCACTTGAATCACCCATTTGTAAAAATCCTAGGTTTTCCTCTCAAAACTCCTCCTCTTCTTCTCAACACATAAAACACATAAAACACATTTTCCATAATTTTTTTTCCTAAAATCAGATTTTAATCTAAATACACTTACCAAACTAATCAAACTAATTAATTCCTAATACTAATCATATAAGGGCAGTTTTTCCATTTAGAAAATATTTTTTTAAGGGGTGACCCAAATTAGGATTGGGTGACCTTTTTTGTCCCGTATTGCATGGCCCCCAATTGGAAGTTATGGCCCCCAATTAATCTAGGTAAAAAAGAATAAGCATTATTGGTATTTTTTTCTAGGTTTAGAGTAATGTTTAGGTCTCCAACAATTATCCGGGGTAGCTTAGGATTATCTTTACTTAGACTTTCTGTTAGAGCACTGCTCGGTCGAACTCGCAAGCGTTTCTATCTCAAGTTTGTTTGTCAAGTTTAGTTTCCAAAACTATAAGTCTTGATTTCTAGTCTACTTATAGCTAAGCCTCGTATTAGGATAGTAAGTGTAGTTGAGCTTTAGACTTCACGACGTTCATCGAATGAAGACGAAGAACTACTCAAGGAAACTTGTGGAACTTCATCAACAAAAGGTATGTGGATACTTGAACTCATTTATCACTCAAAAGTCTATCTACTCTATCTCCTATTTGAGACAAAAAGTCGTATTGCTATATAGACTTCAATTATACACATTTGGTTTTTCGAGCGAGTTTATCTTGCTTATGTATTTCTCGAAATGTATGTTGGTAATCTTTCGCTTTAACCAAGTTCATCTTTTAATCTTGACGAAAGTCAAAAGATGATCATGTGAAAATATCCTTGTAACATCTTACATGATTTTTATGAGACGGTCATTTGATGTAGACAAGGAATGTTTCGTATTGATCATTCGATCACTTGAAAATTGCTTTGAAGCTAATAGTTTGTGTGGGACAGGTATTGTCGTCTTACAAGAATGTTTCAATGATTGAAATGAGGGTTTAGAATACATAACCATGATTGGATATAAACATAGTGTGTGTATTCACATTTGTGTAAAGTCCAAAATCTGTGAACCTTGGTATGCGTACCCGTACACGTACTGGCTGGTTATGGAAGTCTGGGAACCAAGTATGCGTACCCGTACGCATACTGGAGGAAGTTCATGTTCCGTGAATATCTGCTGGAGTTTGAAAAGTAAATGGTATGTGTACCCGTACGCGTACTGGCGTAACCAAACTCAGTCCGGCTACTGAGGTATGTGTACCCATTTGCATACTTAAGCAGGTTATGTTCTAAAATCGGTTTGTTCATGAACTAATACATTTATATAATAAGTAATGCAATCTTTTACAAACCGTGGTTATAATGTTTATAAAATAATTCGAGTGAATCAAAATCGATTTTGCTTCAATTGTGTTTTATATACTTCTATGAGAATATAAACAATTGAATAACTCTCTAACTAGTTTCATTTGAGTCATTTGAACTAGTTATGATAAAGATGAATAAGGTTGATATGTAAGTGCTGATGTGGCTAACCATTGGTTAACTATTGTTGAACCAAATAAGTGTACACGTTTAGGTACTGTTACCTTTATCTAAATGACGGTACATTTCATTTGTGTACAACAAGCTAAGTTCGATCTAACGGTTGAAAGATATTAGCTTGAATCTAATCAGGTTTTCATCTAGCGGTGAATATTGAATGCTTTGTTACCAAGGTAACATTGATTGCAAACCCTGATTTGGAGATTATATAAAGGAGAACTCTAGCAACTGGAAACCTAATCCCTACACCTCCTGTGTGATTCTAATTGCGATTATAATCGATTCTCCATTAACCTTAGGTTTTTCACGAAACCCTGTAGGTTAACGACTTAAAGACTTCATTGGGATTGTGAAGCCAGACCCAACTATTTTCTCTATAGTTGTGTATTCTGATTTTTCTATTTTCTATCGTGATTGAGTACTATCTTCTTTAATATTTGCTTGAGATTTATTCTCCGATAGGAAACATTGAAAAGTAGTCACAAACATCTTCGTCTCATCGTTTGTGATTCCACAATATCTTGCTTCGTTAATCGATTAAGATTATTGTGAGGTGATTGATAATACTAGGTTGTTCTTCGGTAATATAAGTCCGGTTTATTAATTGGTTCATGTTCACATTGATTTATCAAAATACGGAACAAAACTCATAGGTATATCTGTGGGAGATAGATTTATCTATACAATAGACTTTTCTATGTGATACAGATTTGCTTATCAAGTCTTCGACTTTGTGTCGTAGCAACTCTTAGTTGTGGGTGAGATCAGCTAAGGGAATCAAGTACGTAGAGTCTTGTTGGGATTCAGAGACATAAGGAGTGCAACTGTACCTTGATCAGTGTGAGATTGATTAGGGCTCAACTACATTCCAGTCCGAAGTGAACTTGGAGTAGGCTAGTATATGTAGCAGCTTAATACAATGTGGTGTTGAAATCTGGACTTGGTCCCGGGTTTTTTTTTGCATTTGCGGTTTCCTCGTTAACAAAACTTTTGGTGTCTGTGTTATTTATTTTCCGCATTATATTTTGTTATATAATTTAAATATCACATGTTGTGTGTTGAATCGATCAATTGGTAAATCCAACCTTTGGTTGTTGATTGAAATTGATTTATCCTTGAATTGGTCTTTGGTACAGTTCAAGTTATTTCTCTTATATTCAACCGGGGTCGCAAATTCCTATTTCTTTAATTGCGGATTGAATTGAGAAATTGAGATACAACTCTTGGATATACTTTTCTTGAGATTGAGTATGTCTAGTTGATTCTCTCGAAAGTATATTGGAGTTTTTCCATACAGATTGAAAAGAGAAATATTGGGTGTGGTTGTTAGACCCCCATTTTTTCAATTGGTATCAGAGAAGGCAAACACGTTTAAGACCTCACAAGTCTGTGTTTGTAGCGATCTGACTATATGGACAGAGGTGTTATCTCTATAAATGTAACACCAGTTTTCGATGGCTCATATTACTTACGGTGAAAAATTGCTAGGCGTGCCTTTCTTCAAGCGCGTGATTTTCAATCATGGGTTTACGTTGTTAATGGCTATGATCCTCCGATTGTTACAATAGGCACTGTAACCGTTCCAAAGGATATTGGTGATTATGATGTTGTTGAGATTCTTGTTGCAAAGCAAAATTTTGACGAATTGAATGCAATCATCCATGCCATTACCCCAGATCTTCAACACCATGCGACTACGTGCACTCGGTCTAAAGATGCTTGGGATATCATAGAAATCGTATTTGAAGGGAATACCTGTGAAAAATAATCTAGGCTTCAAAACCTAAATTCTGATTGGGAAAACCTCGTATGGAAGATAAAGATTCATTTGATGAGTTTAATCAAAAAGTGTCTGAAATTATTAATGCATCTTTTGCGTTGGGTAAGACTATTCCTGAAAAGGACATTGTGATGAAAATTCTCAGATCAGTGCTATCTAGATATGATTCTAAGAAACATGCCATCGTTGAAGGAAATAACCTTGATGTGCTTTCCAGAAATACTCTCGTTGGGAAGTTAATGATCTTTGATCATGAGCATGTATCCAAATCCGTAAAGGATATTGCTTTCAAAGCACAAAAGAACACTAAATTACTTGATAAAAGTAAAAGTGTTGGCATCTTTGAAGATGATCCTTCTGAGACTGATTCATCAGATGAAGATCTTGACAAGTCAGTCTCTTTGATCACAAGACAGTTTAGAGATCTTCTTTTGAAGAGAAGTAAACGGTTCACTAGAGATAAACATAAGTCATCAGTTAAACCTCATAATCGTGTTCCTCCTAAAAACAGGGATGTTGACGATACTGATGATGAGGATATGCCATAGTGCTTTAAGTGTAAAGGTATTGGTCATTTTGCAAATGAGTGTCCAAATCGTAGAAAATACACTAGAAACAAAGGTCTTGCTGCAACTCTTGATGAAATATCTGATCACTATGATTCTAATGAAGACGAAAAATCAAGTGTTGCACTCCTCTGTGAAAATATTCATTTCGATAATTGTAGCAATATGTACACCAATCTCGATATTCTTCCAGGAGAAACTTCAACCAATTTGGAGGATAAAATAGACTTTTCTTTGTTTACTGAAAATTTTGTTTCTAATCTTTCAGGTTCTACCATTTGTCTAGCAGCATGTACATCCATGACGTTTGAACCATCCTCCACATTGACATGTTCTTATTGTACTCTCAAGGGTCATGAACTCTCCAAATATTTCAAGTACAAACATAAGATAAGATATGTCAACAAACTTCAACGAAGAGCAAATCGATTAGCAAACAAGCTCAAACTTGTTCAGAAATCGTCTGAGGTATGTAATCTCATCTCTTCCCCAAAGAATTTAATTTCCAAAGAAAAAACTAGACCACTAGAGAAAAGAATTCGGTCTAGACAGTATGTGAAACAAGGTTCTAAGAATACCATTCAAGAAGGTTATGGTGGACATATTATTGTTCACCCCAGCACAACTTAAATGTGTTGGTTGTGTATCTTATCTCATGTGTCTGGTTCAAAAAGAGACAAGGGTTTGCACACTTCAAGCTTTAAGAAAAGAGAAAAAGTTTTGTCATATTTTCATCTTTTTGGTTTTGTTTTCACCTTTTAGAATCTTCCATCTTTTCATATCTAATTGATATTGAAAGGACATTACTCTGTTTGAGCAATAAAATAGGGTTGAAATCGACAATTCTGTCTTCATTAGGGTTGTGAGTTGTGCGTATGTGAATCCTTTAGTGAATAAAGTTTCCGTAACCCTACATTCCCTTTTCCTTCTCTGAAAACTCTTTTTATCATAAGATTGCTTGTTGAGTCTGATTTGTGAATTCCTCTCACAATCTCATACTGGTATGGAGAATCCAAGCATTATGTCTTCTGATGGAAAAGATGTTAATATGATTGTTAAGCCATCAATCATGAAGGAAAAAGATAAATCTCATGTACCTTCAACTTTGAAAAGAAAAAGAAGGAATGTGAGAAAACCAAGAGTTGTTCCTTCTAATCAACAGAAGTTTTCTGGTGTTCTTGAAGAGTTGAAGGAAATAAGAAAGGAGATGCATCAAATAAAGGCTTTTGTGTTTAGGACTCTTATGTTCCAATGACTGTTGACGACAAGGAGTTCGGGGACGATAAAGAATTTTTCAAAGGTCTTAATGTCTGGGAAACTTCATATGAGAATTTATTCTTGTGTTTTAAGAAGGATAACTAGGGTTTGGAACAACCATTATTGTGAGTACACATAGTTATTTCCAACGTTTTTCATCTTGCAACGTTTTTAGATTTATTTATTTAAATTCTAAAGTTTATTTGGAAGATGATTTTGCAGTATTAATCTTTATGGTTTTATATATTGCAACTTGTTATGGGATATGTGTGTTTGTGTCCGTCAACTATGATTGTCCCATACATGGTCAAAAGTTAAGTCTTTCATATGTCATTATGCAAATATTAATAAAAGATTGAATGAACTTTTGACAAACAAAAGTTAAGCCTATTATGTCATTATGCAAATATTTATGGAAGATAGGATGAACTTTTGTTTACAAATATTAAGTCTATTATATGTCTCTATGTAATTATGAAAAATAGAATGAATCTTTGAATACTTCGCAGTATTGGTCTTTCCCCGATCCACATCTTTGTGTAAATACTGTGCGGCTCCGTAAGTGTTAGAGCACTGCTCGGTCGAACTCGCATGCATTGCTATCTCAAGCATGTTTGTCAATGTTAGTGATCAAAACTATAAGTCTTGATTTCTAGACTATTTATAGATTTCTCGTACTAGGGCATATATAGTGTAGTTGAGCTTAGATTTCACAGAGTTCATCATTTGAAGACGAAGAACTACTAAGGGGAGCTTGTGGAACTTCTTCGACAAAAGGTATGTGGAGACTTGAACTTATCTATCACTTGGAAAGTCTATTTCTACTATCTCCTATATTGAGACATAAGTCGTGTTAAGATATAGTTTTCTCTATACACATTTGAGATTTCGAGCTGAGTGTATCTCGCTTACATATTTCTCGAAATATGTGTTGGTAGGATTTCGCTTCGGCCAAGTTCATCTTATATCATGAGAAAATTGTCGAGTAACATCTTACAGGTTTGTGTGATACAATCATTTGATGTAGGCTTGGAATGTTTCGATAATGATTATTTCATTATCTTGAAAATTGCTTTGATGCTAATAGTATGTGAAAACGGTTATTGTCATTATGGAAGAATGTTTCAATGATTGAAATAAAGATTTGAGAATGTAACCATGTTTGGATATAAGCATATATAATGTGTTCGCACATTAGTGTATAAATCCATAAACCGGGAGCCAAGTGTATGCATATGTGTGTATACGAAATTGGTGAAGGAGACGGGTTCGAAAATTTCTGCCGAGTTTGGTTTTGACAAACTCTTAACTAGTCACCTTAAGTATGCGTACCCGTACGCATATTGGCAGAAGTTTTCGAACCGAAAATTTCTGCTGAGTTTAGAAACTAAACAAACTCAAATCCGGTTGCTTAAGTACGCATACCCATACGCATACTTAAGCTGGTTACTTTGTCAAATCGGTCAGTTCATGGACTTAAACATTTAAATCATAAGGAATTCAATCTTTGCAAACCGTGGCTATAATGTCCATGATTGATTCAAGTGAATCAAACTGTTTTGGTTTCAATTGTGTTTTCTATAGCAATTGAAAAACTCTTTAACTAGTTTCATTTGAGTCATTTGAACTAGTTATGGTTGAGATGAATAAGGTTGATATGAGAGTAATCATATGGCTAACCTTGGTTAACTATTTGTGAACCAACATGGTGTATACGTTTAGGTACGGTTACATAAACCTAAATGAGGGTACATTTCATTGGTTTGTAACAAGCTAAGTTCGATCTAACGGTTGAAAGATATTAGCTTGGTTGAATCAGGTTTTTCATCTAACGGTGAGTATTGAATGCTTTGTAACCAAGGTAACTTGGATTGCAAACCCTGATTAAAACTATATAAAGGAGAACTGTAGCAACTGGGAAACCTAATTCCACACCTCTTGTGTGTTACTAGTTGCATAACTAGAGTCGATTGTCCTTTAACCTTAGGTTTCTTCTCGAGACCCTGTAGGTTAACAACTTGAAGACTTCATTGGGATTGTGAAGCCAAACCCAACTATTATCTTTGTAGTTGCGTGATCTGATCTTGTTATTTCTATCGTGTTGAGTACAAATGAAATAATTGGCTCGAGATTTTATATCTTCGATATGCAAGATAGAAAAGTAATCACAAACACTTCGTCTCATCGTTTGCGATTCCACAATATCTTCTTTCGCTAGTCGATTAAGATTATTGTGAGGTGATTGATAATTCTAGGTTGTTCTTCGGGAATATAAGTCCAGGTTATCAATTGGTTCTTGTTCACCTTGATTTATCAAAAGACGGAACAAAAACTCTTGGGTATTTCTGTGGGAGACAGATTTATTCAATCATATAGACTTTTATGTGTGATACAAATTAGTCTATCAAGTCTTCGACTTTGGGTCGTAGCAACTCTTGGTTGTGGGTGAGATCAACTAAGGGAATCAAGTGCGTAGTATCCTACTGGGATCAGAGACGTAAGGAGCGCAACTGTACCTTGAATCAGTGTGAGATTGATTAGGGTTCAACTACAGTCCAGTCCGAAGTTAATTGGTAGTAGGCTAGTGTCTGTAGCGGCTTAATACAGTATGGTGTTCAATCTTGACTAGGTCCCGGGGTTTTTCTGCATTTGTGGTTTCCTCGTTAGCAAAATTCTGGTGTTTGTGTTATTTCTTTTCCGTATTATATTTTGTTATATAATTGAAATATCACAGGTTGTGCGATAAGATCAATCAATTATAATATCCAACGTTGGGTTGTTGATTTACATTGATTGACACTTGAACATTGGTCTTTGGTACCGTTCAAGTTACTCCTCTTATTCAATCGGGCTCGCAAATTTATATTTGCTGATTGCGGATTGAGTTAAGAGTTAGAGATATTAAACTCTTTGATATACTTTACTCTAGATTGAGTCTGACTGTCTTGTTGATTCTCTAGAAAATATATTGAAGTAAGTCCTCTCATATTGCCAAATGAATTGTTGGGTGTGGTTGTTAGACCCCCGCATTTTCAATTGGTATCAGAGCAGACAAACACATTAAAGACCTCACAAGTCTGTGTTTGTAGCGATCTGATATGGACAAAGGTGTTATCTCTATAAATGTACCACCACTCTTCGATGGATCAAATTACTTGTGGTGGAAAATCGTTATGCGTGCCTTTCTTCAAGCACGAGATTTTCAATCATGTGTATATGTAGTTAATGGCTATGATGCTCCCGTTGTGGCAGTAGAGAATGCGACCGTTCCTAAGCATATTGGTGCATATGACGCTGCTGGGATACTCACTGCAAAACAAAACTCTGACGGTTTTAATGTCATCATACATGCCATTATCCTATATCTTCAGCACCATGTGACTACGTGTACTCGGTTTAAAGATGCTTGGGATATCTTAGAAACCGTATTCGAAGGAAATACCAGTGAAAAGGAAGCTAGGCTTCAACACCTTAATTCCGATTGGGAAACCTTCGTATGGAAGATGAAGATTCATTTGATGAGGTTAATCACAAAGTTTCTGAAATTGTTAATGCATCTTTTGCATTAGATAAGACTATTCCTGAAAAGGACATTGTGATGAAAATTCTCAAATCGCTGCCATCTAGATACGATTCTAAGAAGCATGCCATCGTTGAAGGAAATAACCTTGATGCTCTCTCCAGAATTACGTTGGTTGGGAAGCTAAAGATCTTTGATCATGAGCATACATTCAAAACTGGAAAGGATGTTGCCTTCAAAGCACAAAGGAACACTAAATTACTTGACAATAGTAAAAGTGTTTATGTCTCTGAGGATGATCTTTCTGAGACTGATTCATCAGATGAAGATCTTTACAAATTAGTCTTTATAATCACAAGACAATTTATGGATCTTCTATTGAAGAGAAGTAAACGGTTTTCCAGAGACAAACCTAGGTCGTCAATTAAACCTCACAATCGCATTCCTACTAAAAACAATGATGCTGACGAGGTTGATGACGAGGAGATGCCACAATGCTTTAAGTGTAAAGGTTTTTGTCATTTTTCGAATGAGTATCCGAACCGTAAAAAATATACTGGAAACAAAGGTCTTGCTGCAACACTTGATGAAATTTCTGATCACTATGATTCCAACGAAGATGAAAAATCAAGTGTTGCACTCCCCTATGAAGATATTGATTTTGATAATTGCAGCAATACATACATCAATCTTGATATCCTTCCAGAAGAAGGCTCAACTAATCTGGAAGAAGAAATTAACCTTTCTGTTGAAAACCCTATGTTTGATGTTTTAGGTTCCACTCTGTGTCTAGCAGCTTGCACATCACGGGTGTCTGAATCATCTTATCCAGTGACATGTTCTTATTTTTCACTCAAGGGTCATGAACTTTCAAAGTGTTTCAAGTACAAACACAAGATGAGACATGTCAAGAGACTTCAAAGAAGAGAAAATCGCCTAGCAAACAAGCTCAAACTTGTTCAAAAAACCGCTGAGGTATGTAAGATTTTATCCTCTTCAAAGAAGTTGGTTTCCAAAGATAGGTCAAGACCACTAGAGAAAAGAGTATGGTCTAAACAATTTGATAGACAGGGTTCTATGAATTCCTTTCAAAAAGGGGATGGTGGACAAATTGTTGTTCACCGCAGCACAACTTGATTGTGTTGGTTTCGTGCATCTCGTCTCATGTGCCTGATCAAAAAGATACAAGATTTTGCACACCTCAGGCTTTAAGAAAAGAAAAATAGTTTTATTTTTAGTTTGTTTTTGATTTGGTTTGAAAATTCGGAATTTGTCCTTGTCAATTGGTTTTGGAAGAGACTTCCCTGTGTATTCAATAAAAAGAGGGTTATTCTCGACAATTCTACTCTCTCTAGGGTTGTGAATTGTGCCTACGTGAACCTGTGTTGTTTAAGGTTCCGTGACCCTACATCCTTTTTTCCTTCTCTGAAACTCTTTTCATCTTAATACTGCCTGTTGAGTTTAAATTGTGATTTCCTCTCACAAACCCATACAAGTATGGAGACTCCAAGCATCATGTGTTCTGATGGAAAAGATGTTAATATGATTGTTAAGCCATCAACCATGAAGGAAAAAGAAAAATCTCGGTTACCTCCAACTTTGAAGAGAAAAAGAAGGAATGTGAGGAATCCAAGAGTTGTTCCTTCAAATTCTCAGAAGTAATCTGATGTTCTTGAAGAGTTGAAGGAAGCAAGGAAGGAGATTCAGCAAATAAAGGCTTTTGTTTTGAGAACTCTCGAAATTCAGAAGTCGCTGATTCGACATCATCAGCCTAGAAGGTTTATTGGAATTGGCGATAAAGAATTCTTCAGAGGTCTCAATGTCTAGTAAATCTTCTTTATGTTTTTAGAAGAATAACTAGGGTTTGGAATAGCCATTATTGCGAGTACACATAGCTATGTCCAACGATTTTCATCTTCAAGGGTTTTAGATTTATTTATTTAAATTCGAAGTTACTTGGAAGATGATTTTTGAAATTTTAATCTTTATGATTTTATGTATTGCAAATTGTTATGGGATATGTTGTTTACGTCCGTGAACCTGTGACTATCCCATACTTGTTCAAAAGTTATCTTTATTATGTCGGTATGAAAGTATTGATATAAGATAGAATGAACTTTTGACATTACAAAAGTTAAAGCCTTTTATGTCATTATTTGATGGAAGAAAGGATAAAACTTTTGTTTACAAGGATTAAGTCTATTATATGTCATTGTGCAAATACTGATGGAAAATAGAATGAATCCTTGTTTATTCCACAGTATTGGTCGATCTCCGATCCACATCTTTGTGCATATACTGTGTCGCTCTATAAGGTTCCTTATGTTTGAGCATGACCAACTAAATTGATCATTCTCTTTTGGTTATTTTAGTTGTTGCTCCATAAGTTCTCTTATGTCGAGCATGACCAATTGAATTGATCACGTTGTGGTTAATTTGGTTGTGTGTTCCAATTAAATTAATCGTGGGTTTTCTTGTGATTAATTTGGTTGTATTTTTTTCGATTGCCTTAATCACGGGTTCTCTTGTGGTTAATTCAATTGAATATTTTGGATGCAAATTCATGTTTTCATGTGATTTGAGTTATCCAAAAGAAATCCTTTTTTTCTTGTAAAAGCAAGGTCGCCTTTGTTGTTCTTTCGGGAATAACATTTTATGGGGGAGAGTTCATTTTGAACTTGTGCGTAATTGCCAAATCTTTGTGGGGAGTGCGGCTGTGGAATATTAGGAGTTATCTTGTATCTTTATAAACTCCTTGATGAATGCATTTAGATTCGGATTTATGATGACATCTAAAATAAGTTGATATGGTATTCTCTTTTGGTCATGAACTATCTCTGTGAAAATTTCATGAGGATCTCACTAGTTTTCGTACGTTTGCCAATTTATATTGACAAAAAGGGGGAGAATTAATGTGTAGTGTGATACTACAAATACATATGGTTTACGAATCATTATGTAAGGGGGAGTGGTTTTCATGTTGAGATGAAGAATTAACTAAGGGGGAGTGATACATGTCACCATAGTATTGTTGTCAAAGTTGTGATACAATTGAACTTTGATGCCGTGTAATAATACTATGACACCGTATAACAATGATTGAGAGCATTTTTGTTTTCTCATTGTTATCGCTACGGATCTTCGACAATTGTGATGCTGAACTTACAACCTTTAGTATCATGGAGTACTTGGAAGTGACGAAGATTTCGAGTCGCGTTGAAGATGCCAAGGAGATCAAGCATTTGGATGAGAAGCTACAATTTCTATCTATTTTGTAATCCATATATATTGATAGTTTTGTCACTAAAATTGACAAAGGGGAAGATTGTTAGAGCACTGCTCGGTCGAACTCGCATGCGTTACTATCTCAAGCATGTTTGTCAATGTTAGTGATCAAAACTATATGTCTTGATTTCTAGCCTATTTATAGATATCTCGGACTAGGACATAGATTGGGTGGTTGAGCTTAGATTTCACAGAGTTCAAACGAAGAACTACTAAGGGGAGCTTGTGGAACTTCTTCGACGAAATATATGTGGATACTTGAACTCATCTATCACTTGGAAAGTCTATTTCTACTATCTCCTATATTGAGACATAAGTCGTGTTAAGATATAGTTTTCTCTATACACATTTGAGTTCGAGCTAAGTATATCTCGCTTACATATTTCTCGAAATATGTGTTGGTAAGCTTTCGCTTCGGACAAGTTCATCTTATATCATGAGAAAATTGCCGAGTAACATCTTACATGGTGTATGTGATATAATCATTTGATGTAGGCTTGGAATGTTTCGATAATGATTATTTCAATATCTTGAAAATTGCTTTGATGCTAATAGTATGTGAAAACGGCTATTGTCACTATAGAAGAATGTTTTAATGATTGAAATAAAGAGTTGAGAATGTAACCATGTTTGGATATAAGCATATATAATGTGTTCGTGCATTAGTGTATAAATCCATAAACCGGGAGCCAAGTACACGCATATGTGTGTTTACGAAATTGGTGAAGGAGACAGGTTAAGTATGTGTATCCGTACACATATTGGCGGAAGTTTTGGAACCAAAAAATTCTGTTGAGTTTGGTTTTGACAAACTCTTAACTAGTCACCTTAAGTATGCGTACCCATACGCATACTGGCGGAAGTTTTCGAAACGAAAATTTCTGCTGAGTTTGTAAACTAAAGAAACTCAAATCCGGTTGCTTAAGTACGCATACCCATACACATACTTAAGCTGGTTAATTTGTCAAATCGGTCAGTTCATGGACTTAAACATTTAAATCATAAGGAGTGTAATCTTTGCAAACCGTGGCTATAATGTTCATGATTGATTCAAGTAAATCAAACCGATTTGGTTTCAATTGTGTTTTCTATAACAATTGAACAACTCTTTAACTAGTTTCATTTGAGTCATTTGAACTAGTTATGGTTGGGATGAATAAGGTTGATATTGTTAGAGCATTGCTCGGTCGAACTCGCATGCGTTGCTATCTCAAGCATGTTTGTCAATGTTAGTGATCAAAACTATAAGTCTTGATTTCTAGCCTATATAGCTAAAGGTCTCGGACTATGATAGAAAGTGTAGTTGAGCTCAAGACTCCATGGCAATCATCATACAAGACGAAGGACTACTCAAAGAACTGGTGGATCTTCATCGACTAAAAGGTATGTGGAGACTTGAACTTATCTGTCACTCAAAAGTATATCTATTCTATCTCGTACTCTTGAGACAAAAGTCGTACTGATGTATAGGAATTCATTATACACATTTGCTATTTCGAGCCGAGTTTAACTCTCCTATCTATTTCTCGAAATATGTGTTGGTAAATTTTCGCTTTAGCCAAATTCATCTTTACCTAGTGATGAATGTCATGTTATGTTTCAATCACTTTGAAAATTGCTCTGACGAAAAATGGTCAGTGAATAACGGCTACATGACGTCCTCTGAGAATGTTTCAATGATTGAAATGAGAGTTTAGATTACATAACCATTGGTAGGATATAAGCATTGTTGTGGAAACACATATATGTATACGTCCTTATTCCTTGAAACAAAGTTTGCGAACTCAGTCCGCGAACTGGCGGAAGTTCTCGACCCGAGAATTTCTGCTGGAGTTTGTGAACTCCTTCCGTGAGCTTAAGTCTGCGAACCCAGTCCGCGAACTTGAGAAGGTTATAATTAAAATTGGTTGTTCTTGAACTCATGTTTATATAAACTAAGGAACGCTTTTGCAAACCGTGGATATAAAGTTCATGAACCGATTCGAGTGAATCAAACCGTTTTTGCTTCGATTGTGTCTTGTGTAGTTACATAATATCTAAGCAATTGAACAACTCTCTAACTAGTACATTTGAGTCATTTGAACTAGTTATGGTGAAGAAGAATATGGTTGATATGAAAGTGATCATATGGCTAACCATTTGGTTAACTATTGTTGAACCAACAAATGTTAATGTTTGGGAACGGTTCGTAAAACCAGAATTGGGCATTTCATTTGCGTGTAACAAGCTAAGTTTTCGATCCAATGGTTGAGAAATATTAACTTGAATCTAATCAGGTTTTCATCTAACGGTGAATATTGAATGCTTTGTTACCAAGCTAACATTGATTGCAAACCCTGATTTGAAAGACTATATATTGGAGAACTCTAGCAACTGGGAAACCTAATCCCCACACCTTACGTGTGATACTAGTTGCATAGCTAGAGTCGATTCTCCTTTAACCTTTGGTTTCTTCTTCTAAAACTAGGTTAACGACTTAAATACTTCATTGGGATTGTGAAGCCAAACCGATACTACTTTTCTTGTAGTTGTGTAATCTGATCTTGCATCTTCTATCCTTAAGAGTACTATTGTAATAATTGGCTCGAGATTTATATCTCCGTTCGGAAAGATAGAAAAGTAATCACAAGCACTTCGTATCATCGTTTGTGATTCCACAATATCTTTTTCGCTGCGTCGATTAGGATTATTGTGAGGTGATTGATAATACTAGGCCGTTCTTCGGGAATATAAGTCCGGTTTATCAATTGGTTCATGTTCACCTTGATTTATCAAAAGACGGAACAAAACTCAAAGGTATATTCGTGGGAGACGGATTTATCTATCACCGTAGACTTTTCTGTGTGATACAAATTTGTTTATTAAAGTCTTCGACTTTGGGTCGTAGCAACTCTTAGTTGTGGGTGAGATCAGCTAAGGGAATCAAGTGCGTAGCATCCTGCTGGGATCAGAGACGTAGGAGCATAATTTTACCTTGGATCAGTGTGAGATTGATTGTGTTTCAACTACAGTCCAGACCAAAGTTAGTTTGGAGTAGGCTAGTGTCTGTAGCGCTTAATATAGTGTGTGTTCAATCTGGACTAGGTCCCGGGGTTTTTCTGCGTTTGCGGTTTCCTCGTTAACAAAATTCTGGTGTTTGTGTTATTTCTTTTCCGCATTATATTTTGTTATATAATTGAAATATCACAGGTTGTGCGTTGTTCAATCAATTAGAATTTACGACCTTTTGTTTGTTGATTTAAATTGATTGACTCTTGGATATTGGTCTTTGGTACCATCCAAGTTATCTCTCTAGTATTTGATAAAAACTCGCAGATTTCTATTTGCTTGAGTATATATCAAATCAAGAGATTGAGATATAAACTCTTTGATATACTTTTTATCTAGATTGAGTCTGACTGTCTAGTTGATTCTCTGGAAAGTATATTGGAGTTTTTCCATACAGATTGCTAAGCGAAATATTGGGTGTGGTTGTTGTACCCCCACTTTTTCAATTGGTATCAGAGCAGGCAAACACGTTCAAGACCTTACAAGTTTGTGTTTGTGGCAATCTGAGTCTGAGGATAGAATCTCTTCTACGCATACTAAGATGACTTCTAAAGCTTTTAAATATGCCAAATGTCTTGGTTATACCTCAAAGGATTACTCCTTAGCTGATTCTTCCGAATCCGGAGGTAAGAAGATTGTTCCATCTTGTGATAACATCTCTTTCTGATGAGACATTGGGCACTATGGCAAAAGCTGAAATGAAGCTCACCAGAATTTCAAAAAATTCTACTGAGATCATTTATTTTCAGGATCATGATCAGCTCATTGATGAATTTGAAAAGTCTCTTGATCGAGAACATGAACTCTATAGCATTATTGAGTCCTTCTCTAAGAATATTGATAAAGTTCTCCAAGAAACTACTCTACAGCGTGAAAAGATTAGTGTTCTTGAGGATATAGTTAAGGAAGACTCAATTAGAAAGAAACGTTTGATCGAGACGCATTCATCAGAGCTTAACAGGCTTCGTGTCGAAAAAATAAACTAGAAGCATCTCTTACTCTAGCCAATAAACAGTCAGATCCTTGGAAAAGGAACACTCTGTCTTAAGGAGGAATTCTTCTGTCGAAACTAATTCTCATGGATTGCAATACACGAAGGATCCTCCAGAAGAAATTTGTGTCAAGAAAGGTTTACAAAGCTTGCAATCTTCTCATATGGATATGAAGTTAAAACAGGTGCCGTTTGTTGCTTCTCCTCCACGAACCTGTACTTTATGTGGGAAAAAGAATCACTATGCTATCCATTGTTTTGCCAGGAGGAAACAAATTTCTAAACTTCATAATTTGCTTCTTTCCACTGTCAACGGAACATATAGTCAGTTGACTACTGTAGTGAATCGCATGCCCACAGAAAACCAGAAGTCTTATAAATATAATCTCTTTCCTAGAAATCATCACAGAGTTCAAATGCGTTCTAGTGGTATAAATTCTTGTGCTGCCAATAAAAGCACTCCATGTGTTTATAAGACTGGTTCTGGTAAATCTAAGTCTAGAAAATGGATTCCTATCTATTCTGATCCTCTTGAACCAGTTGCAAGAGGTCCTAGATTTAGTCCTCAGAAAAAACCTTCTGACGGATATGTTAAACACACCATGTCTTACTCTTCTGGGATGAAAGACAACCAAAGAAAGGAGAAACTGTCAGATGATATATAAAACTCCTTTCTCGATGATCATAGTGGGATTAAATTCCACTCTACCACCTGACTTCAGATATTCTTTTCCTTGTTTCTAACTTGAGAGGTGCAAGGAAATTTATTGAGAAATTCTCAAGTATGTTGTATATTATTTTAGTTTCGGTTTTTGTGCGAGTTTTTGTGCTAACAGTCCACAAACGTCCGTGTCCTCCTCTTGAGAGTTCTTAGGGTTTCCAAAAACAAGAGTTTCCTTCTCCTGTTTACTTACACATATATATTATTCTATATTGTGTCTCTCCATCCCTACCAAAAAATTATATGGAGGAGTCTGCAAAATCTCAAGAGATTGTGCATCTTGATATGGAGGAAGACGCTCAAGGACGTGAGTCAATTCAAGAGATGGTTCTAAAGAAGATGCTTGAAAGAAAGGATCACAACTCCTGGATTGATGATTCTGTCAAGGATTTGATTCGTTTTCAGAACGATTCAAAGGTCGAGTTTGCATATCTTCAAATTCAAATAAACCAACTCTTGGATGGTCAGGCCAGAATCCTTGTTAATCAGAATATTCTGATACGGAATCAAAAGAAGCTCATCATGGACTACACCAAGGCTAGACAGCTTGCTCGGGTTGTTGATCACAAAGTTAGTGTTCTAACTCACGAACATGGTGTGTCCACGGTCAAGAGAATAAAGGAAATTAGTGATACCTTCTTTGATGGATTCATTGAAAGATATGAGGTTCTCAACGAACTTTGATTTTCTCCTTTACTGCCTAGTAAATCTTCTATTTTCTTGTTTTTATTAGAAGAATAACTAGAGTTTGGAATAGCCATTATTGTGATTTCACATAGTTATGTCCAACGTTTTGATATTCTTGTTTTTAGATTTATTGGTTTAAATTCTAAATTTGTTTGGAAGATGATTTTTGCAGTATTAATCTTTATAGTTTTATATATTGCAAATTTGTTATGGGATGTGTGTGTTTACGTCCGTGAACTTGACTATCCCATATCTTGTCAAAAGTAAAGTCTTTCGAATGTCGATATTCATGTATTGATAAAAGAATGAATAGACTTTTGACAAATACAAAAATTAAGCCTATTATGTCAATTATTGATGGAAGATAGGTTAAAATCTTTTGTTTGCAAGGATTATGTCTATTGAATGTCGTTATGCGAATAGTGATGGAAAAAAGAATGAATCCTTGTGTATTCCGCAGTAATTGATCTTCCCTGATCCATATTTTATGTATTACTGTGAGGATCCGTGAAGTGTCTTATGTTGAGCGTTGAACGACCAAGTTGATTATTTTCATGATTAGCTATGTTGTTGTTCCGTAAGGTACTTTATGTCGAGCATATTCAACTAAATTAATCATCTTGTTTGGTTATTTAGTTGTTGCTCCGTAAGTTTTCTTATGTCGAGCACGACCAATTAAATTGATTACTTTTGTGATTAGTTTGATTGTGTATTTCGATTAGATTAATTATGGGTTCTCTTGTGATTAATCTAATTGTATATTTTGAGTCTCCATAAGTTCACTTATGTTGAGCATTTGTCGATTAAATTAATCATGGGTTCTCTCGTGGTTAATTTAATTGAACTTTTTAGATTCAAATTCATACTTGTATGTGATTTTTTATGTCCAAAGAAATCCTTCTTTTCTTTCGAAATTAAGGTCGCTCTTGTTGTTCTTTCGGGAATGACATTTAATGGGGGAGAGTTCTTTTAAACTTGCGCTTAATTGCCATATCTTTGTGGGGAGTGCGACTGTGGAATATTAGGGTTATCTTGTATCTTTACAAACTCCTTGATGAATGCATTTAGCTTCGGCTTTATGATTGCATCTAAATAAGATGATATACTTTTGCTTTCTTTTGGTCAAGAAATGTCTCTTTCGGAAATTTCATTAGGATCCCGTTCTTGTACCTTTGCCAATTTTATTGACAAAAAGGGGGAGAATTAATATGTAGTTCACACTACAAATACATATGGTTTTCGGATCATTATGTAAGGGGGAGTGGTTTCCATGTGAGATGGAGTATTGACTAGGGGGAGTGATACATATCACCATAGTATTGTTGTTGAAGTTGTGATACAATTATACTTTGACGCTGTGTAATGATACTATGACATTGTATAAAAATCATTGAGAACTATTGTTTTCTTGTTGTTATAGCTACGTATTTTCAATAACGATGATGCTAAACTTACAACCTTTGGGATCATTGGAGTACTTTGAAGTGACGAAGATTTCGAGTGATGTTGAAGATTAGGCATGTGGAATAGGATCTATAAAAGTTAATTTATTTATTTTTTGTATTCCATATGTATTAATAGTTTTGTCACTAAAATTGACAAAGGGGGAGATTGTTAGAGCATTTCTCGGTCGAACTCGCATGCGTTGCTATCTCAAGCATGTTTGTCAATGTTAGTGATCAAAACTATAAGTCTTGATTTCTAGCCCATATAGCTAAAGGTCTCGGACTAGGATAGAAGGTGTAGTTGAGCTCAAGACTCCATGGCAATCATCATACAAGACGAAGGACTACTCAAGGAACTGGTGGATCTTCATCGACTAAAAGGTATGTGGAGACTTGAACTTATCTGTCGCTCAAAAGTCTATCTATTCTATCTCCTACTCTTGAGACAAAAGTCGTGCTGATGTATAAACTTTCATTATACACATTTGCTATTTCGAGCCGAGTTTAACTCGCCTATCTATTTCTCGAAATATGTGCTGGTAAGCTTTCGCTTTAGCCAAATTCATCTTTACCTAGTGACGAATGTCATGTTATGTTTGAATCACTTTGAAAATTGCTCTGAAGAAAAATGGTCTGTGAATAACGGCTATATAACGTCCTCTGAGAATGTTTCAATGATTGAAATGAGAGTTTAGATTACATAACTATTGGTAGGATATAAGCATTGTTGTGGAAACACATATATGTATAAGTCCTTATTCCTTGAACCAAAGTTTGCGAACTTTGTTGATCAAGAGAAACTGAATCTGGCGTGAGCCAAGTCCGCGAACTGGCGGAAGTTCTCGACCCGAGAATTTCTGCTGGAGTTTGTGAACTCCTTCTGTGAGCTTAAGTCCGCGAACCCAGTCCGCGAACTTGAGCAGGTTATATCTAAAATCGGTTGTTCTTGAACTCATGTTTATATAAACTAAGGAATGCTTTTGCAAACCGTAGCTATAAAGTTCATGAACCGATTCGAGTCAAACTGTTTTTGCTTCGTTTGTGTATTGTGTAGTTACATAAGATCTAAGCAATTGAACAACTCTCTAACTAGTTCATTTGAGTCATTTGGACTAGTTATGGTGAAGAAAAGTATGGTTGATATGAAAGTGATCATATGGCTAACCATTTGGTTAACTATTGTTGAACCAACAAATGTTAATGTTTGGGAACGGTTCGTAAACCCAAGATCAGACATTTCATTTGTGTGTAATAAGCTAAGTTTTCGATCCAACGGTTGAGAAATATTAACTTGAATCTAATCAGGTTTTCATCTAACGGTGAATATTGAATGCTTTGTTACCAAGCTAACATTGATTGCAAACCCTGTTTTGAAAGACTATATAAAGGAGAACTCTAGCAACTGGGAAACCTAATTCCCACACCTTACGTGTGATACTAGTTGCATAGCTAGAGTCGATTCTCCTTTAACCTTTGGTTTCTTCTTCTAAAACCAGGTTAACGACTTAAAGACTTCATTAGGATTGTGAAGCCAGACCGATACTACTTTTCTTGTATTTGGGTGATCTGATCTTGCATCTTCTATCGTTACGAGTACGATTGTAATAATTGGCTCGAGATTTATATCTCCGATAGGCAAGATAGAAAAGTAATCACAAACACTTCGTCTCATCGTTTGTGATTCCACAATATCTTTTTTCACTGCATCGATTAGGATTATTGTGAGGTGATTGATAATACTAGGTTGTTCTTCGGGAATATAAGTCCGGTTTATCAATTGGTTCATGTTTACCTTGATCTATCAAAAAACTGAACAAAACTCATAGGTATATTCGTGGGAGACGGATTTATCTATCACCGTAGACTTTTCTGTGTGATACAGATTTGTTTATTAAAGTCTTCGAATTTGGGTCGTAGCAACTCTTAGTTGTGGGTGAGATCAGCTAAGGGAATCAAGTACGTAGCATCATGCTGGGATCAGAGACGTAGGAGCATAACTGTACCTTGGATCAGTGTGAGATTGATTGGGGTTCAACTACAGTCCAGACCGAAGTTAGTTTGGAGTAGGCTAGTGTCTGTAGCGGCTTAATACAGTGTGTGTTCAATCTGGACTAGGTCCCGGGGTTTTTCTGCGTTTGCGATTTCCTCGTTAACAAAATTCTGGTGTCTGTGTTATTTCTTTTTCGCATTATATTTTGTTATATAATTGAAATATCACAGGTTGTGCGTCTTTCAATCAATTAGAATATCCGACCTTTTGGTTGTTGATTCAAATTGATTGACACTTGGATATTGTTCTTTGGTACCATCCAAGTTATCTCTCTAGTATTTGATAAAGACTCGCAGATTTCTATTTGTTTGAGTATATACTAAATTGAGAGATTGAGATATAAACTCTTTGATATACTTTTTATCTAGATTGAGTCTGACTGTCTAGTTGATTATCTAGAAAGTATATTGGAGTTTGTCCATACAGATTGCTAAGCGAAATATTGGGTGTGGTTGTTGTACCCCCACTTTTTCAGATATGAGAGTAAGCATATGGTTAACCTTGGTTAACTATTTGTGAACCAACATGGTGTACACGTTTAGGTACGGTTACATAAACATAAATGAGGGTACATTTCATTTGTGTGTAACAATCTAAGTTCGATCTAACGGTTGAAATATATTAGATTGGTTGAATTAGGTTTTTCATCTAACGGTGAATATTGAATGCTTTGTTAGCAAGGTAACTTGGATTGCAAACCCTGATTTGAAAAACTATATAAAGAAGAACTCTAGCAACTGGGAAACCTAATCCTCATACCTCCTGTGTGTTACTAGTTGCATAACTAAAGTCGATTCTCCTTTAACCTTAGGTTTCTTCTCGAGACCCTGTAGGTTAACGACCTGAAGACTTCATTGGGATTGTGAAGCCAGACCCAACTATTATCTTTGTAGTTATGTGATCTGATCTTGTTGTTTCTATCGTGTTGAGTACAATTGAAATAATTGGCTCGAGATTTTATATCTCCGATAGGAAAGATAGAAAAGTAATCACAAACACTTCGTCTCATCGTTTGTGATTCCACAATATCTTCTTTCGTTAGTCGATTAAGATTATTGTGAGGTGATTGATAATTCTAGGTTGTTCTTCGAGAATATAAGTCCGGGTTATCAATTGGTTCTTGTTCACCTTGATTTATCAAAATACGGAACAAAAAATCTTGGGTATTTCTGTGGGAGACAGATTTATTTAATCCTATAGACTTTTCTGTGTGAGACAGATTTGTGTATCAAGTCTCCGACTTTGGATCGTAGCAACTCTTGGTTGTGGGTGAGATCAACTAAGCGAATCAAGTGCGTAGTATCCTGATGGGATCAGAGACGTAAGGAGCGCAACTGTACCTTGAATCAGTGTGAGATTGATTAGGGTTCAACTACAGTCCAGTCCGAAGTTAGTTGGTAGTAGGCTAGTATCTGTAGCGGCTTAATATAATGTGGTGTTCATATCTGGACTAGGTCCCGGGTTTTTCTGCATTTGCGGTTTCCTCGTTAACAAAACTTCTGGTGTCCGTGTTATTTCTTTTCCGCATTATATTTTGTTATATAATTTAAATATCACAGGTTGTGCGTTGAATCGATCAATTGGTAAATCCAACCTTTGGTTGTTGATTGAAATTGATTGATCCTTGAACATTGGTCTTTGGTACCGTTCAAGTTATTTCTCTTATATTCAATCTGGCTCGCAAATTCCTATTTGTTTGATTGCGGATTTAATTGAGAAATTGAGATACAACTCTTGGATATACTTTTCTTGAGATTGAGTCTGATTATCTAGTTGATTCTATCGAAAGTATATTGGAGTTTGTCCATATAGATTGCTAAGCGAAATATTAGGTGTAGTTGTTAGACCCCCATTTTTCCACTTTCTATGAAATTCCATTGAGCACTCCAAAGATTGGGATATGTGGTACCATGCATTCTTTTTTTTGTTTTTTTTTTGAAGCATGATTTTATTACGCTACTAAAGAGCTATTACAAGATGGTATTTGATACCCGTGGGATCAAATACATTTGGACCAATATACCAATAAGTTACAGTAACGAGGTATAAGATTGAAACGCGAGCAGCATTCTCGGGATTCGAATTGCTGAGGGGATAGTTGGAGATGGCGAGGATGAAGTTGTCAACGATTCGCAGGGCATCGACGAATGCTTTCCACAAGAAAAGCTGTATTTTTGAGGGGCACGAATGTGTCCATAAGAACTTGGTTGGTGGTGATGTGATTCGTTGCAATTGATCCGAGATGCTGATTATGCATTTGTCTCCAGAATGATGCCGAGTACTGCTCACTCATTTTTTGCATACCTTCTTTAACTGCTTTGTCCATAACTTCAAATTGCATCTTTAGAATTGAGTGTGTTGAAGTAGAATCCAATCTCTGCCCTTGGAGGAATAAGCTAATAAACACTATTACTACTACTACTATTAAAGTTATTACAATTACTAGACCTGAAAATCTGAAACTGAAAAATATAATATGGATTATACACTAATTTAAACTAAGTAATTAAAAGATTACAACTTTGCTTGAAAAGTAAAAAACAACTAAGTTGAGAAGCAACTTGTCTATTTCACCGGCCGACTCGCATTCCAATTAGGTGTTATGCTTGTTGCAGAATGATAGAATGAAGGTGAAGCTGTGATACAATCCTAGGATTTCAACACTCTAAGATTTCAAATATGTTGAGGTGCTGATTATGATTTGCAAAGAAAGATATGATACCTTGGTAAAGACTGACAGATGAAACGAAAATCTTAAGAGGACCAAAGTGAGAAATGACTTGCCATAGGTTTCAATAATAATGCATAAAGGCTTATATGAGGGTAATTGGGAAGCTGGAGATGAATACTGTCAATCCAGATAAGTGAGGGAACTGCAACCCTTTGGATAAAAATTCTGAATATTGGTGTAGAAGTGAAAGTATGTTGGGACATGAAACTAGTGATGCCAATTTATGAGGGGGAACACTGGTCAAAGCTCAAAACTGAATTCCAGAGACTAGATAGGATAAACCCAAATCATGGAAGGCTTCCAAAAGAACTCGGCCATAATTGAAAAAAAAATTGCATGAAAAAGAACAGAACCTTGGAAAAACAACTAAAAAACGATAGAAAAAACCATCACAAAGGAATTCTGAAATCCAAAACCATATTGAATTTTGCAACACTACTCAAGAGACACAAGGCAACGAAATGATACTAAAAAGAGGACACCACCAACAAAACTGAGGCAAAACTTCAAACTGAAACTAGTCTGGTGGATTGTACAATTGCCTTTCAACTTCCACGGCAGGTTCCTAGAGGAAAACAAGCAGGAAACAAAGAAACTTCACAAGCCCAGTAAAGGCTATGCAGGAAAGCAGATAAAACTGACTCAAAAGAAATAAGGGTTTTAAGCAACAAGAGCAAGATAGGCCTAACGATCAAAGTTTAATGAGACATTAAGGTAACTTTTGGTTTATCCCGTGAGATAGGCATGGAAATAAAAAGGTCTCACAGGGTCGGAGAAATCCAAAAATTACAAATCAATAGACTCTGGGCATCACAACAAAGAGAAACATATTGATAACAACAATCGATATGAAAAATAGGTACAGTGAAAAAGCCAAAGGATCGTTCACTCTGCGAACCCGAAGATGAGATTGAGGATGTACCAACCAGAAAATTACCTCAGTTTTGAATAATGAACAGGCTATTGCATCTGGGAACCATGGCCGAATATATTGAAGATGGAGATCGGAGCCAATAAAATTCAGATGAAAAACCATATCTCATCCAGCAGCACCAACAATTAGGTGAAAATCTTAGGAAAAAAAGAGGGGTATCACAACAATTATCAATCAAATAACACCAATTGAGTTTGAAGGCCGGTGAATCGAGGATTTAGCCGATGATGATTGCTAAACCCATGGCGGTTGTTTTAGGGTTTGTTGATGAAGGTGAAGGTTGTGTTACGGATTAGGTTTACTATCTCTGCTCTTTCTCTATGGGATTACGGCTGGTTTGATAATGCTTTTCTTTTTCCAAAAGCACTTTCAAAATCTATATATGTCAATAATTTTTGAAATTGATGTTTGGTAAAAAAATATCAAAGTGCTTTTTACCCAAAGCACTTCCCAAATTCCTCAATTTTTAAAAGCTGGGGAGGAGGAACTTTTAAAAGCTACAAAAGCATAAGCTTTGGTCCCACCAAAATTTAATGCTTGATTTATCCTTTTTGTCCCTATTTTATTTTGTAAATGACAAAAGTTACCCTTAAATATATATACAATCAATTTTGTACTTCTTAAATATTATTATTTTTTATTTTCAAACTATTTTACGATACCATTTCATTAATTTGTCAAAAATAAAAATAGAAACAAATATTAAATAATTAATTAGTTTTAGTTTGATTTTTTGTTTGAAAATTATATATATTAAAAAGCAGTTAAGTAAAATATCTTTTTAACAATTACAATAACAGTAACAATTAGTAAATTAAATATTTTATACATTTATATTTAGTAAAAAAAATTAATAGTAAAAAAAGTTATATTTTATATATTTATATATTTAAATTTAATAATAAAAAAATTTATTTTAAAACCCAACAAAATTGAAAACTATTTTTAGAGATATGTTGTTATTGTCATTTGCCACAGTAACAATGGTTGAATCTGATATTTTACCAAACACACTTTGATCGCTCTTTTAATCAGCTTTAACTTTAATTAATATTTACCAAACGTCTAACTGTTTTTTCCTCACAACACAGCACAACAACGCACAACAGAAAAGTGCTTTTATAAAAGCTACAGCAATACCAAACTAAGCCTAAATTGAAGCTGAGTTTTGAGGAATAGATTTGTTACTGCCCAGATCTAAAAAGATCTGAGCAGTTAAGGTTACTGGAAATTTCTTTTCCTCCCTGCCATAAATCGCCTGTCTAGAGAGGAGAGAGAGTACGAGCAGCTGTCCTTTTTAGAATATTAGTATATTACCATGCATTCATGTAAGTAGCTATTCAGGTTTAGATGGATCATTGAAAGACTAGATATTATATTATTATCATGGAAAGCTATCTTAAGGTTAAATCCATCTTTCCAAACAAGTGCAAGACCACCATCTCTGCCTATACTAGGGCATATAAAGAATTAGAAAAATTTAGAGGTCTCACATAATTTAGAATTTCTTTTCACAACCTATTTTAGTTTTCATAAAAAAAAAATTACATCCGAATTATGAAAAAGGATATAAATCCTTTATATAGTTCATAGTTCTTGTTTGCAAAACCTTTGAAATTCCCAAAAAAAAATTTCATGCTTAAAAAGAAGTTACTAACAAGGAAAAAGATGATATTTTGAGAAAAAAGCTTATCATAGCTAAAAAGAAAAACCAAGTTTTAAAAATGATAATTGCTTAAAGAAGTATTATGAAAAAGAATTAGTCTGCAAAGTACTTGAAGCTTCGTGACGCTTTTGCATTTTGTGTAGTTTCATAAATGGTTTTGTGAGTTGCAGAAGTCTCAGTATGTTTGCTATTACTGTGAGAATTAGATAGGTTATTAGTTTGAGTATGACTGGCACTTAGGGTATCTAAATTCCTTTGTCTCTTCCCTAACCTATCTAATTCTTCAGTATTTTCCTTTCTTTATTAAAATGCTGAATATCAAAACCAACTAATATCCCGTCTTTTAGAGATATATCATAAGGGTTTAACATATGAAGCAGGTCTGTACATATTTTCAAAGAAAAAAAAAATCAATATAGGTATAATTTGAAACGAAAACCCTACACCTTTTACAAATGCTTTCACTTTTAAAGTGAGTGTTAAAAATCATACTATTGTATATTCAGGAGAGTTTACACATTTTTGTGTGGTAGAGCTAGAATTTATTTTAGGGACCAAAGAAGTTTATACAAGTATGTCTATTATTTATGTAAAAAAATCTATCAATTTTTAAATTTGGACACTGATTCTTTTAGATTTTTGATATTTATTTTTTTTCTATTTGAATGATAGAAAATAACTATGAGTTCTAATATCTTGACCCATTATATTGCAGATGTAGTAGTTAGAAATGTGGTACAATTAACCAAACTAAGTGGAATACATATGGTGGGATGAAAATAAAATATGACATAAAAACAAGGACTTAGTATGGAGCCAAGGTTAGTCAACCTATGGTTCCACCCATGATCTTTGCATAATTGAGGTTTTCTAATTTATAGCCTATCAAGTAAGGGTGATAAGGTGTGTCTAAAAGATGTAAAATGACTAATCGTTTTTTTTTAAATTAATAACTGTTACAATTCTATTTGGTTTGATTAATTGTTGATTTCATCGACTTATTCTTTTTAGGATAAGTTTGGTGTTGCTGTGAGTTTTACAATTGCGCTTTTCTAAGTTGCATGTTACGTACAGAAAGCAGTTAAACATTTGGTAATTATAAACTAAAAGTTATCTGTGATTAAAAAGGTGATCGTTCATTTTAGCTACTTCGTCAATCATTATAAGCTTCTCAGTATGATTGTTTATTTTAGTCACATAAACTTAATTCCTCTTATTTTTCCCAACTCTTCTTCATTTTCTAACCTAACACATTCGCTCTAGGAATGTATAAATCTATTTATGTAACTAATCAATTAGTTAATCACTAAAATGTAAGTTATAACTTAATTTGACTCAACTAAACTAAACTAAACTAAACTAAACCAATTAGTTAATCACTAATCAATCAAGGACATATCAGCCATCATATAAAGATATGGATAATAATATGGACAATGGGTTATAGAATTTCCTACTAAATGATGTTATTGTGTCTTCTCTGGTAGCCCTACATCTGCTCCGGATCGTCTGTGCTCAAATTTGTCTGTTTCTCTGTCTCATCCAATCACAAAGAGCCATGTGTCCTTAGAACCACTAAGGTATCTAACACCATTATACGTCTTTTTTATATGTTCTCCTCCCTCCTCCCCCCTGCTACCGAAGTACAGATTAAGGTGGTTTTCCAAATCAATCATATATAAGAAAATCTCATGTTGATCAACTTAAACTCATTCTATTTAAAATCGATGAATCCCTGTTTCAGAATTATTATGAAAATTAGGGTAACTCACGTCAAATTTTGAAAGGATTTAATAGATATATCTATCAAATCAACTAACAAGCATATTTCAATCTTTGTGATGATTAATTTCGATTTTATATATAATCTTTGTAATGAAAACCTGTTATTAGTTGAGAAAGAAAAATCAAGTATCTCGGGGATCTGACAGGAGATCACCAGGCTATTCTTTAAAGCATTTTATTATCACGTTCATGAATCAAATCTTCATCGGGAAGTAAATTCAAGTTGTCATTGCTTCTTCAAGTTCTAGGTACTACTAAAAGAATCCGTAAAAAGGTCGCGTTTCACTAATTCCCAACTAGTTTTTGTAAATCCAATTCTAGATTTCTGAGGACATAACAAAAAATAAAAATAAAAGATGAAAGAAGCTTATCGTTTTTATGTTTAATATATACTAAATACTCTACTCTTTTGATTTGTTTCCCTGTATAATTTCGACAAAAAAATCTATATAACTGGCTAATGGTGTTATGCAACACAAGATAAATTTAGACAGATGGCGCTTTGTGACTGGATGGGACAGAGGAACAGACAAATTTGGGAACAGAAGATCCGGAACCCCCATATCACGCCAGGTTTACATATGTATAGAAATATAGGACCTTATGAATAATAAATTATCTTTAATATCATATAGGTTTAACTTCCAAAATTCCTTACGTAAATAAAATTTTGAATGGTTTTTGCAAAGGTTTTAACTTATTTTAAAAAGATTATTAAAGAAAATTGAGGGGAAAAAAAGTTTGAAAGTCTAAGTAAAACTTTAGTTAAAACTTTTTCTTCCACTTAAAATAAGAAAAGAGTTTCTAACTATTGGAAATGCTTTTAAAATAACTCACACAAGCAATGACTGGTTTTTAAAACAACGCGAGATAAGAATCAATGACACAAGACTTGTAAATGAGAATACTAAACTTTCGAGGAGAATACCAGTCCTGAGACCCAGTAGTAAAGATTCGTGGTGGAGTCAATGGGTGGGAGAGACCCTTGACGCGTCAATTTTTTTTAAAGTAATAAAATAAAAAACGTTTATCACGACTACTCGTGTTTAGTCAAATGTGATAAATTGTTACTAAATATTCAACGATAAGTGTTACAAGCTTTTAAATTTTTAAAATTAACTACTTATTTTGATAAAAATTTAAAATCCCACTATAATGATATATATTATCCAATCAAAACTTCTACTCCCCACTGGGCAGAATCATTTTGTTTTTATAGATCCTGCAAATGACAAGCCCCTGCACAACAAATTAGAAAAGGGGGGAAACATTGGATGACAAGTAATGACTGTTGTTCAGAAGTAAATTCCTATTTAATTTGCGGATGTCTCCTAACTTGATTCTAAATGGTTAATTTATTTCTTTAACGGAAAACATGAATACACGACCCAAATTTCCCATCGGAATGATATTTGAGACTTCGCCCACATGTAATTGGGCAGCCAACACCGGATAGAAACCGTACAATTGTAGCTTAGACATACAGAAAATGATGAAATTACATCCAAAAGAACATGGTGGAGATATTAGAGGGCATACACAAATTTACATCGCACATGCACCCATCGTAGGGTCTGAGGTACCTATGCTTTTTAGTTGGTCTATTTCTATTGTTTAACAGTTGTTATTGGATTAGGATATTTGAGAATCCTAAAATTTATGGGTATTCGATTAGGATATATAAAGAATCATTAAATATTTACCGAATTCAAATTGTATTTTTTAGGATTCCACAAATATTCTAGGTATTCAATTCATATAAGATTGCTTAAGATAGTTGAGAGGCGAGATATATAATGATTTTGATGGATAGCTGTAGTTAAATTATGTATATTATTGTCTCGTATTAATCTCAACCCAAACCAAAAGAGTTCCATGGATTTCTATGGATTTTTTTCTTTATTTTAATCATAACATTCTATATTTTTCCACCACCAGTGACGGAAAGAGGGGGCTAGGGTGTGCTACAACCACCCCAAAATTGATAAAATCCCAAGAAAAATCCATAACCCACCCTAGAACAATAGTGGAACCTCGTATCATATCGGTCCTAACTTAATTCCTTTGCTACTCTTTTTTCATTTTTAATTGGTTATCTTTTAATTCTGTCATGAGGCAAAATTAGGGATTCCAGATTTGAGCAGTTGATGATCGATGAAACTTTGGATGGTAAGTTCTCTAGTTTCTAGAAACTTCATTCCTTTTTCTTTCCTTACTATGAATTATCTCAATTTAACTTCATATAAACTTAGGGTTTATATTTTGTTGGTCTATTGTTTGATTTTATATCTAACTGGTTGGTGTGATGTGAAAATTGGATACAAAACTGATGTTTGTAATCTGATTAATCTGTAGTTTTGTATCTACATCTCAAGTGAAGTTCATAATTTCATTATCTTAGGAGACACCCATCATGTGGAAACCATTCAAAAATATGGGAAATAATATTTAAAAATTCCTGACAACCTTCGACAGACATTTCGTATAATGATATTATTTTTTATTATACACGATTGGCAACCTAAGGTAATATACCTGACTCCGTCACTGAGTTGAACCTCAATATACGGAAATGAAAAGCACCGTCTAGCGCATTTTTCATTTTATATATTTTTGCGGTGTTTATATTATTGTGGATGCATGTATGGATTTTTTTTAATCCCCCGGAAGTAGATTCAGGGTTCTATCATTGTTCGCCACCACTATCAACCACCACCACCACACCCACCAACAATAACCACCATCACTGACTACTAGACCGACCACCACCAACAACCACCATCGCCACCACAACCACACACACCAACCACCAACACCTCCATCCGCCAGCTCGACTTATGGGTGTTTTTTTTTTGAAAGGCAAATATTATGACCTTAGTTTTCTCTACTATAACAATTTGGTAATCCATTTTAATTTTTACAAATCTACATTAATCCTAATTCAATCAAATATGATCCAAAATTATATATTTATGAGAATCAATAGATATTTTAAGAAACATTATAAATTCACTAAATTCAAGTAAAAATAATATCTATTTTTCTCCGCATAAATGTTGATCCAATACATCCCCGTAGGAATATGCAGTAATCCCCAAGTTTGGGTGAAAACGCTTGTAAAACAGGTTCCCGGGTTTTGATACCTTTCTTCATGCATGTCTCTAAGTTTGGGTTGCAAACTCTAGTAAAACAGGTCCTCAGATTAACACTGCAAAATATTTAATACTTACAATGAAAAACGAAAAAAAATGTCGTCTAAAACCTTCCTATTTTGTGGCCTATGCTTTTTATTTGAGGCCTATCATTTTATTCCCCTAACCTATACAATGGGATATGGGGTGTCTAAATGGGTTGAGAGTACAAAACTGCCCTTTATGCAAAAACACAATTATTTTCTGTTTTCATCTCTATTACTAATGTTTTCAACAAAATCAGAAAATAAAAACAAAACTAAAAAATCTTTATTATTTTCATTCAAATGAAATTATAAATCCTAATACGAAAAGTCAATTCATCTTCTTCTTTTTTTCCATCGATGTACTCTTGTAGAATCGTGTTTAACAAATAAATTTCTTCATCAAACCCTCTTACAAAGGAAACTTAATGATTTATACATTAAGTTTCTATTGATCTATTTTTTTTTCTGAAATCTAACAAGAATCAGTGGATGTTAACGTTTACGTCCCCTGATTGTGGTTGATATTTTTCTTATATGAACAACATCGACTAGAATCGTTAGATGTCAATGTTTATATCAACCGATTCTAGGCGAAGTTCATCATTTCAATGAACATCGAAAAGAATCGGTGGATATCACAATGTATATCAACCGATTCGTTTGATGTTCAACTTTTCTGTAGATTTTTTAACATAAAATCGGTTTATAAGAACATATATATCAACCTATTCTGATGGATGAACATTGAATGAACTGGTAGATGTCAATGTTTACATCAACCGATTATATCCGATGTTCATCGAAATGATGAACTTTGCCCAGAATCGGTTGACATAACCATTGACATCCACCGATTTTGGTTTGATTTCAGAAAAATGCATCAACACATAAATCATGAAAATAGAATTAAACATAAATCTCATGATTAAAAGACCTAATGTATAAATCATTAAGTTCTTTTCATAAAAATATGAAAATTGATGCTTTCGATCGATCAATTTCTTTTGATAAAAATATAAAAAAATAGTCATGTTTTGTTGATCACAAACACCCAAACTAATAATCTAATACTAAATATAATTTCACTAATCAATTAACTAATATAATTAATTAACATTAATTAATCATGGGCAAATTAACCATTAAATAAAAATATGTGAATAACAGGTATTTGATTTCACTTCATTTGTTTCTTCCAGTGTAGGCCTCATTTTGTCACCCACATTTTTCCTATTTGCTACCATTGCTATTATTTATCTTCTTCACTAATCTCTTTTTACAAAGCCATTAATCCTAAGCTATAAACTTCTTTTTTCTTAATCTTCTGAAACTACATACAAAGATGCAAGGTGAACTAACCTTTACCCAATAATGGGTTATCAAGCCTTTGCCTAAATTGCACTTACTCAAGAGCTCCCGTTAAAAACAAAAGAAAAGAAAAGAAAATTTTTCAGAGTACTACTTCAACTTCAGGTGTACACTGAAACGAAAATTTAAGCTTCCAATTGATCTCTAGAATACTAACCATCGCAATAACATTTATAATCGAGCTTAGAATCTTTATAACCCCAACATAGGTTGACAAATATATTCGTTTAACAAATAGCTTGAATGTGAGAGTAACTATATGTTTGCCTGGAATTGTCTTTGATTTCTCCATATATCAATAGGATGATCATCACGCGAATCTTTTCCGTTGGAGGTAACCTAGATTGTATGTGTAACTTAAGTTTTTGTTTTGTTTTGGCGTTGGGGTTTTTTTATTGTTGGGCGTAAACAAAAAATCTAATAGGTAGTATTTAGGATTTATTAAAACTTATACGGGTGGTAAATAGGATAAGTAAGGGCAGGAATTAATGAGGGTGACGAATAGGATAAATGGGGGCGGTAAATAGGTGAAATCCTATAGCTTTAAACCAAGGAGGGTTTAAACTTTAAAATGAAACCTATTATTGGGACGTCACATTCCAATAGAGGGGCTTCACCCAGTATCCTAATGTTTATTGAGTTGGTTAGAGGGGTGTCCTAAAAGCATTAAAAAGTCTAAGTTGTCCTTCCATCCATTTAAACCTAATCAATGAAAAGAAAAACTAAAATCAAAGTCATATTTTTTTTCATCTCTTCTCCTAATCAATAGCAGTGATCAACAACAACCCAACAAAAAATTGATAATCAACAACTCAATCAAGAAAACCAAGATGAAACGTGTACAATTCCAAATTTCTTAACTGAATCCAATGGTTTTATGATGTTTGAAGTTGTTTGATTTATTGAGAAAATTAGGTTTGGAAAACCAGTTACTGTTTGCCAACCGTAATTTTGTTCTCTGAAGCTGTTACGGTTGGGTTCGATTCTCAACAAACTAACCGCAAACTGAGTAACAAATCTTTAAAACCAGTTACGGCTGAATTTGATCTAAAATATACCAACCGTAATTTATATACGGTTAGATTATTTTTTTTAGGTAACCGTAAAAAGATTTTGTAGTAGCTGAAAAAAGAACACGAGATAAAAAAAAAAATATATATACTAGGAGTGTTTTACATCCATCTAAAGTCTATGTATAGTCCATAGTCCATGCATGAGTTTTAACATGATATAAATTCTCACGTATCTGCTCATGTGGCAAGATATAGTTTTTCGTCAATGAGATATTTATCAAAAGAGATGTCGATCCATTTACGTGTTTATCTCATGACTGATTTAGTCGGTTGAGTCATCCAATCTTCACGGGTCACGACACATAACAATTATCCAATGCTATTTAAACATATATAACAATCAATCAAGGCCCTACGCGTACTAAACTACACAAAGTTTCACTAACCTACACAAAGTTGAACACTTATCAGAGAAAGAGAAATAACTTGGGATTTGGTCATTACTTATTCCGCACGGATTAAGAATTCAAGGCCGTCGTGTGAACTAGTGGACTGTTGTATAGTATAGGCGATATGGATATGTAAAACTTTGAGTTACGGCTAAATGTTTGAGTTACGGTCGGAACTTTTGAGTTACGGTTGGGTACGAGATAAAAACCCAACCTATCTTGTTTACGGCTGATTCCAAGAGATAAAATCCCAACCGTATGTTTATAGACGGGTTTTCCTAATTTTAACTAATTGCGGTTAGGAATTCATCATCACCTAACCGTAAATCGGTCTTACGGTTGGCTATGAAGGAGGAACCCAACCGTAAGCTAGTTTTGAAAAGCTAAAAAATTATAATCTTTGTATATATTTTTATCAATTTTGATAATAAAAACGACGCTGGAGCTAAATTAGAGGTATACCTAATTATTTTCATCAATTAATTTCGTCATTTTTGTTGAATCAAAATTTAGGGTTTTAAAAAGAAATCCCCGTGAAAAAAAAATCATCTACTTTTTCTTCCCATCATAGCTGACACTTAGCTTGATTTAGTTTTTCAGTAAGTAAAAAAAAATTCATTAATCTAATTACTAGCTAATTAGATTATTAAAAACCAACTAAATAAGGGTTGTTTAGTCATTATAGAATTATTTTAGATAAGGAGTTTTTGAAATTACTTATGAGTAACCCTTTTTGTCCTATTAGGTGACGCCCCTCTATTGGAATGTGATGCCCCAATAATAGTTTCCTTTAAAATACTTCCACCAAGAGAAAAATATGGGACATCTATAGAGATATTTTGCGTAGCATTTTTAGGGGCCACTCAAAAGGAATTAGGGACCACCTTTTTATTCCCATCCATTGAAGGGGGTTAAGGGGCGTCTTAAAATAGAAAATTGTCTATATTGTCCTTCACCTTTATACAAAATCTAAACCTATATCCTTTATTTTTATAATCATATCATTCCACTTCTTCTTCTCTTTTCTACCCATTGAAATTTTTTTTCATCATTTTAATTTTGATTGAAAATAAAAATCGTCGATCAAACAAATGTTATGATTGATTATTTAAAATTAAAATCCAAAATTCATTAACCTTAAAGTTGAAACTTAGAACATCAAAGAAAAAAGGAGTTCAACAAACAAAACGAATAGATGATAGTAGTTGTGATTCAAAATTAGGATTTGATTACTTGAAATCAAAAATTTGATCCGAAAATTTTCTTGGTTTTACAGTAGCAGAAACATAATCGGTAGATAACAATCTATTTTACCTACCGAATATGGTTGATGTTCTTGGATTTACACAAGCAGAAACATAATTGGTAGATAATAATCTATTTTACCTACCGATTATGGCTGATGTTCTTCGTTTCTTAAGACATCAACCATAATCGGTAGGTAAATTGATCGTTATCTACCGATTATTCTTGATTCAAAAAATTCAATTTCTCTGTAATAAAACTTACGCACAATCGGTAGATAATGAACACCTTTAACTACCGATTGTGAAAGTAGAACATTTCGATAATTTATTAATTTTGGAAAATTTGAATTTGGGGTCATGTACACAATCGGTAGATAATAAGCATCACTTATTAACACGGTTTACTACCGATTATGGTAGTACTAAAATTCGAAAATTGAATATGTTCGGAGGTTAAAGTAACACACTTTACTACAGATTATGGTAGTACCAAAGTTCGGAAATTTTAGGATTTTGGCAAAATCTCATTTTGGGGCCAATATACATTCGGAAGTTAAATTTACTACCGATTATGGTAGTACCAAAATTTGAAAATTGAATACATTCGGAGGTTAAAGTAACACACTTTACTACCGATTGTGGAAGGACAATTTTTTCATTACGAAATATGCGAGATAAGGATTAACTTCAATTTACGTTTGAGTGACTCTATTTTGTCTTATTATTGGCTCATAATTCCTTTTGGGTGACCCCTAAAAATGCTAGTATATTTTGGTAACCGATTACATTATCCATTCTGAACTATACGCGGCTATATTCCAGTGGTCAACTGGATTGCATGGGATTACACAGAAATGTGCTTTAAGTCTCTGATAAGGCAACCTCCACGTTTATTTCCTTATGGAACCGATCTTCATGGCACATCTTATGAGTTTTGTTGGTATGCTCATGATTGCCTCGATTGGGGGGACCAAATCACGATCTAATTTTTGTTTCGGGTACCGTAAAGTTTCGAGTCTTTCGAATGTCAAATCATTTCCAAAATCATTTACACAAATGTCCAACTTCGTGTAATGCAAGATAGTGCCTTATATTGCGATGCCGAGACACAGACATGACCAAGACTCACACACATCACAGTGCAATGGTACACGTGACGACAGACAATCTCAAAATTATGCTAAAAAGGTAGCAGTAAACTAAACTGAGAAGATATATTGTTTTCCGAAGATGTAGAACACTCTCGGAGTTTGCAACTGAGGTGGAGCCGTGGCGCTCCAAGGAGGTATAGGTGTAGCATGGAGCACTGATTGGGAGGAAACTTCAATGTCATCGTGGATAAGATCAAATTATTTGGTCGAAGGCCACTAGTTGTTGGAACATTTAAATTAATTAGAATCGAGATTACGAGGGCCTGTACCATTTTCAAAAATAGTTTTCAAAACTCGTGTTCTACGTTTTTAAAATGTACAGAATTCAGAAATCCTTTTCTACGTTTTTAAAATGTACCTTATTCCGTTGTTTCTATTCATCAAATTTTAAAAAGGTGTTTGGCAGGAAATTTAGAAAACCGTTTCTGAAAACATAATTTTAAACATTAGTTATAAGCTACAACAACCAACATGTTCATATTATCTATTTTGGACATTGAAGTTAAATGTTGGAGCAGAGAAAAAATAACCATGGAAGAGAGGTTTGAAGAGATTATACCACCTTTATTTTATCATAGCTCTGAGATGCCTTTAATTCGAAGAGAAGAAGAAAAAGAAGAAAACAGTGAGAACAACAATTTGTCATGTTTATTTTATTGTTTTCAAAAACAGAAAACAGCGGAAAAAATGCTTTTAGGAAACATGTTTACCAAACATGTTTTTTTAGTATTTTCCGTTTTTACTATTTTTAAAAACAAAAAAAAGTTTTTAAAAACTATACCAAGAACAACCTAACAGTTCCAGTTTGTTTTACGATGTTGCTTGGATAAAAAAAAACTTTTGAACCTCTTTATTAAAGTTGAAATGCTTTTAGTCTCGGAAACTCGTTTATTCACCCCAAAAAACTAGATATACAACCATTAGCTTATTCAGCGCGCAAAGATCAAGTCAAAGTTGAAGAAGAAAAATAAATCTCTTCGTACAACTCGTGCATTTGATTAACCATTAAAAAAGCATTGCGCAAATACTTTAATCTACCAAAAGTAGAAACTGAAACATTGGGTTATTTCTTCTTTGAACATAATCAAAATGATACATTGGATTAAATTGTCGTTTAATATTGGGTGACTTTGAAGAACTCATCTTAAATTTGAGTGATTTATAAATGGTCGCAATTTTAGTTGTTTGTTGTGATTTTATGTTTAAAATAAGTTTGAGTACCGTTTAGCGATTCAATGAATATTTTTGGTTTTTTTAACGTCTAAACTGAATTTTTTTTTGTTAAAAAATGTTGAACACCAAGAAAATGAATAGTTATAACACTCCCTACGTGGAATATATATTAACATTTACAACAACCTGTACGTGAAAGATATTTAAGTACAAACACCTCATATACGGGAAAGGGGGAATTGGGTGCAAATGGGATCACTTACACCATTAGATTTTGTATTTCGGTGAGAATATGGATGAGATTCTTGTAATTGTATTGTCTTGTAGATGCAAATGTCCGTGGATAAATGTCTTCATCTGGCATGCTAGTACGGGATTCATTATTAGAAGAAGTAATTACTTGTTGTATATGATCAAAGGAGGAATCTTGAATAGAAGGATTTGTAGTGGTGGCTATTTCCTAAAAATGTTTAGTAAGAAGGTTTGCGAATTCATCCCTTGAGTGATACCATCTACCATTTGGGTCTCTTAAAGAAGTAATTTTATTTCTAGCTCTTCTTCTATTTGCAAAATCATGGAAGTAAGAGGTGTTATTATCAGCTTCTTTGACCCATTGATCGCAGGATTTTTGCTGCCAGAATTCTGCTTCAATACTTCTCCAGTAATGCAGATTATTAATTGTGTTATCTATTTGGTGATTAATCTGATTTTTGAAAGGCAAGGATTGCAGATAAGTTAAATGTTGCTTCAAATGATGTATATGATGCTCTATTTGGCCAAATTTCTATCTCTTCCATGTAGACAAGTTTTTCCTAATAAAAGAGAGTTTTTGCTGGATGCTTTGGTCTGAACAAAAGTTGAATTGAGAGGACCATGTACTGGAAATAAGTTGAAGGATCCTTCAGCCAACATTTGTAGAATTTCCAACAGTATTTAGGTTTTCCACAACCTGCTTATGTCACTACGAGGATAGGACAATTATCTGATCCTAGGAAAGGTAAGTGAAACAATTTAGGGTCTGGAAACTCTATCTCCCAGTGAGCATTGTGAAGAGTCATACTCAGTCTCGACCTCTTATAACCCTTACCATTCAATCTATTAGACCAAGTAAATGTGCTACCTACAAATCCCATGTCCATAAGACCAGCTGCATCAATAGTAATGGAGATCCAATTGTTAATTGATGTTTGATCAGAGGATTGACCATTTGAGCTTATGTGAACATTAAGATCACCTAAAACTACCCAGGATTGAAAAATATTTTCATTGAGATCTTTTATAAAATCCCGTTGCACTTTTTTCAAATCATTATGAGTAGAGCAATAGATGCAAGAAAGGAGCCATTATTCTTTGGAAGGATTTGATTTGACTAGTAAGTGAATCATATTGTTCTGAGAACACATTATGTCACATGGGAAGCCATTTTTCCGGAGAAGAATGAGACCTCCAGTTAATCCTATTGAGCTGACAAATACGGAGTTTGGATAGCAATAGGGTCTGGTTAATAATTTTGATCTATATTCTTTAATTTTAATTTCAACAAGAAAGATTATATCTTGATTATGATTTTTAATTATATCTACTAGATGATCTCTAGTTTCTTTTGATGCAAATCCCTGAACATTCCAACTAAGAATTTTCATTGTGAAAAGGATACTAAATTTGAAATTATAGGGAGAAGAAAATGATGAGATGCAAGCAAATTGATTAAAGCAGTAAATAGATTGAGAAATGAGAATGAGGGTTACCTGATTATCCACACTTTAAGGTTTGCCTTTGAACCTCTTTGAGTAGTTTTGCTCAGACACTGTCCCATGATAAGAAGGAATGGAGTTAGGTGATTCAGTATGATTATCACTGACAATCTGAGTATTTTCATTGGAAAAATCGATTTGACTTGAGGAATTTTGGATTGATTGAAAGGGTTGTTCAAACTGTTTAATTAGGTTGTGTATTGGCTCTTTGAAACAACGTGTTGGGTGGATGAAATCTGGATTAAGATTATCCGTATTGTAATTATCAAAGGTAACATCAAATTCTCCCATAGCCATGTAATTTCTGAACAAATTTGAATTAATGCCCTCTTCATCATTCAAAATGTTGTTACCCGTGAAATTATATCGATTAAAGATGAGATTGGAAATATAATCCAAGATATTTGAGGGTTCTATATTGATTTCTGGAGAGGGTAATGGATCTACAGCTTGAGAATTACTAGAACCACCTTCCTCTATTCTAATTCTCTTTTCTTGTCTATGAACAGTTTCATCCTTATCTCTTGCTCTATTAAAATGTATTTGAATCATCTTGTTAATTGCATCCCAGAGTTGCATATGGCTCAGTACGAGTTAGTGAGTTAACTCCTTGATGCACCAGCTGATTTTGTTCATTAGTATAGGTCATCAATTGTGCAAAAACTTGCGCCGAGTTAATGAGATTTTCTTGAGTTAATGAGATTTTCTTGTACTTGTTGTTGCGCCGTTATTTCCTGAATCTCATTAATTGCATGCATCCGATCATTAGTGACATTGAATGCATGTTCATTGACCTGCACTACCATCATTTGTGACCCCCGACTATTGCTTATTTTGACACCCCTAGTATCTGGATTATTCCAAGAAGGAGAATCAAGAATTGAGCTTGAAGACAGATAACCTTTCTGTTGATGCAATAAGAAGTTTGCTACAGTTTCACACTCTTGATCTTTGTGGTCAATAGTATAGCAATACTCATAAAGGTTAAATGGTTGTTTCTCGTAAAATAGCCTGATCCACACTTCTTCACCCACAATATTTTTTATCCAAAATCCCCTTCTTAAAGGATCTCTTACATCTAAAAGAACCTTTTCTTTCTGAACCTTACCTTTAGGAGCAATACAATCAGGAGGATCTAACTCTGTAACTTCACCCATTGCTGATGTTATGCATTTTATGATTGGAGGATTTGCAAACTCTGGTTGGATGTTGTATAATCTTAGCCAGAGAAGCTGTTTCGTAAGATCAACTTTGCTTTTTGGGATATTAGGGTTACATGGTTCCATAAGTAGTAAGTATCCCTCTATAAACCATGGCCTGAGTTTGAAGACCATATCATACTCCGCCTGAGTGTAGAATTTAATCATGAAGCAATCTTCCTCTTCTTCCTTCTTAATATAAATGTCTTTACTTTTGATCCAGAGTTTTTTGAGCTTCTTATCTAACTCAGCCACTGTATAGTCCAAGTAGACTTTGCCTAAGAAGCAGAATTTCCATAGTTTGGCTCCTTAAATCAAGTCTCCGGTCGACAGAATGGGTTGTTTTAAAGCTTTAAGCCTTCTGATAGAGAGGTTCTTTCTGTGACTTGATGAACCTCTGAGACTTGAGTCTCCACGAAAGAACTGAGTTTTTTGGAGATGATCAAACTTAGTAAAAGAAGATGAAGGAGAAAGAGAAGCGTGCTTATCAACCTGATCCTGCCGAAAATCTGCATGGTGAATGTGTTACACTTGTACGAAAACTTGAGAGAATAGAATAGAGGATATAAGGGTAGGTCTAGGGTTAAGACGGCTGGATGTCTGTTAGACCCAAGTGTGTGAATAAAATAGAAATAAATATGGGAAGCCGAGAAGAAGATTTGTAGAAAAGGGATGTTGGATCCTCTTAAAGAAACAACCAACAAAAGTGTGAATCAGGAAGTCTAAAGTGAGAATCAAATAAAAGATATGATATTGGATTAGAGACAGATAGGCAAAACCACTCTATATGTCCGCAGGCAAATCCTCTAAGTGATTCAAATCAGAACCTAAAAGAGAACATAAAAGATAACCATTAGAAAACGTTAAAAATTAAATCAAAAGGTGTATATTTGAAGGATTAATACATGCAGAAGAGAATTTTGAAGATTAGAGTAAAGAAATTTGTGAAACAGATGAAAGAGATAAGTACGCATTAACTCCGAGTCACCGAGTCCGTTAGAAAAGAATTTTTTATTTTTTGATCCTTTATCCCCCTATCTATTTATCATTTCTATGGAATTCCTCTCTATAAGTTTATTTCTTGTTGAACATAATAACCTTATTAAAGGCATAAAATTGTCAAAAGAAGCTCCATCAGTCAATCATTTGTTGTTTGCAGATGACTGTTTGTTCTTCTTTCAAGCTGATCAAAGAAGTATATCCTATATCATAGATATCCTAAACAATTTTGGAGTTGTATCAGGACATATGATCAATTTTATAAAGTTAGTAGCCTTTATTACGGGTGACTTATCTCATCAACAGAAACTGGAAATAGTTGGGAAACTAGGTGTAAAACAGTTATGTTCTTCTGATAAGTACCCAGGGTAACCAATTTTGCTAGGATAAGCTAAAAATCTCCCATTCAAGTCCATCAATGATGCTTTTCAAAATCGACTCAGTGGTTGAACTCAAAACCTCTGAATCAACCTGTTAGAGCATATCTCGGTTGAATCCACCAAGCGTTGGTATGTCAAGTTTGGTTGTCATATTTTAGTGAGCCAAAACTCATTAAAGAGTCGCTTGATTATGTACTAGAGTCAACTTCGTATAGGTTAGCTTTAAAGTATTAGGATATGAGACATTACAAGTATTGGGAAGACTTGAAGAAGTGAATAAGTAAGGAGCTACAACGTCAACATCATCCTTCCACTTGAGTTTAGTGATATTTGACTTGAACTGTTTCATTCCCTAACGTATCTTTCAAGTCGTGCGTATTGAAAACATAACTGCGAAGCATGAATAATTACACTCTGATTAGAAGTAGTATTAAGGAATACAATACGAGGTTTATTGCTTAACCATTAAACTTTGTATATAAGACATCGACATAATCGTTTGAATGTTATTGTGATTATGTATGGGTATAAGGTGAAGATTTCATCCTAGGAAATAATGTTTTACATTTGTTTAAAGGAAGTAAATTCATGAACTTGTTTTGTGAATCGAAAGGGAAATCACTAGGCTTTATTGGTATTGTTATTCATTGCATATCTTTTGAACTACCAATATATGTGATTAGTAGAACCGCTCATGACTTGTTATGTTCTTGGTAAAACTATTCACAAATGCCTGACTTTTGTATTGGTATGACTTTTACTAGTGAAACCGATCTTAAGTAATCACATGAGATGGTATGATTGATTTAGTGTTATTGGTATGACCAACTCTAGGCAAAGGGGAACCGATCCTATGAAGAGGTGCAACCGATCACAAGAGGGGAATCGATCCTTGTATGAGGTGCATCAAGTTTTTAGTAGAAAGGGGAACCGATCCTATGAACATGTGAAACAAGCTTTTAATGAAAGGGGAACCGATCCTATGGACATGTGCAGCAAATACAAGTAGTTACCATAAGTATGTGGGGAACCGATCCTAGTACCTAGTCAACCGAATTTTGGTAATTAGCGTGACTATGCAAAGTACTCTCATGGAGGTAGAACCGAAACTTGTTTTGGTAGAACCGTGAAACCCATGTTTGGAGATTGAGTGTTCTTGATCAATCACGTAGTTCTTGAAAGTCAGATGAACCAATTATAAACTTGTTTGGAAGTGTGGCAAATCGGTTTCAAGATTGTAAATATGAAAGAGGACTTACAAAGTAAAGATGTCGACATACTTTGTACATGTGCAGTAACGCTTATCTTTTATTGTTCAAAGATATTCCTTAATAGCTAAAGGAAAATACCGGATCGAAAAATAAGTTGAGAATCTTTTAATTAAGGTTTTTAATTATTTTTTTTGGAAAATGAAAATTGGTAATGTGCATTTACTAATTTGAGATTTTCCAAGAGATTTTCGGTCATTTTTTGGACAAAGCATTTCCAGGAATTATGGAAACCGAATTTGGAATATATTGCATATCTTGAGAATATTTTCGGTTTTGGAAATTCCTTGGTGTCCAAACTTCCTTGTTTATAAATATCAAAGTTTGCATTTCTAGCAAACTAATCCTCAGAGCCAGCAAAACTACCTCAGTTGTGTTGTTACTGGTGGAGCCGCCTATTCGGAGAGGAAAGTAACCTAATCAGGAGAAATATCTTACGACCGCTCGGTTTAAAGACTTCTTTGGGATTGAGAAGCTCTATTAGTATCGTTGGTGGGAAACTAGATAATTGCGGTTTATCTTTTATTTTCGATTGATTTGATTGACTAACGGTGGTTGAACTTTGATTGCACCTAGTTTGTTTATGCTTGAGAATCTTCTCTTATGATATAAGATTCACTCAAACTAGATTGAAGTTTCGACGGGGATCTTTAGACTGTTTGTCGATCTAAATACGTCTTGTGATAATCCATTGTTAACAGACTCCGTTCTGTGCGTGATTGATCACAAGAGATTTAAGTTGATTGTGTGCAGGTGTTATTGAAGATCTAAGAAGATTTGAAAACAAAGAAGACTTTGAAGATTTCTGATTTGGGTTCATAATCTTTGGTGTGCACAATACTTGTTTCGGTAAAAGAGGATCCAACTATAATCGGTTTATCCTTGTGGTAGATTGGATTGATTAGTTGTGTAGATCGGCATCAATGCGTTTCTTTGTGATTAAAAGTATTGATTGCAAAATCTTAACAATTACTTTGGTAGTTGTTGATAAGATATATCTAAGAACCTGACAAAGAAGTTTATTGAGATAAACATAAGAGCCTTTTGTCGAACTCACATCACTTGGTTGAAAAGAGTTGATACCAAACAGATTTGTTGTTCCTTTATTGTTTGAAATACGAACCAAAGGAATTGTTCCAAGTACATGACTTATTACAGGTCGGAGGCGTAGGAATACAGACGGAACTAGGTGAACTATAGGTTTAGTTGCTTGGTCTCAACTATACGAAGTTGGTTTGATTTTGTATAGCGGCTTAATCCTGAGAGTATTCAATTCTAGACAAGGTCCCGGGGTTTTTCTGCATTTGCGGTTTCCTCGCTAACAAAATATTTCTTTGTCATTTACTTTTATTTTCTGCAATTATAATTGTTGTTATTATAATTTAAAGTAAATTACACAAACGTTAATTCCTATTTACTTGATAGTAATCCTATTGTACTTGGTTAAGTCTGAATCATTTATCAAGTAAACATACTTTGTTGTTGTATTGTCTCGATCTTGTATCCATAGTCAATCACACAAGTTATCTTGTTGTCGTATTGTCTCGATCTCATATCCATAGACGATCACAGAAGTGTGAACCGATTAGTTGTATTGTCTCGACTCAGCCCATAGACAATCACTTTCGGAGAAAGGACTTATACGTGAAAAAGTTTTAGATTGAGGTATATTTGGGTACCATAGTCTTTTCACAACCAGCTAGGACTACTATGGTCAACTCAGTGATGAATTCAATCCCATCACATTATATGGGTAACTTTAAGTTACCTAAACACACATTGAAACAACTTGATACAATTCAGAGAAAATTCGGGTGGGGTCATAAGAATAATAGAGGCACTTACTTCATAGCTTGGAACTCTCTATGCAATTCAAAAGCTGAAGGAGGGCAAGCTTTTAGAAATTTAGAGCAATTTAACATGGCTTTAATAACTAAGTGAGCATGGAGACTTTGTACAGAATCTGAACGTATATGCGTCAAAATACTGAAACGAAATTATTCACCTTATTGTGATTTTCTACATCTTCAAGAAGAACAATCTAATTCCTCTTGGATCTGGAAAGGAATGAAACATGGTCTGAAGGTTGTTAGAAAATTTCATAGATGAGATGTCATATCCGGCACAAAAACTCTAGTTTGGTATGAAAAATGGATAAAGGGTCTAAACCGTCCTCCAATTCCAAATAGTAGATACGCAGAACCTGCCAGAATAGTTTATGTTTTGATCTTATGCTACAAAATCCAAAAAGGTGGAATGTATCTCTGGTTAGGGCAGTGTTTCAAGAAGATACAACTAAGCTAGTTTTGAAAATGCATTTAGTTCAACATGGTCAGGACACAATTATCTAGGAACCAGATAAAAGAGGTGTGTTCACTGTCAAATCCACTTATAATGTTGTAACTCCTCAGTGTCGGCATTTACAATCTCAGTTAGTTCCAAGAACGGTTTGGAAACACCTATGGAAAACTAACACTCCACATAGAGTTAAACATTTTATTTTGAAATGTCTTCGGAACATTTTTCCAACAATGGTTAACTTGAGCATTTACAAGGATGGATTTGATACTAGTTGTCCCATATGTAATCAAGTTCCTGAAACTCTAGATCATCTCATCATAGGTTGCGACTCAGCTAGATCATTCTGATTATCTATGAACATAAATTTCTGCAGCATTCAATCTACTAACACTTCTGTAGCTTCTTGGAATAAAATTTGGTTTTCAGATCCGGCTATTATGCAACAAGACTCATGGAACACTTGGACAATCATGGTTATGATAACTTCTTGGGATATTTGGAAGAATAGATGCAATAAAGTGTTTCGTAACAGAACTCCAAATACTCTTAAATCATTTAAAAATATACACTATCAAATAAATCAATGCCTTAGTAGTGCTGCTTACCATCAGAATAATCACAACCTTAATCCTTCTTTAGTGCATTATCCAATCTGGAAATCCCCTACTGCGAATCAACTTAAGATCAATATTAATGCTTCTTATGATGACGTGGAAAAATTCTTAGGCATTTGTCTAATTATCAGATATTGTACAGGTACCTGCAGGGGAATCAGAGGATGGTAATGTAATGGAGGACTAAATGCAGAGCAGACTGAATGTTTTGCAGTGCAAGAAGCTATCATTTGGGCCAACTCTCTAAATCTATTTAATGTATTGTTTGAAATAGACTGTCTCAATGTAGTCAATTCTCTAAAAGGTGAAACCATGTATGTTCAGTGGGAGAATCAGGGTCTTGTGATAGAAATAAACCCTTCTAAATAGTAGTATCGTAGTTCAATCCATTATGTAAAAAGAACTGCGAGCAAGGTAGCTCATAAACTGGATAATAAAGCTAGAACTACTAGAGCATCTTTTAACTTTTTTGTTAGCATTCCAGACAATTATTTAGAAATCTTAAAGGATGTTTGATGTACTTTCTTCCTTTTAACATAAATATTCATGTTTATGTCAAAGAAAAAATCGAAATTTATATTGTCAATGGGTGCAAATTTTTGTATTTACTGAATCACGCTACTCTTCTTTATGTTTACTCGACAATCAAAAGCTTAAAGAATTAAAAAAAAAAAAACTAAGGAAAAAACATGTCTATGTATACATCGTCGATGATACCGATGTAACTGATCACAATCACTTGAAAGCCTAAGGTAAATTCCTTGTAATTATTTTATTTTCTTCGATTCTGATTCAGAATTATGTTATTCATTTATTCTATATGGGGTACTCAAGTTAGGGTTACCTTTTTAATTTAAAATGTAATATTTCTCTATAATCTTCGTAAATAATCCTTTCAATTATTCAAGTTAGGGTTTTATTTGATACTGAAATATGTTATCGCAAAATTTCAATTGACTAATTCAAGTTTAATTTTACTTTTGACCGATCTTAGAATCTCTCTTTTGCAATATGTTGGGGATTGTTTAGACTATTTTTTGATTGGAGCTAATGTTATTTAATGATAAAGTGGACATACCTATATTGTGTGATTTTTATTCGACTCTTCCCAGTTACTTATATATTTTTACTCCAAAGGTTTACTGCACACATACTTTCTATGTGAAGTTGAATGAACATGGCTAGTCAATCTATAACGGTTAGTAGTACTAAGCAAATCGAGTTTTTTAAATGAGCGAATGGCTTGGATTTGTAGTTCTTTTTCTTTCCAGCGTTGTAGTAATGTTTTGATGGTACCATAGCGAAAGTGGTAACCTTTTGTGCTTATGAGCTTCCATATTAAATTTGAATCTCGGGAAAAAAAATCTGACCCCATAGCATTAAATCCTAGGTCCGTCCCTAATAATATATGCCTCAATAAATATTATTAACGCTTACAACATCCTCTGCATGGAATGTTAACACTTACAACAACCTATGCCCAAAATATATCAAGGCACAAAAACCACCACATATGTCCCAGTAAATGTTGTTTACACTTAAAGCACCCCCTACGTGAAATGTTAACATGTACAACAACTTGTGTGAAAATGTTATTCAAATATAACTCCACACCGCCACCCTTACACCCACACCAAACATCTCAACAAGTATTGTTTAACAACATCCCCTACGTGAAATGTTAACAATTATAACAAGCAAACACCATTTTGTTATACTTTCAAGGAATTTATCGAATAATTGAGATGCACTTTTCTATTGCTCAGAGGTGTGTTCTTGCTGATTTTTCAGCCACATCCAGTATTCCTAGTCATTTCCAACTCTAAAAACTCATTAATATCCACTTATAGTGGCAAAGACGCCACTTTGAGGTAGTTTTCTAATGAAATTTTGGGTTACAAACTCTATTCGGAGCCCTAACACTTTTACCAATTTTAGATTTTATGATATTATTATTCTATACGGTGATAATTCATATTTGCAAAAATAATATGGGTTGTATGGGAAAGGGTGTACATTTATATTTCTGGGCTGGATAAACAATTTTTCTTAGACTTTGTGTGATTTCTATTATAACAAATGTTGCTTCTCAGTTTCAAAAACAATATGACATAGATAATGTAGGTAATGAGTTTCTTTTTCCTTGTCGATAAAGAAGAACATATATATAAATGGGGCACAAATTAAAGATTTGTACCACCGAGAATTTACTTCCAATATATTCTGATCATAAACATTTCTATGGCGCAATCATTTCCTAGTATTTTTCCGTTTTGATTTTTTGACAGTTGCATTCAGGATCCATATATTTTGACAACTTTGATTTTGAATTTGATGACACAAGTATTATCCACTAACTCAACTGCTTTCAACGTTAGATTGAACCCACAAGTTTTTTTTATCTCAAGCTTGTTGTCAATGTTAGTTGAACAAAACTACACCTTTATTTCTAATCCACTAAGTGAAGTCTCGGACTAGGTCAGAATTTGGTAGTTGAGTATCAGACATCACCCTCAAAGACTGAGATCGACGGAGACATTTGGAGAACTTCATCAGTCAGGTATATCTAGACTGAACCATTCTATTTTATTAACTATCTTGCCATTATATCTTTTGAGACTTTGTCGTATGACTTATAGTAGATTTATTGCAAAGAAGAAATTTGGAGTCAAGCTTATCTTGTTAAACACCTCGAAATATGATTCAAGCATGGATGTTCAAAGGTCCTTAACATTATTAGTTCGAAACAATTTATTTTTCAGGAATTAATTTGTGGATCAATTGAAAATTTCCGAAGTAAATGATTTTATCATTTTGGAATATTTCAAACATGAAAATACAGAACTTCTATTATTTCAACTCAGGTTACGTTGGAGAACCACTTTGCAAACCATAGATATCTGAGTTTTAGAAATACAAAAAGGATGGCGAACCCAATTCGTAAACGACAACTTCAGTTGGGGAAAGTTCACGAACCGTGGTGATATGAAATTTTCATGTCGGTGTAAACGACTTACAGTTGGCGAACCAGGTTCACGAACCGTGTCCATTTGAGTTCTCAAGTCGAGTAGGGTTGGCGAACCCGGTTCATAAACCGTAGTACCCTAACAGATACTCAAAGACTTACTTTTTAAATATGTTTAGCATTGCTATGAATCTCATAAACACCTCTAAGACATCATTGATCACTAAAACACTTGTGTGTGTACATCATGATTAAATTTTTAAGTGTTTAAATGAAGATCAAATTGTTTATAGTTCATAAGGCATATTTTCCAAACTGTATATATTCTTCTAATGTGATTTCAAGACAGATTCTCACATGCTTACTTGAAACCCTAATTAGAGCTTCATGTGAACAGATAAAGTGTTTGCTTGAATTCTAAGAAACCCTCAGTCTTGAGCATATATAAGATGTTCTTTCAACTGGGAAATTCAATCCATGACACTTTGTGTCCTAGTTGATAGCTAGAGTCTTCTGCTATTGAAATAGGTTTCCTTTGTGAAACGTAATTAGGTTTATAGCTAAAATACTTCGTTGCGGTGATTCGAGAAGCAAATTCTGACTATCTTTATATTGATAGTTCGTGTATCTTGATCTTGGTTTTCTGTTATCGAGGTTCTCGTAATCTATTTCAGGCAAGATAGATAGTAACCGTAAAGTTCTCTTAGTCTTAGACTTTATGATTCCTCAAGATAGATATCTGAAAACTATTCTTAATTGATAAGTTGAAAATTTTTCTTGAAAGGTGGTAAAGATCCAGGATTCTCATCTAAGTGATTGTAAATGTTTAGGATTTTTTAGGTTCGCTAGCTTTATCTATTGCAAACAGATTTCCAAGCCTTGATCTTTGATCTAAAGGGAAATCAAATAGGCTTATCTTTTAGAGGAAGATTGGTATCGAAAGTCTTCACTTAGGTTGAAGCAATTCTTAGTCTGTAAAGGACGTCATCTAAGGGAATCAACTACGTAGATCCATGAAAGGTTTAAGAGATATAAGGAGCGCGACTTTAACTGAATCGCTTGGAGGGTGGATTCGGTCTCAACTACATTCTAGTCCAAAGTTTGGTAGTAGGCTATTGTTTGTAGCGGCTTAATTAATACAGTTTGGTATTCAAATATGGACAAGGTCCCGAGTTTTTTATGCTATTGCGGTTTCCTCGTTAGCATTATATTACTTATATTTATAATTGGATTTACACGAGTAATACGTATTCAATCTTAGTGGATACGTCCATATAATTGTAATCGATTATGAGACTTATTTCTTGGAGAATTCGTATCTTGAAATATAGATAACAAGTTTATTACTTGGCAGAATTCCGATTTGATTATTTAGATACGACTAGATTGATCTTGGATATTGATTTTTGAGATCATCCAAGTACTAATCTTAACAATCAGGTTCACGGACTTCTTAGTATACACGTTCTAATCGAGAAGAGATAAATATATAAACTGTACATACATATAGTCAAGAATCATTAAGTTGGTCTACTTAAAATTGTATTAGGTTTTGTCCATACAGGTTGCCAAACGAATAATTTGGAGGTGTACTTGGTACCCCCTACTTTTCAATTGGTATCAGAGCAAGAAAACACCTTTAGACCTAATAAGTTTGTGTTTGTGGCGATCTGAATTACGGACAAGAGCGTAATCTCGATTAACATAGCACTAGCCTTCGATAACACAAACTACTTATGGTGAAAAATAGCTATATGTTCCTTCTTACAAGCTCGTGATTTCAAAATATGGGTTCTTGTTGTAAGAGGATACAATCTTCCAATGGAAGGAGGAGGAGTAGTTACTATTCCAAAATATATATCTATATATAGCAACGGCAAAATCAATAATGTTAAATACAAATCTGATGGTATGGACGTTATTATCCATGTCATAAGCCAAGATCTTCAACAACATGTGTCAACGTGCACTAGATTGAAGGACATTTAGGATATCTCAGAAGCTGTATTTGAAGGGAATTCCACAAAGAAAGAAGCAAGGTTTCAAAACCTAACTTATGACTGCTAAATCCTTCTGTTGATGGTGGTTTTTAGTTCAGGGCTAAAATTGTAAAACCGTGCATTTAATGTGCCGTTGTTCTGCAAAGAAACTGAGTCATTTAAAAGTAATGAGTTCCCAGGCCTCTCTACTTACACATGTATTGAGCAATTCAATATATTTATATGAATGTAGCAACAATCCCAAACATTCTGTAAATTCTAGCCTGCATTATACATTAATGTATGACTTATTAAGTATTTTTCCTATGCTATGTTCCCCGGATGAACCCTTAATATTGGTATGACATGACAATTAGTGTTTACTCGCAGCTGATTAGCATGAATTTCCCGAAGTATCAAGATTAAGGTTTGCATGAAAGTACTCATTCAGAAGATGCGTTAACTGCTCTCTGAGGATAAAGTTAAAGAATTTTGTGTCAACACACATCAAATTTGTTCAAATTTTGTGATATCTCACAAGATTCAAATTTTGGCCAAATTAATTTGCAAAAATTAGGTTTTTTGCTCCCTACATAATATCTCGAACCCTATTGGTCGAGACCAAACCTAGGTAAGCTAGGAAATTAATCCGCCTTGGAGCTAGTATGAGCAAAGTTCTACCAGAAATAAGAAAACAAGAAATAAATAGGAGCCGCGGCGAATAGGAGCAGCAGTAAGAGAAGGCGTGGCCGCGCCACTTGGCCGACCGATTTGCCTCAGCAGGCGCCACTTGTGGCCGGCTAGCCACGCTCCATATTGCTGTTTGCCGGCCCATTTCCCATCGGCCAATCAGATCGTTTTAAACCCACCACACACACTTTTAAATAAAGTTGGAAGTTGGTTGGTCGATGCGCCTAATTCCTTAAGGAATCTAATCTAGGCTGCCCATGTCAGTCTCAAAAACAATCACGGCCACACGATTTGGCCGGCCGACCTAATGAGTTTGGCTTCCTACCAACGAGATCAAGCAAACTCCATGATTTCCACCGGCGGGTCCACTATCATTCCAGCCAATCAGAATCCTCCTAGCCCGCCAGCTGATAAGCACATAAGTGTTACATTTTATACCATATTTATATTAGTTAGGACTCGACATTTTGACTAATAACATTATTTTAGTGTTTTTATAGAAATTACAGTCAAATTCGACCGTCCCAGAAATAAACCGCTGAAACGGCCAAATATGAAGCTGATAGGTGTGTACACATATATCTCACTATCAGACACGTGTATATAAAAAGATACGTGGAAATCATGTAGGCCAAAACATCAAAACATGATGCGCCACGAAACACCAAATAAACCCCGAGGAGTTACTTTATCGCATCCCCAAAAGAGAAGCTAGGATCAACGGTGGAGAGAAAGTTAGCTGACACGGACGTGACAGGGGCAGAAGACACTTGTCTGACACGAGCAGACCCCTCAACTACCCACATTAAACACTCTGAGCAGTGTACGTGTCGATCAACCTGTGGAACGAGCGAGGATGCCTCTGCGGGATCAAGGGGCAAACGCATACCTCTGCATGATAGACGCAAGGACACAAGAAGATAAGGTTCCAACGGTCATCAGAGATGGGTCCCACATTCTAACCTTATAAATACCCCGTCTCCACCAAGAGGAAGGGAGGGCGGAAGAATCAGGAAGGGAAGGAGAGAGAGAGAGAGTTTGCAAGTGTAAGTTAATCATTTAGAAGAGAGAAACATGTAAACCCAAAAGTCATTCGACTATTCGTGTAACCGTGAAGAATATAGTAAAACAACAAACCCCGTGGACGTAGGCCTTAGTGCTGAACCACGTAAACCTTGGTCTTATTTACATTTCAGCACTTTATATTTATTTAGCCCCATGGATCTTTACTTATACGTTTTGTTTTCTTTGCTTGTACTTATATCCCGTGCGCAAACGCCTCGCATGGAGTTGTTAGATGAGGCTATGATAAACCCGAAGGTTTTGAGCCAATGAATCAACACTAGGATATCATCATCACAAATCTCCTTAGATGATGATGATTGATTGTGAGCACTCGGATCCCTTCGTGATTTGTGTGTTCAAAATTTGGCGCTAGAAACAGGGACTTCGTCCCGGTAAAAGATTTATCTTATCCTGTGATTTCATTTTAAATTGGCATATGATTTCTCTGATTTATCAGCTCGGACCGTATAGATCATTTGTTAACTGTATTGTGTTAAAAACCCACCTTTTATGTTCGATAAGATTTATTGTTCTAATCCGCGGATTTACGATTTTCTTTAAATCTCATGCGAACCCGTCTCTTTGGGGGTTTTTCGTAGTTTTTATACTAAGGATCTCCTTTAGTAAAACTTTAACTCGTATATTGTAACTTGCGTGTATTAATCTTCTCCAGGAAGAATGTATTTCGCAACTAACCCGCTTCACGCGGATATTCCCGTTTTTCGTTTGAAATGCCTTATGCAGAAAGGACGTATTGTGAGTAAAGAAGGCGAGTTTCGGCGAGATTACATTGTCAACAAAAGGACACGTGATGGAAAAGACGCAGGAAGCAGGAAAATCCAAAGCTTTGTCAAAAGAAACGCCCAGGACAACCCCGGTCATCACCCGAAGCAAGCAGAAGGGAGATAAAGCTAAAATGACCAGTCAAAGTCAAGATACTGCGGAAATCACTTCACCTATGAACACTAATTCAGTTGCAGCGGCGGCTCTCAGAGCAGCAGCGACAAAGTACGGTGCGGCTGCGGTAGTCCCGAAGGCTGCAGAGGCTAGCAATACTTGCGCCATGAATCAACTTAACCAACCAAGAGAAAGGGTGGATGAATCCAGAACATTCCAACCCGTGCACCTTCTAACTTTTGGAATGCCACCAACAAATGATCAAAATCAAACCATACCGGCGGCTCTAGCACCGCAGAGGGGCACTCACCCCAATTTGGAAATGCCAGCGACCGAAGCTGAACCCCTTCCACCTTTAGTGCAGACCATGGAGGAGGGCGGCACCATGGCTGTAGTAGCACGCGCTGGGACCCCCAATCAGGGGTCCAACCAATCACACCGACTGATGGCTGAGCTTGAGGAACTGAAGAAGAGCCAGCAGGTTTACGCAGATGCTGTAGCCATGTTGGCCAGAGAAAATCAAGATTTAAAGGAGTGGATTGCTCTAAGCACGAAGACCAGCCAACAACTTGATGAAGCAAACTCCAAAGCACCAGAGCCAAACTGAGACTATAGAGTCGTCATAGAGGCTAATGAAGACGCGACAAGGGGAAGTAGCGTATCTGACCCGGATTATGACGATGGAGAGTCAGACGGTAACGAAAAGAATAATTTAGGGCACCACCGCGCAATGGAAGAACTACGAGATGAGATGATGGCCGAGATCAGACAATTAAAAAATAAACAAGGCGGGGGGAGGTTAGAAGAAGTCATGAGAGAAGCTAACTCCACGCCCTTAACTCATCGTTTGGCCAACACCCCTATTCCACTGAAATGCCCTGTTCCAACGTTCGAATGCTATGATGGATCCAGCGACCCTGCTGCACATATTCGGTATTACAACCGTGTCTTAGCTAGATGGGGTCAGAACGACGCCGTACTCTGCAGATACTTCCCGTCAAGCCTGAAAGGATCGGCGTTATCATGGTTCGATAATCTGCCACCAAATTCTATCCACTCATACGACCAACTCGCAGAGAAATTCTTAAGAACGCATATGTACAACAAAACTGTAAACACCGGAATGGATAAGCTCTTTTCACTAGCAATTGGCTACAAGGAAACCACGAGGGAGTACACTAACATATGGCACAAGATCTGCCAAGCCATAGGTAGCGTGGACCCAGTGGTAAGCATCAATTGCTACAAATGGGGCTTAGACCGAATGATTCCCCTATTTGTTGAAATTCATGGGAGCGTGCCTAAGACAGAGGGAGATCTTCGAATAATTATCAAAAAGCACGCTCGACTTGAAGAAATTCAACGGGGAATCCCCGTTTCTTCTAACTTATGGAGCTGAAGCAGTCATACCTACGGAAATCCTCATGCCAACCACGAAGACCGAAGCTTGGGAGAAAAACCTCACAACAGATATGATGTTAGAAAGGTTGGACGACTTGGAAGGAAGAAGGGAAGTCGCATTACAAAAGATGGAAAATTATCAACGAAGACTAGCAAGGGAGTACAACAAAAAGGTAAAGCTGCGGAATTTTGTAGAGGGGCAGTATGTGTTGAGAACAATCCCACGGTATCAGCAAGAAAAGAAATTGGGAAAATTAGCACCTACGTGGGGAGGACCTTTTTTAATACACGACGTTGCGGGTAACGGTTCCTACTACCTTCGTAATCTAAAAGGCGAGGTCCTCCGGCATCCTTGGAATGCTAAGTGGCTCAAACCATACTTCCCATAGGGAGCAACGCAGACTTGAATCTGCTTGGAGTGTACCAGAAGAAGAAGGGAGCCTAACCGCTCCACATGTTTCTATCTCTGGAAGAGGAATTGCAGGCCTCAACTTATCAATCAAACAAGCTTTCAAATTATCAAATCAGCGGAATCTATCGACAATATTGGGGAAAGTAGTTAATCTGCAATCTCTCAGGGCTCCCCCATCAGTGTCCATAAGTGTAAGACCAGGGGAAAGGCACCCAGCAGAAAGAGATACCCAACCAATCTTAAGGCAACGGGTCGACGGAATGGGTGTGTAAATATTTTAATCCCATATCCTAGAACGTTGCCCCGACCCCCACCGTCTGGGAATCCTCTGGCCCAGGATTCGCCAGCGGGGTGACAGGTCTCAAGACGAGCACGAAGGTACCTTCCTTCAGTATCGCACTCAAACACTTAAAAACTTTTGTTTTGTTTTTTCACAAATGCTTAAAATAAAAACAAACCAACATTGCAGGTATATTAAGAAAAGGATCCATTTCATAAAGGATGATTACAAAAAGTGAAAGGCCAATTCAAGGATACACATCAAAAAATATTCCTTTTACAGGATATCAGCAAAAAATATTCTTGTTACATGATTACAAAAAGGGAAGAATAATGATGTCGCGGCCCCTACAAAATGCTGCGGTCTCTGCCTAGATTGCTGCCCCATCGGCAGGATATTCCGAGACTTGAAGGGACGCTCCCACCAGAAGAGGGTCCCGAGGAGTCAGGAAGGCAGAAGGAACTGGACGACGAGGATAGTTCTTCACGAGACCATGCTCGTTCTTTAGGCCAAGTTCTATCCTCTCCAGCATCTTGTTCGTCTCCTCAGCCAATTGACAACGAGCCTTGTGCTTAATAACTGTTGTCCGCTGTTGGGCTTGGGATAATAACGAAGATAGCCGATTCACTTCTCTAGAAGCAGCACCAACGGCCTCCTCGCGGGTTGCCGCTAAATTCTTGAAATGATTGGTCTGTTCTTCTGCTGCGCTAAGGAAGATTGAGCCTTTTCAAGTTTTTCATTTGTGACGCGAAGGTGTCCCTCGAGCTCTGAAAAAGACAACACCACGGAGTTAGCGCAGAAAAAAACACGGTCACACTCGATGAAATAGGATTATACCTTCGACACAAGCCGAAGCCTCTTCATACTCATTAACAACCGCATCTCGCGCTTCATCAAGATGGTCATATTCCGCGGATAATTTCTTATAGTCTAGTTGAAGGTTGGTGAGAGTAAATTGACAGGCATCTAATTCTACCTGCTTCATCGAGTCCATGTGACGAAGATGGTCGACCTCTTTATTTATCTCTGAGACCCCTTTGCTAAGTCTGTACATACACACTTCAAGATTCCTCTCAGACTCAGCCTGACGAGCTACTTCAACGCGGGACGCGGCAAGGCCTTGCTTAGAGCATGGGCTTCGGCACGGGCATCATCTCTTTCTCTGACAAGACAGAGCATATTATCCTTAACCCCTGAAAGGAATGGATCGAGCCTTCTGTAATTCTTCTCCAGCAGCTGAATCCTAGACTCCAGCAAGGAAGTACGCTCACGGGCTTCCCGCAGACTATCACGTGTCCACAGCAGTGTGCCATTAAATAAAGCACGATCATGGTTGTACAGATTTTGCATGTCGACCATCTGAACATGCCTCGCGCGCCATACCTCAGCCCGAGCATCCCATTTCTTGGCTTCATTCTTAATTTTCTCAACCAGATCTCTAATACGAGATTTTTGCCGAGCTCTTTCGTTTCGAAGCCATATCATCTCGGGGACGCCACCCACTGGAGATAGGGTGGGGAGACTCAGACAGAACAACTAAGAAATAGAGGAATGACGACATACTGCGAGGGAAAAAGAACCAAACCTGTGAAAGTTGAAACTTGGCTGCGAGTTTGCTCTAACTCAGCGCGAACACACAACAAGCTCGGAACGAAGACCGGCCTCTGCTTCACCCAGCTTCTCTTTCTCCTTGAGGCTTTTCTCAGTTCTTCTATTTCGACCTCAGCCGCAGATAATTCCTTTTCTCTGTGACGAAGCTTAGCCTCGAGCTTCAGAGATTTCGCTTTGAAGAACTGATACAGCACGTGGTTACAATGCTCACTCCTCATCATCTACACATCAAGATGACAAACATTATTTCACCGAAGCATTCGATTGTCACGAAAAGTATGTACGAAAATTTACCTCCAAGACACGCTGCTGCGGAAAGCCATATTGATACCCGTCGGCGATGGCCATCATATCTGCAACGGAAGTAGGAGGCTCCGGCACAAGGGTAGCTTCGGGAACACTCAAATTTTTTCCCCAGGCTTCAGACACCCGCGCCTTAGAACATCTCCATCATGCGACGGGTATACGCAGATTCCTTTTCCCCAGCAACAACAGGGGCGGATGACGGACAAATAGAAGATTCTTTTCCTTGAACCAATCCATGATGGCGTCCTCGCCCAGACGTCGGCGACTGGGAAGATTATCAGCAGGCGCATCAATGACCGATTTCCCCTTCTCTGACACGGCCCCCTCAGCACAAATGTCGGCATGCTCCTCCGCGCCTACATGCGCAGCATGCTCCTCCGCGCCACCATCTTCAACAGTAGCGTCTCCATTACCATCACCACCAAGAACATCCCAATTATCATTGGGGAAAGTAAAGAGAAGTCCTCGGGAAAATCGAGGGCATCGTCAAAGAACTCCCCCGTGGAGTACATCCGATCAAAAGAAAATTCTTGAGAGGCGGGAAGGGTATCCGCGACATCACCAGCAGGGACAGAAATGCCCCAATAACAACGCCATCAGCCACCACGGCTTTGTTCCTTCCTTCATCACCAACATGACCAACGAAGACCTCTTCTTCGACATTGATAGGGGAAGTACCAGTACGTTCCTCCCCATCTGTAATCTCCTCATCCTCAGCAAACTCTTCGTTCACTGGACTAGTAACTTCTTCTTGGGCCTCAGCCTCGCCCATCACAATAGTAGAAGACTGCTTCGGCTTAATCTTTTTCTTCTTCAACACCTGAAAAACAACACCACAAAAAGAATTATTTTTCCCGTCAGATGAATTTCTAAAAAGAAGAAGCGCCGCTAGAATCCGCGTACCTGAGCAGTTGAGGTATTCTTCGGTGGAAGTATAGCACCAGAACCTTCCTCCTCGTCTCCCTCTACGACGTCAAGGGCATAAGGAAAATTCATACCCGCAAAGTTCAAACGCCAGGGACAGAAATCTCCATAACGAGCAGGAGGAGACTCGCGTGGCTTACTACTCTCGGTAGGCCGCCAACCGCGGGGACCAGGAATCCAACCGTAAGCCCACGGACCAACTATTTCGATAACGGTGGCGTGCCACTCGTAGTCATGATCGCGCTTGATCCTCTCGCGCGCTGGGAAGAGTTTCCGATGACTAGACCCCTCCGTGCCAGGAACATACTTCAGCTTGGCATCGCTGACCTCATTTAACAGACGAATCTCGCCCCGAGGAGCAGCGAGATTCCGAAGGCTGACACTCCACGGCTTGCGGTTCCTACTATTGACGTAATCACCGAAGGAGTTATTGAAATTCTCAGGAGTATACCATTCCTTCTCCGCGGGATTGGGGACGTAGCAAGTCATCGACGTCTCCCCCTTACTCCGCAGATAGCACTCCTTCAGGGCGCGGAGATAATTCCCCGATAGTTGGGATACGGAACGGCTGTGAGTATTTGTGGAAGAGCCTTCACGACTAGCGAGCACGTCATAGTAGAAGGAATCACCTGATTTGTACAACGGCAGCATAAGACCAGCTTCGAACGCTCCAACCGTCGTTAACAAATGAAATTCATCGAACTCATACTTTGAGATAAGCTCATAAGTAATATCATCCTCAGGGGCATAGAAACGAACCCCGAAGGCTTGGAGCTCATGCTTTTCCTTGAATATTTCGAGATCAATATGCTTGAAGGTTACTTTTTTCTTACTAACCGAGACACTACGTATCAAGGGGGCAGCCTCATCCTCCTCGGCGGGGCCGGATGAACTAATGAACGCTTTGGAAGCTTTTCTCTTCACCGGAGGATTCTTTGAAGATTCAGCCCTCGGAACTACACCCTTCGTATTCTTCCCTTTAAAAGTTGGAGGGGACCGCAGATGATGCTCGGGCATTAACGAACGTAGAGGAGGAACGTCAAAAGCAACAGCACGAGGCGGAGCCTGTACTCCTAATATCATCACGAGGACGAGACGCTGCGCGATCGAAGACTCTTCGGGAACCAGAAGGATTTGTCGGAGGAATCTCTTCCCTAGAAGACGAGGCCTTCGCTCCAGAAGAAACTCGACTCCGACGAGCATCATCTTGAGATTCTCTACGCGGAGGAGATCTCGATAGACCAGAACCAGAAGTCTGACAAGTAAGCCGCGGACGGTCAGACATGGCTGCGAAAAGATTAAAATCAAGAACAAGTTACACACATTCAAAAACATTACCAAAGATCAAAAAACCACATCAATAGAAATACACACACGATAATGCAGAAACCCTAAAATTAGTATACATGCTCAAAATTCCATAAAAGTCAGACCCTCAAAAACTCAAATACAAGCAAAACAGTGGCTTCCTTGATTTAAGATAAAGAACAGGGGCAAACTAGTATGCAAGCATCAAAAAGAAGTTCTTCATCACAAACAAGGAACAACAGTAGCAGAGAATTTACAAATCAACACAGCGTAAAACAGTGGAAACAAAGAAAAGAAAAACTTACCGGCAAAAACAGCAGTAGAAGAAACAAACAGTGGAAGCGGGCGTGATTAATGCTAAGGTGCAGAGAATTTAAGATCACAGGTTCAATAAAGACTGACAGAGAATTTAATGTCACAGGTTCAATGAAGACAGACAGAAAATTTAAGGGCTGAAAAACAAAGAACGAAAAATGAGAGAATGTTTAGGAAGAATGAAATTAATTTTCTTTCTCTCCTTAATATACCCGAAAGAAAGAGAAGGAAATTAATGTAGGAATGGGAAACGTGCCCGTTACATAAGCAGTTAATGCACGAATAAAAGACGTGCCCAAGTATCTAGGAAAAGTTATTAGGAGTGAGAAGAATATGCGACGATAGTTTTTCTTCAAGGCACCCATTAGACATTCAAGCCCGAAGAAAAGGGGCAAATTGTGTACACATATATCTCACTATCAGACACGTGTATATAAAAAGATACGTGGAAAGCATGCAGGCCAAAACATCAAAACATGATGCGCCACGAAACACCAAATAAACCCCGAGGAGTTACTTTATCGCATCCCCAAAAGAGAAGCTAGGATCAACGGTGGAGAGAAAGTTAGCTGACACGGACGTGACAGGGGCAGAAGACACTTGTCTGACACGAGCAGACCCCTCAACGACCCACATTAAACACTCTGAGCAGTGTACGTGTCGATCAACCTGTGGAACGAGCGAGGATGCCTCTGCGGGATCAAGGGGCAAACGCAGACCTCTGCGTGATAGACGCAAGGACACAAGAAGATAAGGTTCCAACGGTCATCAGAGATGGGTCCCACATTCTAACCTTATAAATACCCCGTCTCCACCAAGAGGAAGGGAGGGCGCAAGAATCAGGAAGGGAAGGAGAGAGAGAGAGAGAGTTTGCAAGTGTAAGTTAATCATTTAGAAGAGAGAAACATGTAAACCCAAAAGTCATTCGACTATTCGTGTAACCGTGAAGAATATAGTAAAACAACAAACCCCGTGTACGTAGGCCTTAGTGCTGAACCACGTAAACCTTGGTCTTATTTACATTTCAGCACTTTATATTTATTTAGCCCCATGGATCTTTACTTATACGTTTTGTTTTCTTTGCTTGTACTTATATCCCGTGCGCAAACGCCTCGCATGGAGTTGTTAGATGAGGCTATGATAAACCCGAAGGTTTTGAGCCAATGAGTCAACACTAGGATATCATCATTACAAATCTCCTTAGATGATGATGATTGATTGTGAGCACTCGGATCCCTTCGTGATTTGTGTGTTCACAATAGGTGTGTGCCACAGGAATCACCAAAGTTACTCAAGGGCACTTCAAAGGATTGGTTCGGTTAATAAATGGGATGTCAGGTTAATTAACCACAAATGACATCAGCGCCACCTATGCCACTACATGGTCAGAGAATGTTTTCCAATCAAGCATCTGAAATTCCACTAGTGCTTCGTCAAAGAGTGGAAACGTCTTATGTTGTCCACCACATCTCATTTTTGACCTGGAAACAGAAGAAAGTCATTTCTTCCCAGCAGCTGTCGCCCTCTTTATGTCACATATGTCGATTATAGAGAATTAGAGATCAAGAGAGTTAATGGTGATGCTGCGAATAAATTGGTGGAGGTAGTGTTCAGAGGTCAGAGATGTGGGTGCTGTAGCCGAGTTCTGGAGAGTGAAGAGACTAGAAGTCCAATGAGAAAGCAAGTTAACATAATGACTCGAGTTTTAAATGGGTGTGGGCAGAGATCTTCACCGGAGAAGCAGCTGGAAACTCTATGGATTGCTACGGTTAAATGGAGTTCGATGTTAACGGAGAGCACCTATAATGGCTGCTGGTGCTGGTTATAGCGATTGTAAAGAAATCCGAGTTATGAAAGAAAGAATGACTGAGTTGGGTCGCAGCCGGTGGAGTTAGTGGCTGGACGAACGGACAGAAGAGTTGGTGGTGTTGGTACCGTGAACACAAGAAGTTGAGAGAGATTGATACAAGGGGTTGTTGATTCGAATGAAGTTGTTGTTATTCAATGGGAGGCAGGACTGCAACGGAGTTCGGAGATGGACTGCATATTGCTGGCGCTGGTTTGTTGTGGCATGTATTACCATGGTCATGGCTGTAACGATGAGTTCATTTTGAAAGTAAAATCAGGTCGAAGATGAAATCGCAACAACGAAGTAGGGTTCGCCTGGTGCTGAATTGTTGTAATTAGGAAATGAAAGTGCAGAGAAGTTAAGATTCAAAGAATGGAGAAGATAAGTTTGTTGTGGCATCGATTGGTCGAGCTGACTGTCATCGCAGGAAGGTGCTTACAAGATTTGGACGGACAGAAAACACAAAGGGAATCGGTGCCTGAGCTTGAGAAAAATAGAAGTGGAGTTGGTGCTCAGAGGGACCGGGTTAGAAAGTGGTTTGGTGATCGAGTCTGTAAATGGCGTGGGTTTTGGACTGGGCTCATTGGGCAGTTAACTGCTAGGTCTCATCGCATCATCAGAAGACCACCTATTTAGCAACCAGAAAGAACAGAAAGAGGGGAAGGTCGGAGGCGGCTATAGTTTCGATTTTGATTAGCTTGTCGTTTTTATTTATATTTGTTTATGGCTTTTGAGAAAGCCATGGCTAGCTAGATCCATGTTAGGGTGAAAGGATGAACTTGTAGGTTGATTCAACCAATTGAATTTAATGTTAAAGATTTGTCTCTCTATCAATGTTTTACCTTCTAGCTATATTTTTCATGTTCTATGCCATGTATAGTCCATAGTTAGATTAGTAGAAGAACTCATTGAACCTTTGCAATAATGGAATTATGAATTTCATTTGACTATTTATGCCATGTATATCTAGTGCTTAAGAATTCTACATTAAGGTGAGAACAAACTACCATTTTGATAATGACAATTCTAATCGATGATTATTAACGAAATATCTTCCGTGTACTAGTAGGTAGGTTTGCTATTTGACATGAGTTAATTCAAAACCTTTGTGATTGATTAAAAATAAGTTACCTACAACGGATTCCGGATCCTAACACCTTCATAATCTTGATTACATCTTTTATTATTTTGTTATTTTAGTTCCGCGAAATTTTGAAATATTAAATTTGATTGGTTATTTTTTATGTTAGTAGTAATATTTTCACACTCCTCGTGGGAACAACCTGTACTTGTCATTGTTCTGCTAGTTAGACATTGTGCACTTGCAGTTTATTATTGTAGGTTTATGAGCCTACCAAGTTTTTGGCGCCGCTGCCGGGGAGTGGTTACATAATACTCTCTAGTTGATATCTTTTTGTACATAGCTTATTTTTATTTTATTTTTGTACATAATTTATTTATTTTCTTTTCGATTTCTTTTGGTTCCTTTTTACGCAGCTTGTTTGATTTTTCTTAGGTACATTAGTCTGAAGTGCGGCGTTTGATACCGATAACGAGCTACAAAGTAAGTACTTGATATTCTCGCAAAGCTTTTGCAAGGTGAGTTATTGGGTAACATGTTACTTTATATTATGGTTTCTAGTGAGTTGGCTTCTTTTATAGCTTTTTGGAATCCTACCAAAAGAACTAAGACATAGGAGTCATCTGATATTTCACCTGAGGAGTATGCATATGCACCTTCTCATTATCAGGAACCTGTTAGAGCCGAGTGTGTAAATAATGATTGGAATTATTCTCATATGTATGATCATTCCGGACCTTGTGAAGGTTATAATCATTACCAACCTTACCCAGGTTATGAGACAAATTGTATTGATTCCAATTATTATTCACACACATATGAGTCACCGTATGAAAGAGACAACCAATTTTCCAGTGAACTATCTTCGTCTCTTGTATCTAGCTTGGAACAGTTGGTCAAACAAAGAGAGTTATTTGCCATTGAATCTGCTAAAAGGTCTGCCGAAACCAATAAAATAATTGTTGAACTTATGAAACCAGTAGAGGATCGTCGTCTATACGATGATTCTAATTCTGATTTTTCTCATATTGATGACACTAATAATGAAACCGTTGTAGATAATGAATCAGTATGCTTTAAGGATGATGATGGACTTGACACTGGTAGTGATTTTAAGAATAATGATACCGGTATAACATCTGAATCTAGTGTATCTTATCCAACTCATGATCATATTATTGATTATTTGCCTATTCAAAAGGACGAGAGTTGTATTAGAGACACTATTTATTCAGATAATGATGACTTAGAAGAACCTGTTTATACAGAAGATACTTTTGTTGAGACTAATGACGAGACAGTAGACGTTCATAATGAGATACCTTCTAATCATTTGAATAATGAGATTCCTATAAGTCACTTAGTTGCAGATAATAATGAGGCGATTATTCATGATATTGTTGCTCCATTGAGCTCCTTTTTTTGCTGATCCATCTTCTGATTTCCTGATTGCCGATGTGAATGTGGAGGCGATTGGTACTGGTCAGGTAACTGCTGATTTTGAACCAAGCTCAGTTTGTTTAGCCCACTTTGCAGATTATGATAATCATATGATTATTGACATTGTCAATGCATTGTACCCTCCAATAACGAAACTTATTTCCGCGGACTTAGAACCAGATTTAGGAGTTACTGATTTTGATAAACTGGAACTTTTAGATACAGGTTTAAACCATTGTGATGAGTTTGCTAACCTGATACCTTTTTATATTGTCAACACATTTCCTACTCTGATTTCTAGTGAAGATAATGTGTTGACTGAGATTATTTCAGCTGATCTTAAGCCTGATTTAGAGTGTATTTCCCATGTAGAAACTAATATACATCCTATGTTTGTTTTCCATGTGAGTGATTTATTTATCTCGACTAAGGACTGTTTTTTATTGGGAATGGGTTTACACATCTTTTTTGAGGTTTGTAGTGTTTTCATATTTGCAGCTGACTGGATTTGTTGGGTTGATCCACAACTTTTCAGACTATATATATATGATTGACAGCTTACTTTGGTGCATCAGCACCCTGTTTGAGATTCTTGGCTACCTTTTGCTTCATGGGAACTCTATCTTTTATTTGTTTGCTTGAATTTTCCATCTTAATTTTTACGTTGGATGACTCAATGTAATGTTTAAGTGTGTGGGGGTGGACTGAGTGGTTAAGTATTTTGATTTTTATAGGTTCTCACTTTTGTTAGAAATTTTCAAAAATAAATAAATGCATGATATGACCAACTGTTTAGCGGGTCTTAAAAAATGCATGATATGATCAGTTGTTTAGCGGGTCTTTCTGTCTAGTTGTCTAGAAGACTTCTCTAAACCACTGTTTAGTGGTTCGTCTCGCTGTTTAGCAAACATCTCTACCGTTGTTTAGTGGTTCCGTCTAGCTGTTTAGCAGACGGTCTGTCTCGCTGTTTAGCGGACATCTCTCCATGTCCAGTTTGTTTAGCAGATATCACTTATCTATTCGTTCTTGAACGGATATCGTTCTTCTTATCTTGTCATTGAGCGGATATTTATCTAGCTATGGAGTAGATATATTCTTTGTTTTGCTCGAGGACTAGCAAAATATAAGTGTGGGGGTGTGATAAGCACGTAAGTGCTACATTTTATACCATATTTATATTAGCTCTGACTCGACATTTTATCTAATAACATTATTTTAGTGCTTTTATAGAAAGTACGGGCAAATTCGATCCTCCGGGAAATAAACAGCTAAAACGGCCAAATATGAAGCTGATAGGTGTGTGCCACAAGAATCACCAAAGTTACTCAAGGGCACTTCAAAGGACTGGTTCGGTTAATAAGTGGGATATCAGGTTAATTAACCACAAATGACATCAGCGCCACATATGCCACTACATGGTCAGAGAATGTTTTCCAATCAAGCATCTGAAATTCCACTAGTGCTTAGTCAAAGAGTGAAAACGTCTTATATTGTCCACCACATCTCATTTTTGACCTGGAAACAGAAGAAAGTCATTTCTTCCCAGCAGTTGCCGTCATCTTTATGTCACATATGTCGATTACAGAGAATTAGAGATCAAGAGAGTTAATGGTGATACTGCGAATAAATTGGCGGAGGTAGTGTTCAGAGGTCAAAAATGTGGGTGGTGTAGACGAGTTCTGGAGAGTGAAGAGACTAGAAGTCTAATGAGAAAGCAAGTTAACATAATGACTCGAGTTTTAGATGGGTGTGGGCAGAGATCTTCACCTGAGAAGCAGCTGGAAACTCCATGGATTGCTGCGGTTAAATGGAGTTTGATGTTAACGGAGAGCACCTATAATGGCTGCTGGTGCTGGTTATAGTGATTGTGAAGAAAGCCGAGTTATGAAAGAAAGAATGACTGAGTTGGGTCGCAGTCGGTGGAGTTAGTGGCTGGACGAACGAACAGAGGAGCTGGTGGTGTTGTTAGAGCATTGCTCGGTCAAACTCGCATGCGTTGCTATGTCAAGAATGTTTGTCATGTTTAGTTGTCAAAACTATATGTCTTGATTTCTAGACTACTTATAGCTAAGTCTCGGTTTAGGACAATTTAGTGTAGTTGAGCTCCAGACTCCATGGAAATCATCTTACGAAGAAGAAGAACTACTCAAGGAACCATTGGAACTTCATCCGACCAAAAGGTATGTGGAGACTTGAATTTATCTATCACTCAAAAGTCTATCTACTCTATCTCCTACTCTTGAGACAAAGTCGTATAAGTATGATAGTTTTCATACATACACATTTGCAATTTCGAGCCGAGTTTACTCTCCTATCTTTTTCTAGAAATATTTGTTGGTAAGCTTTCGCTTTAACCACTTTTCATCTTTGCTCGTGACGGAAGTCATGATGACGTTTCAATCTTGAAAATAGCTTTGATGACGACAGTAATGAATAACGACTGTTATAAAATTATTGAAGAATGTTTCAATGATTGAAATGTAGAGTTGAGATTAGTAACCAACTATGGATCTAAGCATATATAGTGTGTTCGGACATTAGTGTATAAATCCATGTGTCGGAAACCAAGTGTGTGCATATGTGTGCATACGGTATTGGTGAAGGAGGCAGGTTGGGTAAGCGTACCATCGGAAGTTTTCGAACCGAAAATTTCTGCTGAGTTTGTAAGTTTGCAAACTGTTAAACCAGTCACCTTAGGTACGCATACCCGTACGCGTACCCACAGAAGTTTTTGAACCGAAAATTTCTGCTGAGTTTCTAAACTCAAATCTGGTAGCTATGGTACACGTACCCGTACGCGTACCCAAGCTGGTTATATTTCTCAAATCGGAAGTTCATGAACTTAAACAATAAATCAATAAGGAATGCAATCTTTGCAAACCGTGGCTATATTGTTCATGAATTGATTCAAGTGAATCAAACCGATTTCAATTGTGTCTATTCATAAATACCTAAGCAATTGAACAACTATTCAACTAGTTCTTATGAGTCATTTGAACTAGTCATGTGAAGAAGATGAATACGGTTAAATGCAAGTGCTCATATGGATAATCATTGGTTAACTATCTGTGAACCAACTAAGTGTACACGTTTAGGTACGGTTACTCAAACCTAAATGAGATTTATTTCATTTGTGTGTGACAAGCTAAGTTTCGATCTAACTGTTGAAAGATATTAGCTTGGTTAAATCAATTTTTTCATCTAACGGTGAATATTGAATGCTTTGTTACCAAGGTAACTTGGATTGCAAACCCTGATTTGAAAATTATATAAAGGAGACATCTAGCAACTGGAAAAACTAATCCCCACACCTCCTGTGTGAAACTAGTTGGTTTTGCTAGAGTCGATTCTCCTTTAACCTTAGGTTTCTTCTCGAGACCCTGTAGGTTAACGACTAAAAGAATTCATTGGGATTGTGAAGCCAGACGAAACTACTTCTCCTGTAGTTGAGCGATCTGATCTTTCCATTTTCTAACGTACGAGTTCAATTGAATAATTGACTTGAGATTATATCTCCGATAGGGCAAGATAAAAAAGAAATCACAAACATCTTCGTCTCATCGTTTGTGATTCCGCAATATCTAGTTTCGCTAGCATACAATTTAGATTATTGTGAGGTGATTGATAATTCTAGGCTGTTCTTCGGGAATATAAGTCCGGGTTATCAATTAGTTTTTGTTCACCTTGATTTTATCAAAAGACGGAACAAAACTCTTAGGTTTGTCTGTGGGGGACAAATTTATCTATCATCGTAGAATTTTCTGTGTGATACAGATTTTTTTATTAAAGTCTTCGACTTTGGGTCATAGCAACTCTTGGTTGTGGGTGAGATCAGCTAAGGGAATCAAGTGCATAGTATCCTGCTGGGATCAGAGACGTAAGGAGCGCAACTGTACCTTGAATCAGTGTGATATTGATTAGGTTTCAACTACAGTCCAGACCGAAGTTAGTTTGTAGTAGGCTAGTGTCTGTAGCGGCTTAATACAGTGTGATGTTCAATCTGGACTAGGTCCCGGGGTTTTTCTGTATTTGTGGTTTCCTCGTTAACAAAATTTCTGGTGTCTGTGTTATTTGTATTCCGCATTATATTTTGTTATATAATTGAAATATCACAGGTTGTGCGTTAATATCAATCAATTAGAATATCCAACCTTTAGGTGTTGATTTAAATTGATCGACACTTGGATATTGGTCTTTCGTGCCATCCAAGTTTATCTTCCTAGTATTTGATAAAGACTCGCAGATTTCTATTTCCTTGAGTAAAGATCAAATCGAGAGATTGAGATATTAATTCTTTGATATACTTTTATCTAGATTGAGTCTGACTGTCTAGTTGATTCTCTAGAAAGTATATTGGAGTTAGTCCATACATATTTCTAATCGAAACATTGGGTGAGGTTGTTAGACTCCCGCTTTTTCAATTGGTATCAGAGCAGGCAAACATGTTTAAGACCTCAAAAGTCTGTGTTTGTAGCGATCTGACTCTATGGACAGGGGTGCTATCTCTATTAACGTACCACCAGTCTTCGATGGCTCAAACTACTTATGGTGGAAAGTTGCTATACGAGCTTTTCTTCAAGCACGTGATTTTCAATCATGGGTATATGTAGTTAATGGCTTTGATGCTCCCCTTGTTGAAATAGTTAACGCTACTGTTCCAAAGAATATTGGCGAATACGATGCTGAGATACTTGCTGTAAAGCAAAACTCCGACGGTTTGAATGCCATCATGCATGCCATTACCCCAAATCTTCAGCACCATGTGTCAAATTGCACTAGGTCTAAAGATGTGTGGGATATCTTAGAAACCGTATTCGAAGGAAATACCAGTGAAAAGGAAGCCAGACTTCAAAACCTAAATTCGGATTGGGAAAACCTTCGTATGGCAGATGAAGATTCATTTGATGAGTTTAATCACAAAGTGTCTGAAATTATTAATGCATCTTTTGCATTGGGTAAGAGTATTCCTGAAAATGACATTGTAATGAAAATTCTCAGATCGCTGCCATCTAGATACGATTCTAAGAAGCATGCCATCGTTGAGGGAAATAACCTCGATACACTTTCCAGAAATACTCTGATATGAAAGTTAAAAATTCTTGATCTTGACACAGGAAAAACGTTGGCGCTCAATGTTGTAACCAAAATAGGTGTATCCTCTCACTTGTCTTGGGCTGATGAATGTTGTTCTAATCATGTTGGTTTAAATAAATCATTGATAATCAGAAAGGTCAAGGATTTGATAAAGAGGAAAAATGGACGTGTTAAATATCCATCTTCAGTTAACGCTTCAGATGATTCAACAGAAGACAAATCTACTCTAGTTGTCAACATTTCAGATGAGTCTAACAGGTGTAATGGACTTACGACCCTTACTTCAGATTCTCTATCCTCCTCAACTTCTGATTTAAAACTTGAGTATGACACAGAGATTCTTGATCTTTTGAATAAAGAGATTCTTCAAGAGAACCTTCACCTAAAGGCCTCCTTGGAGAAAGTTGAATCATCACTCCAGGCGAAAAAAGTTGAGATAGAGCGTCTTAATAATGATTTCGTCAGAACCATGTCTCTAAAGGAAGAAGAGATTGATACTCTCAAGTATGACCTGCAAAGGTTATCTGGAAGCTGAGACAAAATTGCATCAATGTTATTTGGTTAGAAATCCTTTGGAAACACTAATGGTTTGGGGTTTAAATACAAAACTGTAAACTCAAACAACACTGTTGCTCCAACTAATCAGGAAACAACAATTGTTGGTTGTTATGAAAAACAGGGAAAGGCTCATCAAGAAAAATCATCTCTGAAGTGTTCGTTTTGTGGAAATACAAAGCATGATCAAAGTACATGTTGGAGACTCAGAAGGAGCAACAAAAGAATCACCAAACTACAAGAGAATTTACAGAAGATGAACTTGACACTGGATAAACAAGGTTTTCCTAAAAAATCCAGATCTAGACGAGGTAAGAAACCTGTTCATACAACAAATGTTGACAAGCCACTAAAAGGTAAAAAAATATGAGCAATCGGCTCACTCTGTCGCTAGGTAATACCAGTGACGTTTGCATCCTCATCTTTAACTTGGGAAAGATGAGATTTGCACTAAAAGTGGCTCAAGTCTTTGATTTTGTATATCATCTGACTTATATTTGTTAAGAAAATATTCTCCTAAGAAGATTGATGGTGAATAATAAATCTTGAAAGACTCTTTCAAAGTCTTCCTAGGGTTTGGTATTCATAAATCCTTTTAATCATTTGTCTCTTTCTTTTCATCCAAAAAGATACTATCTCATGGCTCCTGTAACTAGAGGTACTACAAAAAGAGATGCAGTTGAAGTAGTTAATGTGTATATTTGGAAAGGAATCACTTCTTCAAGGGTGATGGAAGAGAAGTCGACAAATAAAGGAGAAGGTTCTTCCTCTAACTGTCTCTTATCTGTTTGTCATTTTGATAATAATTTTAGAGGAATGGTGAAAGATTTCATCAACAAAAAAAATGGTTTAAAATCTCAAATTATTTCCTCTTTGGAAAAGATAACTCACTATGAACAAATATTGTCTCTAACCAAGAACACCTTGTGTGATCAAAAAAGAGAACTCACTCAGTTAACTGATATTTCCGAAGATTTAGAGGAATTGAATGATCCCATAATCAATGGTTTCTTTAATAATGAGAAGGAATTCTCAGGAGATGCCTTGAGAGAGCTCTATGATGCCTAGGAAACTTCTTAAGAGAATCTTTATTCTTGTTTTTGTTTAAAAAGGATAACTAGGTTTGGAATAACCATTATTGTGAGTACACATAACTATGTCCAACGTTTTCATCTTGCAATATTTTTAGATTTATTTATTTAAATTCTAGTGATTTGAAGATGATGATTGCAGTATTAATCTTTATGGTTTTATATATTGCAATATGTTATGGAATATGTGCGTTTGCGTCCGTGAACTATTATTGTCCCATACGATGTCAAAACTTATCTCTTTCATATGTCGATATGCATGTATTGGTACAAGATCGATGAACTTTTGACAAAAAAAGTTAAGCCTATTATTTCAATTATTTGATGGAAGATAGGCTAAAATCTTTTGTTTACAAAGATTATGTCTATTATATGTCGTTATGCAAATAGTGATGAAGATAGAATGAATCTGTGTATATTCCACAGTATTGATCTTCCCTGATCCATATTTTATGTATATATTGTACGGCTCCATAAGTTTTCTTATGTGAGCATTTCAAACTAAACAAATCATAGATTCGTTTGTGATTAATTTGGTTGTGTATTCCGATTAAATTAATCATGGGTTCTCTTGTGATTAGTTTGATTGAGAATTTTTGGATAAAAAATCATTTCCTTATGGTTTTTGGTGTCGAAAGAAATCCTTCTTTTCTTATAAAAGTAAGGTCGCTCTTTTTATTCTTTCGGGAATGACATCAAACGGGGGAGAGTTCTTTTGAACTTGCGCTTAATTTCCATATCTTTGTGGGGAGTGCGGCTGCGGAATATTTTAGGGGTTATCTTGTATCTTTATAAACTCCTTGATGAATGCATTTATCTTCGGCTTTATGATTGCATCTAAACAAGTTTATATGTACTTTTCTTTGGCCTTGAAGCATCTCCGTGTAAATTTCACTAGGATCTCGTTTTCGTACCTTTGCCAATTTTATTAACAAAAAGGGGGATAATTAATATGTAGTTCACACTACAAATACATATGGTATACGTGTTTTACGGATCATTATGTAAGGGGGAGTGGTTTTCATGTTGAGATGAAAGTATTGACTAAGGGGGAGTGATACATATCACCATAGTATTGTTGTCGAAGTTGTGATATAAGAACTTTGATACTGTGTAATAATACTATGACACTGTATAACAATGATCGAGAGCTTTTGTTTTCTCATTGTTATGGTTACGGATCTTCAACAACTATGATGCTGAATTGAACATCTATGGAATCATGGGAGTATCTGGAAAAGACGAAGTTTTCGAGTAATGTTGAAGCACCAAGGAGATCAAGCATGTGGACGAGAAGCTACAAAGTTTTATTTATTTTGTAATCCATATGTATTGATAGTTTTTCCACTAAAATTAACAGAGGGGGAGATTGTTAGAGCATTGCTCGGTTGAACTCGCATGCGTTGCTATCTCAAGCATGTTTGTCAAGTTTAGTTGTCAAAACTATATGTCTTGATTTCTAGACTACTTATAGCTAAGTCTCGGTTTATGACAGTTTAGTGTAGTTGAGCTCCAGACTCCATGGCAATCATCTTACGAAGACGAAGAACTACTCAAGGAACCAGTGGAACTTCATCCGACCAAAAGGTATGTGGAGACTTGAACTTATTTATCACTCAAATGTCTATCTACTCTATCTCCTACTCTTGACACAAAGTCGTATAAGTATGATAGTTTTCATACATACACATTTACTATTTCGAGCCGAGTTTACTCGCCTATCTTTTTCTCGAAATATGTGTTGGTAAGCTTTAGCTTTAATCACTTTTCATCTTTACCAGTGACGAAAGTCATGATGACGTTTCAATCTTGAAAATAGCTTTAATGACGATAGTTGTGAATAACGACTGTTATAATATTATAGAAGAATGTTTCAATGATTGAAATGTAGAGTTGAGATTACGTAACTAACTATAGATATAAGCATATATAGTGTGTTCGCACATTAGTGTATAAATCCATGTGTCGGAAACCAAGTGTGTGCATATGTGTGCATACGATATTGGTGAAGGAGACAGGTTGGGTAAGCGTACCAGCGGAAGTTTTCGAACCGAAATTTCTGCGGAGTTTGTAAGTTTGCAAACTGTTAAACCAGTCACCTTAGGTACGCGTACCCACGGAAGTTTTCGAACCGAAAATTTTTGTTGAGTTTCTAAACTCAAATCCGGTAGTTATGGTACACGTACCCGTACGTGTACCCAAGCTGGTTATATTTCTCAAATCGGAAATTGATGAACTTAAACGATAAATCAATAAGGAATGCAATCTTTGCAAAACGGGGCTATATTGTTCATGAATTGATTCAAGTGAATCAAACCGATTTTGTTTCAATTGTGTCTATTCATAAAGACCTAAGCAACTGAACAACTCTTCAACTAGTTCTTATGAGTCATTTGAACTAGTTATATGAAGAAGATAAATACGGTTAAATGCAAGTGCTCATATGGCTAACCATTGGTTAACTATCTATGAACCAACTAAGTGTACACGTTTAGGTACGATTACTCAAACCTAAATGAAATACATTTCATTTGTGTGTGACAAGCTAAGTTTCGATCTAACGGTTGAAAGATATTAGCTTCGTTAAATCAGGTTTTTCATCTAACGGTGAATATTGAATGCTTTGTTACCAAGGTAACTTGGATTGCAATCCCTGATCTGAAAACTATATAAAGGAGACATCTAGAACCTGGAAAAACTAATCCCCACACCTCCTGTGTGATACTAGTTGGTTTTGCTAGAGTCGATTCTCATTTAACATTAGGTTTCTTCTCGAGACCCTGTAGGTTAAAGACTAAAAGACTTCTTTGGGATTGTGAAGCTAGACGAACTACTTCTCTTGTAGTTGAGTGATCCGATCTTTCCATTTACCATCATACGAGTTCAATGAATAATTGACTTGAGATTATATCTCCGATAGGGCAAGATAAAAAAGAAATCACAAACATCTTCGTCTCATCGTTTGTGATTCCGCAATATCTAGTTTCGCTACCATACGATTTAGATTATTGTGAGGTGATTGATAATTCTAGGTTGTTCTTCGGGAATATAAGTCTGGGTTATCAATTGGTTTATGTTCACCTTGTTTTTATCAAAAGACGGAACAAAACTCTTAGGTTTATCTGTGGGAGACATATTTATCTATCATCGTAGACTTTTCTGTGTGATATAGATTTATTTATTAAAGTCTTCGACTTTGGGTCGTAGCAACTCTTGGTCGTGGGTGAGATCAGCTAAGGGAATCAAGTGCGTAGTATCCTGCTGGGATCAGAGACGTAAGGAGCGCAACTGTACCTTGAATCAGTGTGATATTGATTAGGGTTCAACTACAGTCCAGACCGAAGTTAGTTTGTAGTAGGTTATTGTCTGTAGCTACTTAATACAGTGTGGCGTTCAATCTGGACTAGGTCCCGGGATTTTTCTGCATTTGTGGTTTCCCCGTTAACAAAATTTCTTGTGTATGTGTTATTTCTATTCCGCATTATAATTTGTTATATAATTGAAATATCACATGTTGTGCGTTAAGATAAATCAATTAGAATATCCAACCTTTGTTTGTTGATTTATATTGATTGACACTTGGATATTGGTCTTTGGTACCATCCAAGTTTATCTCTCTAGTATTTGATAAAGACTCGCAGATTTCTATTTGCTTGAGTAAAGATCAAATCGAGAGATTGAGATATTAACTCTTTGATATACTTTTATCTAGATCTAGTCTGACTGTCTAGTTGATTCTCTAGAAAGTATATTAGAGTTACTCCATACAGATTGCTAATCGAAATATTAGGTGAGGCTGTTAGACCCCCTCTTTTTCAGGTGTTGGTACCGTGAACACAAGAAGTTGAGAGAGATTGATATAAGGGGTTGCTGATTCGAATGAAGTTGTTGTTATTCAATGGGATGCAGGACTGCAACGGGAGTTCATAGATGGACTGCATATTGCTGGCGCTGGTTTGCTGTGGCATGTATTACCATGGTCATGGCTGTAACGATGAGTTCATTTTGAAAGTAAAATCAGGTCGAAGATGAAATCGCAACAACGAAGTAGGGTTCGCCTGGTGCTGAATTGTTGTAATTGGGAAGTGAAAGTGCAGAGAAGTTAAGATTCAGAGAATGGAGAAGATAAGTTTGTTATGGCATCGATTGGTCGAGCTGACTGTAATCGCAGGAAGGTGCTTACAAGATTTGGACGGAGAGAAAACGCAAAGGGAGAAAAAACGGGGGTCTAACAACACCACCCAATATTTCGCTTAGCAATCTGTATGGACTAACTCCGAAATACTTTGCTAGAGAATCAACTAGACAGTCAAACTCAATCTAGATAAAAGTATCTCAAGGAGTTAATATCTTTCTCTTGATTTTATTTTTACTTAAGCTAAAATCAATAGCGAGTCTTTATCAAATACAAGGAATAACTTGGACGGTACCAAAGACCAATATCCAAGGATAAAATATCAATCAACAACCAAAGGTTGGATTTCCAATTGATGATCACGAACGCACAACCTGTATTATTTCAATTATATAAAATATAATGCGGAAAAGAAATAACACAGACACCAGAAGTTTTGTTAACGAGGAAACAGCAAATGCAGAAAAACCCCCGGACCTAGTCCAGATTGAATACACACTGTATTAAGCCGCTACAGACACTATCCTACTCCAAGCTAACTTCAGACTGGACTATAGTTGAACCCCAATCAGTATCCCACCGATCCAAGGTACAGTTGTACTCCTATGCCTCTGATCCCAGTAGGATACTGCGCACTTGATTCCCTTAGCTGATCTCACCCACAACCAAGAGTTGCTGCAACCCAAAATCGCAGACTTGATAATAAACAAATATGTCTCACACAGAAAATTCTATCAAAGGATAAATCTGTCTCCCACAGATAAACCCTAGGTTTTGTTCCGTCTTAAGATATGAAATCAAGGTGAACAGGAACCAATTGATAATCAGGTCTTATATTCCCGAAGAACATCCTAGATTAATCAATCACCTCTCTACAATCCTTCCTGACTACACAGGCGGTTTGTCGAGGAATCACAAACAGTGAGACGAAGATGTTTGTGACTTCTTTATCTTGCGTATCGGAGAACTCTCACGATCTCAAGCCAATCAAAGATTGTACTCGTACGATAGAAGATGCAAGATCAGATCACACAACTACGATAAAAGTAGTATCGGACTGGCTTCACAATCCCAATGAAGTCTTTAAGTCGTTAACCTGGTTTTAGAGAAGAAAACCAAAGGTTAAAGAAGAATCGACTCTAGCGAGCGCACTAGTATCACACAGACGTGTGGGGATTAGTTTAGCACAATGCTAGATGTCTCCTTTACATAGTCTTCAAATCAGGGTTTTGCCTTAGTTACAAAGAAATCCATATTCACCGTTAGATGAAAACCTGATTTAGATTCAAGCTAATATTTCTCAACCGTTAGATCGAAAACTTAGCTTGTCACACACACTTGGGTAGACGTTTACTGGGTTTGTGAAAACCATGCCCAAACATGTACGTGTATGTTGGTTCAACATAGTAACCCAAAAGGTTAACCATATGAGCATTTCATATTAACCTTGTTCTTCTTCACCATAACTAGTTCAATTGACTCAAATGAACTAGTTAAAGAGTTGTTCAATTGCTGTGAGATCTTATGTAACTACGTAAGACACAATTGAAACAAAGATGATTCGATTCGATTAAATCGTCTCATGAACTTTATAGCCACGGTTTGCATAAAGCATTCCTTAGTAATTTAAGTTTCATGTTCATAGCACATCTTTAGATCATAACCTCTTAAGTTCACAAACAAGTTCGCGGACTTAAGACAACCGGTGGAGTTTTCCAAACTCATCAGAAAATCTCGGCAAAGAGACTTTCGCAAGTTCGCGGACTAGGTTTGCGGACTTACACACAAACGAGTTTTTGGAAAATCCCAGCAGAAATTCTCGGTACAAGAACTATCGTCAGTTCGCGGACTGGGTTCGCGGACTTGGAAAAGCCATTTCCTCTGGTTTCTCTCAATCAACAAAGTTCGAAAACTTCAGATTAAGGAATAGATGGTTATGTAATCTAAACTGTCATTCCAATCATTGAGACATTCTCAAAGGACGTTATATAGCCGTTATTCACAGACCGTTTCGCGTCACAGTAATTCTCAAAGTAATTGAAACTTTTCATGACTTTCGTCACTAGGTGAAGATAAACTTGATCAAAGCTAAACGCTTTACCAACACATGATTTCGAGATATAGATAGGCGAGATATACTCGGATCGAAATATCAAATGTGTATGATCCAGTCTATATAGCATACGACTTTTGTCTCATAAGAAGTAGGAGATAGAAGAGATAGACTTTTGAGTGATATATAAGTTCAAGTCTCCACATACCTTTTTGTTGATGAAGTTCCACGGTTCCTTGAGTAGATCTTCGTCGTTGTATGATGAATCGCCATGAAGTCCTTGAGCTCAACTACACTTTTCTATCCTAGTCCGAGACTTAGCTATGTAGGCTAGAAATCAAGACTCATAGTTTTGATCACTAACATTGACAAACATGCTTGAGATAGCAACGCATGCGAGGTCGACCGAGCTATGCTCTAACAATCTCCCCCTTTGTCAATTTTAGTGACAAAACTATTAATACATATGGAATACAAAAAAGATAAACTTTAGTGGCTCCTATTCCATAGTCTAATCTTCAACGTTCCCTGAAATCTTCGTCCTTCCAAGTACTCCAATGATCCCAAAGGTTGTAAGTTTAGCATCACCGTTGTTGAAGATCCGTAGCTATAACAATGAGAGAAATCGAGATTCTCGATCATTATTATACAGTGTCATAGTATTATTATGTAACATCAAAGTCCAATTGTATCACGACTTTAACAATAATACTATGGTGATATGTATCACTCCCCCTTAGTCAATACTCCATCTCGATCATGGAAACCACTCCCCCTTACACAATGATCCAAAAACCATATGTATTTGTAGTGTGAACTACAATATTTCTCCCCTTTTTGTCAATAAAATTGGCAAAGGTACAAGAACGGGATCATAATGAAATTTCCACAAGAGACATTTCATAGACTAAAAGAAAAATACATACCAACTTAATTTAGATGCAATCATAAAGCCGAAGCTAAATGCATTCATCAAGGAGTTTTAAGATACAAGATAACCCCTATAAAATTCCACAGCCGCACACCCCGCAAGATATTACCATTAAGCACAAGTTCAAAAGAACTCTCCCCCATTTGATGTCATTCCCGAAAGAACAACAAGAGCGACCTTAATTTCGAAAGAAAAGAAGGATTTTTAAATTGGACACCAAAAACCATAGAAATGATTTTCTATATCCAAAACTCAACCAAATTAATCACAAGAAAACCCATGATTAATTTAATTGGAATACGCAACTAAATCAAACCACAAAAGTGATCAATTTAATTGAAGGTGCTCAACATAAGTAAACTTACGGAGCTACGACTAAGGTAATCATACGGAGACGACTAACTTAATCGTTCACATACTCAACATAAGGAAAAACCTTACGGAATATACGACTACATTAACCAATAGAACATGATTTATAGCCGTTCATATACTCAACACAAGAACTTGTGGAATATATGAAAACTCAACTAGACTAATTACAATAGAACTTATAATTAATCTAATTGGAATACAAACAACCAAATTAATCACAAAAGTAATCAATTTAATTGTTAAAGGATTTGCTCGACAAAAGAAGACTTTCGGAGCAAATAGATAAATAACCAACCAAGATGATTAATTTAGTTCAAGAATGCTCAACATATAGCATCTCATGGAACAACCAACAAGTTCAATATTAATCGACATAGTTGTAAGGTGCTCAACATAAGACACACAATGGAGCCTTCACGGTAAAACATAACAAAATGGATCAATGAAGATCAATACCGTGGATAACATACAAGGATCTATTCTATTTTCCATCATAATGACATAATAGACTTTATCCTTGTCAAACAAAAGATTTCATCCTATTTTCCATCAAATACATGACTGCATGGGCATAACTTTTGTAATTGTCAAAAGTCCATTCGTCCTTTCATTAATACGAATACTAACTCATGAACGACTTTACTTTTGACAACAATATGGGACCTTCAAGTTCACGGACGCAAACAATACATATCCCATAATAAAATTGCAATATCACAAAATCATAACGATCAATACTGCAATAACATCATCCTCCAAATATTTTTAGAATTTAAAAACCAATAAACCTAAAAAATAACATAAGAAGATGAAAACAAAAATAGCTATGTGTATCACAATCATCGTTATTCAAAGCACTAGTTATTCTTCCAACTAATTCAAAAAGAAGACATACTAGGCAACCAACTAGACCCGAGATCAGACGAAAAACTAAATCCTGTCTGCAACCAGGGATTGAACAAGAACGAGTTCCTCAGTTTCCTTCCTTAGTTCTTATTTTAGATAATCTACATTCCATGTTGCGGTACCAAGCTGTTCGCGTACGACCTTAAAGTCTCCAAGAAGATTTCCTACTAGTTGTGAAGAAATCTGAACTGGCTGTTTGTCTTCGTTTTCATGATCAAGAGCATGAAAGTATGAGATATCGATAGGGCATAACTCAAAATCATCAACCTTGTTGCTTCCCTCCATTGTGCACCAAAAAGATTTTTAGAGAATCTTTTTTGCATCTCTGGAACACATTATATATATAAGGAATTCCATCAAACCCTAGGAAACAGGACGTTCGTGAGGGTTGGTGGGTGTACTAGAGAAACGGGCCTATGAAAGACCAGGAAGCCCAAAGAAAAGTAAGAGAAATAGATGTTGAAGAGCAAACGAAATAAAGTAACATCGAATGCAGTACAATCCTGACAGCTTTCTCAAGACGAAAAACCCTGAGAATCAAGAGCATCCCTTTTTAACAGGACAAAAATTAAAAAGAGATGCAACATGAACATGTCAGGATGTAATAAGATGAGCATCTTGCTCATCATTTTTTACTTCTTCTTTTTCCTTTTCATCGGTATTAAACAAACTACCTAGTTTAGTTGAAGAAGTATTATCAAGAGACGATTTAGACGTACCTGGGTTACCAGCATTCCATGTTTTCTTGATATTCTGTCTTAGTCTGTTTATGTGAATCTTCAGATCAGAGACTCGATTGTTGACATGCAAGAAATCTGAATTGGATTCACAGTCCTTTTTGAGAAAATTAGAGGAACTTAACTCGTTTTTCTTTCTTCTGTTTCTTTTTCTTCTTCCAGACTGATTCACAGCATCTGTCACACTTTTGTTGTTTTTCCTTCCACCATTATAGGCATCCTTCGGTTTGAAGACATAACTAGGAAAAGCCTTATCACAGTATATCCCTTGAGGTCGAACAGGGTTGATTCCAATCTATGATATATGTTTAAAAACTTCTTTAGACATCCAATTAAGAATGTTGTGAAGTTTTTCATTCCTTATCCGAAGACGACACCTTCGCTCAGAGTATCCTTTGTTTCCGCAGTAATAGCAGTTGAAGGACTTACGTTCAGTAGTTCTCTTTTGAGCAGATTTAGAAGAAGTAGAATCCTCGTTTTTGCAAGATGACACAGGTTCTTCACATGGAGAAATATTAACAGCTTTAACAAACTTAGTCTTACCACTGTTAGGAGCGTCTGTTCCTTTATATCCCAGACCACGTTTGTCATGATGTTCTTTACAGGCTCCCAGCATAGAAGACAGTTTTGTAGAGCTAGAACCGAACCTATTTAGATTCTCTTCCAGTGATTTTACCTTATTATGAGCAGCAGTGAGTTTGGTTTCCAAGGATTTCTCTTTGATAAGAAGACTGCGTTCTTTGTCATTGAAACTCTTCTGTTGAGATTCACATCTCGCTTCAGTTTCGGCAAGCCTCTCTTTTAATATACAGAGGTTACGAAGAAGATTATCATATTCAGATTTTTTTGAGCGAACCTCTTCTTCATGATCTTTAACGGTAGATTGTAACAGTTTGTATCCACCATCATAACCTTTGAAGAGTTTTCTCAACTTTCTGTTTTCTTGACAGAGAGGACCCATATACTTTCTCAAGCAAGCAGTTGTCCTTGTTTCCTTCAATTCACGATTAAACAACTTGATGTATTGAGAAACTTCCTCATCAAGACTCTGTCCTTCTTCAGAATCACTATCATCCGAGAGATCATCCAACTGTTCATCAAGAGATTTTCTCCAGTTGAATTTAGATTCGGCTGAAGGAGACGAGAAGGAGTTTTCCTCAGTGGTTTCAGATCTTTGAAACCTATCTAAGTAGTCCTGTACTGATGTTGCGTTGTCAGAGATAGTAATCTTGTCCATAGAGTCGGATCGCTACAAACACAGACTGATGAGGTCTTTAACGTGTTTTCCAGCTCTGATACCAATTGAAAAAGCGGGGGTCTAACACCACCACCCAATATTTCGTTTAGCAATCTGTATGGACTAACTCCGAAATACTTTGCTAGAGAATCAACTAGACAGTCAGACTCAATCTAGATAAAAGTATCTCAAGGAGTTAATATCTCTCTCTTGATTTGATTTTTACTCAAGCTAAAATCAATAGCGAGTCTTTATCAAATACAAGGAATAACTTGGACGGTACCAAAGACCAATATCCAAGGATCAATCAATATTAATCAACAAACAAAGGTTGGATTTCCAACTGATGATCGCGAACGCACAGGCTGTATTATTTCAATTATATAAAATATAATGCGGAAAATAAATAACACATACACCAGAAGTTTTGTTAACGAGGAAACCACAAATGCAGAAAAACCCTGGGACCTAGTCCATATTGAATACACACTGTATTAAGCCGCTACAGACACTAGCCTACTCCAAGCTAACTTCGGACTGGACTATAGTTGAACCCCAATCAGTCTCCCACCGATCCAAGGTACAGTTGTACTCCTATGCCTCTGATCCCAGTAGGATACTGCGCACTTGATTCCCTTAGCTGATCTCACCCACAACCAAGAGTTGCTGCAACCCAAAATCGCAGACTTGATAATAAACAAATATGTCTCACACAGAAAATTCTATCAAAGGATAAATCTTTCTCCCACGGATAAACCCTAGATTTTGTTCCATTTAAAGATATGAAATCAAGGTGAACAGGAACCAATTGATAATCCGGTCTTATATTCCCGAAGAACATCCTAGATTAATTAATCACCTCTCTACAATCCTTCCTGACTACACAGGCGGTTTGTCGAGGAATCACAAACAGTGAGACGAAGATGTTTGTGACTTCTTTATCTTGCCTATCGGAGAACTCTCACGATCTTAAGCCAATCAAAGATTGTACTCGTACGATAGAAGATGCAAGATCAGATCACACAACTACGATAAAAGTAGTATCGGTATGGCTTCACAATCCCAATGAAGTCTTTAAGTCGTTGACCTGGTTTTAGAGAAGAAAACCAAATGTTAACAGAGAATTGACTCTAGCGAGCGCACTAGTATCACACAGACGTGTGGGGATTAGTTTTTCACAATGCTAGATGTCTCCTTTATATAGTCTTCAAATCAGGGTTTTGCCTTAGTTACAAAGCAATCTATATTTACCGTTATATGAAAATCATATTTAGATTCAAGCTAATATTTCTCAACCGTTAGATCGAAAACTTAGCTTGTCACACACCCTTGGGTAGACGTTTACTGGGTTTGTGAAAACCATGCCCAAACGTGTACGTGTATGTTGGTTCAACATAGTAAACCAAAAGGTTAACCATATGAGCATTTCATATTAACCTTTTTCTTCTTCACCATAACTAGTTCAATTGACTCAAATGAACTATTTAAAGAGTTGTTCAATTGCTATGAGATCTTATGAAACTATACAAGACACAATTGAAACAAAGATGATTCGATTGAATCGGCTCATGAATTTTATAGCCACGGTTTGCATTAAGCATTCCTTAGAAACTTAAGTTTCATGTTCAGAGCACATCTTTAGATCATAACCTCTTAATTTCACAAACAAGTTCGCGGACTTAAGACAACCGGTGGAGTTTTCCAAACTCAGCAGAAAATCTCGGCAAAGAGACTTTCACAAGTTCGCGGACTAGGTTCGCGGGCTTACACGCAAACGAGTTTTTGGAAAATCCCAACTGAAATTCTCGGTACAAGAACTTTCGTCAGTTCACGGACTGAGTTCGCGGACTGGGTTCGCGGACTTGGCAAAGCCAATTCCTCCGGTTTCTCTCAATCAACAAAGTTTGAAAACTTCGGATTAAGGAATACATGGTTATGTAATATAAACTCTCATTCCAATCATTGAGACATTCTCAGAGGACGTTATATAGCCGTTATTCACAGACCGTTTCGCGTCAGAGTAATTCTCAAAGTAATTGAAACTTTTCATGACTTTCGTCACTAGGTGAAGATAAACTTGATCAAAGCGAAACGCTTTACCAACACATGATTTCGAGATATAGATAGGCGAGATATACTCGGCTCAAAATATCAAATGTGGATGATCCAGTCTATATAGCGTACGACTTTTGTCTCATAAGAAGTAGGAGATAGAAGAGATAGACTTTTGAGTGATAGATAAGTTCAAGTCTCCACATACCTTTTTGTTGATGAGGTTCCACGGTTCCTTGAGTAGATCTTCGTCGTTGTATGATGAATCTCCATGAAGTCCTTGAGCTCAACTATATTTTTCTATCCTAGTCCGAGACTTAGCTATGTAGGCTAGAAATCAAGACTCATAGTTTTGATCACTAACATTGACAAACATGCTTGAGATAGCAACACATGCGAGGTCGACCGAACTATGCTCTAAGAAAGGGAATCTATGCCTGAGCTTGAGAAAAATTAAAGTGGAGTTGGTGCTTAGAGGGACCGGGTTAGAAAGTGGTTTGGTGATCGAATCTGTAAACGGGCGTGGGTTTTGGACTGGGATCATTGGGAAGTTAACTTCTAGGTCTCACTCGCATCATCAGAAGACCACCTATTTAGCAACCAGAAAGAACAGAAAGAGGGGATGGTCGGAGGCGGCTATAGATGTCGTGTACCAGAAACGAAGAAGGGTTTGAAGTCTGGTTATTTTCGATTTCGATTTTGATTAGCTTGTCGTTTTTATTTATATTTTTTTATGGCTTTTGAGAAATCCATGGCTAGCTAGATCCATGTTAGGGTGAAAGGATGAACTTGTAGGTTGATATATTTGTGTTCTTAAACATGGGTTTTCAACCAATTGAACTTAATGTTAATGATTTGTCTCTCTATCAATGTTTTACCTTCTAGATATATTTTTCATGTTCTATGCCATGTATAGTCCATAGTTAGATTAGTAGAAGAACTCATTGAACCTTTGCAATAATGGAATTATGAATTTCATTTGACAATTTATGCCATGTATATCTAGTGCTTAAGAATTCTACATTAAGGTGAGAACAAACTACCATTTTGATAATGATAATTCTAATCGATGATTATTAACGAAATATCTTCTGTGTACTAGTAGCTAGGTTTGCTATTTTATATGAGTTAATTCAAAACCTTTGTGATTGATTACAAATAAGTTACCTAGAACGGATTTCGGATCCTTAACACCTTCATAATCTTGATTACATCTTTTATCATTTTGTTATTTTAGTTCTGTGAAATTTTGAAATATTAAATTTGATTGGTTATTTTTGATATTAGTTAGTAGTAGTATTTGCACACTCCTCGTGGGAACGACTTGTACTTTCCATTGTTCTGCTAGTTAGAAACTGTGAACTTGCAGTTTATTATTGTAGGTTTCTGAGCCTACCATGTTTTTGGTGTCGCCGCCGGGGAGTGGTTGCATAATAATCTCTAGTTGATATCTTTTTGTACATAGCTTATTTTATTTTATTTTTGTACATAATTTATTTATTTTCTTTTAGATTTCTTTTGGTTCCTTTTTACGCAGCTTGTTTGATTTTTCTTAGGTACATTAGTCTAAAGTGCGGCCGTTGAAACCGATAACGGGCTACAAAGTAAGTACTTTATATTCTCGCAAAGCTTTTGTAAGGTGAGTTATTGGGTAAAATTTTACTTTGTATTATGGTTTCCAGTGAGTTGGCTTCTTTTATAGCTTTTTGGAATCCTACCAAAAGAGCTGAGACAGAGGAGTCATATGATATTTTACCTGAGGAGTATGCATATGCACCTTCTCATTATCAGGAACCTGTTAGAGCCGAGTGTGTAAATAATGATTGGAATTATTATCATAGGTATGATCATTCTGGACCTTGTGAAGGTTATGATCATTACCAACCTTACCCAGGTTATGAGACAGATTATATTGATTCCAATTATTATTCACACACATATGAGTCACCGTATGAAAGAATAACCAATTTTTCAGTGAACTATCTTCATCTCTTGTATCTAGCTTGGAACAGTTGGTCAAACAAAGGGAGTTATTTGCCATTGAATCCGCTAAAAGGTCTGACGAAACCGATAAAATAATTTCTGAACTTATGAAATCAGTAGAGGATCGTCGTCTATACGATGATTCTAGTTCTGTTTTTTCTCATATTGATGACACTAATAATGAAACCGTTATAGATAATGAATCAGTATGCTTTGAGGATGATGACGTACTTGACACTGGTAGTGATTTTAGGAATAATGATACTGGTATAACATCTGAATCTAGTGTATCTTATCCAACTCATGATCATATTACTGATTATTTGCCTATTCAAAAGGACGAGAGTAGTATTAGAGACGCTATTTTTTCAGATAATGATGACTTAGAAGAACCTGTTTATACAGAAGATACTATTGTTGAGACTAATGACGAGACATTAGACGTTCATAATGAGATACCTTCTAATCATTTGAATAATGAGACTCCTATAAGTCACTTAGTTGCAGATAATAATGAGGAGATTATTCATGATATTGTTGCTCTATTGAGCTCCTTTTTTGCTGATCCATGTTCTGATTTCCTGATTGCCTATGTGAATGTGGAGGCGATTGGTACTGGTCAGGTAACTGCTGATTTTGAACCAATCTCAGTTTGTTTAGCCCACTTTGCAGATTATGATCCTATGATTATTGACATTGTCAATGCATTGTGCCCTCCAATGGTTAATCAAGGTGACTCAACAACGGAAGTTATTTCCGCGGACTTAGAACCAGATTTAGGAGTTACTGATTTTGATAAACTGGAACCTTTAGATACAGGTTTAAACCATTGTGCTGAGTTTCCTAACCTGATACCTTTTTACATTGTCAACACATTTCCTACTCTGAGGAGACTCCTTGAATCGAGTGAAATGTAAAACCTCACACATATGCACCGCTGCAAAGGGGGTGCTTTAGATTCGAGAGATCAATCTGTAGTACTCCGGCCTAAATCAAGACAATGATCGTTCCAGAGTAAATTCGGTCACAAGAGAGGGAAGCTGAGAAATGTGTGGACTCGATGGTAATCAAAGATTGCGGGTGTGTGAATTCTGAATATGATAAGCTCTGAATGATTGAAATTGCTCAATTGAGAGTAATTTCTCAATTAATGAGTTGATGATCTCGTTTTGTCGATGAGACGTGAGATTGATGATACCGTTGATGCTTCAATCATGATTCAGAAACTTATTTATATTGCTGGAATTTTAGACACCATGATTCCATGAAGTGTGACAGTTGATGGAATCAAGGAGTGGGGAAGTGGAGATCGTGTTTGAAACCAGTTGCTCAACGTGTGGAGACTTAGTCGATTTTCCACCCACTACCTCGTGAATTCCTTCAACTGATTGCATGACTTTCTCACATTCCATCGTGTGTTTGAACACACGTGCCGTAGACTTCCAGGCCAAAACCCTAAGTGATATCCCCCCAAGTGACACGATTGACGTCTCGTGGTTTGTTAGTCAATTGATGACTTCGTGGTTTGATGGGATGATGATTCCATGTAGTTTCTGAGTTGAACATGATGTTCTGAAACTCATGAATTGAACATGTCATGAGACTGAGGTATAGTTCTTACGATGAAGTGAGAAAGTATTGATCATTCGATGGATCGTTGAATATTGATTGTTGAACCAATATTCCTTGGTTTGAGCAAATATTTATCATCTGAGCAAGTGTTTCTCATGTGATGAATTGTTGAATATTTGATCGTCTGAGCATGTGTTTCTCATCTGATGAATTATTGGCAGCGTACTAAAAATATTAATTAGAATACTGGTCGTTGAACCGAGCATAATTAATAAAATTAATGACCATGAGGTCGTCATAAAATTATTAAGGTTAGAATCTGTAATGATGATCCTTGGATTCAGAAACCCTAATTTGATCAATTGATGATCAATTCATGGTTCGTCAGAATTTAAACCATGAGGCGAAGGAGGGAGCGACTACATGGGACCGTGGATCAACCATGTAGTGACCATATGCTCATGTGAGAAAATACGAAGAACTCCTGAAGAGTTGACGATTTGTTGGTCAAAGAATGATTAAATGCTGGCTTAATCATTTATTCAAAAATACTCGTCTGAGCCTTAGGTTAGAAAACCTAATTAATTATGACGAGGGGAGGGACCGACCATGGAGTCATGGAACCGGCCCTGGGTTGTCACGTGACCGCCTGACGATCACTTCATGAAAATCCAAAGTGTTGGGAAGAGTTTTTGACCTAATATGAGCAATTGTGCAAATTAGGTCAAAACTGTGAAAATTGATGGGATCGGCTTACGTGAGCCAAAGAGCCAATCTTGGTCGGTCAAGATAGTGTGCTTGTGTCCCCAAGGCGTCCGCGTCTCAGTTCTGAGAATTTTGATATTTTCTGGCGTGCAATTGAGCATCCATTCGAGAAAATATGCCAAAATTAGAGTTTCGAAGAAACTGAGGAAAACACCATGAGATGATGAAAAATAATTATAAAATAAGGAATGAGGAGGCGTGGGACCGCCGTGGTCAAGGCATGGTCGGCCGGTCGTTACCACGGTCCCGTGGTGCTTTTTCCTTAATTTTATAATATTTTGATGATTTTATGAAAAAATCATGAATTTTGAGAAATTTGATGAATTTTAGGAGTTTCCATGAATTGAAGGAGTTTTCATGAGTTCAAGGAAGCAAAAAATATTAAAATAAAAAAAAAGGGTGTGTGGGACCGTGGAAGGCATGGCCAGCCAGCTAGGTCCCGGTCCCACGAGTTTTCCTAATTTTATAATGATTTTATGAAAATTCATGAATTTTGAGAAATTTGATGAATTTAGGTAGTTTCCATGAACTGAAGGAGTTTTCATGAGTTCAGGGAAGCAAAAAATATTAAAATAATAAAAACAAGGGCGTGTGGGACCGTGGAGGCATGGTCCCACGAGTTTTCATAATTTTTTAATATTTTTTAAGGTATTTTGATGATTTGAGGGAATTTTTCCTAATTTGAGAGAAATACCATGAAATCAAGGAATTTGATGAATTCAAGGAAAACTAATAATAAAATAATAAACAAAGGGGTTGTGGGACTGGCTAGGGCATGGTCGGCAGGCCAAGGCCCGGTCCCACAAGTTTTCATAATTTATATTATTTTATTATTATTTGATGATTTGTGCAAAAATACCATGAAATCAAGGAGTTTTTCATGAAATTAGAGAAATAATAATAATAATAATAATAATAAAATAATAAGAAACCATGGGTGTGGGGACGGTTGGGACCAAGGCATGGTCGGTTGGCCAATGGTCACGCCCCACACTCCTTTCCTTAATTTTATATTATTTTTATGGATTTATGGAAGTACCATGAAACCGAGGAGTTTCCTCGAGACGAAGGAGATTTGATAAAATGAGAGGATTTTCATCAAATAATAAAAATGCATTAAAAATATAAAACTGGCGTGAGATTGACCACGACACGGTCGATCGGTCGTGTGTCTGTGCTCCCAACACCCTGGTCAATATTTTTAATTATTTATTATTTTCTTCTCTATTTTGCATAGGTTCATCGTTTTGTTGTATTTTTGAAATACTCTTTCGTGCGGTGACTGTTAGTGTATCATCGTTGAATACACCTTCACCATTCGAATCGGGGTTTACTTAGAGGTAGCTCAGACTCCCGGTTGTTGATTATTTATTACTAATTGTGGAATTCAATGGAGAATAATTCACAAAACTGAGTAATAAGATGTTTATTATTAATTCATAGTATCAGCTGAGGATTCGACTACGAATTCAGAATAATAAAGTGAGCATTACCATTCCATGGGATCGTAGATTCGATCATAGAATCAGAGTAATTAAGGTTTATCTATTACCATTTATGAGACCAGTTGTGGATTCGATCATGAAATCGGAGTAATGAGATAATATAGTTATTGCTATTCTATGAGATCAAGCTGTGGATTCGATCATAGAATCAGAACAATTGTTATTGCCATTCCATGGGACCAGTTGTGGATTCGACCATGGAATAGGAGCAATAATAGATTATTCCGGGAATTCAGTAGTGAATGTTACGGCAGAATCAATCTTAATTAGGAATAATTAACTTTGTGGCTCTATACTAGCAGGGCAAGCTGTCTAGGAGCATTAATTATACCGATATGAGCTTGTCGGTAAGTCATATCCTTTATATAGTCAGGGTAAACTCGTTGTTTGTTTCTGAAGATGTTATCGCTCTATACTAGCAGAGCAAGCTGTCTAGGAGTTGTCCATCTCGTGATCCTATATAGAAATAATCACTGAAAGTATTCAGTGTTCATGAGATATGCCGTTGTCCAGTCGTGAGACTACATATCTACATGTACTCTGAGAGAAAGTACTCTCCGTTGAGAATTCGATGAGAGACTCGTGTCTCGATACTCACGTCCGATTGCTGAATCGGAGTTTCGTATAATTATAAGTTTACGAATTTATCCTTTGTCGAAAATCCACCATCTACATTAAGTCCCCTGCTTACTGAGGAAAGCTGTGTTCCTCAGTCAGCATTAAATGGTGATTTTCCGGCCATAAATAATAATACCAGTAATTGAACTTAGTCGTAAGTTGAGACGTTACCGGATTTAGAGAGCATGAGCAAACCACGACTTGATGAAGGGTTCAATGTCATGATTGGAGCATCATTTGATGAGCATAAATTGGTGTTGAACCGCTGGTTTGGATGACGAGTCCGTGGTCGGTTAGGATTCGCGGGTCGGGCCCAATAAGGAAATCCTTAGAAAATTAGGTTTTGGAATTAATCTCTTTTTTTTTTACTCACGACCAGCTCTGGATCAACTCTTCATCTTCACGCCAGCAGGAGAAGATTCCCGCCGTTGCCGGACAACCACTTGACGCCGCCGGTCGTCGTCGCTGCCGCCGTCGGCCAACTTCCGGCCGACGCTCCCAGGTATTATTTTTTTTTGTTTGTTTTCTGATGTTTATGATCCTCATGAGTTGTTCATGCTTTGATCATGATGAAGTTATATACACTAGTGTGAGTTTTATGAAAAAACCCTCAGTTTTTGAAAACGTATGTTCGTTCGATCGTTAGTTTTGAAAACTAATTATAATCCCTGATTTAGGAGAGATTTTTTTTTTTTTAATATGAACCTAGGTCCAGTGATAAAACTTAGTGTATGAGCTTTCATGTATACCAAGGTTTCATCATAAAAGAAGTGAATTTTCATGAAATTGGAAAAATCCTTCGTTTTAAAGACAAATAATGATGGCACGAAGGAAAATATGTATGATGAACTTGTGTCCAGTGATAAAATTTTGCTTATGATCTTTCATGTAAATACAAAACTTTATCATATGTATGATATGTGAGCTTTCACAATATTTTTTGAAATAAACCTTCGTTTTAAAGACAAATAACAACGATACGAAGGAAAAAAAAAAATTATATATGTACATGCAGCCGTGACATATATTGTGAAAAATATGATGATATATTTTATTGTCATGAGTTTGTTTTCATTAAATAAAATCCTTGAGAGTCTATGTATGCAAGTTGCATTAATTGCTGCTTTTTCGAAAAACCAGAAACGTGGGTTTTGAGGAACCTTCGAAGATAGACAATATATTTATGATGAAATATTTTATTGTTGTAAACTTCATAGGCCAGTTGTGTGAATGTTCACATTATGAAAATTGTGTCCATGATTTTATGAAAAATCAGTTTTGAAATTAACAAAGTTTCGTTCGTTTTTTGTAGTTTTCGAAGAGACGAACGATATTGAGGTGTTAACTCTAATATTACTATCACCATTGTTAGTGAAAGTATAAAAGGTAAGAGTTAAGAGTTACCAGTTTTTGCTTTTATTTCCTTGATTTATATCTGGACGGCATACTGAAGTAGAATATAGTGTGAACCTTTTCAGCTACTTAGCAAAGATGTCCAATTCCCAAGATGACGACGCCTTGAGGGAAGAGATGTGCGTTGATGATGGTATCTCCAGAGATGAGACATGCATGGATGAAACTTCCGTTGGGGGAGACGAAGACGAAATCCCTGGGATCAAGAATTTCCCGAACATAGATGATGCATTCTTTGAAAAAAAAATATCCCAGGAGCTGAGCAACATTTGAAATCCCCAGTGTATCGTCTTTTGATAAATCCCAGAACTGTTACTCAGAAGCAGTTGGTGACTCCTAAGACAGTGATTCGATTTTTTCTTGAACGAGGGGTCTTCGCCTCATCAATCATAGAGTTTAAGCTTTCTCGACGGCCTTTGGAGAAATTTTCCGGCTGGGCGAGGCATATGTTGGGTTTTCCTCATATGAGGACTATGCTCGACCAGGCGCAAGTTACGAGAGCTATTCAAGCTTCTGGAGAGTTGTTCATTTATCATGACGCAAGTGGTATTGTGGCTCTGTTTTCTCGCTGGTGCATTCCCACTCACACCTTCATATGTAGATGGGGAGAGTTTACCATTACCTTGGAAGACGTGGCGGCTCTGATGCATCTCCCGATCACGGGCAATCTTCCTGGGGATCTTTCAGATGAGGAGACCGCCGTTTCTCATGTCTTGACAGCTGCAATGGAGAAAGCGAATAAGGCTGGTAGTAAAGGATGCTATGCTTCCTGGTTGACACACTGGTGTCCCAAAGACGAGGTTTCTGATAAACCCATCGACGCTATGTTACTCATTGCTGCTTTCTTATGTTTATGGTTGTCCAGAGACGTTTTTGAAGACAGTAGAAACTTGTAGAAGCCTTTTGTGATTCCCTTTGCTATTAAGATGGATCAGGTGAGCAACTTCCGATAGGTAGTTTATTCTTAGGCTCCTTGTATTACAACCTGGACTCCTTGATTATAGACTCTTGTGTGTCGAACGGCTCTATGAAGATTGAGTGTTATGCCAACACGATGTTTCTTCAAGCTTTGATGTGGGAGCATTTTAAGAATTATGCACCTACTCCACGTAATGTTCTGCAAGGACCGAATACTGATGCGCGCCATACTTTCCCTGAGAAAGATAATGCTAGGATCATGCGTTGGTCCACCAAGCAGCCTCGTTCTAGAATACATTTTATTGATGTGTTAGATGAAGAATCTGAGTTCAATTTTCGCCCGTGGGTGTCAGTCCCTGATTATGTTTCTCAGCCGATGACTTTCAATACTGGAGAAGGCACGAGTTTGATGTCTGGTGTGCATCTGAGTGATGGCGAAAGATCTTTCATGTTGAGTTGCACTTGGTCATTTGCTATCAGTCACGTTTGGAGAGCTTTCAGTGGAGGAGTAATATTGATAGAGCAGCTCGACAAATGGGTATGGATCAGTGTGTTCCAACCATACGGAGAAGGAAGCCATCAGTTGAGCAACTCAGGACTCATTTGGATCATACTCACGTGGAAGGGAGTAGCTACTGGTTTCCTGGTTCTGATAGATTCGCCTATGTAACCCCAGGTTATGTAGAATTCTGGGACCAGCAACTTGGGCGTTTGCGTCTTTGTAAGATTTCCCAGACCTCCATTCAAGGATCTTCCTTCGGCTGAGATGATTTCCAGTCGACCAAGATTGAAGTATCTTTCTGGTGATAAACGAAAGTCGTCTCCAGGATGCTCTCAGGTATGTTTCTTCATATAATCTTCACGAAATTATAAGAACTGTATTCTGATTATTTACTGGATTTCACCACAGGACGGTCGTAATATACGACCTCGAATCGGTGTAGATTTCTCAGAGACTGAGGCGGTTATTCATGGCGGAGAAGGCAGGCATAAAGGTTATAAGCTGTTACCTAATACCGTAAAGTCCCCAGTTGGTGCTTTGGTGAGTTCCCAATATTTCTCACCGTGACTTTCATTGCTATTAGCATTAGAATCATGAAGCCAATTGTTAATTTTGTTGCAGTTTTACTCCATCGAGTCTTGAAGGTCTTCAATTTTCTGCTACTGAACAAGCAATCGCTGATTTGAGTGACGAAGAAACTGTAAGTATTTCTTCACATGTTCAAATGTGGTGCTTCATAGATGAAAATATTGATTGTAGGACGTGTACAGGAGGATGTCGTCATGGAGATGGAGAATTCTGGAACTCAATCATCCTCTGGGAATGGGAATGGAGGTAATTCCCAAGATTCGGAGCCGGATGGAAGTGATGTTCCTCTTGTCGTTGATGTGGACAATTCCAACCCCTTGGACACTTTGGAGACTCCTCAAGTAAGTATATATCCTGTATATTCTTCATAGAAGTATAAAAGTGCTGACTTGTGAATGGATGAATGAGAACCCATGTGAATATATGGAAACTTAGTCGAATTTCGTCGTCAGAAAATTCAGAACCCAGCTATTTAATAGAAACTCTGTAGAATCTTCGTCCGGAATTGGATTTTGATGATCTGCATGTGCAAATTCAATCCCGGAAAATTTCCAAGATTTAACACAGAAGATTTTTGAGTTTTGAGCACGTTCAGAGCCTGAAAAAGGCGAAATAGTAAACTTCCAGGAGACTTCCAGAACTTTTTCAGATTGCGCATCACTTTATATTTTTGCCACATCTACTTGCTCTTTCATCGGATTGCCATGAAATTTTGACATGTCATAGAGGACATCCATACGAAGAGAATGTCATATGACCCATCCTCATATTCCTTGTAGATTTCTCCCAGTTCGTCTCCTAGTACATGGCAGAGTTCAGTTTCTTCAGACGGACTCATCGTAAAATGTGTTTTCATGACTTTCATGTTATTTGCTCGTGCCTTGAATGTAGTATGATGAACCTTGATGATGTTGCCTTGCTGGTATACTTTGTTTCATAATTTCATTTGTATTTTTTACTCTAACCTCATGTAATCTTCGTATTAGGTGTTAAATACCGAAGTTGAGGATACTGGAGCCAACGATGATAACTCTAACCATTCCGGAGTTATTGATGAAGAGACAACCATCCCTGTATTTCAAAGCCATGAGAAGGTCGTTATTTCTGTTATGGAAACCCAGATGGTTGTTGCCTCAGTGATAGAAGAAACCGAGACAACAACGGAGAATACCGAAGGAACTGTTGCCTTAGTCGTGGGAGCCACTCCAGTGACCGAGAACCGTATAATAGTGTATGAATATCCAACTACAGGGGTCGCTTTCGATCCTCCCTTTAACACTTCACTCCCGTATCATGAACTGGTCGGTGGATTCAGCGTTCCCATTGGATATGCACGCTTGTATGAGACGATATGGAAGAAGTTCGGCCATATGATCGTTGACAGGAACCCTGGGCGTGCTTATGCTTTAACCATGCAAGTAGGCGTTATCTTGCGTGTCGTGAGTGATATGCATACGAGACCCGGGAATACCGTGACTCCAGATATACTCTTTGATTGGGAGTTTAACTTGGAGAATTCAGAAAGACTTGGCCTCAACGTGAAATGGCTTCGTAAGCAAATAAACGTTATCATGGATTCATGTGAGAAGAACATACCCTTTCCGAACGATGCTGTGAAGGAGAAGGAGGACAAGATTGCCAAGCTGACCGAGGAGTTGAATAGGGAGAGGGCGGCTTTGCAAATCTTGAAGGATGCTGATGAGCGAAAGCCTTTTCTTTCTGATCTCTTGAACTTCTGAACTTCTGAGAGATGTGAGGTTTATACTTGGGTTTTGATATTTAGATGGTTTTGGATTGACTGATGGTTGAGGATTTTCTTGTAGATTTGATAGAGATTTTCTTTTACGAAATATGAACTGAATTTTGATAAATTGTTGAATTCAAATACTGATTGCAAGTATTGCAAATGTTTTGGAGGAATTGAAATACAAATGAAATAAAATCCTAAATGTTAAGTCCCAACGCCATGAGTGCTTCAAACGCCCAATACCTTAAATGTCCAATAATTTCAGATAAACGCCTTGAGACAATTTTCGTGAACTACTGGTAGGGTTCTGCCATCTGTGTTGGTCAATTTGTAGTATCCTCCGGCCATGGATTCAGCGACCATGAATGGTCCTTCTTGGAGTTCCTTGTAGAATGAAGACCGCGCTAAACTGCTTTGAGAATCAGGTCTCCTTCATGAAACTTGTTAGGCTTAGTCGTTCGTGCCTTGAATATCTTCCACTGATTCGGAATTCCTTGTTTGATGGAATTCCTCGATTGTGGGCCGTATGGACACTCGCGCAGAAGAGAGTATCCAGCATAGTGTTGATCATGCTTAGCCAAGTCTTCAGCAATAAACCTCTCGACGGAGTGACCGATTTGAAGAAGTTATGAACCCAAGCATTGAGTGTAATATTTCTGAGGTGAAGTTACCCACTCATAGATTTTGATGACTGCTAAATTATTCATGGGAAGAAGTCCTTGGACCATAGTAGCGTATTTGAACATTGGTAATATTGGAGCAAGAGGAGGAATAAGACTTGCCTGAGCTCGAAACCTTCTGACAAAGGTGTGCGGATTATCTTCAAGTTCCTGTGTAAGTCCCATCAGGGTTTTTACTTCTTCCAGATGCTCAAATGGTGGTGCGTCCTCTGCTTCGTCTTCCGACTCGGAATCCTTGTCGATGACAGGATGTGTTGAAGGCATCGTTGTCCTTTCAGCATGAATCCAAGTTCTCCCAAGGACCATGTCGTATCCAGGGTCTTCCCGAATTATGAAAAACTTGGCCTCAGTGCAGATCGATCTCTTCGTAACTTTGAGAGTGATGAGGCGGTATGCGTTTCTGGAGATTCCTTCATGATCCTTGATTGCTATGGCAGTGTGGGTGGCTTCCCGTCGAGTAATACCAGCATCTATGAGAGTTCTCAAAGGGATGATGTTGACGGTGGTACCAACATCGATGAACACCCTCTTGAACTCATTTCCTTTAATGTGCACTGTGGTGAGCAGTCCCCAATCATACATTTCTGTGTCAGTGGATGAAGGTCCGGTGATAGTCTCTTGGATCAGCGGACGTCTTCCAGACACGATGTGGTTCAGTGCAGCAAACATGTCTTTCCTTTGAGCTTTCGAAAGATACAACATCTCGCAGACATGTTCGATCAGATATTGGACTGTTTCCTTGATAGGAGGTTCGGAGATGGTAAAAGTTCTGACTGGGAGGGGGTTTTTGTGCACCCCCTCAGTCCCCAGGTTGAGCTCTCCTGTTTCGACCTTTTCTTTGAATATGCGCTTCAAAATTTTGCAATCACTCGTGGGATGGCTGACGTATCTATGGAAGCGATAATACCGAGGATTTTTCATGGCCTCTTCAGTTGGTTCCTTCTTGACATAAGGCAATTTGATTACGCCGTCTTGAATCCAGGCATCGAGTAGTTCATTAACTTCTTCCATTGAACAGGGAAAATCAGGTGCTTCTGGATCTTCCGTATGCTGAGGAGGGATTTTCGAATTCTCCTTCTTGTGTGTCTTTTAAGAGGTGGAGGAAGTCTGCTTGTGTTGTGGTTCTGCCTTTCGCTTACTCCCTTCCCCGATAAGATTTGTTGAAGGTTGCAGGTTATACTGCTTGTTGATCAGACGTCTGCTTCCTCGAGTGTCTTTTGAATCTTAAGTCTTTGTTGACTTTGCTCTTTCCAAAAGATCGGGTGCAGTGGTTTCCGACCTCTTCGCAGCTTCGTGAAGCTCTGAGAAAGTATGGAATCGAAGGTTTTCCAGCAAGGCCCTGTATACCGGGAGCATGCCATTGATGCACAAGTCCACCAGTTGTTGTTCTGTGACGTTTGGGTCATGACAATACAGGGCTTGGACTCTGAACCTTTTCACATAATCATTGGGATTTTCGCTGACCCTCTGAAACATTCATCCAAGGTCGGAGAGGGTGACTTGTTCTAACACGAAGAAGTATTTCCTGTAAAATGCGTTAACCATTTTTCCCCAAATGTTGATGGTCCCTGGTGTGATGTTGTTATACCAGGTGTATGCCCTGCCTTTCAGAGATTTTGAGAATTCCTTGAGACGGACGACATGATTATGTTCATGTTCTCCCAAGGCTTCGATAAAACGAGAGACATGTTACCGAGCATTGCCAGTTCCATTATACAAGGTGAAAGTTGGAGAAACGTAACTTTTGGGGAGTGGAATCCTCTGCGTAGTGGCAGGATAAGGAGGTTGATGACGATGGTCATGCGATGTCTTGCCTTTTCCATGGTTCTCTAAGAGGTGTTCCAGTTCCTCGCGAGTGATGAAATTCGGTGATCCCTTCGCTGACGAGTTGTCTGCAGCCGTTTTGTGGACTTCGTCGTCTTCTACTGTATGGATTGGAATTACTTCAGGACCGTCGTCCGAGGATTTGTCCTTCTCCTTTCCCTTCTCTTGAGTCTTCTCTGACATCTTGTCAGTAAGAGTTTTGAGATAATTACACATCTCCTTCTGTGTAGCAGCCATGTCAGTCTGGTTCTTTGCAAGAGTCTCCTTCGCTTTGATAAGATCAGCAATGGTAGGCGGTGGATATCCTCTGACTTCTTCAGGGTGTCGTCCGCACAGTGGATGGCCTTCGGCGTGAGGAGGAGGAGTAGTGTCACCACCATCAGTGTTGGAAGTCGGAATTGTCCCCAGGATATTCTGATTGTTGTTGTTGCTAGTGCTAGCACGGTTTGTGTTAGTATTTGTAACTGAACCTGACCTGAGATCAACCATCTTGTGAAATTGTTAGATTGCAACCGAGAGATTAATCTCCCACTGTGGTCGCCAATCTGTAGATGGGGAAAAACGATTTGCTGGTTTTTAAGGAATTGAGGAGACGACCGTACGGAGGAGACTCCTCGAACCGAGCGAAATGTTAAACCTCACACAGATGCACCGCTGCAAAGGGGGTGCTTTAGATTCGAGAGATCAATCTGTAATACTCCGGCCTAAATCAAGACAATGACCGTTCCAGAGTAAATTCGGTCACAAGAGAGGATGGGTTGATCTGTAAGAGGGAAGCTGAGAAATGTGTGGAATCGATGGTAATCAAAGATTGTGGGTGTGTGAATTCTGAATATGATAAGCTCTGAATGATTGAAATTGCTCAATTGAGAGTAATTGCTCAATTGATGAGTTGATGATCTCGTGGACGTATCTACCACTACTTGTGCCTCTCCGCTCATCCAGAGTTGAGAACAGTGTTTGTGGTAGAATCCCTTGCCCAAATTTCTTCTTTAGTTGTGATACGTGGAAAACGGGGTGGATCCGTGAAGAAGCTGGTAGCTCGAGACGATAAGCAACACTTCCAATCTTTTCTAAAACCCTATAAGGACCAAAAAACTTAGTTGCTAGCTTGAGGTTCCTGCGTAGCTGAACAGAGGTTTGTTGATATGGTTGAAGACGTAAGTATACCCAATCTCCCGCTACAAAGGATCTCTCAACCCTGCCTTTGTCAGCTTGCTGTTTCATGCGGTGTTGAGAAACAAGAAGGTTCTGGCGCAATTCCTCTGTCATCACAGCTCGCTGGTGTAGATAATCCTCTACGAAGGAATTGTTGATGGTTCCAGCAGAGTGTAGCCCAAACTGTGGGGGAGGATAACTGTAAAGAGCCTGGAAGAGTGTTAGCTTTAGGCTGGTGTGGTCTGAGGTATTAAACTACCACTCCGCGAGCGATAACCATGAGACCCACTTGACTAGCCTATAACTACACATGCATCGCAAATAGGATTCTAAACAAGCATTTACACGTTCTATTTGTCCATCCATCTGCGGATGATAAGCAGTGCTTAAATGTAGAGAAGCACCCACTGCCTGAAACAATGCTTGCCAAAAACCACTTAAAAATACTGCATCCCTATCGGAAACAATGGTTGCAGGAATGCCATGTAGTTTAAGGATGGTGTCGATAAAGATCTTGGCTACAGTGTGAGCTGTTGTAGTTTTGAAAGTGGCAGTAAAAGTTCGTTGCTCGGACTTGTAAAGATTTAAAAAATAAAAATATATACAAAAAATATTAACACTGGTGCGAGAAACTGGGGCTTAGGATTCGTCCAAATTCATTTCTTAAATGGTTCAGAAATTAATTCTAGGCAATTATAATTCAAAACAAAATGAATATTAACTCTATTCTTTGCCAAAGTAGATTTTATAAAATATTACTTGTATTTCTTAAGCATGGCATATCAAAAATCCCTAGGACTAAGCATAAACCATCAAATGAAATCACAAATAATTAATTAAAATCTTAATTCAATTAAAATTGGTGCAAAAAGTAAATAAAGAATTAAATAAAATTACCACATGGATGAATTAAGGCTTCCTCCGTCGCCCCAGTGTTGGGGTTTAGCTTCTCATATTAATCATAATCTCAAAATACATGTATAAAGCTCAAAAGTTGATTAAAGGGAGTAAAAAAATTGAACAGAAAAATTGTAACAGAAATAAATGTTGCAAAGGCGTTGTTCAACTGTTACAAAAAGAACGATACAAATGTTATGCTGTTGCAAGACCCAAACTATGACCCACACTACGACCCACGCCTGTGAGTCTTTCTCACTGTTGATAAACCACTGCTCTTGCGAGTCCGTTCTTCATGTTCTTCATCTTCATCACGAACAGCAGCAGCAGCAGAGAGAATTCGTGATTCTTCCTCTGCAGCTTCCTCTCTTCTCCTCCCAACTCTCGACCACCATTCTATTCAACCCCATAGACATATGTATACTCAAAAGCACCGAGATAATCCGAGTTAAATGAAAATAATTCTCCCTTAATGATTTTTATTTTCACGGGAATATTTTCTTTCCCTGTTCACCTTTCACGCGTCTTCTGTTAGCTACTTTCATGTTCTCTTCTCACACGTTTGTTCTGAGCTGAATTTCCTTGTTTATCCTGGCTTGATTGGTCGAATCTTGTTGAATAAAGAATAAAATATTCTCCCATGCAGTTACGTATCATCCAATATCCCGTGATAATCTCTCTTCCCTGTTTAACCAAGACTCGATGTTCTAGCCCAACTGGATCGAATCCATTAACCATACAATCCCTGTTTAGCCCAAGCAGGTCAATCAAAACAAAATCCAGTGATTGAATATCGCTCAAAGCCCACACAAGATCGAACCCAAATTTCTTCCGTGAACTGCATGAACTTTCCCGCCATTTTGAATTTTCAAATCGTGAAGAAGGGTGTCCCCTTAACCAAAATGAGAGTCCGAATAACAAATTTCCACCGGGGATGCTCCGCATAATTTTTCGAGCCGATTTTTCCAAAATTATTTATTTCCAAAAAATACCTACAAACACGCAAAATACCATAATAAGGACGAAAACAAGTACTAACAATACAGAGAATTGAGAACAAAATAGACACATATATGCGTCTATCAAATACCCCCAAACTTATTATTTGCTAGTCCTCGAGCAAAATTTATTCTTGAAAAGTGACCGAGTTAATCTCGGGTGGGTTTATCAGAGGTATACCCACAAAAACCAAAACTCCAGACCCTAGATATCTACGAAAAATCTTGGAAAGCACTAAAGAACCTCCTTGGTTGGCATACTTATTAATTACAGGAGGAAGTACCCTGATGCGAAATTCCAATTGATGTATACGAGTTTGCACTCAAGCATACTAAAATTCATATAAGTGACTGAGCTCTACTAAGATAGTTTCACGATGGACATCATACTCGGAGTCAGACTAATCACATGAAAAGATTAAGAAGATGGAAAAAGAAAAATGTAGATGGTTGAAAAGCGAACGGTGTTTCCCATATCTGTCTGAAGGCCTCTGCCAAGATGAACCTAACCTAAATGACTGAGATATCGGTCTGAATAATATTAACGTACTGGCATATACAAGGGAACCAGAGGTCAATAAATTAAATCTAGATCAACAAACTGGCAAATACAAGGGAACCAGCAGTTGACTACACAGAACAATAACCCTTTTTTTTTTAACTTAACGGCATGAATAGATCTTTTTGATCCAAGCGCATGCTTCTTGTCAGCAGATTACACGATAGTTCCCACGGGTCCTGCATTCCACGCTTGCTTAGGCGACGGAAACAGGGAGAATACACGCATATTGCTATCCAAGTGTTAATACTTATTCCGATTGGTCTAACAGGTCCGTTTTTTTTTTTTTTTTTTTTTTTTGAAAAGGTAACTCAGTCCCTCTATTTCACCCTAGCAAAGGTAACAACTTGAATCGTGTGCCCCACCAAATCACTTGAAATAAAAGAAAACTAAAAATAGAAAGTGAAAAGGACTCGACGAGATATGGCGAAACTATCATGTTATTTCTAACACCTGAGCTCTGTGCTTTTATGAATAGACTCTATAGATGTTTCCATCTAGTCAGATTGGTTCCTCAGCTCCTAAAACAAAAATGTTTCCATCCACTTAGATTGGTTAGTGCTATCCTTAATAGGCGTAAATTTCTAGGCTCTGGAGTTTATTTATTGCAACTTAAAACTAACAAAAAGTTTCTTCCCCACCCCCAAACTTAAATCTAACATTGTCCTCAATGTTCTAAAGATAAAATTAAAAGCATGAACAAGGAGAAACTGTTACCACTTGAAGAAAAAGAGTGAAGGAAAGATATTACCATGTTGCATGAGATTGGGTTACCTCCCAAGAAGTGCTAAGTTTAAAGTCTTCAGCCAGACTTAGAAAAGGATTGGTCAACTCGAACCATAAAGTAACAGTCGAAATAATTGTGGGTCTTCAAAACCAAAAAGAGCTGACCATAGGAAACTGCAGTGAACCAAGAAAATGGACAAGAAAAGCATGCCCTTACCTAGTTTCCTGAAAACTATCGCTAATTGCGGTTCAGGTTCAGGTTCTATGAAAGGGTCTAAATAGAATATTTTCATTGGCTGCGTTTCTTCATAGATTGGATCCAAATTACTAGGTCCTAGAGTCTGGAAAAACTCAATACGAACTTAGAATCACGAAGTAATAACCTAAATATTGAGGATCCTCTAAGTCAATCAGATATGACTTGCAAAGTTGACCACAGTGAGAGTAGTGGTCATTCTTAGAAAAATGTGTCGATTCTATTAACCTAAAGTACTTAGGCTTAGTCTCAGAACTTAATATTCGACACATTTGGAATATAAACGTTCCCACAGTTGGAAGAAAACTATTTGGTGGGAAAACAAAGTCAATCTGGGTATCATAGCCTGGGCAAACCACATCAACAACCAGAGGATGGGTTTCTAATAACTGAACTCCTTCATGGACATCATTAGGCTCGGGAAAACGAGTATGAAGGTAATCTTGTAAAATGGTCGAGGCACAGATATCAAGTTCTAAGTGTGGGGACTTTCTGAGAGTTAAAGGTAAGGCACTAGGGAAGTGATAATCACCCCCAAACTTAGAGTTTTCAGTGTCTCTAGATAGACCTCTAATTATTTCTTGAATTTCCGTATCTTCAGAGTCCTTAAAATGTTCAAGAAATTCTTCTAAGTTATTATCAGGTAGTGCATCTTCACTCATCTCTACGGGTCTATCTTCTTCTTCCAAGACTATTGTTTCTAAGTCGCTAGACTCTAAAACAGTATTTTCGAAATGAACCCGTTCCTCTAAACCACTATCGGCTTCGTAATCAAAAGGAAAAACTACATCGTCTAAAACGGTGGTATCCCTAATCAAATCCTCGTCCTTTTGAATAGGTGAATAATCATAAAAATTATTTGGATTTGAACTAGAAATAATATAATCGCTATACAGCTCAATTGGATTACTAGACTCCTGATCACTATGCCTACATATTTCAGATTCTTCATTAATGCTATCCTCATCATCATAATAGTACAAAGATGATTGAACCTTATCTAAACAAGTAGTACTACCAATTCTAACCTTGTTATCTTGATTATGTAAATAACTATCTTCATTCTCAAGGGTATTATTGGATACACTATATTGGCAATTCAAGTAATTTCGAGCAGTTCTTTCGTTCGTCTCAGCTATCCGCTTGAGGTGGTCTTCTAAAGAAGGTTCACTCATTATTGTAGTTTTTCGTCTATAATTATACTATTCATCTCAGCTAACTTACGCGTCGACTCAGCTAACTTACGTGTTGACTCTAGTAAAGAGGAATTATCAGAAGGATCATAAAAAGGACTACTTTTCAATAGTTTGATTGTATCCTCTAGAGACGAAGAACTAGTACTATAATCTTCTTGCTCGTAAGAATGATGCATGTGTGGATAGTAATTGGGCTCACCAGGGTATGACCCATATCCTTCCAAAGGATGGCGTTCCCAACCACTTTCCCAACATGGTCATAAAAATGATGATGTCCATATTAAAATTCAGGTCGATACTCATTGTATTGGCTTCTATCATACCAGTTCGACATTCTTAATTGCAAGGTAATTCTACACAACCACAAACAAGGCCGACTCGACTCCACCAAAACAAACCTAAAGATTTCTAGCAAACAAAAAGCATGATGGCTCCACTTAGATTGTTTCTAGACCAGCTTCTATCTTTCGAAAGGGAATTCGTTGCAATTTGAGCAAACCCCTCTGGAATCAATCCGAGTCAAAGTAAGTTGAATTGAGGCGAGGGAAGCACAGTGGAGCTTTGATACCCAAGGCCTCACCGCTATCACAAGGCGGCGCAGTCACGCATTCAACTCACAGAAACCATCATGAACTTTGAAGTGTGCTTAAAGAGCAACCAATATTTTTCGAACGAGTTTCCTATTAAGCTCGTTACCCTATCGGTCTCGTTCTATTCCAAATTTTAAGCTTGGGTTCGCGTTAGGTTTCGTTTTCCTAAGGCGGGCAAGAAGGGAGCGGTGATGAAATCCGAACCCTTTTCTTGTTTAGGCTAGGCCTTGCCCTTTACTAGGAAAATAAAGACAGTCTGGTTCGTTCTCAAACAATTATCACCTAAAGGCATACAGTAACCCGCTTGCAGGAGATTCGCGGGTGTTTCGATTGGACTTACCTCCCGTACCAGACGGGCGATGAACCGTTGTCTTCGACTCGGGCCACGACTCCTATGTCATGTACGAACCCGAGGGGCCGAGACGATATAGTAATCGTCGTCCTTACCTGCACACAGTTTATATAACTATTTTTTTTATTTAATAATACCCTTCCGTAGGGTTAAAAAAATAAAGTCCAATTGTTTAAAGTCCAAAGTCCACAATAAATTAAAAAAAAAAAATCACAGTCTTCCTCACACACTCTAAAAAAATTAAAAATTAAATCCTAAAGTTGTCCTTTTTTCTTCTCTTTTCGCTTTAAGCTTTTTCCTCTCCAAGTCCTCAGTGCTCCACTTCGAACCTGTAAATCAAAGAAAAAAAAACAAAGTAAAAAGGAACAAATAATAAAAAAAAATAAACCTAAAAAAAATAAAAATAAATCTATATACAAGTCCGCGTCGGCGGCGCCATTTTGTTGCTGTTTTGAAAGTGGTAGTAAAAGTTCGTTGCTCGGACTTGTAAAGATTTAAAAAATAAAAATATAACAAAAAATATTAACACTGGTGCGAGAAACTGGGGCTTAGGATTCGGCCAAATTCATTTCTTAAATGGTTCAGAAATTAATTCTAGGCATAATTCAAAACAAATGAATATTAACTCTATTCTTTGCCAAAGTAGATTTTATAAATATTACTTGTATTTCTTAAGCATGGCATATCAAAAATCCCTAGGACTAAGCATAAACCATCAAATGAAATCACAAATAATTAATTAAAATCTTAATTCAATTAAAATTGGTGCAAAAAGTAAATAAAGAATTAAATAAAATTACCACATGGATGAATTAAGGCTTCCTCCGTCGCCCCAGTGTTGGGGTTTAGCTTCTCATATTAATCATAATCTCAAAATACATGTATAAAGCTCAAAAGTTGATTAAAGGGAGTAAAAAAATTGAACAGAAAAATTGTAACAGAAATAAATGTTGCAAAGGCGTTGTTCAACTGTTACAAAAAGAACGATACAAATGTTATGCTGTTGCAAGACCCAAACTATGACCCACACTACGACCCACGCCTGTGAGTCTTTCTCACTGTTGATAAACCACTGCTCTTGCGAGTCCGTTCTTCATGTCTTCATCTTCATCACGAAAGCAGCAGCAGCAGAGAGAATTCGTGATTCTTCCTCTGCAGCTCCTCCTTTCTCCCAACTTCGACCACCATTCTATTCAACCCCATAGACATATGTATACAAAAGCACCGAATAATCCGAGTTAAATGAAAATAATTCTCCCTTAATGATTTTTATTTTCACGGGAATATTTTCTTCCCTGTTCACCTTTCACGCGTCTTCTGTTAGCTACTTTCATGTTCTCTTCTCACACGTTGTTCTGAGCTGAATTTCCTTGTTTATCCTGGCTTGATTGGTCGAATCTTGTTGAATAAAGAATAAAATATTCTCCAGCCAGTTACGTATCATCCAATATCCCGTGATAATCTCTCTTCCCTGTTTAACCAAGACTCGATGTTCTAGCCCAACTGGATCGAATCCATTAACCTACAATCCTGTTTAGCCCAAGCAGGTCAATCAAACAAAATCCAGTGATTGAATATCGCTCAAAGCCCACACAAGATCGAACCCAAATTTCTTCCGTGAAACTGCATGAACTTTCCCCCATTTTGAATTTCAAATCGTGAAGAAGGGTGTCCCCTTAACCAAATGAGAGTCCGAATAACAAATTTCCACCGGGGATGCTCCGCATAATTTTTCGAAGCCGATTTTCCAAAATATTTATTTCCAAAAAATACCTACAAACACGCAAAATACCATAATAAGGACGAAAACAAGTACTAACAATACAGAGAATTGAGAACAAAATAGACACATATATGCGTCTATCAAATACCCCCAAACTTATTATTTGCTAGTCCTCGAGCAAAATTTATTCTTGAAAAGTGACCGAGTTAATCTCGGGTGGGTTTATCAGAGGTATACCCACAAAAACCAAAACTCCAGACCCTAGATATCTACGAAAAATCTTGGAAAGCACTAAAGAACCTCCTTGGTTGGCATACTTATTAATTACAGGAGGAAGTACCCTGATGCGAAATTCCAATTGATGTATACGAGTTTGCACTCAAGCATACTAAAATTCATATAAGTGACTGAGCTCTACTAAGATAGTTTCACGATGGACATACTCGGAGTCAGACTAATCACATGAAAAGATTAAGAAGATGGAAAAGAAAAATGTAGATGGTTGAAAAGCGAACGGGTTTCCCATATCTGTCTGAAGGCCTCTGCCAAGATGAACCTAACCTAAATGACTGAGATATCGGTCTGAATAATATTAACGTACTGGCATATACAAGGGAACCAGAGGTCAATAAATTAAATCTAGATCAACAAACTGGCAAATACAAGGGAACCAGCAGTTGACTACACAGAACAATAACCCTTTTTTTTTTAACTTAACGGCATGAATAGATCTTTTTGATCCAAGCGCATGCTTCTTGTCAGCAGATTACACGATAGTTCCCACGGGTCCTGCATTCCACGCTTGCTTAGGCGACGGAAACAGGGAGAATACACGCATATTGCTATCCAAGTGTTAATACTTATTCCGATTGGTCTAACAGGTCCGTTTTTTTTTTTTTTTTTTTTTTTTGAAAAGGTAACTCAGTCCCTCTATTTCACCCTAGCAAAGGTAACAACTTGAATCGTGTGCCCCACCAAATCACTTGAAATAAAAGAAAACTAAAAATAGAAAGTGAAAAGGACTCGACGAGATATGGCGAAACTATCATGTTATTTCTAACACCTGAGCTCTGTGCTTTTATGAATAGACTCTATAGATGTTTCCATCTAGTCAGATTGGTTCCTCAGCTCCTAAAACAAAAATGTTTCCATCCACTTAGATTGTGTTAGTGCTATCCTTAATAGGCGTAAATTTCTAGGCTCTGGAGTTTATTTATTGCAACTTAAAACTAACAAAAAGTTTCTTCCCCACCCCCAAACTTAAATCTAACATTGTCCTCAATGTTCTAAAGATAAAATTAAAAGCATGAACAAGGAGAAACTGTTACCACTTGAAGAAAAAGAGTGAAGGAAAGATATTACCATGTTGCATGAGATTGGGTTACCTCCCAAGAAGTGCTAAGTTTAAAGTCTTCAGCCAGACTTAGAAAAGGATTGGTCAACTCGAACCATAAAGTAACAGTCGAAATAACTGTGGGTCTTCAAAACCAAAAAGAGCTGACCATAGGAAACTGCAGTGAACCAAGAAAATGGACAAGAAAAGCATGCCCTTACCTAGTTTCCTGAAAACTATCGCTAATTGCGGTTCAGGTTCAGGTTCTATGAAAGGGTCTAAATAGAATATTTTCATTGGCTGCGTTTCTTCATAGATTGGATCCAAATTACTAGGTCCTAGAGTCTGGAAAAACTCAAATACGAACTTAGAATCACGAAGTAATAACCTAAATAATTGAGGATCCTCTAAGTCAATCAGATATGACTTGCAAAGTTGACCACAGTGAGAGTAGTGGTCATTCTTAGAAAAATGTGTCGATTCTATTAACCTAAAGTACTTAGGCTTAGTCTCAGAACTTAATATTCGACACATTTGGAATATAAACGTTCCCACAGTTGGAAGAAAACTATTTGGTGGGAAAACAAAGTCAATCTGGGTATCATAGCCTGGGCAAACCACATCAACCAGAGGATGGGTTTCTAATAACTGAACTCCTTCATGGACATCATTAGGCTCGGGAAAACGAGTATGAAGGTAATCTTGTAAAATGGTCGAGGCACAGATATCAAGTTCTAAGTGTGGGGACTTTCTGAGAGTTAAAGGTAAGGCACTAGGGAAGTGATAATCACCCCAAACTTAGAGTTTTCAGTGTCTCTAGATAGACCTCTAATTATTTCTTGAATTTCCGTATCTCAGAGTCCTTAAAATGTTCAAGAAATCTTCTAAGTTATTATCAGGTAGTGCATCTTCACTCATCTCTACGGGTCTATCTTCTTCTTCCAAGACTATTGTTTCTAAGTCGCTAGACTCTAAAACAGTATTTTCGAAATGAACCCGTTCCTCTAAACCACTATCGGCTTCGTAATCAAAAGGAAAAACTACATCGTCTAAAACGGTGGTATCCCTAATCAAATCCTCGTCCTTTGAATAGGTGATAATCATAAAAATATTTGGATTTGAACTAGAAATAATATAATCGCTATACAGCTCAATTGGATTACTAGACTCCTGATCACTATGCCTACATATTTCAGATTCTTCATTAATGCTATCCTCATCATCATAATAGTACAAAGATGATTGAACCTTATCTAAACAAGTAGTACTACCAATTCTAACCTTGTTATCTTGATTATGTAAATACTATCTTTCATTCTCAAGGGTATTATTGGATACACTATATTGGCAATTCAAGTAATTTCGAGCAGTTCTTTCGTTCGTCTCAGCTATCCGCTTGAGGTGGTCTTCTAAAGAAGGTTCACTCATTATTGTAGTTCTTTCGTCTATAATTATACTATTCATCTCAGCTAACTTACGCGTCGACTCAGCTAACTTACGTGTTGACTCTAGTAAAGAGGAATTATCAGAAGGATCATAAAAAGGACTACTTTTCAATAGTTTGATTGTATCCTCTAGAGACGAAGAACTAGTACTATAATCTTCTTGCTCGTAAGAATGATGCATGTGTGGATAGTAATTGGGCTCACCAGGGTATGACCCATATCCTTCCAAAGGATGGCGTTCCCAACCACTATTCCCAACATGGTCATAAAAATGATGATGTCCATATTAAAATTCAGGTCGATACTCATTGTATTGGCTTCTATCATACCAGTTCGACATTCTTAATTGCAAGGTAATTCTACACAACCACAAACAAGGCCGACTCGACTCCACCAAAACAAACCTAAAGATTTCTAGCAAACAAAAAGCATGATGGCTCCACTTAGATTGTTTCTAGACCAGCTTCTATCTTTCGAAAGGGAATTCGTTGCAATTTGAGCAAACCCCTCTGGAATCAATCCGAGTCAAAGTAAGTTGAATTGAGGCGAGGGAAGCACAGTGGAGCTTTGATACCCAAGGCCTCACCGCTATCACAAGGCGGCGCAGTCACGCATTCAACTCACAGAAACCATCATGAACTTTGAAGTGTGCTTAAAGAGCAACCAATATTTTTCGAACGAGTTTCCTATTAAGCTCGTTACCCTATCGGTCTCGTTCTATTCCAAATTTTAAGCTTGGGTTCGCGTTAGGTTTCGTTTTCCTAAGGCGGGCAAGAAGGGAGCGGTGATGAAATCCGAACCCTTTTCTTGTTTAGGCTAGGCCTTGCCCTTTACTAGGAAAATAAAGACAGTCTGGTTCGTTCTCAAACAATTATCACCTAAAGGCATACAGTAACCCGCTTGCAGGAGATTCGCGGGTGTTTCGATTGGACTTACCTCCCGTACCAGACGGGCGATGAACCGTTGTCTTCGACTCGGGCCACGACTCCTATGTCATGTACGAACCCGAGGGGCCGAGACGATATAGTAATCGTCGTCCTTACCTGCACACAGTTTATATAATTATTTTTTTTATTTAATAATACCCTTCCGTAGGGTTAAAAAAATAAAGTCCAATTGTTTAAAGTCCAAAGTCCACAATAAATTAAAAAAAAAAAATCACAGTCTTCCTCACACACTCTAAAAAAATTAAAAATTAAATCCTAAAGTTGTCCTTTTTTCTTCTCTTTTCGCTTTAAGCTTTTTCCTCTCCAAGTCCTCAGTGCTCCACTTCGAACCTGTAAATCAAAGAAAAAAAAACAAAGTAAAAAGGAACAAATAATAAAAAAAAATAAACCTAAAAAAAATAAAAATAAATCTATATACAAGTCCGCGTCGGCGGCGCCATTTTGTTGCTGTTTTGAAAGTGGTAGTAAAAGTTCGTTGCTCGGACTTGTAAAGATTTAAAAAATAAAAATATATACAAAAAATATTAACACTGGTGCGAGAAACTGGGGCTTAGGATTCGGCCAAATTCATTTCTTAAATGGTTCAGAAATTAATTCTAGGCAATTATAATTCAAAACAAAATGAATATTAACTCTATTCTTTGCCAAAGTAGATTTTATAAAATATTACTTGTATTTCTTAAGCATGGCATATCAAAAATCCCTAGGACTAAGCATAAACCATCAAATGAAATCACAAATAATTAATTAAAATCTTAATTCAATTAAAATTGGTGCAAAAAGTAAATAAAGAATTAAATAAAATTACCACATGGATGAATTAAGGCTTCCTCCGTCGCCCCAGTGTTGGGGTTTATCTCCTCATATTAATCATAATCTCAAAATACATGTATAAAGCTCAAAAGTTGATTAAAGGGAGTAAAACAATTGAACAGAAAAATTGTAACAGAAATAACTGTTGCAAAGGCGTTGTTCAACTGTTACAAAAAGAACGATACAAATGTTATGTTGTTGCAAGACCCAAACTATGACCCACACTATGACCCACGCCTGTGAGTCTTTCTCACTGTTGATAAACCACTGCTCTTGTGAGTCCGTTCTTCATGTTCTTCATCTTCATCACGAACAGCAGCAGCAGCAGAGAGAATTCGTGATTCTTCCTCTGCAGCTTCCTCTCTTCTCCTCCCAACTCTCGACCACCATTCTATTCAACCCCATAGACATATTTATACTCAAAAGCACCGAGATAATCCGAGTTAAATGCAAATAATTCTCCCTTAATGATTTTTATTTTCACGGGAATATTTTCTTTCCCTGTTCACCTTTCACGCGTCTTCTGTTAGCTACTTTCCTGTTCTCTTCTCACACGTTTGTTCTGAGCTGGATTTCCTTGTTTATCCTGGCTTGATTGGTCGAATCTTGTTGAATAAAGAAGAAAATATTCTCCCATGCAGTTATGTATCATCCAATATCCCGTGATAATCTCTCTTCCCTGTTTAACCAAGACTCGATATTCTAGCCCAACTGGATCGAATCCATTAACCATACAATCCCTGTTTAGCCCAAGCAGGTCAATCAAAACAAAATCCAGTGATTGAATCTCGCTCAAATCCCACACAAGATCGAACCAAAATTTCTTCCGTGAACTGCATGAACTTTCCCGCCATTTTGAATTTTCAAATCGTGAAGAAGGGTGTCCCCCTTGACCAAAATGAGAGTCCGAATAACAAATTTCCACCGGGGATGCTCTGCATAATTTTTCGAGCCGATTTTTCCAAAATTATTTATTTCCAAAAAATACCTACAAACACGCAAAATACCATAATAAGGACGAAAACAAGTACTAACAATACAGAGAATTGAGAACAAAATACACACATATATGCGTCTATCATGAGCTCTGTAAGGGTGACTCAATGCGATAAAGTGAGAATATTTAGTGAAACGGTCAACAATTACCAGAATCACGTCTCTGCCCTCAGACTTTGGAAAACCTGAGATGAAGTCCATGATGTGGTGCTTCAACGCTTGATCAGGTACGGGTAATGGTTGGAGCAATCCACCAGGTAGCTGATGTTCCACCTTGTGTTGTTGGAAAATATCGCAGTTACGGACAAATTCCAGCAAGTCTTTCTTCAATCCAGGCCAGTGGAAATAAGATTTTGCTCGCTGGTAACTAGCTTGCATCCCCTAGTGGCCTCCAATGGCTGAGGAATGAACAGCTGCCAGAATCCTTTGTCGAACTGCACCAGCTGTACCAATATAAATCCTATCCTGCAACTTCAGAATGCCATTAGTGTAAGTATATCCATCAGCATTCAAGGGGGAGACCATAAGCTTTGGAATCCAATCTACAGCGATCGGGTCAGCTGCAAAACTAGCTATCACTTCTTCAAGCCATTTTGAATGAGCTGCAGATAGCGAAAAACAAGTGACACGGGACAAATCATCAGCTACACGATTCTCGGATCCTTTCTTGTATTATAAGGTGTAATCATATACCAGCAGCTTAGTGAGCCATTTCTGCTGAAGTAAGGTGTGCAACTTCTGTTCCGTGATGAACTTGAGACTTTGATGGTCTGTAAAAATCTTAAAATGGGAACCCAGTAAGTAAGGTCTCAATTTTGTGACTGCAAGAAAAATGGCCAGCAACTCTTTCCCGTAAGTGTATAAGGCCTTATATCTGATGCCCAACTCTTTGCTGTGGAAAGAAATAGGTCTACCCTCTTGCATTAACACTGCCCCAACACCCGTAGATGAGCAGTGTTTCCACCTCAAACTCTTTACTGAAATCTGGCAACACTAACACAGGGGTAGAAGTGACCACTTTTTTGAGTAGCTCAAAAGCTGATTCTGCAGCTGCATTCCAAGTGAAATTACCCTTTTTAAGAAGTTTTGTCAGTGGTTGAAAAATAAGCTCATAGCCTTTGACAAATTTACGGTAATAACCGGTCAGCCCTAGAAATCCACAGAGACCCTTAATGGTAGTTGGTCTAGGCCAATTCACTATGCATTCAATTTTGGTTGGGTCGACTGTCACACCCTTGCTGCTTATCACATGACCTAGGTATTCTATTTGTGGTTGGCCAAAGGAGAATTTACTACGCTTAACAAACAAGGAATGTCTGTGAAGGATAGAGAGAGCAATATGCAGATGCTGACAATGTGTACCCATGTATTTACTATAGATTAGTATTTCATCGAAGAAAACTAGGATAAATTTCCTAAGATATGGTCGAAAAATATCATTCATGAGTGATTGAAAAGTTGCAGGTGCATTAGTGAGCCCAAAGGGCATCACTCGAAACTCGTAATGGCCATGATGAGTACGAAAAGCAGTCTTAGCAATGTTATCTAGGTATACCTTAATATGATGATACCCAGCAAGAAGATCTAGTTTGGTGAATATAGTAGCACCAGATAACTCATCAAGCAACTCATCGATAATTGGTATAGGGTACTTATCTTTAATTGTAATTGCATTCATCTTGAGATAGTCGACGCAGAATATCCAACTTCCGTCTTTCTTCTTGACTAGGATTACCGATGATGTAAAAGGGCTACGGCTGGGCTGTATGATCTCTGCTTGTAGCATTTCCTGGACTAGCTTCTCTATTACTTCCTTCTGCACATATGGTACTCTATAAGGGCGCATATTGGGGGGTGTAGCATTTGGAAGTAAGTTGATGTGGTGATCATGAGCTTTTTCCGGAGGCAGTGATGTAGGAGTCTGAAAGATGGATGGAACTGCTTGAGAACTGCAGCAATTGGTGCCTCAATGACCTCTGAAGAAGTAGTGGTGTGAAGAGAAAAAAACTTACCAATAAGACCCTACTTGCCCTTTTTAAGTAACCTTTGCAACATGGTGCTTGATATTTGAGATAAAGCAGCTTCTTCTTGATGGCCTGCTAGCTCAATCTCCTTACCTTGATGCTGAAATTTAATGATCAGTTTCTGGAAATCAAAGACCATTGGGCTCAGTTCGCGCATCCAGTCCACACCAAGGACCATATCACAACCCCCAACTCCAAGATGTGCAAGTCATGAGAGAAAGTATTTCCTTTCATACTCCAAGTGAACCCAGAAAACTTTGCTTGACTAAGTAATTTGTTCCCATTGGCTACTGTCACTTGTAGAGGTTGCGTAGAACTGATCGTACTTCCACTCCTACGTGCAGCTTTTGGGTCCAAGAAGCTGTGAGTACTGCCACTATCGACTAATATGGTAAGTTCTTGTTTCTGGACTAGCCCTTTAATTTTAATGGTTGTATGCGAGATGGACCCAGCCAGTGCATGCACAGATATCTCCATTTCTTCCTCCAATTCCACAATAGTTGGACTAGATCCTTCCTTTGCTTCTAAATTTTGGGATCCCTCCTCATCATCTGCCACAATCATATACAATTGCTGCTTATTACATTTATGACCTCTTGTGTACACTTCATTGCAGTCATAACATAGTCCCTTTTCCCTTTTTGCGCGCATTTCAGCATAAGTGAGCTTCTTGACAGGCTGCTGTTGATGGTGGATTTTAGTCCAGGGCTAAAATTGTAGAACCTAATTTAATACACTGACATCCTGCAAAGGGTAAAGCTAGTTGACAAGTGATTAGTACCTCTTCGCTTTATTCGAAGCGATTCAATGAATACATGAAATTCACCCAAATGGTGCATATATCAACGATCCTAAATATTCTGTGAATTTTTTAGCATTATTTAATGCATGATTAGCCTAGTATTTCATGTGTTGCTCCACGCCGAACTCTCATTATTAGCATGACATGACGACTGAGTGTTCACTCTCAGCAGAGTAGCATGAATCTCCAAGTGCCAAATTCGGGACATGCATGAAATACCCGTACAGAGTACGTCATTCTCTAACAAAGAGAATCTCACATCGGCGTGCTTGTATTAGCCCGATCGAGCATGTTCAATTCCCTAAAGGGAATCTAGACTGTCCATATCAGTCTCAGAAACGATCGCGGCCACACAAGTTGGCCGCGCAATTTAACAAGCCTAGACAAACCCTGACAAGAATAGGCGATTGTCATGATGACCACCGGCGGGCCCACTTATGCCCTAGCCGGTCGGACGTCACATGAACGTCTCTTAGCAACGTCAAACACCAACCCTAAGTAGGGTGGTCGTGCTGATTTATAGAGATTCGATCGAGCATAGACTGTTCAGGGCAGTCTTAAGACGATCACGACTGTCCAACTTTGCAAGCATGGATGGACAGATTAGATCATCCCGCGATTTATCAGTGAAGCGCTAATGCACACATTAGCGGGCTCATTCGTCACCCACTTGATCGTTTTCTCACAACCTAGTCCTAGAGCAATGAACGCTTGCTCGAAGTGAGGCTGGCGTAATGCTTAAAGGGTCGTGGAAACTCCACTAGCGTCTTAAATCGATCACAACCATCCAACTTCGCAAGCATACTTGAAGGAACTTTTCGTGTATTTTTCCATGATTTGAAGGAATTTTCCTAATTTGAGAGAAATACCATGAAATCAAGGAGTTTCATGGAATGAAGGAAACCTTAAAATAATAATAATAAAATAAAGGAGCATATGGGACCGGCTAGGGCATGGCCGACCGGATGGGCCCCGGTCCCACGGGTTTCCCTAATTTTATATTATTTTTCATGTATTTATGAAAATACCATGAGATGAAGGAGTTTTCATGAGATTAGAGAAATAATAATAAAATAATGAGGAACCATGAGGTGTGGGGTCGGCCGGGATCAAGGCATGGCCGGTTGGCCAACAATCACGGCCCCACAATATTTTTCCCAATTTATATTATTTCCTTCGTGCGAAGGAAGCACCATGAAACTGAGGAGTTTCCTCAAACGAAGGATGTTTGTTCAAATGAAAGAATTTTCATAAGATCAAGGAAAATAACAAAAAATATGATAAAATATAAAACTGGCGTGGGATTAGCCACGGCACGGCCGGCCGATCGGTGAGCCCAATCCCCTGGCGCCTTGGTCAATATTTTAATTATTTACTATTTTCCTTCCTATTTTGCATAGGTTCATCTTTCATCGTATTTTGAAATACTCGTACATGTGGTGATTGTTAGTGCATCATCGTTGAGTACACTTGCACCTTTTGAGCTGGGGCTTACTCGGAGGTAGCTCAGACGCCCGTGCGTTGAATATTTATTACTAACCCATGGAATTCTGCTGGGAAGAACCATAGATTGAAGTAACGAAATATTGCGAAAATATTTGAATATTTTCGGAAATTCAGTGGATGAATCCAAGAATTTAGGAATAATTAACTTATGGCTCTATACTAGCAGAGCAAGCTGTCTAGGAGCATTAATTATTCTGACATGAGCTTGTTGGAGCTTCATATCCTTTATATAGTCAGGGAAACTTGTTGTTTGTATCCTGAAGAAGTTATCGCTCTATACTAGCAGAGCAAGCTGTCTAGGAGCCGTCAATCTCGTGATTCTATATAGAATAATTACTGAAGTGTTTAGTATTCATGAGATATGTTGTTTTCCAGACGAGAGACTACATATCTGCATGTACTCTGAGAGACAGTATTCTCATTCAGAGGATTCGATGAGAGACCCGTGTCTCAATACTCACATCTGATTGCTGGATCAGAAGTTCGTATAATTATGGGTTTACGATTTTAGCCTTTGTCGAAAATCCACCATCTACATTAAGTCCTCTGCTTAGTGAGGAAAGCCGTGTTCCTCAGTCAGCATTGAATGGTGATTTTCCGGTCATAATCAATATAAGTAATTGAACTTAGTCGTAAGTTAAGACGTTACCGGATTTTGATAGTACGAGCAAACCACGACTTGAATGAAGATTCCAGTGGCATGATAGAGCATCGTTCGATGAGCATAAATTGGTGTAGAACCGTTGATTTGATGACGGAACCTTGGTCGATTAAGGATTCACGGGGCCGGGCCCATGAAAAGAAATCCTTGTTTTAGGAATAGATGCTCGTTCGTTCGTTAGTTTAAGGAACAAACAAAATAGACCTGAGTCTAATGATATAAAATTTTGTCTATGAGCTTTCACAAAACCGAAATTTTATTTTTAAATATGTGAGATTTCACAAAGTGGAATAAACTCGTTTCAAAGGTGGATGCTCGTACGAGAGAAAAGTTTTTTTTTTTTTGAATAGACGTGCGTCTATTAGTAATAAAATTTTGTTCATGAGCTTTCATGTAAATTTTTATCTTCAAGCTTTCGGAAATCTTTGAAAATATACTCTTGCTTCAAAGACAGATGCTCGTGCGATGGAGCAAAAAATATGTAGATATATTTTTCAAATTACGTGGGTTTCACGCTAAATATATATATATATATATATATATATATATTGTAAAATCAACGTTTTGATTTTGAAGAACTGTTGAAAGAAGACAATTATACATGGTGAAATAATGTCTGCATGTGAGTTTTCACAATTGTAGGATGGACGTATGTCCAACTTTTGAAAATTAGTGAATGTTCACATAGTAAAAATTTATGTGGGTTGTTCACAGTTTTATGAAAATCAAGTCATGATTTTGAATAATGAATTTTGCCCGTCTTTGCAGGTTTGACGGAACGAGCAAGTTTTCGAAATTCTGACGTCATAATCACTATATCTAGTGAAATTGTAAATAGGTAAGAGTTGGATTGTTACCATTTTTGTTGCATGTTTGTTATTGGTATATCCATGACTTCATGTCTTTCGCCTCAGATAGTGGTGACTTCTGGTTACAACCTCCCTTCCGGATCTTCAGGCGAACGCTCCAGAAATATCAAGTCAAATATGAAGACTTTTGCAGATGTTCATCCTGGGATGAATCAACCTTTCAGAGACGCTGGAAAGCTGGTACTTTGTATGTCTCTCGATCCTCTATGAGTCGTCCCTTATCAGCAGAAGCACTGCCGACTTTAGCAAATGAGACTATCGGCTGAAGATGAAGTCAGGATTTGCGTTGATGGTGTAGATCCTGATTCAGATGTGGATAAACGAAGAATTTCGCCATAATTCGTCATCAGAAAATTCAGAAGTCGGTCTTCCATAAAAACGTTGTATAATCTTCGTCCGATGTCGGATTTTCGATGTCTGCATATGTATCTTCGTGCCCAGAAAATTTCCACGGCTTAGCAAATAAGTTCTTCCAGTTTTGAACATATTTAGGGCCTGAAAAAGGCGAAACAGTAAACTTCCAGGAGACTTTCAGAATCTCTTTAAATTGTATGTTGTCTAATGGTTTGGCCACATCTCCTTGCTAGTTTCTTCAATTGCTGTGAATTTTGGATATGTTGTAGAGGACATCCATACGAAAAAAATGGTATACGACCCATCCCTAGATTCTTCACCAATTGCTCCCAGCTCGTCGGTTTGTACAGGACAGTGTAAAATCAGCTCAGACGAGCTTGCTGTAAAACACTCATGTTGTGTCTTTAGACCATTCGCTTGTGTATTGAACGTTTGGTGAAGGATTTTAATGTCATTGATTCGTTTAAGATCAGGACCCCTTGATTGATACATGAGCATGGTGCTTGCAATGCCATCTTGCTTCTGTCAGTCGTAAAAACATCACTTCTGAAACCCTGGTCACGGGACCATAGCTAAGGTTGCTCTCGAGAGGGGATGATGTAATGACCATGGTTTCATGTCCAAGTGGTAGCATTAATTTTATGATGAATGATTAGCACATGAGAGTCTAGTGCCATGAGTCTTGGAATGTGAAACTGATCGTCATGATCAGTGGACCGTCAGTCCCCAGTATTTTGTTAAATCTCTCATTTTCGTTTTCTCTTCTTCTGACAGGACTTGGATAGAGGACCCATGTAGAAAAATCAATGTAAAGACCTAGGCGGTCGAAGTTGGAGGTACCTTGTTGAAGTACTTAGTGGAAAGACCTGGTGGACACTGATCGACTGTGGAAGTCATGAATCCCGTCTAAGAATTTCTGCTTGCATGTTGTACGCTCTGGAAGCTGTAGCGACTTCATACAAGGTCGTAATTTGATGCTTGACCCCAACTTTTGAATCTAAGAGGCTGAGTTATCACATGAGAAAAGAATCAATCAATTTGGAGTTGTATAGGTCATTCAACGAAGCGTGCACATTTGTAATTTGTAATCCCGTACAAATTTTTCAGATTCCGTAGACCTGACGGTAAATGCCATATCTTTCAGCTCGTATGTCTGATTGATGCGCCATTTTGGTATGTTGTAGAAGAGACATAGAAGAACATCTTTTATTGAGGAAGCATAGTCCCATTCCTCACTCATTGGTACGTTTTTGTAAACCCATGCGCTGAAGTATGTTGTATCTCATTTGTAGAGGTGATGAGAATATCTTGTAGAAGACTTTGGTATTGTGCCCTCCCAGTCGTGCCAGCTTTGGGAAGACTTTCATGTGAGCATGTTATCAGGTATACACATCTTGATATGAATCATTGGTTATTAGAGAAGTCTGCTTCATGTGTAACACTTTAGAGAATGATTAGTTGATAAAGCCATGAGGATGTTGCTCCTGAGACCGTTGTTGGTGTTGAGACCATGAATGATTACGCTCCAGAGATCCTTGTCGATGCTGAGATCAGGGATGGTGTTCCTCTAGAGATTATTGTTGATGTTGATACCACAATTGATTACGCTCCAGAGATCCTTGTCGATGCTGAGATCAGGGATGGTTGAAGTTGCTCCAAAAACCGAAAAGGATAGAACCATGATTATAGATATAATCCTTTCTCCTCCATCCAGTGATCCTTTTACGAACTAGTTGATGAGTTGAGCATCCCTAAGATAAGGTGTACTGAGATTTCAACCTGAATGCTCCTAAAAGCATAACTTCACCATGAACTGGCTTTATCAGTGAGTCGACCGGTAGATAGCATCAGCAATTTTCATACTGGATGTGATTGGTGAAGAGAGAAAGTTACTCAATCATGCAGGGGCTGTGATGTAGAGAAATCCCGTTGATGGAGTTTCACGGAATCACCTCAGGTTGCGCAGTGTATACTGAAGGAGTTAGTGCCATACATGTATGAATGGTGTTGCATATGCTTCAAAAGTCTTATCATGGGATAATGAATACTTATCGATTGTAGTTTAGTCACACTTTGATCGTGCTGGTGTTGAATCAATGTGTCATCGTCGAGATATTTTGTGTTGAAGCTGTACTCTTTGATTGGGAGTACAATTTGATGACTTCTTAGATGCTTGAGCGTTAAAGCGTATATTCCTTAAGCATCGAATGTCTTAGGGGTTTGATCATTTCGGCCATGGAGTATCTTCTGTTGATTCAGCATCCATTTCGTTGTGGTAATGGGATTCGACACTTGTGCAGACATTAGAGCTTTCTGATTTCGTGGAACACATGGACTTGCAGGAGAAACGCCCAAAGTGTTCTTTGCCATGTTTGGACATCATCTCAGTAATGAATGTTTCAGTGCTTGATTCGGAGAAACGTCGGATTCAACCACTTGGTAAAATACTAATGTGGTGAAGCTACCATTCATAACGTCTTGTAGAGTTGCTAGCATAATTAATTCCCCATGCTAGGATATCATGTGAGGAAATAAATGACATAGACATGGAACGAGACTTGCCTGAGTGTGGAACCTCTTGATGAATGTCTATGCATCTTTTGCAGGTTCTTGCTTCAACCTCGTCAAAGTTTGAAATTCCTCAAAGTACTCTAATGATGGAATGTCCGGCAAATCTTCTGGATCAGAACTTTCTTCGTTGGATAGATGTGTAACCAAAGGCGCTTTGTAAGTACCCATATTTTCAGCGTGGATCCACGCTCGTCTGAAGGACATGTCATATCCTGGATCTTCCTGATTATGTGAAAGTTGGTTTCTGTCCAGGTTGAACTTATGTTCACTTTGAGAGTGATGTAGCCATAAGTATTTCCGATCGCTCCTTCAAGGTCTCTGATTGAGATGGGAGCATGAGTAGCTTCTTGTCGAGTGATGCATGTGGATCCGATGGTTTTCAGTGGAATGTTGTTGATTGCAATGCCAGCATCGACCAACGTTCTTCCAAATTCGTTTCTTCTGAGACTGACTGTGATAAGCAGTCCCCAGTCGTACATCTCTTGGTGGCTGGAGGCTCAAGAAGTATTTCGTGAATGTACTTCTTGACACGATGTGGTTCAGTGTTGTGAACATGTCTCTCCTTTGTGCCTTCGACAGATAGAGCAATTCACGTTCGACCAAGGATTGAACTGCCTCTTTGATAGGTTGTTCAGAGAGTGTAAGGTTTTGACTGGGAGAGGATTCTGGTGTACTCCTTCAGTCCCCAGTTGAAGCTATTGTGGATCAACCTTCTCTTTTAAAATGTGCTTCAAAACTCCGCAATCGCTTGTGGGATGATTGACGAACCTGTGGAAGCGGCAGTAACGAGGACTTTCCATGTATTATTCAGTTAGTTCTTTCTTGACATATAGCAACTTGATTGCACCATCTTGGACCCAGACATCCAGGAGTACAATCACCTCTTTAATGGAAAAAGGAAAGTCAGGTGCTTCTTGATCAGGAACTCTTGTGCGTTGGTCAGAGGCTTGTGCATCTTTCTTATCCTTCCTTTGTGCTTTTGAAGGAGCTGAGGTATGCTTGCGCGGCGGTTTGGCTTTCCGTTTGCTCCCTTATGCAACAGTTTTTGTGGAAGGCTGGAGGTTTTACTGCTTCTTGATCAGACGTCTGCTACCTCGAGTGTCTCGCGGTTCTTCAGCCTTTGTAGCTTTTGTTCTTTCCAGTAAAGCGGGTACAGTAGTTTCCAATATCTTTGCCGCTTCATGAAGCTCTGAGAAGGTCTGAAAACGGATATTTTCCAATAAAGCTCTGTAGACCGGGATCATGCTGTTGATACACAAGTCTACCAGTTGCTGCTCCGTGACGTTCGGATCATGGAAATCCAACGCTTGAACTCTGAACCTTTTCACATAATCGTTAGGGTGTTCGTTGTTCCTTTGAAACATCCTTCCGAGATCAGAGAGGGTAATTTGCTCTGAAACGAAGAAATACTTCCTATAGAAAGATCTAAGCATTTCTCCCCAACCGTTGACAGTTCCTGGTGCGATGTTGTTGTACCAGGTGTATGCTCTGCCTTTCAAGGATTTTGAAAATTCTTTGAGGCGAACAACATGGTTATGCTCATGTTCACCCAAAGCTTCCAAGAACCGAGAAACATGTTCCCGAGCATTGCCGGTTCCGTTGTACAAAGTAAAGGTTGGAGAGATATAACATTTTGGAAGAGGAATCCTTTGCGTAGCAGCAGGGTATGGAGGCTGGTGACGGTGGACATGTGGACTCTTGTCCTTTCCACGGTTATCCAGCAGGCGTTCCAAATCTTCCCGAGTGATGAAGTTTGATGATTCCTTCGTTGATGGATCGTCTGCAGCTTTGGGACTTCATCATCATCTACTGTATGAATTGTAATTACCTCAGGATCTGCGTCTGAGGATTTTTCCTTCTCTTTTCCTTTTCCTTGGGTCTTCCCTGACATTGTATCATTGAGAGCCTTCAGTTGGTTAAATAGCTCCTTCTGTGTTGTAGCCATATCGGTTTGATTCTTTGCAAGAGTCTCTTGCACTTTGATGAGATCAGCAATGGTAGGTGGTGGATTTCCTCTGACTTCCTCAGGGTGTCGTCCGAACAAAGGATGACCCTCCGCGTTGACGTGAAGAGGAGTAAGATCACCACCGTCAGTGTTAGAAGTTGGAATCGTTTCCGGGATATCCTCGTTGTCGTTGTTGTTGCTAGTGCTAGCGCCGTTTGTATTGGAACCTATACCTAACTCAGACCTAAGACCACACATCTTGTGAAATTGAGATTGCAACTGAGAGAATGATATCCCATTGTGGTCGCCAATATGTAGATGGGGCAAAATGATTTGCTGGTTTTTTAAGGAATTGAGGAGACGACCGTACGGAGGGGACTCCTTGAACCGAGCGAAATTTTCAACCTCACACAGATGCACTGCAAGAAGGGAGTGCTTTGAATTCGAGAGATCAATCTGTAGTACTCCTGCCTAAAATAAGACAATGGCCGTTCCAGAGTAAATTCGGTCACAAGAGAGGATAGGTCGATCTGTAGGAGGGAAGCTGAGAAATGTGTGGAATCAATGGTAATCAAAGATTGTAGGTGTGTTGTGTATTCTGAATAAGATAAGTTCTGAATGACTGAAGTTGCTCAGTTGAGAGTAATTGCTCAATTGATGAGATGTTGATCTCGTGTTGTCTGTGAGACGTGAGATTCTTGTTATGTCTTCAATCATGATTCAGAGACTTATTTATATTGATGGAATTGTAGACACCATGATCCCATGAAGTGTGACAGTTGATGGAATCAAAGAGTGGGAAAGTGGAAATCGTGTTTGAAACCAGTTGCTCATCGTGCGGAGACTTGGTCGATTTTCCATCCACTACTTTGTTAACTCCTTCAACTGATTGCACGAATTGCTCACATTCTATCGTGTGTATGAACACACGTGTCGTAGACCGCCAGACCAAAATCCTAGTTGATATCCCCCCAAGTGACACGATTGATGTCTCGTGAACTGGTAAGACTTGAAAGAAGCCTACGACTATGTCTAACTGCAAGTGCACAGTGTCACAATGTAACACAGGGCAAGCACAGGTCGATCCACAGGGACAAGGTGGGTGTAGATATGAAACTATGGTTTTAACTATAACTGATTCGAGACAAGAGTAGCACAAAAGGGGGGTTTTTTTTGTCGATACGACGAAGATGATGGTAGTAACAGAGATAACAAAAACGAAAACAAAAGTAATCTAACAAGCAGATAAATATGATGCTAGGGCAGTCGAATCCACCTCTTAACCACACCAATCCAATATAATCTCAACAATGTTCTAGTCCCTTATAATGGATACCGGTGGTATTCCGCCTATCCAGGGCAGTTTCAGGAGGATAGTTTAGTGTCACTAAGATGATTCCTAACCCTAGTATTAGATGCCCTCTCACAAGACAAACTAACCGCAGATCAATCACTTAGATAATTAAACAGCCCTGATATGGATATTCTAATCGCAACTAAGGTATTTCTCCAAAGTACTAACTGTCTTTTCAGGGCACAACTAGTCAAAGGATCGAACAACAATCAATTAAGCATGAGTTGTAGAACAATCAACATAGTGTTACTCTAACTACAATGGATACATGGCATACACTGTGAGAGAAAAATGTTGAAGGCTCAGATTATATTTATCCAAAACATTATAGCACAACAAGAACAATATCAATACACGAACCAAATGTAGCAATGGATTAATGGTTTCATCTAAACCCTAACTATGAAATTAGAACATCATGGAGATAATGAAATCAAACATGAACTACTTCTTGGTGCACCGGCTAATCCGGGCATACCCACACACACACACACAATACCATGTTCTATTTATACCCAAAATTAGGGTTCTTAACAGTTTCCCCCAAAATTCCCAAATTAGGGTTTACATTGAAAAATTAAAATTGAAGCTCACCCGTCTATGCTTTTGTTGTCTCCCCCTCGACCCATGTCTTGTCTTCCTTCTCTGCTACTCCTCCTGCTCCAATTGTCTCTTACATCGCCTCTACTACAAACCCTAGTTCTCTCTTTCTTGGTTGTAGCGTCTTTGCGAGAAGCTAAAACTAAGCTAGAGAGAGTCTAGGGTTTAGGGTTAGTATGTTGTGGTGTCGGGTGAAGGTAGTGATGGTGAAGCTCGAGAAGAATGGGAACAATGGTGTTGCAGGTCTGTTGGTCAGGGAAGAAGGAGAAATTTGGGAAAAAGAGGAGAAGTCGATGGTTTTGGGAGAAGATATTTGGTGCTAGGGTGTTGAGCGGGTGTAGAAAATTCGATGTCCAGCGAAGATGATACGTTGGATGATCACATATGGATTGAATCGAACGGCTAAGATGGAACAAGATTGCAGCGACCATTGGATGCGTGATACAACAATTCTGACGGCTTAGATTGGAGTTAGGTACTATGATGTTTGACAGGAGCTTCAAGATTTGATGCTCGGTGATGAGGCGAACGTTGGATGATGTGATGGATCCAGTCTAACGGCTCTCATGGAAATGGGTATGGATATTGGAAATGGATTTGGGTAAGGGTTTTGGGACTTGGGTATGCCAAGCCCATATCTTCTTTAAGTACAATTCTTCTTCTTCAAGCCCACTTCTAGTTGATCCGGCTCTTGCAAACATCATTCTTTGCTGCCTTTCTGCGGGAGTCTTTGTCGTTTCTTTGCTCTTTTCGCTCCGTAAGTTAACCAGGCTTTATTTAGTACCTAAAAATGCAAAATTAATTGAGAAAAGTATTTATTCTTGAAAACAACGAAAACACAGAATATGGGATAAAATGGAGCGTTAGTGCACAAATGATGAGTTAAATGCCAATAAAAAGGTGCAAATATATACAATATTTGGCACTCATCATGAACGTGGAGTCTGCAGGGCAGACGTGTATTTAGTCAGTTACTGACTTCATGGGACGATGAGTCCATGTATTTGCTGAGTTGAACATGATTCTGCAAAATGTTATGAAACTCATGAATTGAACGTGTCCGTTGAGATAGAGGTGTAATTCTCACGTTGAGGTGAGCAAGTATTGCTCATTCGATGAATTGTTGAATATTGATAGTTGAACCAATATTCCTTGGTTTGAGCAAATATTGCTCATCTGAGCAAGTTTTGCTCGTCTGATGAATTATTGGCAGTGTGACCAAAATAAAACATTAATTAGAATACTGGTAGTTGAACCGAATATAATAAAATGGTGATCATGAGATCGTCGTAAAATTATTAGCGTTCGAATCTGGAATTATGATCCTTGGACTCAGAAACCCTAATTTGATCAATTGATGACCGAGTGATAGTTTATTGAAAATTTAACCATGGAATGAAGGAGGACCGGCTACATGAGACTGTGGGTCGACCATGTAACGTCCATATGCTCGCGTGAGCAAATACCAAGACCCCTTGAAGAGTTGGTTAAAAGATGATCAAATGTTGGTTCAATCATTTTTCATATAATGCTCGTCTGAGCCTTAAGTGATAAAACCTAATTAATTATGGAGAGGTGAGAGACCGACCAAGGGGTCATGAAACCAACCCTGGATGGTCGTGGGATCGAATGACGACCACTTCATGAAATTCCAAAATTATTTGGAAGAGTCTTGGACCTAATACGTGCAATTGCGCAAATTAGGTCAAACCATGAAAATACGTGGGACCGGCTCATTGCGAACCAAAGAGCCAACCTTGGTCGGTCAAGGTAACATGCTCACGTCATCAACACGTCCGCGTCTCAGTCCTGAGAATTTTGATATTTTCTGGCGTGCGTTTGAGCAGTCATTTGAGAAAATACAATAAAATCAGGGTTTTGCTGAAACTGAGGAAACTTCATGAGATGAAGGAAAATAATTATAAAATGAAAGAATGATGAAGCATGGGACCGCTGAAGCCAAGGCATGGCCGGCCGGCCAGTGACCACGGTCTCATGGTGCCTTTTCCTAATTTTATATTATTTTTCATGATTTTATGAAAATATCATGAAATAAAAGAGTTGGTTGAAATTAAGGAGTTTCCTTGAAGTGAAGGAGTTCCATGGGATTAAGGAAGCAAATAATATTAAAATAACAAAAATAAGGGAGTGTGGGACCGGCTAGGGCATGGTTGGCCGGCTTGGGCCTGGTCCCACGAGTTTCCCTAATTTTTATGTATTTTCCGTGTATTTTTCCATGATTTGAAGGAATTTTCCTAATTTGAGAGAAATACCATGAAATCAAGGAGTTTCATGGGATGAAGGAAACCTTAAAATAATAATAATTATTATTATTATTATTATTTCAAGGACGGGGGGTTTGGTATCTACACTATGGCAGACACTTCAAAATACTGCTATTTGGCTTCTCAGATTCAGACCAGACATCTGCAGGAAACCATTCTTCAACTATCAACGCCTGCAAACCTAAGTCCAAGTTATGAACTAGCTCTTCAATCATTTACTCAAGCTTGTGGATCTCCTGCTTCCATTTCCAGCGTCATTGATGCCGCCCCTCAGCCCATGAAATTATTGGCTGCACTATACTTTGGCGCTGTTAAGGAAAAGTTACCTGCCAGCTTCAACCTAAATGAACGAGAATCGTTAGTCTGGCAATGCAACAGGCGTGATCATGCAATGGATTTTCTCAAGGCTGTTCCTATCAGTGGACTGAACCAAACTGTCGCACCAAGACAATTCCAATCAATCCTTAAATACCGGCTTGCCATACCCTTTTTTGAAGAAAACAGCAGATGTTCGATATATAACAGGGCGATGGATATCTATGCCGACCATGCAGTCCACTGTGAAAGTGAGGTGGGTTCAAAATTCAGGCATGACATGGTTCGTGACGCTCTTCTTGACATATGCTACAGGTCAGGTGTTATTGCTCGTAAAGAAGTCTCTTTGGGGTTTCTTTCAAACTCTGCCAAGGAACTTAAACCTGCTGATATCATGGTCTATAATTGGGAGGACGGAAAAGATGTGTGCTTCGATGTGACTGGAATTTCACCGTTCACTACCTCCAGTACTCATAACACCCCTCCGGGCCAAGCCATCATTGTTGCAGTGAGTCGCAAGCGCGCGAAATACCTACATAAGTGTACGACACTCGGTTACGGTTTCCAGGCACTAGCCTTTTCTACCATGGGAGAATTGGGAGATGATTTAGTTTTATTTCTTAAGAGGTTGAGCAACTGCCTAGTTAGTCATGATGTTAATCACAAAATAGGCAATTCGTTGTTCCATAGGCTAGGTATCATTATTCAAAAAGGTGTTGGCGCCCAGCTTGTCGCTCGGTTGCCTTCCACCGACTTGTAACATACACTCCGTCGTCTTGCTAACAAAACGCCCTGAGTGGCTATTTATAATAATAATAATAATAATATAAAGGAGCGTGTGGGACCGGCTAGGGAATGGCCGGTCCCACGGGTTTCCCTAATTTTATATTGTTTTTCATGTATTTATGAAAATACCATGAGATGAAGGAGTTTTCATGAGATTAGAGAAATAATAATAAAATAATGAGGAACCATGAGGTGTGGGTCCGGCCGGGATCAAGGCATGGCCGGTTTGCCAACAATCACGGCCCCACAATATTTTTCCCAATTTTATATTATTTCCTTCGTGCGAAGGAAGCACCATGAAACTGAGGAGTTTCCTCAAACGAAGGATGTTTGTTCAAATGAAAGAATTTTTATAAGATCAAGGAAAATAACAAAAAATATGATAAAATATAAAACTGGCGTGGGATTGGCCACGGCACGGCCTGCCGGTCGGTGAGCCCAATCCCCTGGCACCTTGGTCAATATTTTAATTATTTATTATTTTCCTTCTTATTTTGCATAGGTTCATCGTTTCGTCGTATTTTGAAATACTCGTCCATGCGGTGATTGTTAGTGCATCATCGTTGAGTACACTTGCACCTTTTGAGCCGGGGCTTACTCGGAGGTAGCTCAGACGCCCGTGCGTTGAATATTTATTACTAACCCATGGAATTCTGCTGGGAAGAACCATAGATTGAAGTAACGAAATATTGCGAAAATATTTGAATATTTTCGGAAATTCAGTGGATGAATCCAAGAATTTAGGAATAATCAACTTATGGATTTATACTAGCAGAGCAAGCTGTCAAGGAGCATTAATTATTCTGACATGAGCTTGTTGGAGCTTCATATCCTTTATATAGTCAGGGAAACTTGTTGTTTGTATCCTGAAGACGTTATCGCTCTATACTAGCAGAGCAAGCTGTCTAGGAGCCGTCAATCTCGTGATTCTATATAGAAATAATTACTGAAGTGTTCAGTATTCATGAGATATGTCGTTGTCCAGCCGAGAGACTACATATCTCCATGTACTCTGAGAGACGGTATTCTCAGTCAGAGGATTCGATGAGAGACCCATGTCTCAATACTCACATATGATTACTGGATCAGGAGTTCGTATAATTATGGGTTTACGATTTTAGCCTTTGTCGAAAACCCACCATCTACACATCCCACTCCCCTCGTGGGCGTCAGTCCAAGAGGAGGACCGACTTGTATCATTGAGGGATACGCCCCACGATGCATCTTTGCTTACAAGGCGTTCTTCTTCATCCAGTGAAGCCGCGACCCACGTTCACACCAAGAGGGAGCGAACTTTTATGGTGAGCCGTGATCAGAAAGGGAAGACTGTGTACCGACACCACTGTTAGCAATTAGCAGTGGAGAATGTCGCCCAGTCTGTCCGCCCAATGGAATGCTGCAACAACGACGAGCCACAGGAAGAGGTGCCAGATGCTCCACGACAGTTGCAAGACGGCACCAACTCCACGACTGAAATCGAAATCGTTAATATCAGGAATGAAGAATCTCCCAGGCCTATCTTCATCATCTCAACTTTGTCCACGGATGAACGCATGAAGCTCGTACAACTTCTCAAAGAATACCAGGACATATTCGCTTGGACGTATGAAGAAATGCCCGATTTAGATGAAAAAATGGGCACCCATCATCTACATGTCATACCTGGATCCAAGCCGATCAAACAGTCACCGAGGCAGTTCAGACACGAGAAAAATAGACAGATCAGGTGTTGCGTGGATTTCAGAGACTTGAACAGATGCTTCCTCAAAGATGATTTTCCTCTACCTAACATCAACATGTTAGTGGATGCCACCAGCGGACACGGCATGTTCTCCTTCATGGATGGATATAGCTTCTACAATCATATAAGGATGTATGAGCATGATGCGAGTAAGACAGCTTTTCGAACTCCTCTCGGAAATTTTTATTATACTATAATGCCATTTGGTTAATGCTGGTGCAATGTATCAACGCGCTATGACGGAAATCTTCCACGACATGGTTGAAAACTACGTGGATGATATAGTAGTCAAATCAAAAGCTCAGGTGGCCCACACAGGAGTCTTACGACAAGTGTTCGAAAGGTGACTGCTGAGGGAATCAAAGTGGACCCATCCAAGACCCAAGCTATCCCCACGATGCTGCATCCGCGAACTGTGAAGGAACTCCAAAGCTTCATGGGAAAGTTGAACTACAGTTTTATACCTGGTCTAGCCCAGCTTGTTGCTTCATTCACCCCATTGCTGAAGAAAGGAACAAGTTTCGTCTGGACCTCTTACAACAGGAAGTGTTTTGGAAGATTCAACGAATATTGTCATCTCGAAATCATCATAAAGGATTCGCCTATTATGTCAGCCCGGACGAGAGCGAGCCCGGGACATCTTCAGATCTACTGGAGCCGACACCTCAAGGTAACATCCTCAAGAAGATAGCGATGTCCGCATCATCATGTCGAGAAAGAATCCGCAGCTTGGGCGAATCACTCTGTCAGACTTAAGAGGAATGCTTCAGCGAAACAGCGAACGTCCAAATGATTATGTCAAGAGGTCCCGAATTCAGGCACTGGAGGGTCACGATCCAAATGTGACTGAAAAACAAGTGGTGTAATTGTGCATAAATAGGATGGTACTTGTATATCGTGCTTTGTCGAAGAACCTGCGCTTTTAGACATCCTCTGAACTCCGTGAAGCTGTTAAACGCTCAGTTGTGACAACACCTGCCCTGCTAGAAAGAACAAGCCTGCCAGTAATGAAGAGCCTCATGATGTTCGTGGAAGCATACATCTCACCAACAGGCAATACAACCTTCAGCCTTCTGTAAGCAGTTTCGCTGAAGCAGCAAGAGGAAAATCACCGAGATACAACATCCTGCGCGTCCAAAACTGCCAACTCCAACTCCAGTACCACATGCACGACTTCCACAATGATGAAACAACGTCCAAGATATTTTGTATCTGTATCGACGGCAGAAACATCAATGAGAGACGCTTTCAGAATTTCGTCTCCCGAAGAAGAAGTAGTTGTGTTACCAAAGGAGATTGCACCTGGGACTTAAGAGGTACATACAGATTCTCCATGAAGAGAGCTCCATCATATTTGCAAAACCTATTAGTTAAGTCATTCGCATGAAGGAACTTCCTTACTCCTCAAAGACACGATCCAAAGATGATAATGGCAAAGGAGTGCGACTGGGGACTGCTTAGCACTGCCCATCTCAAAGATGGTGAATCTAGATGCAAGCACGCTATCATTATGATTCCAAGATGTCCAAAGACGAGGATATACTCAAGAGAGCAGACGTATTGTCAAAGACCAGTGATGTTCCTGGAAGTCTATGAAACGCAATGTAGACGTAAAGATGGCCTCATGAACCCAGCGTGGCAACGTCTATCAAGTTGAAGGCTCAGTAGATACTCGTGGGCAGGGGACTGTCTCCCTATTTTTCATTCCATGAGGCAACATCAAGAAAGCTATCGATTCCATCATTAGCTTTTCCCTCTAATAACGAGACAAGCTCTACCACTATATGAAGACTGCCAATCCCGAGCTTCACCATAGCAACAACCACTACGGACAGAGTCAAGTACTTCTTCAACACAAGAGAGATGGTCAATCAATAAGCATGTAATTTGCAAGGGGAAGTCAAACTGAAGAAGAAGCCGCTTCAACGCTCCCTCCAGCAGAAGCCGCTTCAATGCTTTCTCCTGGAGAAGCCACTTCAACGCTCTCTTAGGAAGAAGGCACTTCAACACTCTCTCCGGGACCCGCTTCGACGTTCGCTCCATAAGATGCTTCAACGCTCTCTCCAGGAGCCGCCTTGACATTCTCTTCAGAAGCTGCTTCAACACTCTCTCCGGACCCGCCTCGACGTTCGCTTCAGAAGCCGCTTCAACACGCTTTCCGGAAGCTGCATCGCCGTTCTCTTTGGGAGCTACTTCAACATCTTTTTCATAAATGGCTTCAGCAGCCTTTTAAGAATATTCCTCATGATAGGGCTCGTCCACATCAGAGTCGGGGATTATGACATAAACCGACATCATGCTAGGGGAACGCTTACCTGGACGCCTTTTGAACGTGACATGTTCCAAGGAAGGGATGACCCATCTCTCCTGGTAACATCTAACTTTGTCTCATAAGTTTTATTTGTCACCATCTCATGCCTACCCCATAATAATGCAACCATTATGTGCTAGGCAGGGGACTTAATGTTGATAGTGGATTTTAGTTCAAGGCTAAAATTGTAAAACCTAATTTAATGCACTGACATCCTGCAAAGGGTAAAGATGGTTGACAAGTGATGAGTACCTCTTCGCTTTATTCGAAGCGATTCAATGAATACATGAAATTCACCCAGAATGCTGCATATAGCAACGATCCCAAATATTCTGTGAATTTTTTAGCATTATTTAATGCATGATTATCCTAGTATTTCATGTGTTGTTCCACGCCAAACTCTCATTATTAGCATGACATGACGACTGAGTGTTCACTCTCAGCAGAGTAGCATGAATCTCCAAGTGCCAAATTCGAGACATGCATGAAATGCTCGTACAGGCTACGCCATTCTCTAACAAAGAGAATCTCGCATCGGCGTGCTTGTATTAGCCCGATTGAGCATGTTCAATTCCCTAAAGGGAATCTAGACTGTCCATATCAGTCTCAGAAACGATCGCGGCCACACAAGTTGGTTGCACAATTTAACAAGCCTAGCCAAACCCTGGCAAGAATAGGCGATTGTCATGATGACCATCGACGAGCCCACTTACGCCCTAGCCGGTCGGACGTCACATGAACGTCTCTTCGCAATGTCAAAAACCAACCCTAAGTAGGGTGGTCGTGTTGCTTTATAGAGATTCGATCGAGCATAGACTGTTCAGGGCAGTCTTAAAACGATCACGACTGTCCAACTTCGCAAGAATGGATGGACGGATTAGATCATCCCATGATTGATCAATGAAGCGCTAATGCACACATTAGCGGGCCCACTCCTCACCCACTTGATCGGTTTTCTCACGACTTAGCCCTGGAGCAATGAACGCTTGCTCGAAGTGAGGCTGGCGTAATGCTTAAAGGGTCGTGGAAACTCCACCAGCGTCTTAAATCGATCACAACCATCCAACTTCGCAAGCATACTTAGATGGCTTAGATCGCGCCTAGGACCGTCAGGGAGGTGCACATATGTTCACCGCCAGCCCAATGTGGTCCCCACATGGTCGATCTCCCCAAAGGAGGAGCATGGCCTTCCAAACCGTTTGGCCAAAGTTGCGCATGCGTGACTGTTCCAAAACCCTAATTAGGGTTTGCGGCATTACATAACTGTCGTAGTTTGATCACGACCATCCATCTTCACAAGCCTGGATGGAGGGTGTAGATATAGACTTAAGAGGTCCCGAGAGTATCAACGAGATCACCGTGGGCCCACCTATGTGCATGCAAGATCGGTAGGCCAACCATGGTTGAACGCCTCGAAACGCGCGCCCATAGGAGCCATGTCGACACGGCTTCCAAATCCTTCGCGGCAATGGATTTATGTCGCAAATCGATCACGACCACTCATCTTTGCCAGACAAATTGAGTGGCCTAGATCGCACCTCCACAAGACGAAGTGGCATGTACTTGTACACCGGAAAGCCGTCTACACGCATGCCCGGTCGGTCCCACCAAAAGAGGTGTCCATGCTTGATTTCTTTCAATCCAAAAAGTGATGCTTGCGGACCTCTTTAAAACCCTAAAATCCATCAACGGTCGCAAACGCGTGTCGCAGATCATCTCGTCCGTCCGACTTTGCCAGCTTGGTCGGACAACCTAGGTTAAAGGTTAAACGGACAATGAGGCATCTTGGTGATCACCGTCCGTCACTCTACCACAAGGAGTGATCGGCCAAGGGATGTCCCTCTCATACGGCCTCCAAACAATCACTCGAAGATGGTTGGGCATGCAGCTATTTTAAGAACGCTGAATCCGCGACTTTCTCCGTTAAGCTTTAAAACAGTGATGATTGATACATATTGATTGTATTCGATGCATTACATGCATAGAGTATACACGATATTTCATGAATATCGGTTTCCTAAATAACTCAGTTATTTAACCTAGCATCATATGCTACTTCCTGTGGGTCCCACGACCCACTCATTTGAGACATTAAACATGTCACAAACTGGGGGATACTTACTGGGGTATTGGTCTGGCGGTTTACAGCGTGCGGTGTGCAACACGCCCATTTACAAGAACGTGTCAGGAGGCATGGACGGTTAAGAGGATGAGGGAAGTGGTCCAAGACGTGATCGTGCAATCACTCACACGACCCCACTACTCCATCACTCAACTTCCTCCACTTCCTACGAGATGAGGTTTTTGCGCTCAATGACTTGTATAAATAGGTCATTTACCTATTTCCAAAACACAAGAGACAAGCACAGAAAAACCAAGTGTTGTCACAGTATCCAGAAAACACCAGAGCTGACAGCTTACATTTTGCAAGCCAGTTCAATCTTCTGATACAAGTCATAAACAGCCAACACCTTCACAATCTCAACACCTTCTTCGCTTCCCTCCCTAAGATCAACCCCATCTCCTTCACTTTGTGACTGAAGCAAGTCTGGAACGGTCATTTCTTGGTTTAGGCCAGAATTGTATAGATTGATCTCTCGAATCAGAAAGTACTCCCGTGCAGTGCATTTTTTTAGGGTTTAGATTCGTTTCTCATCCACATACACCCAAATTTACCAAAACTAGCAGAAACAGTTTTCACCCATAAACAGCTGCATTTTAGGACTTGTCGTTGGACTGGTAACAGTTGGGGTAGTGACTAAGGGATAAAGATTAGGAGGTTTGTTAGAATTGGTTAACGTCTTTCCCCCATAAACAAACTTGTTTGAAAATTTTGGCTGAGTCTTAGCTGTTTTCTCCATGATACACTCTTGCCTCCTAGCTAGGAAAATAGCCTGTTGTATGGTAGTGGGAGTAAACATCTGCACCACCATTCTGATATCTTCTTTCAGCCCACTAATAAAACTATGGATGAAGTAATCTTCAGTCAGAGAAGGGTTCTTAGCTAACATTAAGGCTTTCAACTCTTCACAAAATATTTGATAGTCCAAAATTGTATGTATTTGATCTAACTTATTGAATTCTCCTACAACATTATCATGACCTAATTCTTGAAACCTAGTACAGACATCAATAATAAAATCCTCCCAATACAAAACACCCTTACCTATTTGGTAGTCTTGGAACCAAACATCTGCTTTGCCATCCAAGTACAGGGTAGCTGATGAGTGCCAAATATTGTATATATTTGCACCTTTTTATTGGCATTTTAACTCATCATTTGTGCACTAACGCTCCATTTTATCCCATATTCTGTGTTTTCGTTGTTTTCAAGAATAAATACTTTTCTCAATTAATTTTGCATTTTTAGGTACTAAATAAAGCCTAGTTAACTCACGGAGCGAAAAGAGCAAATACACGGAAAAAAGCCGAAGGAAACTCTAGCGGAAAAGAAGTGAAGAATGCGGTATGGAAGACTCAAGGATGAAAATGGGCTTAACAAGGAAGAAATTGTTCTTAAAGAAGAAGTGGGCTCAAGATTACCTAAGACCAAATCCATTTCCTAAACCCAAACCCAAACCCATATCCTAAACCCAAAATCCAAACCCAAACCCGCTTCTCTCCTTAGACGTCAGATTGGATCCATTCCATCATCTAACGGTCGCTTCATCAGAGTACATCGAGCTTTGATTTTCCTGTCTAACACTATAGCACCTAACTCCATCTTGGACCTTCAGTTTTGATGTATTCCATATCCAACGGTCGCTCCACATCCACTTCCATCGCGTCGTTGGATCATTCTCTCATCTTTTCATCCAACATCTTCCCTTCGCTGACATCAAAATTTGATGAGCCCGCTCAACACCATAACCTAGAATACTTATACCCCAAAACAAACAGCCCCTAACCCATTCTTCTCTCGAGCTCTTCTTCCCCTTCTTCACAAAAATTGCAGAGCCTGCAAATCCCTCTCCCCGACACCACCAGCGTCTACTCCACCATCTCCCATCCCTCGAGTTCCACCACCACAACCACCCGACAAAAACCCATCTCCCTAGTTTCCCTCTCTCTCTCATTCCTAGCATCATTCCTGGATGCTATGAATTAGGCAGTGAGAAGCTAGGGTTAACTAGGAGCGCAGAGAATACCAAGAAGGCATGGGTTCGTAGCAGAAGAGGAAAGGAAGGACGAGCAAGAGAGCAGAGGAGACAAATTCAGAGAATCAGTGAGTGAATTCTCGATTTTCAAAATTCGGGTTCTTTCAAAATTAGGGATTTCATGTAAAACTATAAATAGAAGATGGTATTATGTGTGTGTGGTTATGCCCGGGCTAGCCGGAGTACCAAGCTCTTAGTGTTCTGTAATTTTACTATTTCATCTGTTTCATCCAGTAGTATAATTTGATCATGTTTTAGTTCACTAAGCTAAGGTTGGGATGAAACCATAGCTTTGTACTATGTTATTTATGTTGTTTGTGTGATTCTTGAATGCTTAAAATGTTGTATGATAGATTTAATCTCAGTGCATCAATAATCTGCTCTCACAATGTATGTCAAGCATCCATTGTAGTTAGGATAACATTGTGTTGATTGAACTGCAACTCATGTTTGATAGATTATTGTTAATCCTTTGACTAGTTGTGCTTGATTAGACAATTAGTGCTCCGGGTTAATACTTTAGTTGCGATTGAACTATCCATTGGTGAAACACCTTAGGTAAGTGATGGACTTGACACTTCTTCCTTATCTGTTACAAGGACAAGGGTATCATACTCAGTTGAATGCTTAGTATAGGGTTAGAGGTGGATTCAAAGCCTAGCAGTCCCTCCCATATCCCAAATTCCTCAGTCATTGTCACTGTAGGTTAGAAATTGGTTAGGAAAAACAACATCAGTTCCCTCCTTGTCCCTGAGGACTTACCCTTCTTATTTACTAGCTATAACAGCCATGTATACTTGCAGGAAAATTAGAACATAGTTTTAGGTATAATTCCTTAGCTATCAAGTTTTTGGCGCCGCTGCCGGGGACTTGGCTGCTGTGTAGTTGAACTGTTGTCCTAACTGTTTTCTGGGATAATTTCTGTTATAGCTGTGTAGTTTTGTTGTGCGTCTTAGTCCATGTATCTTAGTTCCTGTGCATCTTAGTTCCTGCAACTTGTTGTGCATTTAGTGTAAGCATACTTGTTGTTCTTCTTACTTGTTGTGCATTTAGTGTAAGCTCACTTGCTATCTTGTTCTTTGCATCTTTTAGCTTAGTGCTATTCTTGCATCTTTTAACTAAGTGTTGTTCCTGATTATTGCATATTCATCTTACTTGCATCATCTTTGATGTTCTGCATACTAACTTGTCTGCATATTGTTTTGCATTAACATGTTCATCTTAGCTTGTTCATCTTCATTGCTTTTCTGAGCTAGTTCTTAGCTAGTTCTTGTTGTGTAACTGCATCTTAGTGTAACTTGCATATCTTGCATAGCATATGTAGCTTAAACCCACGTAGTAGCTGTAACTTTTCTGATAAGCATCTTAGTGTAGTAGTTTTCTGTAGCTTTGTAAGCATCTTAGTGTAATTTTGCTTGTTTCTTTTTCCTACACACAACTGAACTTACCTATGTGAAGGTTATGACAAGCTTCTTTGAGCCACTAGGTACCTGTGGTGCTGCTGAGGAAGAAGCTTGTGATGTTGTGGCTCTTGCTGCTGTTGAGTTGCTGCTGAACAGGCCTGCCATATTGCTGCTGCCAAGGCTGGGAGAAAAGGGAAAGGAGCGGGAGCTTGTGAACTGTGAGTTGTTGCTACAGCAACCAAAGCATACAACCCAGTTTATTGGGTTTGGTGTTACAAGTTGTTGCTGGGCTGCTGTTGGAAGAGCTAAGAAGAAGTTGGCTAGATAGTTCTGTTGCTGGGCTGTGCTGTAAAGATTAAGATCAAAGCCCAACTGGGCTTGTGCAACAAAAAAGGGATTAAAAGCCCAACTGGGCTTCCCTTCAAAAATCAGGTAAGCCTAAACCCAGTAGGAAAGCCCAATTGTCTGTTGGGTTTATATTTTTGAATTCTGGGCTTGTAATATTAAACCCAACAGTTGGGCTTGTATTTTCTTTGGGCTTGTAATTTTGATTATTTGTGGGCTTGTAAAAACTTTTGTTTCAAAACTTGAATAGTTTTTAAAGCCCCAAATGGGCTTCACTTCACAAACTTTTTAAAACCCACTTCTCAAAACCCAACAGTGGGCTTCAAAACCAGGGCTTCCTTCCAACTCCCAACAGTGGGCTTCAAAGTACAAACTTTTAAAGACCCAATAGTTCAAAGTTTTCAAAAAAGCTTTTGGGCTTCTTTTCAAAACCAAAAGTGGGCCTTGCTCAAATTTCTCCCATTTTGAAACCAAAAGTTTCAAAATCCAACAAAACCAAAAATTTCTCCCATATTCAAACCAAAATTTTGCTCCTAATTCAAAACCAAAGCTTTGCTCCACCAATGTGGGCTTGCTCCCAAAATTAAAACCAAAAGTTTTCTCCCATTCAAAAACCAAAATTTTGCTCCCATTCTTAAAACCAAATTTTCTTTTCAAAACCCTTTCAAACCAAATTTCAAAACCCATCAAAACCAAATTTTTCTGAAAACAATGGGCGAGTATGTGAATAGACCACGTAATCTCCATGAATACATGTACTCTAACAGAATAAGTCAGTTATCATGTATCGTCTTACCCCAGACTGATGGCCCATTTGAACTAAACGCAAGCATGATACAAATACTTCATATATTTCGAGGGTTCGATTATGAGAATCCCTATAATCATGTAAGAGAGTTTGAACAAATTGTCTGGGCTATACAACCTGACTATATGTCTGAAGACTCTTTGAAATTGCGTTTTTTTACATTTTCTTTAAATGAAGGGCTAAAACATGGTTTTACAGTCTGAGACCGCAGTCAATCACCACTTGGGACCAACTCACAAATCAATTTGTCAAAAAGTTCTTTCCCCATCATAGGACCATCTCTATTCGTCAAATTATTAATTGTTTTGTCCAGTTAGATGGAGAGACACTTTTTCATTATTTTGAACGGTTTAATGATTTGTTGTTCGAGTGTCCTCACCATGGCCTTGATAAGTGGAGACTGGTCGCCATTCTTTATGAGGGACTAGACTTTAAGTCTCGAGCCTTGGTTGAATCTATGTGTAATGGTGAGTTCATTGATAAAACTGTGGACGATGCATGGTCATTTCTAGCTGAAGTTGCAGAGAAAACCCATCAGTGGGAAACCGATAGGGAAACTAGGACCATGCCACATGATATGGGTAATCACCATGAGTCAGATGTTGATTTTCCCAATGAGCTTAATTCTGGATATAGTGTTTCATACCCTATTGCTGAAAATGTCAATCCATATTCACCTATTTTAGAGGCAGATGTATGGACGAAAAACACTAATGGTTTTGACAAAGTAGGATTTTCATGTATTTGTGATGATGATGATGATGATGTTATGTTAGAAGAACATGTCTATGCTGAAAATGTTATGGAACCTTTGGGTTCAAATACATTAGGCTTTTCTACCCCGACCTTCATGAATAATGTTTCTTCTAGTATTCCATATACATGTGATGAGGCTACTGATTTAGATATTGTGCAGTTATCCTGTGAAGAGCATGACTTAGGTAATGTTGAATCTTCTGTTGACACTAATGATCCTATGCATGAAAATATAGTTGATGTGTCTGATTCCATACTTAAGCCACAATATATTGCTTCTTTTGATGTTGATTTGGATATTTCGGATAACCATGATTCTGAATTTGGACTTGTGCAATTGTTTTGTGATGATAAGCATGATACACAACTTGATGATGACTTAGAAAATGCTGATATGACTGATAATATTGGTACTCTTGATCTCATGCATGTGAGAAACTTAGATGTCACCTTCCTACTTAAGTCACAATCTGATAGCCTTCCACCCAACCTAGATTTGGTTTGTAACAATATTGTAAAACCAACTTTTCTGAGAATACCTAATCTAGGCCTGGAACTGTGTGCCTCCCAAGTCCTCTTGGACTATTTTGCATCTAAATACAATACCTTTAAGGAGCCACAGTTGGAATATGCATGTTTGCCCGTCCCTAGCAAATTCCATTTCGAGTTAGACCTTGTGCATGATGAACCCCCAAAACTGCGAGATTTTGTATCCAATAGTATATCTAGTGTAAAATCCAGGTTTAGGGGTAGCTCATTTGGTTTTTCACTCTCACTCGCATTTCAGTCCAACTATAGTTGTTTGAAACTGTCTATGTTTCAACACTTTGTCTTTTGGGTTGATCCTCAACTCTTTAGACTGTATGTATATACTGAATTGTTTGTATATAATCTGGTAGGTAATGTTTAGTGGAATCATATGTTTCTTGTATATATTGTGCTAACCCAATGTGAATTCAGTTGAGTTACTGTTGGGTTTTGCCTTGAATAATGGAGTTCAAAACTTGCTTTCGCCAATATCCGGTAATCTCTTTCCTTTTTCTACACTTAGCATCGTTCTCATGGTATGTGATATAATCATGTTTATCTTTTGAAACATTGAGGACAATGTTTAGTTTAGGTTTGGGGGTGAAAAGTAGATACTTTGATAACATGCTATAATTGAAAACAAAACTCTTTCTTTTTGAAAAAATAATCAAAAAAAAATCAAAAATCAAAAATCAAAAATGAAAAATCAAAATAAAAAATTAAAAAATTAAAAAAAAAACATAAAAATGGAGCTCATTTACCTTGAAATGTTAATTCTTGTGCATGTATGTAAACATAAGGATTCTTAGTCTAGATATTTAGGCACCCTGATTCTAGCACAATTCACATAGTGATAAGAAACTTGCACGCGCACGATCTACCAATACATGTATAGCCTCATCCTTGAGGTGTTCTATCAGAAGTCACAATTCCCAATCACTTTAGAATACTGAACGAAACTTGACTAGCTTGTTCTTTGGTTGGTTGGGATAGAAGGTGGAGGTTACATTAAGAAAGATAACCATCGAATTTAACTGGGTGCATCAAAAAGGGCTACCTCTTGCAAAGTGTCATGTAATTTTTTGTTTCTTTTTGCTTATGTATCAAAAGAGTTACCATGTTGTAAATATTTTTTTTCAAGAAAAAAAAAATCAAGTATTTATCAATTTCATCCTCTCTTGTTCCAAAAATAAAAGAGAGTAGTCAATGTAAATAAGAGTCATGTAAAGAGTCATCTTTTGTGTTTTTGTGTTATAAGCAAGGAAGGGTGTATGCCATTGATGTACAACGCGAGTAATTGTGAAATACCTCCAACTCATTCACAATTCTCGTAAAGTCCGGACAACTAGCTAGATTTCGACCTCGGTTCTTATCCTGAGAAACTATCTCTTGGTGATTAGTAGTCATAACATCCGATCTTTCTTTACACATGTGCAGATACACTTTACACTCTTATCACATGTCTTTATTTGTTATCAGTGCTAGGATTGTGCCTTTGATAGCTAGATTGACATCTCCATTTTGCTGTGAGCTTCTACTGTCTTGCACATGTCACATTTCATGGAATCTGAGCTTATATTTTGTCCTAGAACTTTGTAGGTACGTTCTAAGAAAACCTTCACGAGACTTCAACTCGTCCACTAGGGACACTTAGTGGTTTAAAAGGCTTATTGCATTCGCTAAATGCAATCGAGAGACCAGCGACAGTGGTATAGGTAGGATTTCCTTAGTTTTGTTTTACTTGAGGACAAGTAAAATTCAGGTTTGGGGGTATTTGATGAGTTCCAAATATTGTATATATTTGCACCTTTTTATTGGCATTTAACTCATCATTTGTGCACTAACGCTCCATTTTATCCCATATTCTGTGTTTTCGTTGTTTTCAAGAATAAATACTTTTCTCAATTAATTTTGCATTTTTAGGTACTAAATAAAGCCTGGTTAACTCACGGAGCGAAAAGAGCAAAGACACGGGAAAAAGCCGAAGGAAACTCTAGCGGAAAAGAAGTGAAGAATGCGGTATGGAAGACTCAAGGATGAAAATGGGCTTAACAAGGAAGAAATTGTTCTTAAAGAAGAAGTGGGCTCAAGATTACCTAAGCCCAAATCCATTTCCTAAACCCAAACCCATATCCTAAACCCAAAATCCAAACCCAAACCCGCTTCTCTCCTTAGACGTCAGATTGGATCCATTCCATCATCTAACGGTCGTTTCATCAGAGTACATCGAGCTTTGATGTTCCTGTCTAACACTATAGCACCTAACTCCATCTTGGATCGTCAGTTTTGATGTATTCCATATCCAACGGTCGCTCCACATCCACTTCCATCGCGTCGGTTGATCATTCTCTCATCTTTTCATCCAACATCTTCCCTTCGTTGACATCAAAATTTGATGAGCCCGCTCAACACCATAACCTAGAATACTTATACCCCAAAACAAACAGCCCCTAACCCATTCTTCTCTCGAGCTCTTCTTCCCCTTCTTCACAAAAATTGCAGAGCCTGCAAATCCCTCTCCCCGACACCACCAGCGTCTGCTCCACCATCTCCCATCCCTCGAGTTCCACCACCACAACCACCCGACAAAAACCCATCTCCCTAGTTTCCCTCTCTCTCATTCCTAGCATCATTCCTGGATGCTATGAATTAGGCAGTGAGAAGCTAGGGTTAACTAGGAGCGCAGAGAAGACCAAGAAGGCATGGGTTCGTAGCAGAAGAGGAAAGGAAGGACGAGCAAGAGAGCAGAGGATACAAATTCAGAGAATCAGTGAGTGAATCCTCGATTTTCAAAATTCGGGTTCTTTCAAAATTAAGGTTTAGAATTTAGGGATTTCATGTAAAACTATAAATAGAAGATGGTATTGTGTGTGTGTGTGGGTATGCCCGGGCTAGCCGGAGCACCACTGTAATTTTACTATTTCATCTGTTTCATCCAGTAGTATAATTTGATCATGTTTTAGTTCACTAAGCTAAGGTTGAGATGAAACCATAGCTTTGTAATATGTTATTTATGTTGTTTGTGTGCTTCTTGAATGCTTAAAATGTTGTATGATAGATTTAATCTCAGTGCATCAATACTCTGCTCTCACAATGTATGTCAAGCATCTATTGTAGTTAGGATAACATTGTGTTGATTGAACTGCAACTCATGTTTGATAGATTATTGTTAATCCTTTGACTAGTTGTGCTTGATTAGACAATTAGTTCTCCGAGTTAATACTTTAGTTGCGATTGAACTATCCATTGGTGAAACACCTTAGGTAAGTGATGGACTTGACACTTCTTCCTTATCTGTTACAAGGACAATGGTATCATACTCAGTTGAATGCTTAGTATAGGGTTAGAGGTGGATTCAAAGCCTAGCAGTCCCTCCCATATCCCAAATTCCTCAGTCATTGTCACTGTAGGTTAGAAATTAGTTAGGAAAATATTGGAAAAACAACATCAGTTCCCTCCTTGTCCCTGAGGACTTACCCTGCTTATTTACTAGCTATAACATCTCTGTATACTTGCAGGAAAATTAGAACATAGTTTTAGGTATAATTCCTTAGCTATCAGTAGCCATGTGCACCTTCTGTTCATCATCCATTTCGTGTAGAAAGAAGTACTTCTTACATTTTCTGAACCAAGCTCTAGGATTAGAGCCATCGAAACGTGGGAAATCAACCTTAGGTCTGTAATTGGAAAACTGACCTTCACCCATCTGATGAGGTTGAATTTGTCGCTGGTGATGAATATGTTAATACCCATGGAAATTGTTGCTAGTTGAAGGATATGGTACTTCCCCATCATCCCAACAATGATTCGTTTCACCTCCATAATTATTCCCCTGTGGAAAAACTGGTCTATCGAGAAGTAACTGAAACTTCTTATCCATAGAGGACTGAAGAAGTTGAAATTGATTAGCGATATCAGTTTTCATTGTCTGTACATCTCCTTTAACAGATTGAATTGATTGAAATTCCACACCCAGTTCCTACAATTCCTGATCCAATTTCTTGGTTAATTCATCCAATTGCTTGAACCTAGTGTCGTCCGCCATACTTGTGCCAAGGAAATACCTAATCTGATACCACTTGTAGTGATCTACACTACAATATGATAAATTAGGGTTCAATCCTACGGGATCTACGCTGTAGGGATTGAGATAAGAAAACCTCAGAGAGGCAGCAGAAATAAACTCAAAACAAATCTTCGACTAAAACTGTTTAAGGTTTACAGAGAACAATAAAAGGAAAAGAGTGGTCTGGCTAACACGATCCAGACACACGTATAATGTGTTCATAACTAAAGGCACATAACAATAAGAAGAGGACACTCGACGGTGTAGTCAAATCACATAAGGGACTATGACACTCACCAGCGGCCCATCTATTGTGCTGGCCAGACGAACAGCTCCCAACACGGCGCCAACACCAAAAACATTGGCCCTAAAATAGGTTGGTCACACGGCTTTTAAAACCTTAATTAAATCAACGGCAACCATTAACTGTCGCAAATCATCTCGGCGTCCTAACTTCGCCAGATGAATTGGCCGGCCTAACTCCCATTTTAGGTGGCCAATAAGATATGGCCATGATCAACGGCGACTCCCCTTCCATAAGCCGCGATTGGCCAAGCCACAGCCTCCCCATATGGCTCCCAAACGATCGTCCAAAAGGGGCTGGTCGCCGCTTACATGAATTTTAAGGCAACCATTAACTGCCGCAAATCATCTCGGTCATCCAACTTCACCAGCCGAATTGACCGCCTAGATTAAATCTTAGGTGACCAATAAGATTTCACCATAGTCGCCATCCATCACTCTCTTATCGAGACCGACCGGCCTGCCTTTGGCGCGCGTGAATGGATCCTTGCATCTTCCTGAAAATGGTCGGTCATGCTCATTTTAAGATATTAATCTCTGTGACTGATTTAAGCGAGCTTTATACAACGATGATTTACATGCATCGAATGCATACGATATTTTACGAGTATCGGCTTCACAAATAACTTAGTTATTTAACCTAATAGCGTCACATGCTATTCATTGCGTCAAGTCTCATGACTTGGCTCGTCACACATGACTACCCGCCAGCTAGCTTGCGCGTGATTGCTCAGAATAATTAGGCAAGACCCAGCAACTTGCTACATGTTTTCTATAAAATACTCGAGACATCAAATGTGTCACAAACTGGGGGATGATCATTAGGGTATTGGTCTGGCGGTTTACAGCGTGCGACGTGCAACACGCCCATTATGAGAAAGTGTCAGGAAAGACGGAGAGTTAGTGGCAGCAGAGAAGTAGTGGGTGTAAACTGACTCGTCTTCCCTCATAGTAAGACGTGGTTTTCGACATTTTTCACACGACCCCACTTTTCCATCACTCAACTACTCCCACTTCCTATGAGATCAGGGTGCGTGCAACTATGACTGATATAAATAGGTTTCGACCTATTTTGACCAAAAAAAATAGTTTTTGGTTATCAACACAGTATCCAGAAAAAACACAAAAGAACTGATAGCTTACATTCGGCAAGCCAGTTTCATATTCTGATACAAGTCATAAAACAACCACACCTTCAGAGTTAACCATTCTGATCTCAACACCTTCTTCGCTTCCCTCCCTAAGATCAACTCTTCTCCTTCATTTTGTGACTGAAGCAAGACTGGCCATTTCTTGGTTTAGGCCAGGATTGTACAGATTGATCTCTCGATTCTAAAGTACTCCCGTGTAGTGCATTTGTTTAGGGTTTAGATTCGTTTCTCGGCGGCACACCCAAATTTACCATTTCCGGCAGAATCAGTTTTTACCCCAAAACACCTTCTTATGGCTGATGAAGATTCGTTTGAGGAATTAAAACACAAGTTGTCTGAAATAGTGAATGTTTGCTATGCACAAGGAATAACCTTTTATGAAAAGGATATTGTGATGAAAATTCTAAGATTTGTACGAGTTCGATACGAGTCTAAGAAATATGCCATCACATAAGGAAATGACCTCACTGTAATTTCTAGAAGCAGTCTCGTTGAAAATTTAAAGATTTTTTATCATGAGCAACTCACAATTAAGGAGAAGACTTCTGCTCTAGAAGCTATGACCAAATCAAGTTCTCCTTCTCATATGGTTAGCTTATCTTAGGGTGATGAATATTTTGATGATCACAATGAATTAGACACTACCATGCCTATGATCACATTACACATCAAAAAAATTCTCAAGAGACAGAAAGAAAGACGATCTGGAAAATGGGTCTACAGATCCAACTTTCAGAACGAATCTTCTTCTCAAGAAGAGAATTTTCTTTAGTGCGTTAAATGTCACGGTTTTGGACATGTACAGAAGGAATGCCCAGATAAGGAATTTTATCAAAGAAATAATGCTCTCATAGTTTCTCTTCATAATATGCCTGATGAGCTCCCCCTGAAGATTATACAGAGAATTTTGTTATTGCAGCAGAAACACCTGTAGAGCCTAATTATGTCTCAGATAAGGAAATTCTTGAGTTCTTGAATAAAAGTGAATAAATTCATCAAGAAATATGCATCCAAAATGAGTATGTAGAGTGGGTATATGCAGAAGCTATGTGAGTAACGACTATTTTTTTTTTCAAAAAACTAGTCGTTCCTCGAAATCTACGAACTTGAAAATTGATGTTCGGCAAAGAAATTTATCGAATGGGTTGAACTTTGGAAATTGATGTTCGACAAAGAAATTTATCGAATGGGTCGAACTTTGGAAGTTCCATGATGAGTCACGGGTTAGGCTCAGGTTAGGCTCAAAATGTATTTTCTCCTATCAGCCGAACATGTTGGGATTACTTAAAAATAGAAAAAACTAGGTTCATACCATTAATCATCTTTACAGGACAGCCGAACCTGACACTGTGGATATAAACAATATAAAACAAGTGGATGATAATCTAAGTGATAGTCTTCTTACCATAATAATTTAACCTCCCAAACATCAGAGTGATAACTAACATTTAAAACTGAAATACAAGTCAAAGATTAATAAAAAGTTCAATTAAAATCTGGAAGATCAAAGTGTATTAACAAAACATATTCATTCACGACCACCTCCACGACCTCTTTTATCACCTCCATGATCACTTCCACGGCCTCTTTTGGTTTCTCCATGTTAACCTTTTCTTCCACTTCCGCCTTCATGTTCATCATTGGCATCGGATGCATTACCACCTCCATTTAGGCCTCCGAATTATTTATGGGTTCTCTTCCTCGCTTTTTCTTTGAACTAGCGGATTGACCTATGCGAATGATAGACTGCATAAACCTTATTTTCAGCCACTGATGTCGTTTGTTTGCAACTAACTTTCTTCTTCATTTTCTTCAACAACTTTGTTTCCAATGACAACTAATTTCATTCCAAACCAAAAATTAAAAAATAATATACTGTCATATTTTATAATACTTTTAAAAGAGTAAATAAAGACATCACTTACCACTACTGTCATTGCCTCGGATACACTATGGATTATGTTGTCAGACGCTTTCTTCGCCGAAACTTCCTTTGCTTTTGCCTCCGCAATTTCAGCTTCGACAAGATCTTGACTTTCTCTATTAATAATGAAGTATGAGAAATTTGATTATATCAATCCGTGTACTCTTTTACAACTTCACGAGGATCTTGATGCAAACTCTCTAACCCCTCCCGACTCAACATGTTGTCGTCCAAGTTATTTCAATGACGAAGCGACGAATCAGGGTCATATTTGGATTTCCATGAACCAGTGGTGCTATTTGTGCCTTTACTTCTCTTCGGAAACAACTTGAACTTTTAGTTATCGTCCCACGGTACTGTTTGGATAAATCCAAATTGGTGGAGTACTCGATGAGAATCAAACCGCCTGGATAACACAACGGTTCGTAGTACATTGCCAAAGGCATATCTTCATCTTGAACAACTTCATGTTTTTCTTCTTCTGTGTTATACGCTAAAATTCAACATTGTTCCCATCCAAAGAGTCTAACTTTCTCTTATAGAGATTATCCTTCCATGCTTATCCCTCTTCTTATGGTCCTTAACTTAAAGAGATTATGTTTCCATGATTATCCCTCTTCTTATGGTCCTTGGACTTATATTTGTCCAAAGTTGGAAATGTATTATCCACGACCTCAATTGGTGTGCTTAATTGAAAACTATATTAAGTGTATAGAAAAAATTAGAAATTATAGCACAAACTTTGGAAATATAGACATAAGTTCGGCTCAAAACTATAGCATTAGGGGTCGAACATGACAAGAATGGAGTATTGTTCTGAAAATGTCAGGTTCGGCTCAAAACTGGATTACTAATTTGGGTCGAACCTAACATTTTCAGAACAATTACTCCATTCTTGTCAGGTTCGGCTCAAAACTGAACTATTATAATATGCCGAACTTGTCACTGTGGTCAAATAAAACTAGAGAACATATGCAAAGTACGTGACAAATAATCTAATCAACAAAAAAAATAGAATTAAAGTTATCGAGTAGCACCTGAAAGAGACTGAAGTTTCCTCCAATGTTCCTATGATCTAGTCTAGAGGATGTCACAATTGACTCGAGAAAGAATGCAACAAAAGCGATTCCCCAAGCGTATTCATGAACCTTTGAAAGATCTTTTAAGAATTGGAGATATTGAGCACTCACTTTGTTGCTAGTATGGTCGGGAAATATAATTTGGCCAAGAGTGTAAAAAAAATAAGCAGCAGTGGTCTAGTTTACTTTGGTCACGTCCATCACCAATCCATCCTTAAATTTTTGCGCAGTGTTCTCGAACTTAGCTTTCAAATTCTTCATCTTGAACAACTTCAACATATTTGGTTTGTTATCGAGCCACGACGCACGCTTTCCACCTCTTTAGCGGCGCAACAAAACTCCAACTCGGTAGTATCGCAATCCCAACCAAGAAATTCTTCGGTCAACTTATAAAGTTGTTCCCAATCAAAATTGGAATATTTAACATCTACGCTTTTCCCACGTGATCTAAGACCTATAATTTTTTTAGCGTCATCAGGTGTGATTCGCAGCTCGGCGAACGGAAGATGAAATGTGTAAGTTTCGGGACAAAATCTCACAGTAAAGGCAGAGGCGGTCACTGAAACACAATCCTTTCATTCATGCTGAATTGCTTTCCATAAACCAGATATCTGAACTATAGCTTTGTTGATGGTGGTTTTTAGTTTAAGGCAAAAACTGTAAAAGTCTCTACCTGACCCGGCGTCAGAAGTGGTAGACCTTGATATGTCTATATTCCGCAAGGAATTTAAAGAATATATCAAATATGATGAGTGCATATGCCTCTCTTCATATTGTATTGAAACTCAATATCCTAGATGAATCGTTCACTAATGTAGAGCCTAATGAGTATTTAAGCTCCTGGTTGCATTATTCATTAATGCAGGGCCTGCTAAGTATCTATTCTATGTTGCGTTCCTAGCTGAACTCTTAGTACTGACATGATATGACAATTAATGTTCACTCCCAGCTAAGTAGATTTCCCGAAGTGTAATAATTAAGATGCGCATGAAGATATTCAATCAGAGGCGCGCGAGTTGTGCCTGTGAGACCAAACCTGCGTTGCTCTCCAGAATAAAAATTAGTGATTTTATATTAATGTGCAAAATTCACCAAAATTGATTTTATATCCAATTTTCAAACCTAATTTTGTGTCGATCTACAAAAATTAGATTTTTTGCCGAGCATGTGTAATATCTTGATCCTATTGGTCGAGACTAAACCTAAGTAAGCTAGGAATTATCCCATATGGGGTCAGTAGGAGTAAGCTCATACCGGGAGTCGAAAATTGGGAAAAAGAGGAAGCTACGACTAAACCCGGCAGTAGCAAAAGGAACATATCCGTGCCACTTGAACGGACGGGTTTGACCTAACTGGTGCCTATCCTGGCCGACCGGTCATGTCCCCAAACATTCACTTGGCACCCCTCTTCCCTTTCGACCAACCAGATCGCTCCTAGCCTACTTACTTCGCTCTAAATTGTCGACCAAAGTAGGATGGTCGAGTTGCTTAAATTTCTTAAGGAATGAATTTCAGTCGCTCATGACAGTTGCAAATTGATCATAGTCGTCCAACTTGGCCAGTCAATTTAGTCGGCCTGGCAATTCCTGTGTCCGTTAATTGAATCCCTGGGTGACTACACCTGTCTCCCTGGCCTATTGGACTGTTCCTTGCTTACCTGGTGAGATTTGAATTGTCGGCCAAAGTGGACAGATCGCACTGCATATTTTCTTAAGAATTGAATCATGGTCGTCCAAGACAGTCACAGAGTGATCATAACCGTACAACTTGGTCGGTTGATTTAGCAGGTCTAAATTCATCCTGGCGCAACCAAGCAAGTGCCAGGGAGACGACTTGTCGCCCTACTACCATTTCAGCCAACCAGAACACTCGAAGCTGACCTGACAACTTGGTTTCACACCGACCTATCATATCTCTTCAACTTGGTCGGACGATATCCAAAAGGTCACCAAAGATTGGACGAACAGCTGGGAGCAATTGGAAAATTTTTAAATTATGAGATATATGCCAAAAGTTTCGTATGGATGAACGAGCTAAAAGATACAGCTTAAAAGGCGAGCTAGGTCATGGCTGAAAACTGACAGAATTCCTACTAAATTCTTCTTGAGTTTTTACTGTCGAGCTGTTTTCACCTCCTTAACGAGCTCCAAACATAAATATTCCCTTGTAGAAAGATAGGAAATTCTTTTATGATAAGAATGGAGGGGAAGATCATCAAAATCCGAGTTCTTATGAGAATTCTACAGCAGTTTTAGTGAAGGGTCTCACATCTGAATTTTCTGATACGAAATTTCACGAATTTCTTCATATATTAACATAAACTTCCAGTCACTCTTTCATTCAAGAGGTGGGTTAGTGTGATTATGAGACTGTATGTCTTGCTACATATGCATGACTACTTTCATACTCATACATATATTTTTCTCCACTCTTTCATGAACACCCATCACTTCTCGTTGATATCATGAAAAGCATTGCTCGACTTGTCACCTACAACCACATGCTGCCTAGCTTGCGCATGATTGGTCGAAATATTTCTCTACGTGTAGGTCTTGCACACAAGGAAAAAAACATATGTTAGTTGTTGGAACAATCATTCATGACCACCTCTCACATGTCATGATGGTGGGTCCACGCAACAACTACCACACTTCACGTCACTAGTCGTGACTTGACTTGCTCTCATAAAATGTCGACTTCACCTTGCAGGTGCGCCTTATATATTCAATTGACCTAGTTATGCAAGTTACGAATAAGTGTTATTTTCTACCAAAATATTCGAGACATCAAACATGTCACAAATGGGGGATGTTCATTAGGGTATTGGTCTGGCGGTTTACAGCGGGTGGCATGCAACATGCCCATTAAGAGAAAGTGTCTGGAATAGCGGATAGGTGGCAGGTATAAGAATAGTGAGAGCACAAACCGTCCAGTCTTCCCATAACCATAAGACACGGTTTTTCGCCATTCACCCGTGATCTCCATTACTTCACAACTCTCACTTCCTAAGAGATCAGGGTGTTTGACTATGACTTGATGTAAATAGATTTTCAATTTATTTGAACAACAACAATAATTGTTATCACAACTATCTAGAGAATACAAAGAACTGATAGCTTCCATTATACCAGCAAGTTCTATTTTCTAAAACAAGTCATAAACAACTACATCTACTGAATTCATCATTCTGATCTCAACACTTTCTCTGGTTCCCTCCTTAAGATCAACCCTTCTCCTTCATTTATGTGACCGAAGCAAGACCGGAACTGCCATTTCTTGGTTTAAGTCAGAATGGTACAGATTGATCTCTCGAATTTAAAGTAATCATGTGTAGTACATTTATTTAGGGTCCAGGCTCGTTTCTCATCGACACACCTAATTTACCATTTTTGGCCGAATCAGTTTTTACCCTACTACAAATTGGCGACCACAGTGGGAGATTAATCTCTCGGTTGCAAAATCAATTTCTCAATCTTCATTTCAATTTTCCCAATTTCAAAATGGTGGATCTTAGGTCTGGGTCACTAACCAATCCCGATGCTACTGGCGCCGACAATACTCCTAGTGCCAATATTCATGCTGCTGACACCAATGTACCGCCTACCGGCGCTATCAATACATCCCATGACGTTACATCCTCTACCATAAACACCATTGGTGCTGGTAACACCTCCTATGGTGTGACACCTCCTGTCACCAGAGCCAGAGCCGCTGCTACCCTTCGCAACATTTCTTCAAGTGTGACACCTTCAGTCACTACTAGAACTACTACCCCTCCTCCATCAGGACGGGAGGCTGGAGGAGCCCGAGGAAACCAGCCTCCTATCACCATTGTCGATTTAATAGAGAGACAGGAAGTTCTTACTAAATCTCAGACAAACATGGCTACAACCCAGAAAGAAGTACTCACTTTCCTCAAGACGCTAACAGAGCGGCTACCACCAGAGCCGCGTCAACCCCAAACGGAGCATGCAAGGAATTCTTTCATAACTCCTGGCACAAGCACTTCAACAGGGCGTGCCTTTATAGATGAAGAGGCTCGCGTTGCTCCTGAACGTCCATCACAAAGGAACCAACAATCCAATTTCATCACACGTGAGGATCTGGAACGACTTCTCCAAAATAGAGGAAAGAAAAACCCTGCCACCATTCATCAACATCAACCTCCTTACCCTCCTGATGTGCAAAGAGTTCCTCTTCCAAGAGGATATTCCTCTCCTCAGTTTTTCCTTTATGACGGTACTGGTAACGCTCGTGAACACATCTCTCGTTTTTTAGAATCGCTAGGAGAACATGAATACAACCACGTCCTCCGCCTGAAAGAATTCTCAAAATCACTCACCGGGAAAGCATACACCTGATACAACAACATTGCACCAAATAGCATAACCAATTGGTGTGAGATGGTTAACGCTTTCTACAAGAAATATTTCTTTATGTCTGAGAAAATCACTTTATCGGACCTGGGAAGGATGTTGCAGGGAAACAATGAGCATCCAAATGATTATGTCAAGAGATTCAGAATCCAGACACTAGATTGTCATGATCCAAATGTGACTGAACAATAATTGGTAGAGTTATATATGCATTAATGGCATGGAACCTGTGTATCGCGCTTTGCTAGAGAACCTGCGCTTTCATACATTCTCTGAACTCCATGAAGCCGCTAAACGCTCGACTACAAAAGCACCTGCTTTGCTAGAAAGAACCAGATCCACCAAGACTAAAGAGCCTCGTGGAATCATACGTCTCATCGACGAGTAATAAAATCTTCGACCTTCTGTAAGTAGTTTTCACTGAAGGAGCAAGAGGAAAGCCACCACTTCAGAGATGCAACCTGCACGTGCATCCCCACCACCAGCTCTAACTCCAGTACCACATGCGCGACTGCCGCAATGAGAAAACCACGTCCAAGCTACATTATCTGGCTCGACGGCAAAAACGTCAACAAGAGAGACGCTTTCAGAATTTCCTCTCTCATGGAAGAAGTAGTTGAATTACTATAGGAGATTGCACCTGGGGACCGAAGGGGTACAGATGGAATCTCTCCATGTCAGGAGCTTTATCATATTTGCACAACTTATTAATTAAGTCGTTCGCATAATAAAACTTCCCTACTCCTCAAAGGCACGATGTGAAAGGCAAAAGAATGTGGCTAGGGACTTCTCAACACTACTCATCTCAAAGATGTTGAATTTAAAGAGACGCAGGCACGCTATCATTGCCATTCCAAGATGTCCAAATATGTAGACATAATCAAGAGAGCATACGTATTGCCAAAGCCAGTGATATGCCTGACCGTCTATGAAGCACAACGCAGACGCGAAAACGGATCCATGATCGACAACTCATACGATCCTCGTCAACACTAGATTCAACTCCAACTCTCATCCAAATTATTTCTTCAAAGACCCAACGCGTCAACATCAACCAAAAATACAAGGAAACTATATGAGAGGATCAAGTGGGTAGAAGCATGCATGATGGCTGCATCAAAACATCTCATGTCCGGTGGTGTGCAATTTTGGGAATGATGCCTACCTAATGCATTCATCAAAAACTTCAAGAGTAGAGACTACACCTGTCTCCCTGGCCGATTGGATTGTTCCTTGCTTACCTGGTGAGCTCTGAATTGACAGCCAAAGTGGGATGATCGCATTACATATTTTCTTAATAATTGAATCATGGCCGCCTAGGACAGTCACAGAATGATCATGACTGTCCAACTTGGCTGGTTGATTTAGCAGGTCTAAATTCATTCTGGCGCAACCGAGCAAGTGCCAGGGCGACGACCTGTCGCCATACTACCATTTCAGCCAACCCAAACACTCGAAGCTGACCTGACAACTTGGTTTCACACCGACCAATCATATCTCTTCAACTTGGTAGGGCGATATCCAAAAGGTCACCGAAGATTGGATGAACAACTGGGATCAATTAGTAAATAATTTGAGTATGAGATATATTCCAAAATTTTCGTATTGATGTCTAGTATAACATACTAAAAAATCACATAAATCTGATTAATGAGCTAAAAGATACAGCTTAAAAGGCGACCTAGTTCATGGCTGAAAACTGACAGAATTCCTCCTGAATTCTTCCTGAGTTTTTACTGTCGGATGTTTTTACCCCCTAAACGAGCTCAAAACCTAAATATTCCCACGCTAGAAGATAATAATTTATTTTCTGATAAGAATGGTGGGTGGATCATCAAAATCCGAGTTCGTATGAGAATTCTACAACAATTTTAGTGAAGGGTCTCGCATCTGAATTTTCTGACTACGAAATTTCAGGAATTTCTTCATATATTAACATAAACTTCCATTCACTCTTTCATTCAAGAGGTGGGTTAATGTGATTATGAGACCATATGTCTTTCTACATATGCATGACTAATTTCATACTCATATATATTTTTCTCCACTCTTTCATGAACACCCATCACCTCTAGTTGATATCTTGAAAAGCAGTGCTCGACTTGTCACCTACAACCACCTGCTGCCTAGCTTGCACATGATTGGTCTAAATATTTCTCTACATGTAGGTCTTACACACAAGGCTAACAACACATATTAGTTGCTGGAATAATCACGTATTCATTCCTCTACTTTTCATGACCACCTCTCACATGTCATGATGGTGGTCCCACTCAGCAACTACCACACTGCACGTTACTAGTCGTGACTCGACTTGCTCTCATAACATGTCACCTTCACCTTCCAAGTGCGCCTTAGTCATTCAATTGACCTAGTTATGCAAGTTACGACTAAGTGTTATTTTCTACCAAAATATTTGAGACATCAAACATGTCACAAATGGGGGATGTTCATTAGGGTATTGGTCTGGCGGTTTACAGCGTGCGGCGTGCAACACGCCCATTAAGAGAAAGTATCTGGAATAGCGGATAGGTGACAGGTAGAGGAGTAGTGGGAGCATAAACTGTCCAGTCTTCCCATAACCATAAGACACGGTTTTTCACCATTCACCCATGATATCCACTACTTCACAACTCCCACTTCCTAAGAGATCAAGGTGTTCGACTATGACTTGATATAAATAGATTTTCAATCTATTTGAACAACAATAATAACTGTTGTCACAAGTATCCAGCGAATACAGAGAACTGATAGTTTCCATTTTACAAGCAAGTTCCATTTTCTGAAACAAGTCATAAACAACTACATCTTATAGAATTCAATATTCTGATCTCAACACTTTCTCTGCTTCCCTCCCTAAGATCAACCCTTCTCCTTCATTTTTGTGACCTTAGCAAGACTGGAACGACCATTTCTTGGTTTAGGCCAGAATTGTACAGATTGATCTCTCGAGTCTAAACTACTCCTGTGCAGTACATTTGTTTAGGCTCCAGGCTCGTTTCTCATCAACACACCTAATTTACCATTTTCGGCAGAATCATTTTTTACCATACTACAAGCTTGAACCTCATCAACATCATTTTTCAAATCCCAAGCTGTAGCCATTTTGGTGTCTCAAATTTCTGACTGCACGCCTATGATCCGGAGTCTCATAGATTCTCTTTGCCCACGACTCCTTGTAACTGATTAAAAAATTTCCTCCATCTTGAGGAAGACCAGGTATTGGGTTGTTCCTCTGGGTAAGTATTACGTCATCATCATCCAGAATATAAAGCTTTGTCTTTTGTGGTTCAGCAAATTTCCTCTCTTTTGCCTGTTTTTCTTTTTTGTGGTTGTCGTGGTTCTTCTTATTCTTCATCTTTATCTACAACGACTTCTTTTCCAGGACTTCATGGTCGTCGCTGCTCATCTTCATCTCAATTTACATTATCATGTACTTCTCTTACGCTTTCCATCTCTGTGGTGGCAGTAGTATTTCCATTGTTAGCTTCACTTCCTTGAACTTCTCCTTCTAGTTGTATTTTTGTCTCTCTCTGTATCGGAGGTTGTAGTCCCCTATTAGGTGCACCCAAATTTTTGTTGTCAGCTCGAGGTTGGGGAGTTTTAAGATTAGAAAGGGTTACTTCCATGGACCTCTTCTTCTTATTCTTTTGAGTTACAACTCTACCACCATCACCTTTGGTTTGTTTCATAACATAAAGAAAAAAAATGTAATTAGTGCATCAAACATATCAGGTTCGTCTAATAAAACAAAGTTCGGATAAAGAATAAAACAAGTTCGGCTTTAAAATACATGGTTCGGCTAATAATTTTATATTTATGAACATACAGAGAAATGTTCGGCTCATAACCTAGCACTATAAAAATCAGTCGAACATCATTGAATTTATAAATATATTCAAGTAAAAAGTTCGGCTCAAAATATAGCAATACAAAATCACCCGAATGTAAGGTTCATCTGAAAATCTAGCAATATCAGAATCAGTCGAACATCAATGAATTACTGAAACTATCCAAGTAAAAAGTTCGGCCCAAAACCTACCAGAGTTGAATCAGACGAACCTAATATTTCCCTAAACAATAGTCTATATTTGGCTCAAAATATATTTACCAAGATCAGCCGAACTGATCTTCTGCAATAGAAAAAACGAAGAACAATTTTAGGTTTTTCTTATAATTTTGGGTCGAACCTACATTTGTAAACCCTAATTTCATATTCTAAATCATATTCAATCGACCAAACAAAATAAAATCAATTAAAAAAAGTATGTGTTTCTTACAAGTACCTTCTAATATACATGTGAGAGCAATCGGGGTTCAGATTTCGCACTCCAACAATGCTCACTTCAGTTAGTGCTTCCTTTGCTCAATTACTTGGTTGATTGAATTGGAGTCCAACATGCGCGTCTGGAAGGAGATCTCTAGCGCAATGTTTCGTTCTACTCATGTTTATAGTTTTGATTTTAATCGACGATCAAAGATTTTTCATCGAACGATTAATCGGTGAATGGAAAAAAAATTGACGATTTTTGTTGAAAAAGAGTTCAGCTGCTAAATAAGAAGAAGGAGTATTGACTGATTTGTTTTTCTGTTAGTTTTAGTTTAGGTTTTTAATTTAGTCAAAGGGTATTTAGGTAATCTAATTAGTTTTAAGTTAATTAAATTGAAAGATATTTAAGTAATTTAATTAATAAAGGATAACCTAGTAATTTTATCACTGTTAGGACACCTTTTACCCTAGATTTTTTTTATCATAGATGGTATCATCATTTAGTATGCCTCGAAAACTAAATGAGCATGTCTCTGAACAGGTTTCCTAATTACTAAGGTGGGCCTTGTGCAACCAATTCCAGCCCCTAACCTTATGGCCCAGACCCTATATCCTGTGCAAGTGGAATCTTTAGGGTAAAATGGTAATACAGATCTCTATTTGGTCCATAGATGTATTTGATGACTTGAGAGAAAGGGGGAGAAGAAGGGTTACTAGAACAACAATTTCAGCTGGACTCGTGCAAGCGGTTGATCGTACTCGCCCTAATTTAATTTATCCCGTAAGTTCTTGATTCATTTTTGTTTTTTCCCCATGAGATTCGTGTATTGCTTTGCTTAGATTCTTTAAATCTTCTATTTATTCTGATCAATTCGATTGAATTTGCCCAAATTTAACAATGTTAAGATTTGTGAAACAAGGGTTTTGGTTTATCATTTTGTGTAAGAATCTGCAATGTTGGGTTTGAGTGTAGCTATCATTGATTTGTGGAAGGTGATTTGTTGTAATAGGTATAGATTTGTCCCACGGGTTTCAACTTCCATTTGATTTACCTCTGTGAGCTCTTTAAGTTCTAGGGTTTCGATTTAGTGAATGCGGATACCTTGAAAAATCACTAGATTTTATGAATTTGGGCGGTGCCAAAACTTCATACTATTTTCATTGCCTGCTGAAGTGTGAATACAAGAAGTTCCATAGTTTATGGTTCTAAATAGTTATCTTCCCGTGTTTATCATTATTTTTATGGGATGTTCTTTAAGTTCATTTCTCAGAGATTAGCTGCTGATTTAAGGTTTTCATTTTTGGTTGTGAGCATTCTAGTTTAATAAATGGTTTTAGGTATCTGAGGTTAGCCAAGTTTTTTTTGCACTGGCACGAGGTAGATCTTTAATATCTGAAGCCTGCTAAATGAGAACATGCCTGTGTGGAACAATGTAAAACCCTCTTGGAACTGCCATTTTGGTTGTCACTTTTAAGCTTAAATTGTTGTTGTTTGTATAATGCTCAATAAACTTTTAAGATTTGAGACTGAAGTATCTCTTTGTTGCACTGATCCAAAAGTTTTTAAGTTTAAATCCTTGTAACCATGCTACTTCAAATTCGTTTTGATGTAGTTTGTGCCTTTGGTGCAGCATATGTTTCATGTCGTGGGTGTTGACACTAGTAAGCTGTGTGAGCTTCTGGTTTTATTGATTTGGATATGGTTGTTTTTGCAGTTAAACAAGATCTATGGATCCTTCAGAACAAAGGTATTTGGAGGATGATACTACTCCTATGATGAAAACAGTCAAGGGTGCAACTATGGGATTAGTATCAGGGACTATTTGGGGAACCATTTGTGCTACTTGGGCTGATGTACCTCGTGTTGAAAGAGGTGTTGCTCTTCCAGGTTTGATAAGGACCTTGAAAATGATGGGAAACCATGGCCTGACTTTTGCTGCAATTGGAGGAGTTTATATAGGTGTAGAACAATTGGTTCTGAATTACAGAGGGAAGAGGGACTTTGTAAATGGTTCAATTGGAGGCTTTGCTGCTGGAGCAGCTGTTTTAGGCTTCAAAGGTATGAATCTTGTGTCCTCATTTTTTTACCCTCCAGTTTCTGGAAAGATAAAAGCCACTTCTATTACATATTTTCTGTTCATCAAGTACTTTCAGTTTTAGAGGAAGGGAATAGAAAATAACAAACAGTTCCCTGTACACAACAATTGAAGTTCAGAGGAGATTAGTTATCATTAAGATTGATATTTGTGATGGATGAATCATGTTTCTGTCTTTATGCATTATGCTGTTTTTCTCTTTTTTCTCCATTACATATGACTTATTTATTGTGAGTGATTAAGACTATCTTGGTTTATCTTCAGTAGCTGAAGGTTGAACCCCTCAAGTTGTGCTTCTGATCTGTGTGAATCACCAACTTATTTAGTGAAATGAAACCTATCAATAAATGTGTGTTATTTAATCTGAATTGTTATCATTGTTCTTCATCTTTATCGAGAAATTGTCTTTTGATTTATTTTATTTTTGGGAACTTTCCAGCGAGGAGCATCCCAACAGCCCTATCTGCAGGAGCTGCTCTGGCTGTAACTTCTGCACTTTTGGATGCTGGTGGTCAAACAACAAGAATTGATAATGGGAAGGAGTACGCTGCTTACACCACTGAAAAGAGGCCCTCCCCTCTTCCATGAATTTACTCTCCCGTGTCTCTTGTCATTCCTAGAGCTTCTTCCTTTTATTCAGAGATAACTTTTACTGTTGTATCTTTTTGATTTTCTTTTTTCACCTTGCGCTGGCTTGCAGAGCACAAATGGATCATTCAAATAAAATCTTGTTTGTCATCTATTCATGGATTTTTGAGTATGTTGTTCATTTGGAGTCAAAAGATACAGATAACTTTCTCCTCTGTCTGACGATTGCTAGATTGAAATTTCTTGTAATACAATCCGCATGAATGAGCTTCCAAAATTTCACTTTACATTTGCATGAATGAATTTATCTCACTTCACATTTGCATGAATGAATTTATCTACCGGCTGCTAATGGCTGAATGAATTTATCTACGGCTGCTAATTGGAGTACCAGTTTGCTTGTGGGTTTGTGTGTCCCTATAATAAGTTATAATAAGGTGACCGATATGTATAATTTTTCTTTCTCAGCCCGTCGGTGGTGTTAATAAAAATTCTGTCCTACGTTGGATTTTTACAAACCCAGCAAATCGGCTGCGTGGGCAAACAGCAAAGAGAGAAAAAACAACGTTCTCGAGGCAAAGAGCCACTTGCGCACTTTAGCAAGGAAATGCTTAGCGGATTGGGGAGTGCACCAGCTGAAAATTAAATGGGGCGAGTCAAACTAGCCCTTTATCTTCTCATATTTGTGTGCATATCTGAGAGATTGTTGCGTTTAGGGTTCGTAAATCGTGAAGAACAAATCCCTGTCTCGCTACCTAGAAAATACTTGAGAAAGATGCCTCTGAAGATGGTAGATGTAACGCCTTCAGATTTCGATCAAGCTTTTGAGAAGTTCAATTCTGAAAATGGCCGAATCAAGTTCATACTTTTCTTAGCTGACATAGATCCTTCTACATCCGTCAGCTGGTGCCCTGGTAAAATCTTTTATTTCTAAATTCTAGGGTTTCAAATAACAAATCAATAGTTTGTTAATTTTTTCTAATCTATGATCTGAAAAAAGATAACCCTATTTTGATGTTGATATTTTCAGATTGTGTAAGAGCAGAACCAGTGATTTACAAAAAGCTTGAAGAATCATCATCAGATGTATTGTTGTTGAGAGCTTATGTTGGTGATAGACCAACTTGGAGAACTCCAAATCATCCATGGAGGATTGATTCAAGGTTTAATCTCAAAGGAGTTCCAACACTTGTTCGTTGGGAGAATGGTTCTGTTCAAGGTCGTCTTGAAGATCATGAAGCTCACGTCCAAAGCAAAATCGAATCCCTACTTTCTTGAACTGTTAGTAAAAGTATGTTCAGTTGAATTTTTCATTCTCGTAATCTCAGATCTTGAATTTAGTAATATCAAGAGCACAATGTTATACCAATTTTTGGGTTAAGCAGAGATGAATCTCTGCATAATAAAGTAAGGTTTTGATATGTTCTCCATAAGCTTCTTGTTGCACTCTGACGAACCCCTCGTGATTTGTCTGAACCTGCTAGAGTGATTACTGTATACTGTTGTGCACTTGAGCTCAAATTTTAAGCGCAATGCTGAAGAGAGAATTAAAATGCCAGCAAACGAATGAAACATTTGAGGGTATTGCTTCTTTGTTTTACAGTGGAAGATCTTGATTTGAAACGACAAGGCAGAGAAGATGAAGATTTTGTATTATCAAAAGCTTGAGATTACAATCTGTTTCTCTGAGTCTAAATAGGGAGAAATCCAAAACAAGATTTACACCGAGAATAATATCTTTCCTAACTACCATATTTCTAACCATATATACAATATCTATACAAATATGTGTATCTCCTAATACTCCCCCTCAAGTTGGAGTATGGAGATCACGAATGCCCAACTTGCGAAGAAACAGTTCAAACTGAGGATATCCAAAAGTTTTGGTGAAAATGTCTGCAAGCTGAGCGGTTGTGCGAACATGAGAAGTAATAATAGCGACGGACTGAATTTGATCGCGTACATAATGACAATCAATCTCAATATATTTGGTGCGTTCATGAAAAACAGGATTAGCAACAATATGAAGTGCGGATAGACTATCACAGTAAAGGCGCATAGGCTGAGAGTGAAACACACCTAGAGATTTCAATAATGACTTTAGCCACGTGAGCTCACTACAAGTATTAGCCATGGAACGATGCTCGGACTCAACAGAAGAACGAGATACAGTGTGTTGCTTCTTTGTCTTCCAAGATATAGGTGAGCCTCCCAAAAAAAAATAAAGTAATCAGTGAGTGAACGACGACTAATAGGGCAGGAGGCCCAATCAGAGTCACAATAAGCAGTAAGTTGAAGAGCACTATCCTTACGTAAAATAATCTCTTGACCAGGAATGACCCTTTACATAACTAAGAACTCGGAGAGCAGCTTCCCAATGAGACACCCGAGGAGACTGCATAAATTGAGCCAATACATGCACCAAGTAACACAATTCAGGACGTGTAATTGTTAAATAAATCAGGCGTCCAATAAGCCGACGATACTGAGATGAATCAGAATACAGAGGTCCATCATCAAGAGCTAAACGAAGATGTTGATCGATAAGTGAGGAAGCTGGTTTGTCTCCAAGAAGGCCAGTTTCAGACAGAATATCCAAAGTGTATTTCCGTTGAGATAAAAACATACCATCAGTTTCTCGAGACATTTCAATACCAAGAAAATACTTGAGATATCCCAAATCTTTCATATGAAAACAACGACTTAAATATGCTTTAAAAGCAGTAATAGCAAAGGAATTGTTCCCAGCAATAATTAAATCATCCACATAGACAAGTACATTAATAGAATTCTCACCTCGTCGCAGGGTAAATATAGAATAATCAGCATAAGACTGTATAAATCCAAATACCTTAAGAGCACCTGCAAGCTGAGCAAACCAATTACGAGGAGCTTGACGAAGACCATACAGAGATTTATGGAGTACACTCTTTACCAGGAGAATTAGTCGAATATCCTGGAGGAAGTTGCATATAAACTTCCTCATCAAGATCCCCATGTAGAAAAGCATTGTGAACATCCATTTGATGTAACTCCCAATCTCGAGCTACAACGACTGCTAAAAATGTTCTAACCGGAACCGTTTTAGCTACGGGAGCAAATGTTTCATGATAATCCACCCCTTCCACTTGTCTATTACCGAGGACAACCAATCGAGCCTTATACCGTCCGACAATACCATCATAATTATATTTAATTTTGTAAATCCATTTACAACCAATAGCCTGCTTCCCAAGGGGAAGATCAGTAATAGATAACATGTCATTCTTATCAAGAGCACTAACTTTCCTAGACATAGATACACGCCAACAGGGACGACGGACAGCTTCAGCATAACTGGTAGGTTCTTTAAGAGTATCTTATCGCTGTTGAAGACGTTGTCGAGCGAGGAGTTGAGGAGTTGGGGTCTATTGCTTCCATAACGGAGTATTAGGAACCCGGGACCTAGCACTTCGTCGAGTTTTCCTGTCTGAAGCATCAGTGATTATACCAGTAGCCGGAAGCACAACGTCTGACAACCTAATGTCAGGTACCCGGGCACTACCATATACCCGGCCTGACACATTTGGTGAACTAATGTCATGTGAGACAAAGGCATTTGAATCATCACTAGAATTATTATTATCATATGAGACAAAAGCTTTTGAATCATCACTTGATTTATTATTGCCAAAAGCATTTGAATCATCACATGAATTATTCTGAAAGTTATCATCATCACTTAAAATGTCCGACACATACTGACTCCCTGTTGTCTCGCCTGGAGCACTCGGAAATCGGAATGTTAACGTCAGATGAGACCAAACTTTCTGAAATTTTCTGTGAATTAACTGCAGACATTCCACCTGACACATTCGCTGAACCATCAGGTACTGTGGCTTCCGGCCTGTAGTTCTCCCAAGCTGCTACATATCTACCGATTTCATACACCCGATAGATACATCCCTATGTGTGGCAGCGATCTCCACCGTTCATTGTTTCCCCACCCAACCCCACCAGGAAAAACAGGGGTCCCTTTAAAAGGATAGACCAATCCAAATTTGACACGTAAGCGGGGTATAGTTTTAGTGTATAATTTTGGTGTATAAGTAGCATTTTCGGTAGTTCTTCCCCTAACTTCCAGATTCGTAGTAATTCTGTCGCAAATTGTGGCAGACGGTATTGAGTCTGACTGTTCTGTAGAGGACACCAACCTGTCATTCAACTCAAAACGGCGGTCTTCATGATTACCATCTAACGAAACAGTTGAGTAAGGAAATTTATTTTCGAAGAATAACACTACGTCACGTGACACAAAAAATTGTTTCGTTTCCAAATCAAACAACCGCCAACCCTTTTTTCCACGAGGATAACCAACAAAAATACATCTCCGACTTCGTGGATTAAACTTATTACGATCACGAGGCACAATACTTGTATAACACAAATATCCAAATACCCGAATAAGATTATAAATAGGAGGCTTCCTATGTAAGAATTCATATAGAGTTCTTCCATCGAGCAAGGGAGTAGGCGTGCGATTACTAATATAAGCAGCACTTAAGATACATTACCCCAAAACCGAAGAGGTAAATTGGCTTGAAATCGTAAAGCACGCGCCACATTCAATATATGACGATGTTTGCGTTCAACTCGCCCATTTTGCTATGGCGTATCCACACATGAAGTTTGAAATTCTATACCATGTTTAGGAAAGAATGGAATTAATGGAAGAAATTCCGTACCATTATCACTGCGCACCTTCTTAACATGTCTATCAAATTGCGTCCTAGCCATAGCACAAAGATTCTGAAAATTTTGCACCACCTCAGTTTTATGTGCCATCAAATAAACCCAAACACAACGAGAATAATTGTTGACAATGGTAAGAAAATGATATGCACCACAAGAAGATGGAGTACGATAGGGACCCCACACATCACAATGAACTAAATCGAAGAAGTCATCTACTTTATTCTCACTAATGGGAAAACTAGTCCGAGTTTGTTTAGCTTTAAAGCAAATATCATACGGTTCATTAAAAAATTTCTGACAATCAACTTTATTCATACCCGGAATTAAAGAAACAACCTTATTAGATGCATGTCCAAAACGTCTATGCCACAAACAATAATCTTTTCCGGCAGATACTCGATTTGTTGTAATGAGCGTTCCACTGTGAAAGATATAGACCCCGTCTCGTTCCTCACCCACACCAATCACCGTCCTCGTAGTACGATCCTGTATCACACATAACTTATCAGTCAACGTGACAATACGTTTTAAATCTATAATTAAACATGCTAAAGAAATCAAATTGCAGTGGAGATCAGGAACAAATAAAACACAGAATAGCTTCATATTGTTTTTAAACACCACAGTGCCTTCGCACGGAGCATGAGAGTATGTGCCGTTCGGAAGCTTTACGGAAGAACACTCTATTTCATGAGTCTTAAATAAAAATTCTTTACTTCCTGTCATATGTCGTGAAGTCCCTGTATCAAGTATCCATTTACTATAAAGTTTCTCCTTCGAATTTTTGAAATTTTAAGCATTTCCAGAATGGTTTCCCATTGGGTATCAGTAAGAGTATTAACAAGACCTAGTCGATCTTGTGACGATAGAGATCCTCCACCAGAGTTAGTGGTTGTGATCGCTAAATCAGCTATAACAGTCATGGTATTAATCTTCAACAAAAAATTCTGATTTTAACTTTAAAAAGATTCAGTCTTTCCTGGCTCAGATGCCATGAAACGACAAGGTAGAGAAGATGAAGATTTTGTATTATCAAAAGCTTGAGATTAGGGGTGTAAATAATATCCGAAAATACTCGGCCTGCCTGTACCCGCCCGGGCCTGCCTGTACCCGAAGTAGCCCAAAGTATGTTATGGCCCGTCATGGGCCACCCGACCTGCCTGGATTAATTTATTGGGCGGTCTCGGGCTTTGCAATTAATTATGATTCTCGGCCTGATACCCGGCCTGAAAGCCTTCTATGTGCCATTAATCATTTAATATCCTCTTAAAAAGAGTTAAAAGTTACAATTTTATAATTGTCAATTTTGTGTCAAGAAAAATAAAATATATAGTTGCTTTTACTTATAATTAACATTTTCAAAACATTAATGGTAATATATTTTCTTATTAGAAAGTTTATTGTACTCTAATTAATTATTTATTATAGGTTAAGATTAAAAATTTGTCTTGTAATTTAAATATAAAATAATACTATCACTTAGAAAGGAAAGGATATTGTATCAAAAATAAATAAATTTAATACCGTTCATTTGAAAATTTAAACTTTAAAAAAAAAATATTCAAAATAGTGGCCTGTCTGGCCCGATCTGGCCTGCCCGTATAAAAAGCGGGCTTTGGGCGGTCTTTGGGTAGCAAATTATCTACTTTTTCCCGGCCTGCCCGGCCTGAATTTGTTTACGGGCTCACAAATATTAAGCCTGGCCTACCCGGCCTGTCTTAGTTATTGGGCCGGGTGGCCCGGCCTGCCCGAATTTATACCCCTACTTGAGATTACAATTTGTTTCTCTAAGTCTAAGACCGGGTTTGGTAATGCTTTTATTTTTCCAAAATCACTTTCAAAACCTATATATGTCAATAATTTTTGAAACTGGTGTTCGGTTAAAAAAATCAAAGTGCTTTTTACCCAAATCACTTCCCAAATTCCTCATTTTTTAAAAGCAGAGGAGGAGGAGCTTTTAAGAGCTACAAAAGCATAAGCTTTGGTCCCACCAAAATTTAATGCTTGATTTATCGTTTTTGTCCCTATTTTATTTTGTAAATGACAAAAATTACCCTTAAATATATATATAATCAATTTTTTATTTGTTATATTTTATTCTTTAAATACTATTATATTTTATTTTCAAACTATTTTATGATACCATTTAATTTGTCAAAAATAAAAATAAAAACAAATATTAAATAATTAATAATTAATTAATTTTAGTTTGATTTTTGTTTGAAAATTAAATATATATATATATATATATATGTTAAAAAATAGTTAAGTAAAATAAATTTTTTAACAACATAATAATAGTAACAGTAAATTTAATATTTAATAGTAAAAAAGTTAATTATTTTTAAACCCAAAAAAATCGAATAAAACTATTTTCAGAGATATAAATCTGTTTTTGTCATTTGCCACAACAACAATGGTTGAATATGATATTTTACCAAACACATTTTGATTGCTTTTTTAATCAGCTTTAACTTTAATTAATATTTTACCAAACGTCTAACTGTTTTTTTCTCACAGCACAGCACAACAACGCACAACAGAAAAGTGTTTTTATAAAAGCCACATCAATACCAAACTAAGCCTAAATAGGGAGAAATTCAAAACAAGATTTACACCAAAAATAATATCTTTCCTAACAAACATATTTCTAACCATATATACAATATCAATACAAATATGCTTATCTCCTAATATGATTAGAGAAAGATCTCCCATTTGATCCTCTGGTGTTCCAACTTGTAAACACCCAAAGATGGTGAAGGGACTTTTCTCCTTCGATGCACTAGCTTACCACTAGCACCTTTACTCATTCTCCATACAACCCTGAATACTAAACGAATGTGCTAGGCACAAAGTGGTGAGAACCTCAAAAAGGTTCCTTAACCAATTGGATAACACTGAGAAGCAACTGTGGTGTTGGTTGCATGGCCATTTCAAATGATTCATTACCGAAATCATAAAAGTCAGAAACAGCTAAACAAATCAACTCTTGTCAATTTCAAAATCCAAAGTAATTTTGAACATACCCACTAGAGTATCTAAATCATTGTTCCCCAATAGTTGGTGAATCAAGATTTAACTGAAAAACTTCAGTTTGTCCTCCTGAAACTGACACAGTCCTCATTTTCTTTATGCTTGAAGGGCATCTCTTGTTCGGGTAAGCACTCGTTGAGATCATGAAAATGAGTAGGTTCTGAGACTCGAAAATCTGACAAGCCTCCTGCACAGTTTCAATCTCTAGATTTTCTATAGGGTGAATCCAGAGTTAGCTCAAGAGCTTCAGAATAATGTACTAACACATATTCCATAGTCTTCGTGAAGCTCAATGAATCAATATGAAAGGTCATACTTTCTTTAGTACAAGATACAAAATTCAATAGTCTGTCTATAGACTACCCACTGTACTACTAAAAAAAAGAGATTTTGTCTTCCAGGAGCTGAATGCCAAACTACACACCGCTTTGTTTTATACTAATCTCTAAAATTTGAAATTGAAAGCAAACCAAAATAAATAAACAGCGCATTATAGATTAAGTTATAAGATGTTTATTTGCTATACAGGGCTTGGGTGGGGGTATAGAAAAATAAATAGATTCCTAGGTTGTCTACTTAGGTGAATTCACATGCTTTCTCTAGTCTTGTGTCTTCGAGAGAAGCAGTAACCCTGTTGCGACCTTTGAAATTAACAAGAAAAACTAGCTTCTGCTACTACCATCCTTCCGCTTTGTAATCAAAACCTGCTTTTCGAAATTCAATCAAACGATTTATAATCTTTATCTTATTCCTTGAAAGCAAGACAATAACAGAAGAATAAAATCATTTTGAGTACTCTTAACATTTCTTACCTATTTACAAGAGCACCAGAATATTATCTCAGGACAAGGTTTTCAAACGTGAAGTCAGTGTCAAAGAGATGTCACCATAAGCTTCTTCTTGGTGTGCCTTGATATAATCAAAACTTGTCAGAACCTGCAATTGTACCAGAGTTAAAATTTATTTGCATGAGACTACAAGTGAACCGACACAAAAGACTACCGGTGAAATTCTTCAATGATGCCTTACCAGTGTTTCGAAGAACATTCGAGTGCATTGCTTTCTGGTTTTGCCGTGTAAAATCTTGCTTAGAGAAAGACTCCCAATTTGATCTTGAGATGTTTCAGTTGCAGGAGGAGAGTAATTTTTCAGAAACTGAGCCACGGCACTGAAGACAGGTCAGATATACTCAGATCAAATATGTCCTGAAAATCCAACATAAAAAAAGGTACGCAAAGTTGCATTACCTGGCCCTCACAGAAAGTTTATCAAGTGGATCATCCTCTTCTCGCCCTGCTTATTCATCATGCAACAAAGTTAAGTTGCATACAAATTCCAACGAAACAAATTTCATCACTCTTAACAGTAACTTTTTTAATATTCAATTTAGTGACTTACCAACTGGCGTCGCATCAGCTTCCAGAAAGTTTAGTTCCTGCAGAAAAAAAGATAGGTTTGAATTTCAAAAGCCTGCTTAACGATTCTGGACAATGGAAAGGATTTGCATACACTAACCACTCGAGTTTGTTCACCAAATAGTTAAAGCTCAAGTAGAATAAAGTGAAAATCAAGCCTAACGGAACTTCCTCTTCCCAAAAGATACAAAAGGAGCAGGGTACTAGTATTTTAACAATTAAAAAACAAGGTTTTATTAATATCCGGATAAAACTTACCTCAGCAGAATCTAATAATCCTGGAATATCTGAAAAACTAGCAGATTCATCCATGCCTAGACGATCTGAAAAAAACGAAGGAGTCTTCATAATTGAGGAGCCAACAGCTTCAGTGCGGATAGTTTGATCGAGTGACGGCACTTCAGTCTCGAACAAGCTTCCTGTCCGAGGTTCTAACATAGAAGTTTTGGAAGGAGTTGGAGTAGCCATAAATTCAGTCATGAAATCTCTGTCAGCAGAGCCATCTTCAAATCGGCCATATTCAATTTCAGGATTATCGTCAGGTTGAAGATGCTCAGTTTCTGTTTCTACAACAGGTGTACGCTCGACTTCTGTGTCAACATCGGGCAGGACTTCCGCATCAACATTGGGCTGCTGGTTATCAACTTCCATATCAACATCGGGCACAAATGTATGAGCACCTGCATTTTCTTGAGTATCCCCCGGCCCTATATTTTGGGATCTGGAAGAAACATAATCCCTTTCGAACAAATTTTGAAGACTTTTAGACATATCTGTAGATGGAAATATTTTACATGTTCATTACCCCAAAACTCAAATTTAAAGTCCATTTTATAATGAGATGCTGAGGAGAGGAAAAGAAACAGACCAGTAACTGAAGAATGATAGAATATTTGGTCCTTTCTTCGCCTGTTCTCAAACCTCCAGACATCCAAAGATGAACAAGGGAGTTTTCTCCTCTTATGCACCAGCATACTAGCATCTTTCACAAGTCCAGTCATGATCCTGTAAAATCCTTTGTTAAACTTATATGTTGTGTATAAACCAAGAAGAACCTCATACTAAATGACACTTACTTGTTTGACAACACAGGATTCTTATCAAAGAATTGCTTCCTCTTTCTTGACTTTACCTTTTCCTTCTCATTTGGTGGCGTTGGTTGAATTGCCATTTCAAAAGATTCATTCCCTAACACATGAAAAATATAATTAAAATCAGCTAGATGTAATCAAACTTTACCGAACTCTATATCTTAAGTTATCATGAACTTACTGAAGGAAATATCTGAAACAACGTTTCCCAGAGACTCTACTGATCCAAAAGCAGTTGGTGGATCAGGATTATGCTGTATAGGTTCAGCTTGCTCTCCAGCTAACAAATGTTCTGAATTTGGAGAAGTGTCCTTCTCATTTTCGGTCTGTTCTAAAGACTTTTCAGCAACACCCCCAAGAATATCCGGCAGCTCTGGGAGGTTCAAATTAGGATCAGCATCACGCACAACTTCGATTTCAGGAATTTCTTGAGGTATATGAGCTTCAGGAACCGACTTATTGAGTTCTTCTGCTTGCTTATTTGGACTTGAAATAGAAACATCACCAGCAGCACCACTTCCTGGAGCTAAAGGAATGCTGTACAAAATAAAGGACGAGATGTAATCAATTCGAGTCCTTTAATATATATACAACAAATGTAAAGACTTTAAAATACAACAAGAAGCATACTCTTCTTCCATTTGACTACTACTACTGTCTGGAATCATTTCTTGTGGAGAAGTATCCCTATCCATGTTTATATCCTGAAAAGTACAGATAATTCATGTCATCTCACAACGTGCAACCTCCATTACCAGATTATATGAGATCACGAACAAATTTGTGAAAAAAAACTATCTTAGAGGTAAAATGCTAACCTCATTAATGAAAAAATCAAGATAAGGATCTTGAGTAACTGGGACTTGATCTGCACAAAAAGGAATCATAAACGTTATCTAGCAATTCAAAAAAAAATAATAAAGACAATAGAAAAACATGGTGTGGATGCTAAAGTACAACTAACACACATATAGATGATTACTACCTTCAAGTGTGATATCTTCAAGTGTCTTGAGATGATTATCTGGAGTACTGAAAACCCAAAAACAAATATAAATATGTTAGCTTTTCTCCGCTGCAGCTGTGTCGACCTGTTTGTTATTAAGAAACCAAATGATGAATATCCTACCTCTCAAAGTTAATGCTGCTGTCGAGTTCAAGATCCACAGCATCAAGCTCAAAAGTTTGCAACGGCATAGTAACAGATTCAAATGGTGCAGCAGATTCATTTTCAGGCAAATTAAGTTTTTTAGTGTGATCAAATGCAGTCCTTACATATGTTGCGAGTGCATCGCAATCGCCCTTTAGATATGCAACTTTCCTTGAATATATTCGAACAACACCCAGTAGAAGGAATGCTGATAGCCGGAGTGCAATAGGTGCTTCTGGGAACATTATTGAATCTGAACCAAGAAAATTTCACGATTCCTTGGTGTAAAAACAAATATGTAAAGGGTCTTCCAAGAACATCAATGTTTACATCACTTATTGTAGATTGAAATCTTTCTCATTGAGGCTTCCTAATAAATGCTTATCAGACGTTGCAATCACAAACAAATTCACTATTTTGGGTTACTGTTCATAGCCAAACCATGACTGTAAGAATACCCACTAAGTCAGATGCAGCATCTAATGAAGAATTTGGAAGACTAATCTGTCTTCATAAAGGAAGCTGAAACCTATATGACTTTAGTCACCACATCTTACCAATCTGGAATGGCATGAGCCAGCAATATCAACAGAGTGTGGTAAAGCATCGTTGTAAAGTAAGCGGCTAGGTTCATTATGAACCTTGTATAAACAAAATAGAGAAAATTCAATACATAGTCATGGTAAACTACCTATAGGTTATCAATCAAAAGGTTCATCCATCAAATCGGATAAATTCTCTACCTTTAAACAAAAGCCCTAAATTCCAACGAAAACCCTAAAACTACTACTAAGATGTGCGGTCTGGGTTTGGCCAAAATCACAAAATCAACCTCAAATCTCCCGAAGTAGCGAAAAAAAAAACAACGGGAAAAGAAAAAGATTGGATCTTTCCGATAAAAAACCATCAGGGTTTCAGAAAGTTTACAACTTTAGGCGGTTCATAATCTTAAATCACCGAATACAAAACGCAAACCATATAGAGGAAGTAACGAGAATAAGAGAGAAACGAACCAACTGTAGAAGCAATATTAGTGACATCAATATGAGTTCTGCGGAGCCTCTTTTCTAAGTGAGCAGCCATCCATACTGTTCCAAGAGGACGCTTTCTAGCGAGCAATTCATGCGAGTAAAACATCTTGGCTCTCCTTCTTCTTCTTCTCTCTCTGAATCTCAAACCTCTCTCGGTCTTAGATCCTGGATGGATTGGGGGATTTAATTAGGTATTTAAGAAGCAATTAAAAAGTTCGAACTTTTAGAAAGTACAGTAAGAAGGGGGAATGGCGCTGGAAAAGTGTTTATTGGGCGCGAAATTGGAAAATTGGGGGGATTTTTACTTTTTTAGCGAAAATTGAACACTTTAAAGTCGTTTTACAGTGTTACCCCTGTTTGATGGCACACGTGGAAGTAGGTTTGAGGGGTATTTGGGTCCAAATAAAATGTGCATTCCCTCCAGAAAGGAAATGAAATAAATTACAGCTTCTAAGACACGTCTCACCGAACTGCTTCCTTGATACGTTTCACAATTGGAACAGTTTACTGAACCGTGCAAAGATGTTTTACCGACACGTAGTAACTACATTGTAACTTATGTAGTGTTTCCTTAAATAATGGACACGAAGTCACAAACCAGTTTGGTTTGGTTTAGATACGAGGATTCTACTTTTTGGTCTGTTCGTTTACAGCATCTGTAGTCTGTAGATGCTGTTTGAGGGATTTGTCATTTAGCATGTGGTATTTCCAAGAGCTTTTCCGATAAGCTGTTTGGATACACATCCGGAAGTTGCTTTTTGACTTATAGAAACAGAAAAGTCAGAAGTTAGTTTGGGAATAATTTTAAAACGACTTTTGTAAGCAAAAAGAAAAAAAAAATTACCTTTCTGACTTCTGCTTTTGGTATCCAAACGCGTTACTAGGCATCGTGCGTGTGGGAAAGAAAATACTTATTGCTCTAGGGATGCCTATGCATCATAGATTGTTTTGTTTGCTCAGCTTCTTGCTCTAAGTTGATTTTTCTTTCTGATATTGTTTTATTGATTGTCTTTTACCGTGTTTATGACCGTGGAATTGTTTGCGAGTTGTTTAAGTGGCAAATTAGATAACTTATTTGTAATACCAAAACTAGATTTTAGAATGTTAAATATAATGTTTGTTGGTTCCAACGTACCTTATACGTACGCACGTTTCTAAGTGTGGTTATTGAGTGCGTCTGGGTGAGGTGTAGCTATAATGTTCGTCTGACATCGAGCGTAAGTATAACGTCCGTTGGTTCCACATTCCTCGCTTATTATTGATGTTTCATCAAACCTCTCTCATATTTCAACCAACCATATGTAATTTGTCTCCAATTTTCAACGACTTTCTATATTTTTAAAGGAACAACAAATTTGACACCTTGAGCACATGATGAGACACCAAATTGTGGTGGTGCATATCCAAACAGTGCCTCAAATGGGGTGAGCTTTATACTTGAGTGGTAGCTGGTGTTATACCACCATTGTGCCATTGGTAACCATGTTACCCACTTGCTAGGCTTGAATCTAGTCATACATCTCAGGTGAGCTTCCAGACAAGCATTCACTCTCTCTGTCTGGCCATCAGTCTGAGGGTGATATGCAGAACTTAAATGTAGAGATGTTCCTAGCCTACTAAACAAGGCTTGCCAAAAATTGCTCACAAAAACAACATCTCTATCTGAAACTATGGATTTAGGAAGCCCATGGATTTTGTATACAGTGTCAAGAAATACCTTTGCAACTGAGGCTGCAGTGTAAGGATGACTCAGTGCTATGAAATGACTGAATTTAGTGAGTCTGTCTATAATGACTAGGATAACTTCCCTTCCTTCTGACTTTGGGAGACCTGAGATGAAGTTCATACTTATGTGATCCCATGCTTGCTCAGGAATTGGAAGTGGCTGCAACATCCCTGCTGGAGAAGTGTTAAAACTCTTATGATGTTGGAAAATATCACAGTATCTGACAGCTTCTTGGATATCCCCTTTCATCCCAACCCAGAAGAAGTATAGTTTAACCCTTTGATAGGTAGCTTGAGCCCCAGAGTGTCCACCAATAGAGGAAGAATGACTAGAAGTTATAATTTTTTGCCTAAGATTACCACTCTGCCCAATGTAGACCCTTCCTTTATATCTCAGTACCCATTGCTGGTAGTCATAATTCTCAACAGTTCCTTCTTGAACAGTCAGCCGTGGAGTTATTGACCCAGCATGTGAGTCATTTTGGTAGCTTTCTTGTACTTCTAGGTACCATCCAGGTTGTAACTGAGTCAGACTTTGGAAAGAAGCTGGTTTTCTCACTTGAACCCTTGATAATGCATCAGCTACTTGATTTTCAGACCCCTTCTTGTACTTCAGTACATAATCATATCCCAATAGCTTAGCTAGCCACTTCTGCTGTAACAAGGTATGGATTCTCTGTTCCATAAAGTACCTGATGCTTTGGTGGTCAGTGTATATGATAAATTGATTACCCAGCAGGTAAGACCTCCACTTGGTTACTGCCATCACTACTGCCATTAGTTCCTTCTCATATGTAGACAGAGCTAAGAATCTTGGCCCCATACATTTGCTGAAAAAAGTTACGGCTCTTCCTTCTTGCATTAACACTGCTCTCACTCCAGTATCACATGCATCAGTGGACAATTCAAAAGGTTTATTGAAATCTGGTAACACCAATACTGGTGTAGTTGTAACTGCTTTCTTTAACTTCTCAAAGGCATCTTGAGTTGTGCTGCTCCATTGAAAGATATTCTTCTTCAATAATTATGTCAATGGCTTTACAATAAGTCCATAATTTCTTACAAACTTCCTATAGTACCCAGTCAGACCTATGAACCCTCTCAAATCTTTAATACATGCAGGCACATGCCATCTTGTCATACATTCAATTTTAGATGGAATGTTGCCACTCCTTCTCCTGATATAATGTGCCCTAGATATTCCAGCTTACCCTGTCCAAATGAGCATTTGCTGAGTTTGCAAATAGCTGGTTCTCTTGGAGAGTCTCCAAAGTTAGCTGTAAATCCTCTTGGTGTGATTTCATGTCTGGGTTGTACACTAAAATATCATCAAAAAATACCTGAACACATCATTCATGTCTTGGGTTGTACATGTCTTGGTGTGAATTTCCTCAAGTAGGGCCTGAACACATCATTCATCAAGGCTTGAAAGCTGGATGGGGCACTAGTCAAGCCAAAAGGCATGACCAAGAACTCATAATTCCCTTGGTGAGTTTTGAATGCAGTCTTTGGAGTGTCCCTTGGAGATACTCTGATTTGGTGGTACCTTGCCTTCAAGTCAATCTTGGAAAACACGAAGGATCCCTTGAGCTCATCTAATAATTCCTCAATCACTGGAATGGGGTACTCGTCCTTTACCGTTATCTCATTCACCTTCCTGTAGTCAACACAAAATCTCCAACTCACATCCTTCTTCTTGACTAACAATATGGGTGAGGAAAAGGGGTTATGACTGAGTTTAATCACTCCATATTTGAGCATTTCTTCTACCAATTTTTGTACTACTTCCTTTTGCACGTATGGAATCATGTAGGGTTTTTGGTTAGGGGGTACTGCATTAGGCTTGAGGGGAATATGGTGATCATGAACTCTGAGAGGTGGTAAGGTATAGGGCTCTTGGAAAATGGAAGAATATTGGGTTAAAAGTGGTTCAAAAACCTTTGGGGTCTCAAGTTTGGGTTCCACTCTGTAATGGAGAATAAGTGGCATGTAATCCCATGTGTGTTCTTCCTTAGGTATTTCTGACAAGCTCTTGTTGTCATAGAAGACACACTCACTTCCTCAGTAATGCCATTAAGCTCCACCTCCTTGCCTTCCTAATTGAAAGATATGGTCATCTCCTTGAAGTCAAGCTTCACAGGGCTGATGTTTTTCATCCAATCCACTCCCAAAATCATGTCACACCCTCCCAATTCTAAGACCCTGACATCAAAAACAAAGGGGTGTCCTTGCATCTTCCAACTAAATTGTGGACACTTAGCATCACTGAGCACCTTGTTACCATCTGCTACAACTACTTGTAGAGCTGCAGTGGTTTTAATCAATGTCCCACTGAGTCTAGCCATTTCTGGATCTATGAAACTATTTGTGCTGCCACTATCAATCAAAACAGTGAAGGTACTCTTATTCCTAGTAGTTCCTTGAATTTTAATAGTGTTGTGGGATATATTACCAGACAGAGCATGTAGTGATACTTCCAACTCTTCTTCCAGTTCTTGTGTGACTGGTGAGCTGTCAGGAGAATCTTCTTCAGTTGAAGTTGCTTCCTCTTCATCACCAACCAACATATAAAGTTGTTGCTTAGCACACTTGTGTCCATATTTGTACTCTTCATCACAGTTGTAGCACAATCCCTTCTCCCTCCTCTTCCTCATTTCAGCATAAGTTAATTTCTTAATGGGAGGTAACTTTGAGGTACCTCCATCCTTGGGAGATGGTGAATTGGACTTTGGAGGATTTACAAAGCTCTTAGAGCTGCTGCTGACCATTGAGATTGGAGGAAACCTTGAGACAAATTTGGCCTTCCTATTTATCTTCTCCAACACAGCTTCTTGCATCCTATCCAAATACATGGCATGGTTGAGTGTAGATGGTGACTGCATTTGAACTGCCAATCTGATCTCTTCCTTAAGCCCACTGACAAAGCTGAATGTAAAGTAAGCTTCGTTCAGATAGCGATTCTTAGCAATCATTAGAGCCTTGAGCTCTTCAAAGATTTCCTGATATTCTAAAACTGAACCTTCCTGGCTGAGTTTGTTGAATTCCCCTACCACATCATCATGACCTAACTCCTGAAATCTGAAATTGATATCATCACAGAATTCCCCCCATAACATCACTTCCTTCCCTACTTTATAATCTTGATACCACACATCAGATCTACCCTCTACACGTAAGGATGCAATCATAACTTTCTGTTCCTCGTCCATTAGATGCAACTAAAAGAACTTATTGCACTTACAGATCCAAGATCTAGGTTTATTGCCATCGAATTTAGGGAAATCTATCTTAGGTTTATGAGTAGTCATGAACTGATTATTTTGAAGTTGATAGTTACCTTTACAAGATTCATTCTCCCTTGATTAAATAAGGAGGGTTGTTTGGGGTTTCCAATACTCCATCTCCGTCTTCTGGTTTATTCAGCATCTTTGCTTCAAGAGTTGCCATCTGAGTCTCAAATAGTCTTCCCAGTCCTGCTAAGAGAGCCGGTGAAAGATTGTTTTGAGCTTCATCAAGTTTTCTGCTTAATTCCTTGAAACTCTCGGTCTGTTCTTGAGACAACCCAATCACTCGCTTCTGGAGAGAGTCGAATTCCTTTTGGGTCACCATTTTTAACACAGGAACACTCGGATCGAGTGCTCTGATACCAAGTGTAGTGATCTACACTACACATCAGTACAGAAGCAACTCAAATATCTAAGGATGGAGATTTAGAATGGGTAGAAGAGAATTGAGAGAGAAAAGCAAAGTTGACTATTGATTCTGCATAAACCGAAAATCATTCAAGGCAACTGCCTTATACCTCCACACACAACAGCGTGCAACGCACGTGTGAAAGGCACGAAGCAACAACAGTAAAAATATTTAAACTAATTTAAGTTATTACCAGGGTGCCAATAACACAGGGGAAGCCCTTAACTGACTAAGAAAACTTAAGGTTTATGACATCAAGTTTCTCTTCCAACAAGAGAATTTTTTCAAGAGCAGCATCACGCTCCCTTTTTAACAAATCTGCTTGAGAGAGACTAGCGTTTGCTTTTTCTTCAAGACCCTGTATTTTTTGAGAAGTATCTTCCCTAAACTTTTTGTGATTTTGATGCATCCTTTCACATTCAATAGTAATTGCTTTAAAATCATCCAGATTTTTCTCAATTACCTTTTTGTAAGTAAGCAACTTCTTACAAACAGATTCTGAGGGTGGTTCAATAACCTCCTGCGATACGTTAACTGAGTCTTTCTTTAGTTTTTGCTCTCGCTTAACTCTACTTTGACTCATGTCTTATAGGTTGGATCGCATCAAACACAAATTGTTTGATCTTTTCGTGTTTGCCTGATCTGATACCAATTGAAAAGACGAGGGTACCCAAATATACCTCAATCTAAAACTTTTCCACCTATAAGTCCTTTCTCCGAAAGTGATTATCTATGGACTGAGTCGAGACAATACAACTAATCGGTTCACACTTCATGTGATCGTCTATGGATACGAGATCGAGACAATACAACAACAAGATAACTTGTGTGATTGACTATGCATACAAGATCGAGACAATACAACAACGAAGTATGTTTACTTGATAACAGGTTCGGACTTAACCAAACACAGTTGGATTAAATAAGAATTAACGTTTGTGTATTTTACTTCTAATTATAATAAAATAATCATAATTGCGGAAATAGAAAAGTAAAAGACACAACAAGATTTTGTTAACGAGGAAACCGCAAATGCAGAAAAATCCTGAGACCTAGTCCAGAATTGAATACTCTCAGGATTAAACCGCTATACAAAATCTAAACCAACTTCGTATAGTTGAGACCAAGCAACTAAACCTATAGTTCACCTAGTTCCGTCTGTATTCCTGCGCCTCCAACTTGCAATAAGTCACGCACTTGGAACAATTCCTTTGGTTCGTATTCCAAATAGTAAAGGAACAACAAATATGTTCTGTAACAACTGTTTTCAAACAAGTGATATGAGTTTGACAAAAGACTCTTCTATTTATCCCAATAAACTCCTTCGTCAGGTTCTTAGATCTATCTTTTCAACAACTACCAAAGTAATTGTTAAGATTATGCAATCAATACTTTTAATCACAAAGAATTGTATTGATGCCGATTTACTTAACTAATCAATCCAATCTATCAAAAAGACAAACCTATTATAGTTGGATCCCTTTCCATCCGAAACAAGTTTTGTGCACACCAAATATTATGAACCCAAATATCTTCTTTGTCTTCAAATCTTCTTTGATCTTCAATAAACACCTGCACACAATCAACTTGAATCTCTTGTGATCAATCACACACAGAACGGAGTCTGTTAATAATGGATTATCACAGGACGTCATTTGATCTACAAACATTCTAAAGATCCTCATCGAAACTTCGATCTAGTTTGAGTGAATCTTATATCAGAAGAGAAGATTCTCAAGCATAAACAAACTAGGTGCAATCAAAGTTCAACAACCGTTAGTCAATCAAATCAACCGAAAACTAATAATAAACTTCAATTATATAGTTTCCCACCAACGGTACTCGTCGATCTTCCCAAACCCAAAGAAGTCTTTAAAACGAGCGGTCGTAAGCGATTTCACCTAATTAGGGTACTTTCCTCTCCGAATAGACGGCTCCACCAGTAACAACACAACTAGGTAGTTTTGTTGGTCTGAGGATTAGTTTGCTTGAAACGCAAACTCCAATATTTATATACAAGGAAGTTTGGACACCAAGGAATTTCCAAAACCGAATATTCTCAAAGATATGCAATAAGGGCAAAATCGATTTTCATAATTCCTGAAAATGCTTTGTACAAATATTGGCCGAAATCTCAGTAGAAAATATCCAATTAGTAAATGCACATTACCAATTTTTATTTTCTAAAGATATGCATTTAATTGCTGGAAATTAAAAGCACATAAAACTAAAAACCTTAATTAAAAGATTCTCAATTTATTTCGATACGGGATTTTTCTTTAGCTATTAAGGAATATCTTTGAACAATAAAAGATAAGAGTTGCTGCACATGTTCAAAGTATGTCGACATCTTTACTTTGTAAATCATTTTTCATATTTACAATCTTGGAACCGATTTGCCGCACTTCCAAGCTTCCAAGAATTATGTGATTGATTATCCTATCAAATCACCGTTAATGGGTTTCACGGTTCTACCTCAACATAAAGTTTCGGTTCTACCTCTAAGTCGGTACTAGTATCGGTTACACTAGTTACCATAAAATGGCTAAGTAAGTATTAGGATTGGTTACCACTTCTTATGGTAAAACTTGTGATCGGTTGACCAAGTTATAGGATCGGCTACACCAACTTACTAAAACTTGTTAACCTACTACAAGGATTGGTTACACATTTTTTGATTAGTCCCAACCAAGTTCTAGGATCGGTTTACCAATGACTAGGAATGGTCACACAAATTTCAAATATCGATCATATCATCTCAGGTGATTACTTAAGATCGGTTTCACTAATAAAAGTCATACCAATACAAAAGTCAGGCATTGTGAATTGTTTTACCAAGATACATAAACAAGTTATGAGTGGTTATACTAAACACACATATTGGTAATTCAAAAGATTTGCAATGAATAACAATACCAATAAGCCTAGCGATTTCCCTTTCGATTCACAAAACAAGTTTATGAATTTACTTCCTTTAAACGAATGTAAAACATTGTTTCCTAGGACGAAATCTTCACCCATACCCATACATAATCACAATAGCATTCATATGATTATGTCGATGTCTTATATACGAAGTTCAAAAGATAGACATTATACTTCATACTATAATTTCTTAATATTATGTCTAACTAGAGTATAATATTCACAGCTTCGCAGTTATGTTTTCAATATGCACGACTTGAAAGATACGTTAGGGAATGAAACAGTTCAAATCAAATATTACTAACCTCAAGTGGAAGGATGATGTCGTCGTTGTAGCTCCTTACTTCTTCACATTCTTCAAGTTTTCACGTAATACTTATAATGTCTCATATCCTAATACTTTCAAGCTAACCTATACGAAGTTGACTCTAGTAAATAATCAAGCGACTCTTTAAATGAGTTTTGGTTCACTAAAATATGACAACCAAAACTTGACATACCAACGCTTGGTGGGTTCAACCGAGCTATGCTCTAACACCAACGACATCTATCAGAAGTTATATTTGCTCCCAGCGGACTCTGGTTAAAAACTCCTACAATTACTACTTTTAGTGGTCTGAGAAACAAAGTGTTGATAATATTTTTAGCCGATAGTGATTTCAACAAGGTAGAACCACAACGTCCCTAGTTTGACTGTGGTTTTCTGATAGTTTTAAGAGTGTTTCCCCCAACAGGCTGGCTGGTTAACTGTCAAACTACCTTCACTAATGAGTTGATGTGGCTTATCTTATGTTATATTCCAAATAAATGCACAAAGTTTAAAGACCTCAAAAAACTAACTTTTAAACTTTGTGAGCTTATTAAAGCAAAAAAAAAAAAAAACTTATGAAATCATCCCTTGAAGAAAATTTTCAAAATATATGTTCATATACCCTTCAAAAAGCTATGCCAACTAGTATCCTGCTTGTCACAAGATGATGGAGTGAACCATTCCTTATAGAATACAAATACTTCATGGTGCTAAGATTTTTATGTACTTCTTGACGCATTATTGATCACACAAATACTTTGAATTGAAGAAAGAAAAGGTACCATCCATCGATCTTGACTTGACCATATCACTTATCGTAAGGTTGAGATTATGACAACCACATGGAGAATAACATGCTCGAGGATTTATTTGAAACCTTTACGTATTCCTTCCATGGCCAAAGGAAAATCAAGGATCTAACAAATTTAAAATAACTTTAAGATCTTAATACACTTAACAAGATTTGACGCGAAAAAAGTACAAGTTATACGCACACAAAATGTCACAAAATAGATAAAGTCATGTAAATCATTACAACAAAACCCAAAACATAGCAACATATTTTACATACTAAAAGCTACAGTTATTCTCCAACTTTGAGCCAATCGGATTCAGCGGAAGTCACTAGTCTGGTGACTCTGAGTATTGCGTATGTTATTCCTAAGTGGCGGATGCCTAGTTTGAGCCATATTATCATATATTATGCTTTGAGACTTAGAAAATGACATGAGCGAAATTAAAAAGAAAAAATAATGTGTAAGCGCATCACATGAGTGAAACATTTATTGGTAAACAATAACAAATAAATCCATCTTATGATGCCAAAGCGAAAAATAGCTAACAAATGCTTAATTCACATGTTTAGAGTATCAAATCCATACTTGTTTTATCTATATTTTTTGCATATTACTTGTTATTATGACTGTTTTCTAGTTTATGTGTCATATTAGGTGAATCATCCAAAAAGGGGCTACAAAGTGCTTAAATGGGCAAGAAAGTGAATAACTACTAATAAAGGAGGGACAAAAACCAAATTCAAATAATTCAAATCTAGGAGTTCTTATTACTATCTTTAAGAGAATGAGATACAAAAAAAGAACGAGGTCATTCCGAGAGCAATCTACCACACAAGAATCGACACAATTAATAACTATGCCGGCGAAACCAGTTTTTTGAGCAGAGAAAGTGTATTTTTGACTTCTTGAGTCGGCATACTTAAAAGGAATTCGAATATGCCGACTGAAGCAAGCTTTAGGGCAGATATTTAATTTATTTTAACCCCTAGAGTCGGCAGTGTTCATTGGAAATCATCTATAAAGATACTACACACATTTTGACTTATAAAACAAGGACACATGGTTATGGAAGGATTCTAAACCCTAAAAATAAAGGAAACTTGAGGGACGAACATTGAAATCGATTGTTTTGAAGCTCTGTCAGCTTATATAGACTCCCTGAACAGAAAAGGCTTTGTTTAAGGTATTAGCATTTGTAATAATGCTTATAACATTACCCACCTCCTCTTTGCTTATGAGTCCCTTTTGTTTTCTAAAGCTACTGTTAAAAACTTTATATTATAAAAGACTATTTTCAAAAATATTTTTTAGCTTCTGGTTAAGAAATAAACTTTGACAAATCTGGTATTTTGTTTAGTAAAATATTCCAAAGTACCTGATGAATCGGTTGTATTGAATTTTCAACTTCCATATTCATGACTCGGGTGAAAAGTACCTTGGAACACCTATGGATGCCATAATTTCTTCATGGTTTCATATACTTTCAGGTTGTAAGGACTTCTTTAGTTAAACTGAAATAACGAGGGTACCAAATATACCACAATCTTTTCGATATCAACATATAAGTCTGATACCTTGTGTGATCTAATATAGACAAAGACTGTCAAGAAGATGACAACAACAAGGTATACAGTTGGTATATAGAATATGTATTGAAACTTAACCTAATTATAAGGATCAACCTGTAGATGGGGCAAAACGATTTGCTGGTTTTCACGGGATTGAGGAGACGACCGTAGGGAGGAGACTCCTGGAACCGAGCGAAATGTTCAACCTCACACAGATGCACTGCAAGAAGGGAGTGCTTTGAATTCGAGAGATCAATCTGTAGTACTCCGGACTAAACCAAGACAATGACCGTTCCAGAGTAAATTCGGCCACAAGAGAGGATGGGTCGATCTGTAGGAGGGAAGCTGAGAAATGTGTGGAATCAATGGTAATCAAAGATTGTGGGTGTGTTGTGTATTCTGAATAAGATAAGTTATGAATGATTGAAGTTGCTCGGTTAAGAGTAATTGCTCAATTGATGAGGTGTTGATCTCGTGTTGTATGTGAGACGTGAGATTCTTGTTCTCGTACCCTCAATCATGATTTCAGAGACTTATTTATATTTCTGGAATCGTAGACACCATAATCCCATGAAGTGTGACAGTTGATGGAATCAAAGAGTGGGGAAATGGAAATCGTGTTTGAAACCAGTTGCTCATCGTTCGGAGACTTGGTCGATTTTTCATCAACTACTTTGTTAACTCCTTCAACTGATTGCACGACTTGCTCGCATTCCATCGTGTGTATGAAAACACATGCCGTAGAATGCCATACCAAAACCCTAGTTGATATCCCCCCATGTGACATGATTGACGTCTCGTGGTTAATTAGTCAGTTGTTGACTTCATGACTTTAGGGGACGATGAGTCCATGTATTTACTGAGTTGAGCATGATTTTGAAAAATGTTCTGAGACTCATGAATTGAACGTGTCTATTGAGATAGAGGTATAATTCTCACATTGAGGTGAGCAAGTATTGCTCATTCGATGAATTGTTGAATATTGAGGGTTGAACCAATATTCCTTCGTTTGAGTAAATATTGCTCATCTGAGAAAGTGTTGCTCGTCTGATGAATTATTGGTAGCGTGACCAAAATAAAACATTAATTAGTATACTGGTAGTTGAACCGAGCATAATAAATAAGAATACTGATCATGAGATCGTCATAAAGTTATTAGTGTTCGAGTCGAGAATTATGATCCTTGGATTCAGAAACCCTAAGTTGATCAATTGATAACCAATTGATGGTTTATTTGAGAATTAACCATGGAATGAAGGAGGAACGGCTACATGATACCGTGGGTCGATTATGTAGCGTCCATATGCTCGCGTGAGCAAAATACCAAGATCTCTTGAATAGTTGGTGATTTGTTGATGAAAGAATGATTAAATGCTGGTTTAATCATTTATTCGAAAAATGCTCGTCCGAGCCTTAGGTGATAAAACCTAATTAATTATGGAGAGGTGAGAGACCGACCAATAGGTCATGAAACCGGCCCTGGATGGTCACGGGATCGACTGACGATCATTCCATGAAAATCCAAAATTATTTGGAAGAGTTTTGGACCTAATACGTGCAATTGCGCAAATTAGGTCAAATCATGAAAACACGTGGGACCGGCTCATTGCGATCCAAGGAGCCAACCCTGGTCGGTCAAGGTAACATGCTTACATCCGTGTCTCAATCCTGAGAATTTTGATATTTTTTGGCGTGCAGTTGAGCATCCATTCGAGAAAATATAACACAATTAGGGTTTTGCTGAAACTGAGGAAACTTCATGAGATGATGGAAAATAATTATAAAATGAAGGAATATGTGGCGTGGGACCGCTGGAGCCAAGGCATGGCCGGCCGGCCAGTGACCATGGTCCCATGGTGCCTTTTCCTAATTTTATAATATTTTTCATGATTTTATGAAAATATCATGAAATCAAGGAATTTTGTTGAAATTAAGGAGTTTCCTTAAAGTGAGAGTTTCCATGGGATCAAGGAAGCAATCAATATTAAAATAATAAAATAAGGGTGTGTGGGGCCGGCTAGGGCATGGCCGGCCGGCTTGGGCCCGGTCCCACGAGTTTCCTTAATTTTATGTATTTTATGTGTATTTTTCCATGATTTGAAGAAATTTTCATAATTTGAGAGAAATACCATGAAATCAAGGAATTTCATAGGATCAAGGAAACCTTAAAATAATAATAGTAAAATAATAGGGCGTGTGGAACCGGCTAAGGCATGGACGGCCTGCTGGGGCCCGGTCCCACAGGTTTCCCTAGTTTTATATTATATTTTTCATGGTTTTGTGAAAATACCATGAGATTAGGGAGTTTTCATGAGTTTAGGAAAATAATAATAAAATAATGAGGAACCATGAGGTGTGGGGCCGGCCGGGATCAAGGCATGGCCGACTGGCCAATAATCACGGCCCCACAATGTTTTTCCCAATTTTATATTATTTCCTTGGTGCGAAGGGAACACCATGAAACTGAAGAGTTTCCTCAAAACGAAGGATATTTGTTCAAATGAAAGGATTTTCATTAGATCAAGGAAAATAACAAAAAATATGATAAAATATAAAACTGGCGTGGGATTGGCCACGACACGGCCGGCCGGTCGGTGAGCCCAATCCCTTGGCGCCTTGGTCAATATTTTAATTATTTATTATTTTCTTTCCTATTTTGCATAGGTTCATCGTTTCATCGTATTTTGAAATACTCGTTGGTGATTGTTAGTGTATCATCGTTGAGTACACTTGCACTTTTTGAGTCGGGGCTTACTCAGAGGTAGCTCAGACGCCCTGCATTGAATATTTATTACTAACCCATGGAATTATGCTGGGAAGAACCATAGATTGAAGTAATGAAATATTGCGAAAATATTTGAATATTTTCGGAAATTCAGTGGATGAATCCAATAATTTAAGAATAATTAACTGATGGATCTATACTAGCAGAGCAAGCTGTCTAGGAGCATTAATTATTCTGACATGATCTTGCTGGAGCTTCATATCCTTTATATAGTCAGGGAAAACTGTTGTTTGTATCCTGAAGACGTTATCGCTCTATACTAGCAGAGCAAGCTGTCTAGGATCCGTCAATCTCGTGATTCTATATAGAAATAATTACTGAAGTGTTCAGTATTCATGAGATATGCCGTTGTCTAGCCGTGAGACTACATATCTGCATGTACTCTGAGAGACAGTATTCTCAGTCTGAGGTTCGATGAGAGACTCGTGTCTCAATACTCATATCTGATTGCTGGATCAGGAGTTCGTATAATTATAGGTTTACGATTTTAGCCTTTTTCGAAAATCCACCATCTACATAACCCAAGTATTTATATTAACGTACAATTATTTACTTTTAATTATAACTAAAATAATAATTATAATTATAAAAAGTAAAAATAAGGACACAACAAGATTTTGTTAACGAGAAAATCGCAAATGCAGAAAAACCCTGGACCTATTCCAGTTTTGAATACTCTCAGAATTAAGTCGCTATACAAAGACTACTACCAACTTTGTATAGTTGAGACCAAGTAAACTACCCATAGTTACCTAGTTTCCTCAGTATCCTCGTACCTACAACTAATCTGGCCAATTAGAGCTGGAAAACGGACGGGACGGGCAGGCTTGTTACGGGTTACACGGGTTACAGATTAACACGGGCCCAAGCTTGCGGGTCGTTATTCTTCACGGGTCATCTTCAACCCGCGCCCGTAGTGGGTAAAGCTTGCGGGCTCACGGGTTAACCTGTTTGTTTACAAAAGAAATTACTTTAACATAAAAAAACATTACTATTGTCCAGGATCGAACCTACACCACCAAGATTGTTCGCTAGCAACATTTCCAGACCGCGCATCCTGTTTGGATTACAAGCACCTGGTTTCATGGATATTCTGACAACTAGGATGACTTAATTTATCACTATAAAACAGTACTCCTACCCTACTCTCCAATTTTATCTTCTTTATCCCCTCAACAGCGCCGCTCCATTTTTTTTGGTTGATCTTAACTCTCACAGACTCTGATTAAAAAAGGGCTTTCACACAAAGAAGCGAAAGTAAGAATCATTAGTGTTTTTCTCACCATGGATGATTCAGCCTGTAACATGCAAAAGAGGTTTGTTTTTTCTAACGGGGATTTGATATTTTGATGGAATGTGGTGTGGATGAATCAATATCGTTTGGAATATGCCGGAGCCTTTATAGTGGGAACAATGATCATATTTTATTACAATAATAATCGCAATGATGATGAATCAATTCGTATTTTTTTCTAGATATGAATCTAATTAAGGGTATGAAAGTTGGTTATGATTAAAAACTCAACTTATCAGTCCTTGTAAATATTATTGTGGTGGTGGTGGTGAATCTAATTTGATTGTTCTCTTTTTATTGTTTGGGGATTTTGCAATATATATATATATATATATATAAGTTCATATTATTCAGGATATGATATGGATTTTATTCGCTAAATATATGTGATTGTTAAGGATTTTTTGTTGATTTAGGGGAAATTTTACCCTAGAATCCTAGAATGAATAATTTTCAAAGTAAAAGACGGGTTGGCGGGTAACCCGCGGGTTTTACGGATCGGTCCGGGCTAGCCCGTATTCTACCAAGTAGACTTTTTTGCAACCCTAACCCGGCTTGTTTAGACAACCATCCAAGTCGGGCGCGGGTTTTTACAGGCCGGTCAGGGCCAACCCGCGGGTTTTGAGCTTGTTTGCCAGCTCTATGGCCAGTGCACGCGAATCCTAAGATAACGTCTACTATCTTAAGTTGTTTCAGCCGCTGTGAAGACTTCAAGCACTCAATTTCTTTGGATCGTCTTTCGAAACAGTAAAAATATAATCTGTTTGGTTACCACTCTATCAATCTCAAGAAATAAATTAGAGATATGTTTTACTTACTGGTAAAATATGACATATACATTCGAAAATAATAACAAAAATATTCTCAAATTAACATTTCGATTTGGGATATCACCTTGAGCATCAAGGAATATCTTTGAAAAATAAAAGATAAGATTTATACACATGTTCAAATTACTCATAATATTGACATCTTGAGCTTTCTTATTTCGCAAACCAACTGCGAAAATCACACAAACCATAAACTATACGTGAGATCGGAAATCGTTTTTGTCATAGGGATCAGTCCTACTATAGATTCCCAATAGGTATGGCTCGGTCCTGCTATAGATCCCCAATAGGAACCAGTCCACCAATTCATTGATTTATTTCAACTACAAAACAATTTCGTAAGTCTACTTCCTTCAACTCATGTAATCAAACATAGTTTTATAGGCATTAAATTAATCCTAAGTTCATTACAATCTAGTAACAAGTTACAAATATTATGTCTACGTCACAGTTTTGAAGTTCAAAAGATGGACATTATATTTCATAATTCAATATATCAAAGTTGTAAACCAAATTGTACATTCTTCCTTGACACTTTGATCATAATAAGATGATCAAGTCTCTTATGTTTTTAATATGAAAGACTTGAAAGTAACGTGGATAGAAATGGAAACAATTCAAGTGTTATATTGCTAACCTCAAGTAGAATTATGATGTGTTCGTTAATGACGATACTTCTTCAGAATCTTCAGTTCTTTAGAGTAATAGTTGTATGTTTCGACATTTTTAGACTTCCTAGTCTAACCTAAACAAGTTAACTCAAGTAATCTTAACCAAGCGACTTTGAGTTTTGACACTAAAATATGACAACCACCTTGACATACCAAAGCTTGGCGGGTTCAACCGAGCGGCGCTTTAATATAAACATGTTGGTCAAGCTATCCCTTTATACTAGATGAGAGCTTTTATGATTCCTAAATATCTTTATAGAAAATTGGACTCCCATCTTTGTAAATTTTGGTGAGGGGAACTTTGGACCCTAAAGATAAAAAACTGCATCTGCTCTATCGGGATATCTTGTGTTCTCCTAAGTCTGAGCAAGGTTTAGGCTTTAGGAAAACCGAGTTAAATAATCTGGCCATATTATCTAGGAATGCTTGGAAGATCATTGAGAACCCTAATTATCTGATATGTATTTCTCTTAACGCTAAATATTTTTCTATGACTGATTTTTTAAATGTTAAATGGCCTAGTATATAGGGCTGCACAAGAACCGGTTGAGATGACCTGAACCGGAGTGGAACCGGAAATACCGGACCGGGACCGGACCGGAACCGGTGTAGCCGGTACAGACACCGGTACTGGAAGTTGAGAACCGGTCTACACCGGTACATACACCGGTTCTTGGGGAGGACCGGAGTTGAACCGGACCATAAGTACCGGTTAATGTGAGCCGTAAGATCTAGATATAGATTTAATCTCAACCGTCCTTACTAGGTATAGTCTAATAGACTATCGAGTTCGAGAATCAATTCATTCATCTTCTTCTTCTTTTTTTCTCTCGAAGAGCAGCAACAACATCTCTTCTTAACTCTTCTCTCTGTTCGATACTTCGATTGGTTCTTCTTCCTCACCATATCTGAGTCTCAGGTAACTATTCTGCATCTTCTTGTTCAATTTGTTTGAATCTTCATGGACTGATTTAGGGTTTGAATCGATTTGAAATTGATTAAGGGTTTGATTGAATATTGTTTTGTTTGAGATTGATTTGGGGTTTTTATGGTTTGTTTGAATATCGTTCTGTATGAGATTGATTTGGTGCTTTTAGGGTTTGTTTGAATATCGTTCTGTATGAGATTGATTTGGGGTTTTTAGTGCGTCTGGCTTGAACTTCTCTTTTCTATTCTTTTTTCATACTAGCAGAGTACCAGTGATGCCCTCGATTTGTAATTTGGTGCTTGAGCTTTTGAATGAAAATACATGGATGTTTCTAAACCCTTTTAGTCTTGTTTCATTGCTTTTGAAAGCTTTTACAGATTCATTTAACTAGCAGAGTAGCAAATGCAGGGTACTCTACATCTTCTGACAAATTAGTAAATTACCATTATTTAATAATGACTAAAATTTGATAGTCTGAATTTTTAGCTCAATTATTGTATGTTCTTGCTTTTCGACAGTTACTCAGTTAATGTTTTTCCTTACATTGCATTATTTTATCTCAGTCTAACATTGTGTTTGTATTTTATGTTTGTTAGATTCCACATCAAATGCAACTCCGACTACAAGTACAACTCAACACATAGAGGTTGGATCATCCTCTCAAGCTGCATCTCACACAAATGATGAAACTGAAACTGCAACTCCAACAAGTACAACTGAAGCAGTTGAAGTTGGAGATAGCAAAAAGAAGCACGACAAAGTGAGATCAAGTGTTTGGTTGGAAATGACTAGGATAAATGATACTCATGCTGAATGTCATCATTGCCACAGAAGACAGGCTGCTCACAATGAAGTAAATGGCACTGCTGGATTACAAAAGCATTTGAATAGATGTCCATAAAATCCCAACAACAAGGTTGGTAGCTTTCTGTGTAGTCTTTTTTTAAGGTTGTTTTCTTATGTAACAACTTCCTTAAATTTATTCTTGAAAAATTTGTTCGAGACAGGACACAATAACTATACATAGGAGTAGAAACAACTTTCTTTGTATGCATATGAAAGTAGTACTGATTGCAATCTCTTAAGAAATGATGCATTTTTGAAGTTGTTGATGTGGGGATGCTGAGTATGTATTGTGGGGATAAAACTGAATGGTATATATGGTTGTTGTTGCAGGCAGGAAGGTACATAAGAAGTTGGTAGTTGCAGGTAGTGGCTCAGCTTAACAGAAGCAATGCAGTGAAGAAGTGGTGCTTTGATGACTGGATGGATGAGTTGGTGAGGAAATGGTGCTTTGGTTCAGATGAACAAAGCAATGCATTTTAGCTGTTTAAGTACTTAGAATAATCTAATTAGTATTATGAACTTATGGAAATTGAAAATATGTAACAGAATGAACTGTTTTTAGTATTATGAACTTATGAAACATTGAACTTATGGAAAATTGGAAACGTTATTTTTAGTATCTTGAATTGTTTCTTTTCAGGTAAAAAACCCGGTACCGGAGTACCGGTACAACACCAGGTACAAGTACAGGTATCGGTACTCAAATTTCAGTACCGGTCAACACCAGGTACAGGGACCGGTTCCATAGGAGAACCGGGCCGTACCGGAGTATGTGCAACCCTACTAGTATATGTTTTTGGACTTGGAGATGTCTGCATACCACAAAAGAACTTATCAAAACTTTTATCTCTTGGAATGTTGGAGATGGGAAATTCTTTGATCCTTGGTGTGACAAATAGATACAAAATTTGACTTCAGCTACTCTTAACCCCTTGGTCCCTCATGACCCTGGTGGTAATGTCTCTTACCTAGCTTCATAAATCAGGATATTAGACCTGGAATACTAGTAGACTAAACACATAGTTTGATAATGCTTATGTTAAGAAGATTGTCACAATTCCCTTAAGCCAGTTATGCACTCCAAATAGGAGGGCTTGAGAGCTTTCAAATAATGGCAGATTTTCTTTAAAATCTGGATACTTATGACTTAGAGGATTTAGACCCTCACCTCATAGTAAACTTTATAAGTACATTTGGAAAATTAGAGTCTCATATTGTATTCAGGTTTTTATTTATAAATCTGCTAAGAATACCATTCCTGCTGGAACTTTTTTCATACCATAATGTCTATGGCTTCCGTTGATTGTTTTAGATGTTCCGATCCTCATGAATCTGTCATGCATACTTTTGTGCTTTGTACCTTTGCTATTCATGTTTGATTTTTATCTTCTCTTTGTGCGAATACTTCTACTTTCTTGGATAAATCTTTGTTCGAGTAGCTTTTGGATTTCACCACTAGATTGCCTGATGAATGTTAATGTTTATTTGCTTATATCTTATGGTATATTTGGAGTAGATAGAAATAATATGGTTTTAATTATAAGAAGGTGACCCATATTGCAGTTATCAGTAGAGCTAGTATTATGTTGTTGACTAGAAAACCTAAGTTACAAATTTCTACTAGTGTCACGGTAAGTAATCATGATAAATGGATCCCCATCCCCCTGGATAGATAAAATGTAATATTGATGTTGCCTTTGATTAAACATTTATGGACAATGGTACAAGGTATGTGGGAAGGTACTTCACCAAAATAAGCCTTATTTTGTGTGTTCAATGGTGTTTAACGTTGAATCTGCTGTTGAAGTTGAAGCCCGAGCTATTCTGGGTTGTTCTTAAGAAAGTTGTATAACAAAATCTTACTCATGTCATCATTGAGAGTGATGCATAGGATTTGATCGGCCAATTTTTAACCGGGAATTTCGATGGAGATCAAATGAGGATGTTATTTTTAAAAAAAATTTGTTTTATTCTTCTAGTCAGGTGGCTTGTATCTTTACCTTTCAACCACAATTATGTAATTTTTAGCTCATGCTTTAGCTCAATATGGGATAAAGTTGATTCCACTACTATGTTTTGGTCTAGATCTCCAATCTGGCTTAGACCGATTATTGAGGAAAATCATTAGCCTTTTTGAAGGCCTTTGTTTATTAAAAAAATGAGATGAATAATGGAGGAGTCTCTGAAGTAACATCAACAACACTACAAAGTGATAAAGTACGAGATGATGTTGATAGTGCATCAGAAGAAAAGAAGACAAGTGAGAAAAAAACGAAAAGACTGCACTTCTGCTTATACTACTGATCAAGAGGATGACGACATGACGAGAAGATAAATTTAATAGCCTGTTCGGTTCAAGTTTTTCAAATCTCAGGAATTGGATTACAGGGTAATCCAATTCCTAGAATTGGATTCCAAGAAATGGATTCCATGGTAAAACAAAATCTGTTTGGTTGGGATAATTGGATTCCATTGTAATTCAAATCTATTATTTACTTAAATATCCTTGAAACTTCTAATAAAGCTAAAACTCAAAAATTTAAGAATTCAAAATTTCAAAACAAATTTGAACCATGGATGACTATTGTTCCACTTGTGTATGAAGCGCCTTTTTCCACATGGTTCTTAAGAACTTCTCAAGTGAAACTATATCTTTTTCATAGACTACAGATTTACTGATTACTTACATAAAACTGAGCAAACAAATTTATAGAGTAGAATCACAACCTTATTTCGAAAGGCAAAAACAAAATATAAGATTCTATTGTTGTATTTAGAATGTAGAGTTCGAATATATAGAATTTGCCAAAAAAATACAACGCCATCACAGAAAAGTAGCAGGTGACAATAATGCAGAATTACTGATCTTTCACAGCAGACTATACAGCTGCTGCAGATGGAGAGTTGTTGTAATTCATAAACTTGTATCAAAGTAATTAAGAAGTTAAGCCAACTAAGAGTGCTTTTTCTTGCTTCCTAACCTAGATTTGTAATCAAGAGTTCTTGCCAGCTTATCTCATATGCCAAAACTAGCTTCAGGTTTCATAAAGTCTTAAACAACTCTTCAAAACTACACAAACAAGAACTTAAATTGAAATTGGATAAAGTACAGTTGTTGCTAACCAAATACCCGTAAGAAAACAAAAGAGGAATTCAGTGGACCTTCTAACGCTTCCTTTTCCACCAATGCGGTTCACACCAGCCATCTTTTGAAGCTTATTTTTTTCACTACTACTTGAGTATTCTATTCTTCACATAGTGAGCCCTCTTCCCTTCTTCCATCCCGAAAAACATTTTGGTCTTCGTAGATGAATTAAGTATAATCGAAGCAGCATCTATCACATCATCATCAGTAAGACCATCAATCTTCTGTAGCTCCTCAAACAACTATTTGTTGGTGTCTGATTCTTGGGCCAATGTACTACGAATTGCTTCAAAATGTGAAAGAGTGTCTGATACAAACTTTCTGAAAGAATTAGCCATCAGATTAAGACCATTCGAATCACCACTTGATTCACCAGATCCAACATCCAAAGAAGATGATCTAACCCTCTTCCTCCTCCTACCTTTATCATTACTATTATTGGCTTCGTCCACTGATCCAGATTGGTTACTTTGTTCGCGTTCTGTTTATTGTTCAGTTTCCTGTTTTGTTTCGTTCTCCCTTTCTTGCTCATCTTCTTTATCTATCTCTTCCAACTCTTCAGCTAAAGAAGCAGCTCCTTTACCATTTGCTCTATCTTCAGCAAATATTTCAACCAATGCGTCCAAATGAGAAAAAACTTTCCCATACACTCCCTTTATACTTGGATGAGACTGCAAAATCCACAAATTGGGACTTCAAAAGATAAGAACAACAAACTGGACAAAATTAAACTAGAAACTCACAGTTCATAAATGAAACGAAACAAATGCAAAATGAAATTGCGGACTTGCCAGAGGCAGTGTTATTAACGCGAATGCAGAAGCTACACCCATGATATTAGTTAGTGAAGACACAGGTGAACGATGAGTATCAGTGCAGTAACAGTGCAGTTAAAATAAATAGTGCACTGAGTATCAGTTGAGTAACAATTGAGTAACAGTGCAGTAACACAAAGATGTAGAATAGTAGACTTACTACTGCGCATTCAAGCCTTAACTTCCTCAAAGTCCATACACAGAGACCTTATCCCACCACAAGGTCTAGTTATCACCATCAATTGATGCCTATAATGGTCATCGTTACCAAATTCACTAAATATACTTACACTGTTCACACTACATGGTTCATAAGGTAGCTCAATCTCAAACTTCGAATAGTGATTAGAGGAGAAATTAGAGACACAACTAATTAAATAGAAAGGAATATATTTAATAATGGTTTGAAATTACCTTAGCCCATTCATCAAATAAATTCTTCTCACACACAAGCTTATTGTTGACATAATCCCATTCAAAAACACTTCCAGAACTTAGCATTTCGTTGATTGCCATGAATGCTTCTTCAAAGTCTTTATTCTCGAATCAATGTTGGTAGTACTTAACCCGGAATTGGGTAGTTTCTCAGCTAATTTTTGCTCAATCACTTTCAAATAGCCAGATTTAAATCCTGTATCACTCTTCCACTTGCCATCAAGTGCAAGTTTCGTCAAAACATCAACCAATATGTCATCTTCAGCTTGTACCCAACTCCGATGAGGTGCCATTACTTGCCTGTTTACAACCAAATTATGTCAAGATAATTTCATAAGTAGTTTAACTTCAAATGGAACAAGGAAATGAACCATAGTAACTCACAGAAACAGTGAGATTTCATCATCTGTGATTGTTGTAAAGGCGGAAAACATAGTAGTCATTGCTGCTATCAAACTCACACAGATACTATAAGATAGAGACAAAAATCAACCATTTGCAAAAATAAATCTGAAATGAACCATCCCCCTTACTATACCATTAGAAGATAAGTAATAAACCTTGTTCTTGTAACAGTTCAGTACAAATGAAAGTGATAAAAAATGTAAGCTAATACAGGAAAATGATGAAATCATTTTAACTAAATATGCGCCTACATCTACGTGCGGTCCATCTTTCCCACATTTGATCAGCTAACTCCTTTCTCTGAACATCCCAATAATTCGAGGAATCGACATGTTCGATCATTCGACTTTCTTGAGGAGAAACCAAATTAATTGGTCCATCTTCATATTCATCTTCCGGTAAAAATTCATCCATAGGCATTTCTCTCCTAATAAGGTTATGTATCAAACAACAGGCCATGATAAAACGGCAATGTATGTTCACAGGTTACCATGAGGGACCCCTAAGTATTGCCCATCTCATTTTCAACAATCCAAAAACTCTTTCAATCACATTCCTAGCCCTACAATGTTTCATATTGAACAATTCTTCAGCTGTCCTGGGTTCTAAACGATCTCGCCCCCATTCCTTCAAATGATAACGTTGACCTCTAAAGGGAGCAAGAAATCCTCCACTATTTGGATAACCGGCATCAACAAGGTAATAGTAACCTAAACAAGTAAGCATGTAAACAACCATCACTATCTTAATAAAAAACATGAAAAACACTCGCTAATCCGCAGATTCAAGTTATAATACTCTAATAAACTTACCATGTGGAACTTTTAAGCCATTTTTTTTTGTAAATGGCTTCCCTAAGAACACGAGAATTAGCAGCTGATCCTTCCCATCCAGGATATACATATATAACCTCCAAGTCTTGAGAACATACACCTAAGACATTGGTAGCAATTGCGCTTTTCCTTGTACGATACCTAGGCTTGTCTGCTGTTGCAACGTGGACACTAATATGTGTTCCATCTAATGCCCCTAGGCAGTTCTAAAGGTAAACAAGGTGATGTTAATAGTTCATTAGTGATACGAAAAACCAAGTGTTAATATTCATGACATATAAGGTTAAAAAGGTTATAATATTTCATTTGAGACAATCTCATACCTTAAAGCAGTTCCATCTCTGGTCAACAGAACTTGTAGAGACTGCTACCGGTTCTTTTAACAACTCTCCTTGAAGCCTAATAACTCCTTTCAACACCGCGTTCACATGTCTACTAATCGTATCTCCTGATCGCTTGAATTGAAAACCCACAACTCTATTCTTATGGTGATGCGCAATTACATATAAAAATATCGCCACCATTTCTTCGACATCACAATTCCTATTATCTTCTAGTCCACTAACAGTGCGCAACTTATGACAAAGAATTCTAAAAGTGCGTCTATCGAGACGAAGTTGGGATTTACATTTGGTGTCACTTTTGTATACCAAATCTTCCATCACCCACAATCGTACCATAGTTAATTCAAAACGATCATTAGCTCTTAACACACTGCTTTGATGACGCAAGACATATGAATAGAAATAAATGTAAAATAAAGTTACAGCATCCATCGTTGTTCGGATATTGTCTGTCATCATTTCAAGTTCCCTTTTTTTTGTCAAGACTAGAGGTGCCATACTGGAAGTGGGTCTGAATTTTAAAAGGATAAGAACAAAATGGTCAACCATACATGACTATACATACACGGATGATAAAACAGTAAACAATCATACAGCCACAGGGTGACTCAATATAGGTCTCAAGTCAAATATCAAAAGTTTTTCAGGAAAAAAAAAGCATAATCTAAGTTAGTTTTTCATTGTCAAAAAAACACAACACAATCAAGGGATAGTTAAAAGATGATTTCGTGGATTATATCATAAACCCAACATACACATGCATAAGCTAATTTTATCATAAAACTAAAAAATTACCGAAATCAATTTAAATGAAATTGGTGAACGAATTATACCTTGAAAGTTCTTATTAGTTGAATCAAAGGGAAACGCTGATAATACTGTAGTTGATTGAGTTGGGAAAAAAAGAAATAGGTACTGTTGAAAATGAAAGTTAGAGTTCTTGTGGAAGAAATTATTGTTCCTGAGTTGATGACCGATTATCACAAAGCCGCAAATCCAATTGAGATGATAATTGGTCTTTTAATCAATCATTCCTGCAACAAACTGAAAAGAAATCAAAACCCTAACAAAATGAGCAGTTAAAAAAAAATGAAATTACATACAGATAGAGAAGAAAGAAAATACGAGAAGTTAAAACCCTAACCTAATCATCGTATTTCTCCATCTCTCATTCTTCAGTGGTTTCTTTCTTCTTCTCTCTCGATCTCTTCTTCTCTCTCGATCTCAAACGAAATGGTTAGAAATGAAAAATGAAAACCAGATTCAGATTTTGTTTTCAGAGGGACAGATTCGTAATTTTCGCTCAATTCCCTTTGTTTTTTACGGAATCAAATTCCTTTCCACCCACCCACCAATGCAATAGAATAGAGCCCATAGGATGGAATTGGATTCCTTAGAAATCCAATTCTAAATTTTTTTGGGCTGTTCGGTTCAGGGGAATTGGGCCTATTCCCTTGGAATCCAATTACTGGGCTCCCAATTACCCGAAACGAACACGCTGTAAGTCCCGTTAAAAGTATCAAACAACAACTTGAATTGGATAAGGTTCACTTAACAGTTGGAAAATTATGAATTTGTTTTGAAAACTAATAGAAAAACATGATTATCTCTGCCAGACCCATGCATGAATTATATTCACGCTCCAACTCACATAATTAATACGTGCGGCTGATTGTTGGATGGTTATATAATAATCTCCCAGTAGCAAGCGTGTCTTATACGTACGCCCAACACCGGGCGATATATGTGTATCCACTCATCCATAGGTAAGTTATGTTATCGCCCAACCATCACATGGTATTTAAAACAACATTCACCTTGAGACGACTTCTTTTTTTTTTTTTTGCTCGATCAATGAAAAAATTTATTACTAAAGGAAAACCAGGAATTACACAAAAATTACAAGACAAATAAAAGATCTAAAACAATATAAAAAAAACAGAAAAAAATATACCCCAAGGCCAATAACCCAGGTCCTAATAAACTTTGTAATATTCTTGCCCTGGATTTTCCAGAGCACTTAAGAATTCTGGTTCATTTTGAAATTTCTGACTAATCCCCCTTTCCAGGCCTGCACCTCTTCTTGCCATTTTATTAGCACTAAAATTTATTTCCTTTTGGCAATGACTGAAACTGATTCTTATTACACAACTCCTTACCATATTCCATCTAGCTTGAACAAACCAAGGCATTTTCCCATTCATTAGAGCACTTATTGCAGCTCTTGAGTCTGATTGCACCAGCAAGTTCTCCACACTCTTTTGAATTGCCCATTCTATAGATATTATTATTGTCATTACTTCTGCTATAAAATTTGTAGCTATATCTAAGCCTCTTGCCTCAACAAAAACAAATTACCCTCTATTGTCTCTACACACAAACCCCAAACTAGCATTCCTGGGTCACCCCTTGAAGTTCCTTCACAACACACTAGCAACCGGTTCACAACAGGAAGATAAAATCTTAGCTCCATGATCTTCTTCTCTCTTACTGGCCTCCTTTTCAAGTCAAAATTTCTAAGCACTTGGAAATCATAGCTGCATTCCCACATTTCTCCTTTCATCCTTATTGCACATTCCTTAGTCAGTTGCATAATCTTTTTTTTTTATTCTATTCATGTCTGGTTTCTCCTCCTCAAACACAATTTTGTTCCTCAAAAACCATAGTTCTATCATTGTAATTGATACAGCTAATAACCATACTTCCTGAACTGCACTGCTCCCGTGTTTAGCACAAATCATTATATCAGTATATGACAGAGGGTTCAAGAATACAAACATACTGCCTAGCCACTTTCAGATTATCCGGATGTAATTGCAATGCCATATAATATGATCTAGATTTTCACTAGCATTACCACACAAATAGCATTTGGAAGCTAAACAGTAACCCTTCTCCTGCATTTTCTCATCTGTTGCACAAATACCCCTTACCATCTTCCACACATTACTAGCAGTAGATGGGTGTAGTACAGGATTCCACACCTTTTTAGCCCATTCCACTTTATCATAGTGAATTCTCACACAGTTCACTGCTGAACTTACTGTGAATTCTCCACTTAAAGTGCCAGCCCATTTCCTTCTATCCTCATTACCTCCTATCGCTGGTAATTCCTCCACTGTAAAGTATTCTAACATTCTTTGTGGGATCGGCCATTCTCCATTACAATTAAGTCAGATACCTTCATTTCACTATTTTGGTTTATGTAATCATCATCACAAAAAAAATTCAGCCAATGCCTTTTCTTTTATCCATACATCTTTCCGTACTGAGATTTGCTCACCTGATCCTACCATCCATCTGCTATTTAGTTTTACATCCTCCATTACCCATTTCAAACCGGCATTATTGATGATTTTATGTACCCCACAAACCACTCTGTAGTTGCAGGAAATCCTACACTACACCCCTCACAAGATTTCATTAACATTCAACTCATTTTTGGATTAACAATCTTAATTTTATTGGTGAATCTTTGAACAATCTTACAAGAAAAGATAAAGGAATCAAGAATAACCACTGATCTAGATTTTCTCTCTCCTATTTACTTGCTTCTCACTCAAAAAAAATCTCCCCCTCTTTCCTTTACAACTGAACGGCTATTTATAGGAAATTACATAGTGGATGACAGCTAATTTGTCCTTCATTTTCGGATATGGCTTGCGACATTCTCGCAACCTTACAAATGTTAATCTCGCCAACTCCCTAATTTTCGCAGGACCATCACATTTTTCTCATGATTTAGCTGACGTCGTTTATTATTTCGTTTCTGAAGTTGTTCTGCGACACTGTTGTGTTGTTAATAATTTCGCTGAGGCATTATTGCTGCGAGATTCTGATCCTACATCTTGCCTCTTCTCATATCTTCTCTGCGAAGTAAAGAACGATGTGAGAAACGCCGCAGCTGCCCATCTCTTCATATTCTGCATTTATCACACATATCCTTTCTTCCATCTATTTCCTGACACGTCTTCTGTAACCGCTGCTTTTCAACCGCTCACGTCTTTTTGTATTAATAGTGTTTATCTCTTCGAGTAAAAAAAATCTTCTCTATATATTCTTCTTACTTTTCTTTCCATTTTCTTTTTATTTTCTCTTCTCTTTTTACTCTCTCATCTCTGCAGCTCTATTGTTCTTCCGTAAGTTCTGCAATTGCAACTTTTTCTTCTTTCTTTTAATCTTTTTAATTTCTTCTTCATATTCATACTATTTCCTCTGTAGATCTTCACTGTTCGTAACTTTCTTCCTTTTTAATTTTGACGAATTAATCTTCCTGCTGGTGTTTTCCATGGATTCATCGAGGTTAGTTTTCTTTTTTCTTTCTTATGGGTTTTACTGAAATTGATCTTGCTTACTTCCTTATTTGATGTTGTTTATGTGATTCCCATACTGTTGTTATTTCAGCAAAAACGCCTCTAACACCAAATTTACGGTTCAGAACCCTAATATTCCCAAATTGCAGCATAAGATTGTTGTAAACAAAAGAAAGTCTGTGAATCATAAGGTAGTAAGAAACATTATTCTTTTCTAATAACAATATTGTTGCCTCTGTTTCTTATCTGTATTGTGATTCGCAGGGTGATAAGGATGCCAACAATCCTCTCAAGAAATCTCGCCACCTCAAAACCGTTGAAACCTCTGTTCCATTCCACTTACTTATCCCTTCAAAATCTCCTGCGACATCTTCGCAAGTTAAACCATTATCTCCAATTCGCGAAAAGGTTGCCTCAGATTTCATCTCTTCAACTGACCTTTCAATGATTGAAATCCCCCTTATTAATCCTTCTGTGAATGAAACTTCTTCTCCTCCTATTGATGATGTTTCCCAACCTTTTATCATTGCCAGTTCTCTACCTGAGCCTCTTCCTTTTTCGAAAGAAACTGTGGAAGGAATAAATATTACTTTCAAAGTTTTGTCTGAGGTCCTGGATGATGGAAAGAAGTCTCCCATTGATCCTGTCAAGTCTGGTGTTTGCGAAATTCTGAGTAAGTAGTTTGGCTCTGACAGAGCTGCTTCGCAAACAGCTTTGGAGAAAGAGTATAATGCTCTTCGTCTCGAAAATCAAAAGCTCCAGAATGTTTCGCTGGATCGCGACAATCTTCGCAAGAAGAATGATGAACTGAGAGGTATGATTTCCTTATTTGTGTCTTCAATTTGCCTTTCTAATGATTTTATCCTTTCCATATTTAATTGTCCTTGAAATCCCTTTCTCGCATGTTAAGCCTTAAACCAGGAACGAATAATGGAGAGATATCAATTTGAATCTGCTGTTGAAGAAGCCCGTGTTGATAAAAAGATTTTGACGGATCAATATAACCAATTAGATAACCTCTATTCATACGTTGTTGATCATATAAATGATCTTACCAATGAAAATACCCAATTAGTTCAGAAGCAAAATTTATTAAGTAATGAACTATCTCGCCTCTCTTATTCTTTAACTAAAGCTAATCTAGGGATGGAATCTTTATCAGATGAGAATAAAACTCTATCTCAAGAGAAGCGAACTTGTTTAAACAAGATGACGATATCTTCGCAACAACTTAGCATCCTTCAGAAAGTATGTGATGACCAAGAACAGTCTCTTCGCTCTTTGAGAAATGAACTTAAAGAAGTAACAGATTCATCTATCGCTGAAAGAGATACACTCATTCAAGGTAGAATAGCTTTAAGTGTAAAGGGGAACCAACTTAAAGAACAATATTCCAAATTAGAAGAATCTTATTCTTCACTTGCGAAGAAAAATTCCTTTCTTATTTCTAAAGAGAAAAATCTTCAGTCTCGACTTAAAGGTTTAGTTGGTGATAAATTTGATGATGCGATGGACCGTTGGGAGAATAGTTGTCTGACCTTGATTCAACACCTTATTTCACAAAAGGAAGGTAGTCATAACAGTTTGACTGCCTTAACTATCTTTTCTTTGTCATACCTTTTTGAGTTCTTCATCTTACTGAAATTTTATATTCTACTTTTCGCAAAGTCTGAGAAAAATCTTCATTCCTCCATTTCTGTTTTGGAGGCTAAATATGCCAAAATTCGCAAAGAAAATGCACTACTCGTCTCTGTCCTTACTGGTTCTCGCGACCGAGCAGAAAGAAGACTTGATTATCTTGCTTACTTTAAGGATATTCAAGATAGGAATCATCAGAGAGCACTTCTTCGTCAAGTTCATCTCCGGGCTGAAGTCCTTGTAAATGATATTTTATTGTCCAAATCTCTTCCTCCTACATCAATCGAACCTTTGGAAGTAGATGATGATGAAATTCCTCGTCCTGCTGACAGTGATTATGATTATGAAAGTGGTGGAGAGAATAGTCTTTTGGAAGATAGAGAGATCCCTTCTAAGGAAGCAACTGCTGGTGCTAATCAAGATGAAACGAAAAAGAAATCTCTTCTAAAGAAGTAATTGCTGGCGATAATCAATGGCGGCGAAAAAGAAGTCCCTCTCAAAGGAATTATTGTTGGTGAAGATCAGAATCGAAATGAAGAAAGGTTGGCGATAATGAGAACATTGGCGAAGAGCGTCCATTTCTCCTTCTACTGGAATTAATACTGAAGCATGAGCTTCTTATCTAGTTCTATCTTCTTGAATTGTTTCATCTTTATTATTTCTTGCGAATAATATTCTTCAACCAACTTTGGAATTAATTTTCTCTTTTAGTATTTTGCTGGCGAGAAAGATAATGCCTCTTGTTTACTGATTCCCATACTTGCCTCTCATTATCTTTCTTGCGAGAAATGATCTGTTATGAATACTTATAAATATTTTGTTTTGTCATGTGGTCTTATTTTGCCTTCCTAATTAAAGGTCTTATTATGCCACCTCTTGTCATTGCGACAAAATCGCAGGACGTCCTTGCACTTTCATGCAAAAACCCATTGATCTTGCCTTAACTTTTTCTTTTGTATTATTGCCTCTTCAGGAATGTTGCGACAATATGACAGGCCTAAATATTCTTGCGAAAATAAAGCCCCATTACATTGCCGTCTTGCGACGAAATCGCAGGACGTCTTCGCACTTTCATGCGAAAACCCATTGATCTCGTCTTATCTTTTTCTAGTATTGCCTCTTCAGGATTGTTGCACAAATATGACAAGCCTTAATACCCTTGCGAGTAAAAAGCCTCATGACATTTGCGTCTTAAGACACTTATCAGCTCCCTAATGGAGGGTGCCGCCCTTATCTCCCCCTGGTTGCCCCTTCAAGGAGGCGTACTCTACCATACAAGGTTAGCTCCTCCCATCCAGTCTTAACAACAACCAGTTGTTTTCGCAGCCTCTTATCCCTTTTACCTATAGGGTTTATGGTTACGAGACTGCACCCTAAGTGGGGTTTTCTTCGGGCCGAGTGCAGTATAAGCCAAGACTTGTCAAGAATGGCAAGGTACGCTCCAGACGCCCCTGGCACTCTTGACTCAACCGTGTACCTCGGCGCCTTGATCAGATTCTGCACTCCTTGGGAGAGTCCTTATTACCTTAGTCGCCCAACCTAAGTCATATGCTTAAGCTGAGAATCCAAGGTGCCTCTCCCGGATGGGCTTTATTGACCCCAAATCTCCATGACTCAGGTTCCGGGGCGGTGTAGCCTTTCCCTGAGCCATGCAACAGGTACCCCCTTATATGACGTACTTTAGGTCTTACATTTGCCTCTTGCGAAATTTTATTCGCGAACTAGGGTGTACGCCATAAAGGTTCGCCCCTTTCTTTTATGTCATTGTTCTATGATTATCTCTGCGAAAGTTTCGCACATCATGATCTTGTTTTGATATGAATAATCTCGCAACTATTCTTTCAGAATCCATAACTTCTCAAAGCTTCTTACGGATAATATCTTTTTAAGTACAATCTGTTCCATGGTCTGTCAAGTCTATGACCAACATCTCTACCTTCTGGATCCATTAATTTATAAGCTCCTGTTCCAACTATCTCCTTAATGATGTAAGGTCCATCCCATTTTTTCGCTAACTTTCCACCATTTTCTCGCTGATATATTGGTGTCTCTCGCAGAACTAAATCTCCTGGTTGGAATTCGCGTACTTTGACACGTTTATTATATTCTCGGGCTAATCTTCGCTGATAATTCTCCATATGTTGTAAAGCTCTTTCTCTTTTTTCTTCTAATCATCAAGTTTGCTTAAGATCAAACCCGCACTAAGATTTTTCTCCCAAGCTTCTCTCTTTGTGTCGGAATAACAACTTCTGTTGGTAACACCGCTTCAACTCCGTATGTTAAACAAAAAGGTGACATTCCAGTAGCTTCTCTTCTAGTTGTGTATAAGCCCATACTGCATTATGTACTTGTTCGCACCATGCTCTATGATGTCCTTCTAATTTCTTCTTTAATATATCTGCAATTGTTTTGTTTGTTGCCTCTGCCTGCCCATTAGCTTGTGGATACAAGGAGTAGACTTTCCACATTTTATCTTAAATGCATTAAGTAACATTTCTATGTTCTGTCCTTCAAACTGTTTCCCATTATCAGATACCAACTGCGCAGGAATTCCGAATCTGCAAATGATATTTTCGAATATGAATGTAAAGATATCTTTGTCGCGAATATGCTGTACTGCCTTCACTTCTGTCCATTTTGTGAAATAATCTGTTGCGACTATTAAGTATCTTCTTTGTCCAGATCCTGGTAAAAATGGCCCCACAATATCTAAGCCCCACTTTCCAAAAGGCCAACACTGGTTGAAGATGACAATGGTGCTCCAGGTGCATGTATTTTCTTTCCATGCCGCTGACAATCTTCGCAACGTCTTGATATTTGTTTTGCATCTTCGTGCATGTATGGCCAGTAATAGCCTTGCATTTTTCTCTATGTGCCAAAGATCTTCCCCCGCTATGATTGCCAGCATCCCACTATGTAACATTTTTAGCACCTTTTCTCCTTCTTCTCGTGTCAAACATCTGAGTGATGGTCCATTAAAGGATTTTCGGTATAGCAGCCCATCTCTTAATTCATAATTTGTTGCGCGGCTTTTTAACTTGTGTGCTTCCAATCTATTTCTTGGTGTTTCTCCTTTCGCCAAATATGCATGAAGTTCTGTTCTCCAATCTGCGATATTGTTCGTTTGTTCTTCTTCCACCGTCTATTATCATCACGTTCACTTCTTCTTCTTCTTTATTGATTGATGGTGACAGAAGTGTCTGTATTTTTATGCATCTCGCAGTTGGATCTGTCATCATGCTTGAGATGAAAGCAAAAGCGTCTGCGAGTCTGTTATCCTTCCTTGAAATGTGCCTCCATTTTATTTTTGGGATTTTCGCTGACAATTCTTCAACGAGCTTCTTGTATTTCTTCAAGGATGGTTCATTTGTAGTGTACTCTCCCTTTATTTGGCGAATAACTAGCTGCGAATCACTAGTGATCCTGGCATTTTCTAGTTTCATTTCTATTGCGAACTTTAAGGCATGTATCACAGCTTCATATTCCGTTTCGTTATTAGTGGATGCGAATTCCAATCTGAATGAAAAAGCCATCTTCCTTCTGGCGAAATTAAAACAATTCCAACTCCATTGCCTTCCCATTTGATGATCCATCTACCAATATCTCCCATCTATTTGGTTCTGTTAATAAGTCTTTTGGATCTCCATGTTCTTCTTCTATATCCATCATCTCTTCTACCGCTTCATCTCTTCTAAAGGAAATTCTGCCAAGAAATCTGCAACAACTTGTGATTTTGGTGAAGAAAATTTCATATTTATTCAAATGTCCTATTGTGCATTCCATCTCTCCACCTTCCTGATCTTTTTGAATTCTTCATCACTGATTCAATTGGTACTTTTGTTAACCTTATTTTGTGTGCTTGAAAATATATGCGAGTTAAATGATGCATAACTAATGCTAAATTAGCTTCTCAATCTTTGAAATTTCTCTCGCAATTAAATGTTTTGCTATGTAATAATGGGTTTTCCACTCCTGCGTCTTTCGCAATAACACACTTAATGCATGATGTTGTCGCAAGATAGATCAATAGTTCTTCTCCTGATTCTGCTTTTGTAAAATAGATGTATTCATAAGGTTCTTTGATCCCTTGAAAAGCTTTTTCGCATTCATCAGTCCATTTGAATTTCGCACCCTTCTTGAGTATATCGAAAAAATGTTTACATTTGTCTGATGATCGCGAAATGAATCTCCTAGCGAAGCTAAAAGTCCGTTCAATTTTGTACATCTTTATTGTTGCTGGTGTTGGCATGTCACGAACTGCTTGCACTTTTCTGGATCAACTTGTATTCCTTCTTTGATACAATGTAGCCTAAAATTTTCCCGATGCAACTCCAAAATGCATTTCAGGATTCAGTTTATTATACTGCCGCATTGTTCAAAAATCTCCCTCAATCTGTACATGGTCTTTGCTTCTTTACTCTTTACTAACATGTCGTCCACGTATACTCTAATGTTTTGTGTATCCATTTCGCGAACACCTTCTCTACCATTCTTTGATGTTGCTCATTTCGCAAACCAAATGGCATTTTTGTAAACATATAAACCTCTTGGGCGAAAAAAAAGCAGTATGTCTTGATCTTCTTCAGCGAGAGGGATTTGGTTATAACCTTTGTACCCATCTAAAGAAGATACTCTATCATTTCCCGCTGCTGATTCACCATTTGAGGAATATCTGGTAATGGAAAACTATCTTTAGGGCAAGCTTGTTTAAATCAGTGAAATCTATGCAAATCTTATTCCTTTTTTTTTTGGAACAACAACCATGTTCTATCCACTCTGGGTATTTAGCTTCTCTTATAATTCCTGCATCAAGCATTTTCTGTAGTTCTTCTTCTATTTGGGATGGTAGGTTGTTGCGATTTTTCTTATTCTTGTTTAAATGGTCTCACATTCTTGTTAATCTCCAACTTATGACATGCAATTGACGGATCTATTCCAGGTATCTCATCCATGCTCCCCGAAAATCTTTATATTCCGCAAAAGATTGACAGTTCTTTCTTCTCTTCTGCATCCATCTTGGTTCCAATCTCAATATTAGGGTTCTTCTATAGTCCAACATTTACTTCTTTTGTTGGTTCTGCCGCAGTGTAACTGGCTTGGGTTCTCCCATTGGTGTTGGCTCTTTTATCATCTTCGCAGGTCCATCTCCTTCCTCCGAAATTTCGCTGGGTATTCCTTTACCTTCTTTTGCTCTTATCATGTACACTCTAAATTCTTCTTCTTTCTTTGCCTCCTTTGCCAACTTTCTTCTTTTTTTTTTTTTTTGCTCGTCCTTCATAATGCTTTACTTCTTCAATTTGATAACATAATTTCGCATTGTCAATATCTCCTCTATTCACCTACTCCATTTGGCATGGGGAACTTGATGCATTGATGCAATGTTGATGCTACAACTTTAATTGCGTGTATCCATGGCCTCCCAATAGCATGTTATATGGTGATTCCATATCCACTACGCATAGTGTCACTTGTGTTTCGATCTCTCCTAGTGGAATTCACACACTATTTCCCTTTAGGTTTTGTTGTGGATTTTCCAAAGCCATGAACAAGATATGTTGAACAAGACATTTCTTCATCTTTAATCCCATTCCTTTGAACGCATGATAAAATATTATATCCACTGAACTTCCTGTATCGACTAAAGTTCTGTTCAATATCCATTCTTCCGTGGATTTTGTTGTTGTCCCCTTCTCTTTTCGTAATAGGTACTGTAATAACCAATGGAGATGTGTGGTTCAAATTTTCTTTTGGTATTTCTGCTGCCATGAATGTGAATTTTTGCTTTTCCCAATCTTTCAAGGGTGATATCTTTTCTACCGCCATAACCTTCCTTCCTTCAAAATCTCGTTTATGTATCCTTCCTTTGATGTTTCCATGGAATTCATTAACCATTGTTTTTGTTATCATATTACACTCCAATCTTTTGTCATCTTCATTGACTCTAATCATTTTTCTATTAACTGGTTCACTGAGTTGTTTAATCACTTTCTTGATTTGAACAATCTCAACGACAATCTTCAACTTTCAACCTTCAGCCTCCCTGTTTCTAGCGCCATTATGTAGTTGCAGGAAATCCTACACTACACCCCTCACAGGATTTCATTAACATTCAACTCATTTTTGGATTAACAATCTTAATTTTATTGGTGAATCTTTGAACAATCTTACAAGAAAAGATAAAGGAATCAAGAATAACCACTACTCTAGATTTTCTCTCTCCTATTTACTTGCTTCTCACTCAAAAAAGATCTCTCCCTCTTTCCTTTACAACTGAACGGCTATTTATAGGAAATTACATAGTGGATGACAGCTAATCTATCATTTATTTTCGGATATGGCTTGCGACATTCTCGCAACCTTACAAATGTTAATCTCGCCAACTCCCTAATTTTCGCAGGACCATCACATTTTTCTCATGATTTAGCTGACGTCGTTTATTATTTTGTTTTTGAAGTTGTTCTGCGACACTGTTGTGTTGTGTTGTTAATAATTTCGCTGAGGCATTATTGCTGCGAGATTCTGATCCTACACACTCACCTCTGCTGTAAAAAAACTTTACTCTCATAAATACTGCCCATTCTTCTTCAAAGTTAAATATCAGAATAAATTCTCATCACCTTGAGACGTCAATTACACTTGCGCATGACTATTTTTTTGTCTCTCCCGTTGCACTTCTGGCCTGAAAAGACCATCTTTTTTTAATTTAGTTTTTAGTCTTTGGTTCGCTCCATGATTGTGGACGCTCTAAATTAACATGTCGAGCTTATGAACATGTGGTTAGGATCAATACAAGTCACGGAACATATCGGTTGGTTAATTTACACTAGAGAGCTTATTCAAAGTATCTTAATTAGCTAGAAACGAGTAGATAACTTATTCAACGAAGTGACTTTGGAGTATAATAGACTTGTTGAACTTATTGTTAATGAACATATTCTGTTTGTATAATTGTTTGGATTCATGTTCACTAGTGGAGAAAGACTCCATAACTATTCACATCCTCATATTTGCATTAATTAATATTTTTATTTGTTTCATAACTCTGCGTTATTATCTTTCAGAAATTGATTAATAACTTAAACTCAACTTTCCTTTATGAGTTTGACACCTCGTCAATCATTGCTCAATAAATCATATATCACATTAACGACGAACCACGCTTTATTTTATAATGCTAGAGTATAGCAAATTGGCATAAATGAAAAGTTCTAATCCACTAAAATCACTGACATATAAATAGGTATTTGGTGAGATAATGCTAACCCACCAAGTGTAAAACATGTAGGACATAAATTGGTATTTGTAAAAAAAGCATAATGAGAATAAGGCTCGCCTTGTGGATAAAGGTTTCTTCACAACGTCCTAGATTTTATCATGAAGAAACATATTCTCTTGTAATGGACATCGTACAGTTCCGATATTTGTAGTTAGTTTGGTAGTTTCAAAAAGACTTGAAATGTAGCTTATGGATGTGGTTAAAACATATCTCTATGGTATCTTAATGCAGTGATATACATGAAATTTCCTAATGGACTTCTATTTCCCAAGTCAAGTAACTCTAAACCACGAAATTTCACTTGCAATTAAGTTGAAACGCTCGTTTGACGGATTCAAGCAATCCAAGAAAATGTGGTATACCCGTTTTTCAGTGACTATTTGATGGTAAAAGATATTCAAATAATAGGTATTTATTACCAGTGTATTTATAAAGAAAACAAATTTTGGAAATTACAACTGTTTATGTTGATGATGCAATTGATGAAATAAGAGAAACCACGAGCTATTTGAAATCCGAATTGAGATGAAACATCTTGGGAAAACTCGTTTTTGTCTAGAATTTGAATTAATATACCAAGCTTGTGGTATATTAAACTACTAGTATGCATATGACCAAAAGATATATTGGAAGGACAAAGTGCACCCGCTAACACTTCCATGATTGGTCGAAGCTTAGATGTACATAAGGATCAATTTTGTCCCAAGCTTAGGAGCTGAAATTCCTTACTTAAGTGCAATAAGTGCCTTATTGTACTTAGCATAATGTACACGACCATACATTTCATCCTCAGTGAACTTGTTAGCTAGATATAACTCAACGCCAATATAACATCATTAGAATGGTACAAATAATGCATTTAGGTACCTTAAAGGAACCATTGATATGGGTCCGTTTTATACCTATGAGGTCGTAAGGAGGATTTTTAAGCCAACTCCCTACAACGAAACCCAAAAGGATGTTTTGGTTCGCTTTGCTGATCCGGGGTACCTCTCAGACCCGCATAGAGATCCCTGAACCCTAAACCCTGAACCATTCCAAAATGGTTATGTATTCACCATATGGAACAAAACGATATTATGGATATTGACCAAGCAATCTCTCATGGCACCTCCATCAACCACTCTGAGATCATTGCTCTACATGAGGCGGTTCGTGAGTGTATATGGTTAAGGTCTATCATTACACATATTTGAGGGATAAGTGGTTTGAGTTCTACTAGTGAACAACCAGCTTGCATTTATAAAGATAATGTAGCTTGTATCTATCAAATGAAGCAAGTATATGAAGGGTGATAATACAAAACATATTTCACCAAAGTCTATTTACAATCACAAACAACAACGTCTCCTAAACATTCAAGTCATCTAAGTAAAGCCTGATGAGATTGTGACAGACTTATTTATTAAGTCACTGCCAAAGTCCTTATTTAAAACACATGTGAAGAATATATGATTCAGGAAATTGTTTGAACTCCATGAGTGCATTCAGGGGGGGGGGGTGGATGGTGACGTCAGGGGGTGTATCTAATGATGTGATGTCCACATCAAATTGTATAAGACTTTTATTCCCCTTTTATCGAGTTTATTTTTTCCTGCCGAGTCTTGTTATTCGATGAGGTGTGAAAAAGTTGGGGTCTAACAACCACACCCAATATTTCACTTAGCAATCTGTACGGACTAACTCCAATATACTATCAAGAGAATCAACTAGACAATCATACTCAATATTAAGAAAAGTATATCAAAGAACTATATATCAAATCAATCTGCAATTAAACTAATATGAATTTGCGAGCCCGATTGAATATGAGAAATAACTTGAACGGTATCAAAAACCAATATCCAAGTGTCAATCAATTTAATCAACAACCAAAGGTTAGATTCACAATTGATTGAACTTACGCACAACCTGTGATATTTCAATTATATAAAAAATATAATGCGGAAAAGAAATAACACATACACCAGAAATTTTGTTAACGAGGAAACCGCAAATGCAGAAACACCACGGGACCTAGTCCATATTTGAACACCACGCTGTATTAAGCCGCTACAGACACTAGCTTACTCCAAGTTAACTTCAGACTGGAATGTAGTTGAGCCCTAACCAATCTCACACTGATTAAGGTAAATTAACCACAAGCGAACCTATGATTAATTTAATCGGAAATGCTCAACATAAGAGAACTTACAGAGCCACATAGTATTTTCACATAGAAGTGGATTAGGGAAAGACCAATACTGCAAAATATTCAAAGATTCATTCTATTTTTCATCAGTATTTGCATAAACACATATAATAGACTTAATCTTTGCAATCAAAAGTTCATCCTATCTTCATCAATATTTACATAATGACATAATAGGCTTAACTTTTGACATATATGCGACAATCATAGTTCACGGACGCAAACACATATATCCCATAACAAGTTCCAAATATATAAAACCATAAAGATTAATACTGCAAAATCATCTTCCAAATACACTTTAGAATTTAAATAAATAAATCTAAAAACATTGCAAGATGAAAATCGTTGGCAATAGCTATGTGTACTCACAATAATTGCTATTCCAAACCCTAGTTATCCTTCTTAAAACACAAGAATAAATTCTCATAAGAAGTTTCCTAAATAGAGCTTTCTCAGAGCATCTAATGAGAATTCCTTCTCATTATTGAAGAATCCATTGATTATGGGAGTTCAATTCCTACAAATCTTCAGAAATATCAGTTAACTCACTAAGTTCACTTTTTAGTCCACTCAAGGTGTTCTTTGTTAGAGACAACATATGTTCAATCTTTTCTAAAGAGAAAATGATTTGAGATTTTGAATCATTTCTTTTGTTGATGAAATCCTTCACCATGCCTCTAAATTTATTATCAAAATGACAAACAAACAAGAGGAAGTTAGAGGAAGAACCTTCTTCATCATTTGTAGATCTCACCTTCTTCTTCCTTGAGGATTTGATTCCTTCGCAAAAGTACACATTAACTGCTTCAACTGCATCCCTTTTTGTGGCACCTCTAGTTACAGGAGCCATGAAACTGTATCTTCCAAAGATAAAAGATGTGAAGGGAATTTCGATCACAAATGAATATAAATAGACCAACGAGCAGCCAAACACTATAAGAACTTTGAACAAGTCTTTTACGGTTCATGATCCATTATCTATTTTAACAAAAGGATATTTTCTTATCATAAATAAAATAAGAAATTAACAATTATACAAAACTTGAGCAACCTTGATGCAATCCTTATTTTCTTAAGTTAAAGAGGAGGATGCAGACGTTACTAGTATTATATAGTGACGGAGTAAGCCAAATGCTCACATCTTTTATCGCATAGTGACTTATCAAGTTTTGTTGTTTAAACGGACTTCTTACCTCGTCTGAATCTGGTTCTTTTAAATTTCTTCTTGTCTTCGGGAGTACCTTGTTGATTACACAAGGCCATTCATTCTTTGCATGTCATTTTGAAGTTTGGCAATCCTTTTGTTGTTCCTCTTGAATTTCCAACACTTACTTTGAACATGATTTGCATTTCCACAAAACGAACAAATCAAGGAAGGTTTATTGTCTTGCTTATTTGCCTCATGTTTATCACAACATTCATCATCAATTGTTCCAAAACCGTCTGGACCAAAAGAGTTGATTGTGCTCACAGTTTTGCTTTTGAACCCTAAACCATTTGTATTTCCAAAAGACTTCTGACCGAATAACATTGCTGAGATTTTAACAGAACTTTTCAGACAACCTTTGCAGGTCACGCTTAAGAGTATTAATCTTTTTTCCCTTCAGATATAGGGTTCTGGTGAATTCATCATTAAGACAATCTATCTCAAGATTTTTCACATGAAGTGATGATTCAAGTTTCTCCAACGAAGCCTTTAGTTGGAGGTCTTCTTGGTGAATTTCTTCACAGTTATCCAAGAATTAAAAACTCTCAATGTCATACTCAAGCTCTGAATCAAAATTTGAGTAGGAAGAAGTTTCTGCTGCGAGAGCCGAAAAGTCATTGCACACATCGGAAGTATGCAAGATGTTGATAACCTGGGATGATTTTTCTTGTATTGAATCATTTGAAACATTAACCAATGATCTAAATTCTCTATCTTCTACAATGTACGACTCCCTCTCTCTCTTCCCAACCTAATTTATCACCTGACTAGCTATCTCGGCACTTTCTAGCCGTTACTCTTGTCTTCTTCCCTCCTATAGGCCCCCTAACGACTATTTTTCACCGGATTCTGGCATTCCCATGCCGGAAACTCACCTCTGCTAACCACTCTCATGAATCCTGCTCTCTCCCAGTGTTTCCTTGAATCTCTTATGTTCTATTCCTGATTTCTCTAGTTTCTCATGAGTTATTCAAATCACAAAATCGTCCGAGGCATCCCAAGCATCCCAAGCATCACAAACATCACAGGAAATACTAAAATTACAGGAAACACAGGATACCAAATCACTACTGAGCTCACCAATGCAGCTTCAATCACTAATATTATCTGCAACTACAGAAATAAGTGGAATGACAAAATCTCTAAAGCAAGAGCTAGAACCACATTCAGGAAAAAAGCGGAGCTACTTATCAACTATAACAAACGACTCAACAGGATGAAATCCTTGGTTCCTTTCTACCACCATCTATCTAATTCTCTACCTAATTCTTCTGAAAATCACACCCTAAAATCATTAACCTCCCCTGTTCTCAAGTCTAATATTCATTCCACACATTCCATAACTATATTCACTCATATTTCTCATACCGGATGTTACCAGAATTATCATCAACAAAATCAATTCAATATCATTCAAATACATCCCAGACATAACAATTTCAGATTAAACATCATTGAAAGTCACAAACATCCATACCATAGAAATATACAGAAAAAGAAACACGATTGTTCAATACAAATCCAAGCTCCCAATTATAACAGTGCAAATCTTAAAAAGAGAAATATCCAAACCAAAAACAAACCACAACCTAAACCAAATTTCAGAATCCAGAAAATCCATAAGATTGAAGACAAAAAAGCAAGATTGGGCAAATTCTTACTGAGGGAAGAGACGAGTTTTGCTCTGAGTTCCCTGGCTCACATTCCGAGTCCGAATACGAGTCATATAAACTCTAGGCTCTGCAGCTCGGCTCACTGGTTCCGGAGTAAGATATCCATCATGGGAATCACTATCATCAGCATTATCCTCGTCCGGAATATCCATAGAAGCAGCAGGTACACTTCCCTCAGGAACAAACTCTGGATTAACTGGATCGGTGGCTGGAACGGTACCTGGAGATTCAAATCCTGCAAAAATTGCACGACCAATCCTACCTGTAGCAGGGCACAAAGAATCCATCACAGGAAAACGCATGGGCTCATCATGGTGCCAAGGTTGACCAGCCATCTTACGAACCATCATCCTCTCCCTAGCATCAAGAGTTATGGATCGATAACCAAATCGGCTTACACCAGATACCAAAAATCGATTAGCCACAATAGCAACGCTCTCATAAACCTAAAATGGACCATATCGGGAATGGAAAGCATACAACACCCAATGATCTCCGGAACCCATCTAAGGATGCTCTTTCGACTTTGATATACCAGTAACATAACGTTCCCCATCTCCAACACCTACATCAGTCGATCTATGCATGTATGCACCAGATGCATGCTCACTGCTGCTTCCAATTCCAACTTGGGTCTCCAATTCAGCAAAAGGGTTGCTCGTATCTTGATTTATGGGAGCTGTATTTGGTTCATTGAAATGATTTCGAAGACGCTCTACTGGAGAATCCAACATCAACTCATGAAAAATACCTGGTGGTCCATTCTCTTGAAGACACTTCTCAATCTTCACTTCAACGTTATGCTGAAGATCATCCAAATACCAAGTGAAATCATACACATTACCAGGAGATTCGCATCCTTGTGAAAAAGCAATCCCATAAGGCAACCGAGTAACACAATGTTCTCGTGGATACCAGTGAATCCTCGGTTCTTCTTCAACTTCAACCATCTTTTGCTTACCCTTTCGATCAATTTCATTATCAGCACCAGACATCGTGATTGGATTGAATGGAGTTTTCTCAAGCAGGACAGAGAATGTAGAAAAGAAAAGAATAAGAAACTGAAAAACTTCTTATCTACGGCAGAGACAGTTATAAAGACATCCATTGATTGGTATTGGGTCTCCGCACCATTAAGTGGCGACGGTTCCCAAAGAACAAATCCTTTCGTATCCAACACTCGTATTCTCTCTACCGTCGCTTCAATTCACATAAATTTCAGGCACCAATTCCTACAACCTACAAAGGATAATTGTAATCTCTTGAGGATAATTAATCTCAATAATAAAATTGTGATGGGTGGAGGGAGGAGAAGGAGCAGCGTTACACTTGGAAGCGTAACTCTAGCGGCAAGCTTAACTGCAACATCTCTCCCACGAAGCTTACCCACGATCATGACTCATCTAGATTCTCTTCTGACTCGAATATCATCTGACTCATCCATTCGTGTCAGTCGAACGCTCTCGAGTAAACTCCACATAACTCAATCCATCTCTTTTGCAAGGCTAGTTATTGGGGATACAAATGCTGAATGGCGAACCGGCTGGACTGAGAACTATAACAACTGGATTTGGGGGCCCATAAAGCGAAAAAACTACACCAACACCTATCAGGGATTTAAAATTCCATGTCTCCATCTCCACTCTGTCTTTGACAAGGACAAGGCTTACAAACTCAGCAATCGGGTACCCCTACACACTCCCCTTTTCAGTTTAGTTCTGCTAACAACACATCTTTTTGCATGAATAAGTATGGCAGGTCTCTATCCAAGGTACCATTAGCCACTAAAGAGCAAGACCATCACAACAAGCACACTGGAAAAAGATATCTACAAAAGTACATCCAAGTCAAATCACTCTATTATTTGAATACTAACTGCCAAATTAGAGATACTATCTATGCATGACCAACCACAGCATGCGCCCGTGAACCAAATTCAAATTAAAGACTGTCATTACCATACTCATATTGCATCCATAAACCTTACCTACACCCCCACCAGTGAACATTACCTTCACTTACCTCTTATTGAGCTCATTTTGTACTACTTTCTCACCTTCATGGCTTATTCTTCTTCAAACACCAATCCAAACAATATTGACAACTTAGTCAATAAAATGAACACAGCCTTAAATCTACCTGAGGACCTATTTCCCAAAATCTTCATTAATCCTGAAAATATCAAAACCAAACAGCCTCAAGAGGAAATAATGTTTCATTGGTAAACTCTGCAACAATATTTGCTTTCAAACATCCAGAGTTAGCAACTTCATCAATAGTAACTGGGAAATGCTAAGCAGAATTGAAGTGGATGTTTGGAACAGGAGAAGGAATTACTACATCATCAGAACCACCCATGAGGAAGACTACTCAACACTGAGAAAAGGAGGCACCAGAGGGGCACCAGAGGAGTCTTTGAGAAACTAATGGTCTTAGTAGGTGTACCTTCAAGTGGCCCTGATAACATCCATGAATAAAAATTCTCAAAAGTAATGATCTGGCTCCTTATCAAGAGAATCCCAACCCATATTATCCCAGACATCAAAAATACTGTTAAACTAATTGGAGTTTTTCAAGATGCTAAGAATATGGAAGAGACGGATTTGAAAAAAACTGGAGGTAAAACTCACAATCAATGTCACCAGATCTCTCAAATTTGGAATAGAAGCTTATGAGACACCTACTCTCTCCCATTGGTTGGAATGTGCTTATGCTCTTAATGGTATTAAGTTCTGCAAAGTCTGTAGAATCCTTGACCATCCTAACCCACCATGTCCTACACCCCCAAACCAAAACCACAACTTACCTCAATCCTTCCCAACCCCCCAACTAGCTCCACCACCAAGAACCCCCCAAAAAAAGATTGTCCAAGCTGGCAGAGATATCATCTACATGCCTTACTCTGATTTTAATGCTGCTGCTGAGTTTGAAGCAAAAATGAAGGCTGCTAAAAGATTGGAACTTGCAAAGGAAATTGTTAATATTGCTTCAACATCCAACAACCCAATTACCTTTGGTGCTCAATATGCAACCAATGAAAATCTCTCATCTCCTCATCTTGATGTTCTGGCCTGCCAAATCAAACATAAGAGACTTGATTTAGAAAAGAAGCTTGAAGTCACACACAAAAAAAAACTTCTAAAGCTGAAAGCTGCTGCCAGAGCTCATCATACCAATCACCCTGAGGCTAGTAATAATACTGAAGCTGCTGCTACTGATATTGCTGCTGCTGAACACATTTTCCCTGCTTCCCCTGCACCTAAGAAATTTCTCTTCAATGCCCTTCCTACCTTAGCCCAAATCAAACCTAACTTGGAAGCTGAATCAGCTAAGAAGAAGAAAGCAGCTTGGAAGGCTAAGAAGAAAGCACATACTTTTGAAAGTTTAAGTGAAAATACCTAAAAAATCAGCATTCTGAACCTAAGAGAAAGAAACCTGTCTGCAATAATAACAATCCTATTTCCAACACTGTGGAGCAAGTTAACCTCAAGAGGCTCAAAGATCTGACAGATGATACATGTGAGCAGATAGGCAAACTTCTTCCCCAATGGCTAATGGTACCATGGAAAACTCCTCTACTGGAAATATGGTAACACTCCTAACCTCTCTTTATTTCATTACTAGCTATAAGTTTCACTTGATCACACACTTTGCTTATTACACCCATTATGATCATATCATTAGAAGACTTAATTCTAAGTATCCAAATGTATCCTATTTCTGGGAGTTCTTTACCTCTTTGGCATGGAACTGCCAATGTCTGGGAACTAGAGATGCTAAGAGTTATCTTAATAATATGCTCAATAAATTGAATCCTGATATTATCTTCCTCTCTGAAACTAAACAAAAACCTGATAAACTTAAAAAAACTATGCATGAAATTGGTGTTTTCAACTACTGGGCTGTGAATCCAGGAGGGGCAAGTGGCACTGCTGGTGGTTTAGCACTGATTTGGAAAAGTAACATTACCTTAGACATTGTGGACTCTTCCTTGAACCACATCAATGCAATCATCAGACCTGTCAATATCCCCCTTGGCTTTTCACAAGCTACTATGGCAGTCCCTATGACACATCCTCTAAACTCAATTCTTGGAAAATAATAGAGAAAAATGTAGCCACCCATGCCTTGCCTTGGCTGATAATGGGTGACTTCTTTATCCTACATGATACTGAAAAGTTCAGTACTCACCATTGGATACTAATGAAGCTTATCAATTTAATAAAAAAATTCTTGAGCTTGATTTGGTGGATATTGGCTTTACTGGATGCCCTTTCACTTGGTCTAATAAAAGAAAGGGGCTTGCTATTACTGAACAAAGATGTAGATGGGGTAAAACAATTTTCTGGTTTTCACGGGATTGAGGAGACGACCATATGGAGGAGACTCCTTGAACCGAGCGAAATGTTCAACCTCACACAGATGCACTACAAGAAGGGTGTGCTTTGAATTCGAGAGATCAATCTGTAGTACTCCGGCCTAAACCAAGACAATGGTCGTTCCAGAGTAAATTCGGTCACAAGAGAGGATGGGTTGATCTGTAGGAGGGAAGCTGAGAAATGTGTGGGATCAATGGTAATGAAAGATTGTGGGTGTGTTGTGAATTCTGAATAAGATAAGTTTTGAATGATTGAATCTCTGTTGAGAGTAATTACTCAGATGTTAAGTTAATCTCGTGTTGTCTGTGAGACGTGAGATCGTTGTTCTGTCTTCAATCATGATTCAGAGACTTATTTATATTGCTGGAATTGTAGACACCATGATCCCATGAAGTGTGACAGTTGATGGAATCAAAGAGTGGGGAAGTGGAAATCGTGTTTGAAACCAGTTGCTCATCGTGCGGAGACTTGGTCGATTTTCCATCCACTACTTTGTTAACTCCTTCAACTGATTGCACGACTTGCTCACATTCCATCGTGTGTATGAACACACGTGCCGTAGACCGTCAGACCAAAACCCTAATTGATATCCCCCCAAGTGACACGATTTATGTCTCGTGAACGTGGAGTCTGCAGGGCAGACGCATATTTAGTCAGTTACTGACTTCATGGGACGATGAGTCCATGTATTTGCTGAGTTGAACATGATTCTGCAAAATGTTCTGAAACTCATGAATTGATCGTGTCCGTTGAGACAGAGGTGTAATTCTCACGTTGAGGTGAGCAAGTATTGCTCATTCGATGAATTGTTGAATATTGATAGTTGAACCAATATTCCTTGGTTTGAGCAAATATTGCTCATCTGAGCAAGTGTTGCTCGTCTGATGAATTTTTGGCAGCGTGACCGAAATAAAACATTAATTAGAATACTGGTAGTGTAGTTGCAGGAAATCCTACACTACACCCCTCATATGATTTCATTATTACTCAACTCAGTTTTAGGTTTACACTATTAATTTTATTGATCAATCTTTGAATGTTCTTACAAGAAAAGATAAAGGAATCAAGAATGACCTCTGCTCTAAACTTTCTCTCTCCTATTTACTTGTTTCTTACTCAAAAATATCTCTCTCCTTTCTTTACAACTTGAACGACTATTTATAGGGAAATACATAGTGGATGACAGCTAATCTGTCCTTTATTTTCGGGTATGGTTTGTGACATTCTCGCAACCTTACAAATGTTAATTTCGCAAGCTTTCTAATTTTCGCAAAACTATCACATCTTTCTCGTGATTCTAGCTGACGTCGTTTATCGTATCATTTCTGAAATTGTTCTGCGACGCTGTTGTGTTGTGTAATTGATAATTTCACTGAGACATTATCATTGCGAGATTCTGATCCTACATCTTGCATCTTCTCATATCTTCTCTGCAAAGTAGAGAATGGTGTGAGAAATGCCGCAGCTATTCATCTCTTCATATTCTGCATTTATCACACGTATTCTTTCTTCCATCTGTTTCTTGACACGTCTTCTGTAACCGCTGCTTTTCAACCGCTCACATCTTTTCGTCTTAATGATGTTTATTTCTTCGAGTAAAAAACTCTCCTTTATATACTCCTCTTACTCTTCTTTCCACTTTCTTTTTACTTTCTCTTCTCTTTTTATTCTCTCATCTCTGCAACTCAGTTATTCTTCTGCAAGTTCTGCTACTGTAATTTTCCCCCCTTCAATCTTCTTACTTTTTATTTATTCCCATACTATATATTCAAATATGGCTCCAAGTGGTCATAGACATGAGAAGAATTTAAAAGATGTCCAAAAAGATCTTGCTGATAAAGGTTTCACACTCTCTACCATTCCTGGTGAAAATGCCAAATCAATTCTTTCTGTCAAACTTTTCTCTGATCAGTACTGTGATGATCAATCAATCATAATTTCGCTAGGTCAGATTCTCGCAGGTCTCCCTATTCCTCTTTATGACCCAGATCTTCCTTATTCTATGAAATTCTCGCTCACCCAGGATTTTCGCGAGCTATCTTCCAACTGAGTGGGGATGCATCCGTTTGATGCTAGAGTTCGCTAACCGTGGTGCTGGTAAAGGATCTCTGTACTCCAAAGAACTTAGGGATCCTAAATTCGCAGACCTAGAGATAATTGCTGAGAAATACACAGTAGCGAGTTTCTTTGAGAACTATGAACTTATCTCCATGAAGAAAGAGAATACTCGCTGGGGTATTCGCTTAAAAAGGAAAGATAACATTGATGAAGCTAAAATTCTCATGCAAGATATTGACTGGCATCTGGTAAAAACAAACTCCTCGCCAATCCAAAGATGATAAATGGTGTGTTTTTCCTTTAATGCTAAAAGGACCTTACATTGCTGGGTCAAATGTTCTTCCTGCGAATCTCGCTGCTTATCAACCTTGGGTTTTCTCTTGGCCCGAGAAGGAGAAAGAGGTATGTTTCTTCCCATTTAGTCACTTTAATTTCTTTATTTGTCTTTATTATTTTGTTCGCTAACTCTTGCGACATTCTGCAGATCCAAAAACTGAAAGATAGTTATAACAGGACTGGGAAAGCTAGTACTCTGTTAGCTCTTCGTCATACACAGATGAGGTAAGAAATTTTCCTTATGATTTTAAACTGTATATGTTGCTTCCATTTCTTATTTCTAGTGTGTGAAGATTATTGCTGAAATAGAAGAGCCTGCTGATGTTGCGAAGACTGGTGATAAAGGTAAAGGTGCTTTCGCAGAGAAAAATCAACTGCTCCTCCTTCAAAGAAAAGGAAAGTCCGTTCTTCTTCTCCTTCAAATATTCCTCCTCAAGAAAATTCCGAAAGTGACAAGGATGATGAGGACAATGATGATCTTGCGCAAGTGAAGATTTTCCACCTGAATCTTCTATGGCTAAGCTCTCTGGCCTCTTTTCTGATTCTCTGCAAGGAATGGGAGATAGCCAATTCGCAACACCTGCAAGGCTCTCGCTACACTTTGCGATGTCCCTTTGTGGATGGTGATAGTTCTCTTCGTGGAGTTTCTAGATCAGTGACTCCCGACTTCTTGCATTCCCTCAATAGTCTGGTATATTTTTATCCTTTTATTTCTTCATTGTCATAACTCAAAATTTCTTTCTATATTAATATTTTTATATTTTCTCGCAGGCTGGAAAAGCTTCTTTCGCTGTTGCCTCGGATCTAGAGAGGAGACGCGAAAATCTGAAAAGAAGAATCTTCAATTTCGCACAAAGAATGAAGAATTGGAAGCTGAAGTTAAATCTTCGCGAGAAAAATAGACAACTAGAAATTGATTCTTCTTCGTATAAGAACAAAATCTCTAGTCTTCAGCAAGCTAATAATCAGTTTTACGGTATGTTACTTTTCTCTTTTCCCTTCATTCATTCATCCTATTGTTTTATCTTATTTAAATGATCCTTTTTGCAGACATTTATGGTCTTTCTGATGAAGCTACCCTTCTTCGTTCATTTCCTAATGCCTTGGATAATGACACCCTTATTGAGCGTCTTAACAATTCCTTAAATAGCTTCTCAAATGATAGAATTTCATCTCTTTCTCTAAATGATCTTAGATCTAAATTTCGTCTCTTAGAAATTGACCCCATATCTAGTTTAGGCTTAGCCAACCGATTTAAGCGTCTCTTTCTTGATTCTAAAGAGAAAACCAATGAGTTAAGAACCAAAATTAGTGGTCTCATAGATGATAAGGATCGCATCTCTGATCAAGGTGCTAAAGCTTTGGTGAAATTCCAAGAGACTCTTCTTGAAGTTCAACTTGAGCGAGATGAAGCTAACCGCAAGAACATCGAACTCTGCGAAAGAGAAAATCAAATTCGTTCTCGTCTTCTTATAAGTAACGAGGATGAATTTGTTTGGGCTGCGAAATCTTAGATGATTCCAGAAAAGATTTAGGTGTAAATGTTAGTCTCCAAGTTGAGCATACAGCCTTGATTAGAGATATGATTTCTGACAGAGAAGGTTACTAACTGCTCTTCTTTACTAATCTTTTGCTTCTTATGAATTTTCATCAAGTTAATAATTGATTGTCTTTTGCTCGCAGATTCTGAAAGTAGATATCGTGAAAAGATTGAGGAACTCGAAGCTGAAAATGATGAACTCGCAAAGAATCTTTCTTCTCGCAACGACAAGTATTCTAGATTAAAGAATCAAATCAAGATCACTGTTGCGAATTTTAAGAATGATGATGCATTTTTTGCAATCAAACTATCCAAATGGTTTGTGACGATCATAATATCCCACATTCTGATTATCCTTGTCTCTTGGAAGAAATCCCACAGAATACTCCCAGTTTGATTATTCTGATAGCGAAGCTGATGATGAATCTGATGGTGATGAAGATTCTGACGCAGACGAAGAAGGGAACAAGTCTGATGAAGATAATGAAGGATCAACTAAGAAGTAGTCTTTTTTTTTTCTTTGATTCTTTGTAATACTTGTACATTTATTCCTTCTTTCTGTATATTTGTGTTTCTTTCATTTTGACCTGCATTCATTAAAACAATTCTTCCTTGCAATACAGTTAATCAATATAATCATTAATTTTTGAATCTTTGAGTAAATCTATCATATGGAGACAAATAACATTTTCTAATTTCATACATTCCCATACTTGCCTCTGTTATTTGTATCCAAATGAGAGATTTTATAAATTTTTCTTATTTTATGCCTCAATTTCGCAGTTAATTATGTATAATTTCGCTATCTTATGCGAAGTGAATTTTGATTCTTTTCAAAATCTCATTCCTGTGTGGTCTTATTTTGCCTTCCTAATTAAAGGTCTTATTATGCCACCTCTTGTCATTGCGACAAAATCGCAGGACGTCCTTGCACTTTCATGCAAAAACCCATTGATCTTGCCTTAACTTTTTCTTTTGTATTATGGCCTCTTCAGGAATGTTGCGACAATATGACAGGTCTAAATATTCTTGCGAAAATAAAGCCCCATGACATTGCGTCTTGCGACGAAATCGCAGGACGTCTTCGCACTTTCATGCGAAAACCCATTGATCTCGTCTTATCTTTTTCTTTTGTATTATTGCCTCTTCAGGATTGTTGCACAAATATGACAAGCCTTAATACCCTTGCGAATAAAAAGCCTCATGACATTTGCGTCTTAAGACACTTATCAGCTCCCTAATGGAGGGTGCCGCCCTTATCTCCCCCTGGTTGCCCCTTCAAGGAGGCGTACTTCTACCATACAAGGTTAGCTCCTCCCATCCAGTCTTAACAACAACCAGTTGTTTTCGCAGCCTCTTATCCCTTTTACCTATAGGGCTTATGGTTACGAGACTGCACCCTAAGTGGGGTTTTCTTCAGGCCGAGTGCAGTATAAGCCAAGACTTGTCAAGAATGGCAAAGTACGCTTCAAACGTCCCTGGCACTCTTGACTCAACCGTGTACCTCGGCGCCTTGATCAGATCTGCACTCCTTGGGAGAGTCCTTATTACCTTAGTCGCCCAACCTAAGTCATATGCTTAAGCTGAGAATCCAAGGTGCCTCTCCCGGATGGGCTTTATTGACCCCAAATCTCCATGACTCAGGTTCCGGTGGCGGTGTAGCCTTTCCCTGAGCCATGCAACAGGTACCCCCTTATATGACGTACTTTAGGTCTTACATTTGCCTCTTGCGAAATTGTATTCGCGAACTAGGGTGTACGCCATAAAGGTTCGCCTCTTTCTCTTTTGTCATTTTTCTCTGATTATTTTGTAAAATTCATTATCTCTGCGAGAGTCTCGCACACATCACCATATTGTATTTGGATTTCGCAATCTCAATTTTGTCATTCAATCAAATGTATTTTTGAGAATTTTACTTATTGCGAGAGTCGCAACAACTTAATCATTCATACATTTCTTGTTTTTATTACCTTTGCCATCCTCTGCTTCTTTATTATTTTCTGCTACTGCTTCCTTGGTAGTGGTATGTTCATCATTTTTATTCTGAGCTAGCATTAGTTTCGCAACATCTCTTCTTTTCTTTCGATTGCATCCACCATCAACCTCTCACTTCTCTGTGTATCTTTGATTTTGTGTCGCCAATTTTCCTTCTTGTTTGCTCTTCCTTCGCAAGATTCTATCTCAGTTTCGTAACACCTCTTTCCTTCAACCCAATCTCCCTTTATGATTCCTACACCACTGGGGTGAGGGAATTTGATGCACTGGTGGAAAGTTGAAGCTACACCTAGAATCCCATGTAGCCAAGGTCGACCAATTAACGCATTGTAGGGTGATTCTACATCAACGACACAAATAAGATTTCAGAAGATATTCCCTTCAATGGAATTCGCATAGTAACCTCCCCTTTAGGCTTGTTAGCAGTACCATTAAAACCATATATCTATATGTTGATGGTATAAGATCATCATCTCTTCCTCCCATAGTTTTATAAGTATGATAAAATAAGATGTTCACAGAGCTTCCAGTATCGATTAGAATTCTATTAATTGCCCATGAATCTTCATCTTCATCATCCTCATCTTCTTTCGGTTTTGGATTAATTTCTAATTTTACTACCAATGGATTATCATGCACCTCTTCACCTTCGGGAATTTCTTCTGCGGTAAAAGAAATGATCTGTTTCTGCCATTCCTCTAGTGGCGAGATTTTCGCAATATTCATAATTTCTCTTCCATCGTTATCTCTTGCGAACACTCTACTCAAAACATTATCATGAAAATCTTCAATTGTCTTATATGAATGTACGATAGAGTGACAGAATAGATTTTTTGCTTTTGCACCAACTTCTATGAAGAATGTTTCCTTCTTTTTCATCGTGTTTCACTTTGTGATGCTCTGGTGGTGGTGGCAATGGTTGAGATTGTGGATGCCCTACCAAAAGTGGTTTAGTTTTCCTTGATCTATCATTCTCAAAATAATTCTTTTTACATTTCTGCAATCATTTGTTGTATGTCCATGAAAATGATGATAAGAACAAAACTCATGGCTTCTGTGGTTTGGAGGTGGTTCCGTTCCCATGTTCCATGGTGTTGGTATATTCTCCATCAAATTATAGCTTCCCATATTTTCTCCACACTTGCATTTAGAGGTGGCATCTTGATTTCTTCCCATACTACCTTGTGACCTCCTTGTCCTCTATTATAGTTTTGTCTTTGACCTCCATAAGTTTCTTGTGGTTGATCGAGTCTTTGAATCTTGTTATTTCCACCACGATTGTAGAAATTTCTTTCTCTTTCTTCTACTCCTCTTGATCTCGGCTTCCCATAGCCACCAGTTTCTGTTGATTGTTACCCGTCACCTTCTCTTGTTGTACTTGCGAAGTATTCGCTACTGTGTTTTATTAGCTTGGGTAATAAGCTTGCATTCGCTGTTTGTGAGTGGTGTTCGCAACTGGATATGATTCCATTTCATTTTGCCTTTCCTCTAGAGCAATGTATTCTTCTTGAAGTTCTCGCAATTCAGTCATTGTGATCGTATTCTTGACTCTGAAAATTTGGACATACAATAGGTTTGTTGCAAACATAGCATTGATAAATGATAATATAAGATATCTCTCATCTACACGGCCAGCCATTTCGCTACACATAGTTCTCCATCTTTTAGTCAGGTGTTTCAAACTTTCGCCAATCCTCTGTTTTAATCCAAACACATCTTCTATACCAGGTCGCGAAGAATTATTACTTATATATGCCCCTAGAATGTAGTCTGCAAATGATTGAAGGATGTTATTGTGTTCTTTGGTAGACCTTCAAACCATTTTAACGCCTCTCCTGTTAAGCTGGATGCGAAATATTTGCACAATACGGCATCATGATTTTCCCATTGTAACATGCACCTCACATAGGCTTTAATGTGTTGAATTGCACAAGTTGTTCCATCAAAAATGCTGGTTAATGCGGGCAAATTGCATTTCGGTGGTATTCCTCCTAATTGTACTTCCCTTGTAAATGGAGTTTTCGCAGCTTCTTCTATTGCTTCATCCAATTGTCTTCTGCCTACTTCTCCTCTATTATTTAGCATTCCTCTCATTTCTTCTAATTCTTTCAAGATTTGTTTATTTACACCTGAATTTGATCCATTGGTCTTTTTAATTTCGCCTCTCTTCTTCTGCGTTCATGTCTTCTTCTCTCGCGAAATTTTGCATTTCTTCTTCATTATCCTCATCTCGTCTTCTTCTGCGATTCTCTTCCTCATCTCTATCTTGAATTCGCATATGATGATGCCTTTCATTTTCCCCTCCATGATTTTGTTCATTTCTTATCAATTCCATTCGCTGTCTTTCAGCCATCTCTTACTCTATCATACTCTTCATTGAGATTACCGTTATTCCGGTTTTGTGTACGCCTTCTTTCTCGATTGTCGTGATTGTTCTGGCGAATTGTCTCCTGAAGCTCTTGTTCTTCCATTTCCGCTCTCAATCTTTCACGTTCGCAATTAAACGTGCTTGTTCAGCATAATGTCTTTCAATTTCTTCTTCAATCGTCTGTTGATTTCTTTGAGTTTCTCTTTCATGTAAAATTCTTCTTCCTTCCTCTCGATTTCCTTCGCCATCTTGGTCATTTCGTCCCTGACGTTGTCCGTTCTCTTGATTTCCATCCACCATTTTCCCATCATCAAAAGTTTCATTTTGTGGAACGTAACGATCATCAGCTCTTTCTCTATTTTCGCGATATTCTTCATTAGGATTTGATATTTCTTCTTGAATATTGTTTCCAGCATTGATTGTGGGTGAGTTTCGCCTCATTTCTCTTCTAGTCGATCTTGAATATGATTTTGTAATACTTCTCGATCTTCTATTCTGTAGTCTTATATTCTCCATCCTTAATTCGTGATTTTGCCTTGTTAGATTTGCACGTTCTTCTGCCTCAGCTCTTCTTTCTTCATGTATTCTTCGTCTCAACGTTTCTAACGCTCCAATTTCCTCATCTCCATGAATTATTCCTTCATCTGCTTCTTGATTTCTCTCTTCCTGTCTATGGTTTCTGTTTTGTTGCTCTTCTTCTACTTCTTCTGCCGAATTTGATTGCCAAGTGTGTATACTCACCCTATCATAATCTGTATTCCTCCCTTGAACTAGTGTTTATTGAGTTGGTGGTTGAATTTGATTTTCTCTATTACTTCTCATTCTAGTAGATTCTCCCATTTCACTTCTTTTTCTCCCAGCAATTCTCTTGCTTCTTCTAACAGTAGTCGGTTGTTCGGATGTATTTCTTCTTCTAGACATTTCTTCAATGTTAACAATATTGCAAGAAATTATGGAAAATTCTTAATCAATAACTCTAAATCTTCACAAATCTCAATATTAATTTTCAGCTTATTCTAGAATAATCTTAAATACATCCCTTCCCTGTTTCTAGCACCATTATGTAGTTGCAGGAAATCCTACACTACACCCCTCATATGATTTCATTATTACTCAACTCATTTTTAGGTTTACACTATTAATTTTATTGATCAATCTTTGAATGTTCTTACAAGAAAAGATAAAGGAATCAAGAATGACCTCTGCTCTAAACTTTCTCTCTCCTATTTACTTGTTTCTTACTCAAAAAGATCTCTCTCCTTTCTTTACAACTTGAACGACTATTTATAGGGAAATACATAGTGGATGACAGCTAATCTGTCCTTTATTTTCAGGTATGGTTTGCGACATTCTCGCAACCTTACAAATGTTAATTTCGCAAGCTTTCTAATTTTCGCAAAACTATCACATCTTTCTCGTGATTCTAGCTGACGTCGTTTATCGTATCATTTCTGAAATTGTTCTACGACGCTGTTGTGTTGTGTAATTGATAATTCGCTGAGACATTATCATTGCGAGATTCTGATCCTACAGGTAGTTGAACCGAGTATAATAAAATGGTGATCATGATATCGTCGTAAAATTATTAGCGTTCGAATCTGGAATTATGATCCTTGGACTCAGAAACCCTAATTTGATCAATTGATGACCGAGTGATAGTTTATTGAAAATTTAACCATGGAATGAAGGAGGACCGGCTACTTGAGACCTTGGGTCGACCATGTAGCGTCCATATGCTCGCGTGAGCAAATACCAAGACCCCTTGAAGAGTTGGTGAAAAGATGATCAAATGTTGGTTCAATCATTTTTCATATAATGCTCGTCTGAGCCTTAGGTGATAAAACCTAATTAATAATAGAGAGGTAAGAGACCGACCAAGGGGTCATGAAACCAACCCTGGATGGTCGTGGGATCGAATGACGATCACTTCATGAAATTCCAAAATTATTTGGAAGCGTCTTGGACCTAATACGTGCAATTGCGCAAATTAGGTCAAACCATGAAAATACGTGGGACCGGCTCATTGTGAACCAAAGAGACAACCTTGGTCGGTCAAGGTAACATGCTCACGTCGTCAACACGTCCGCGTCTCATTCCTGAGATTTTTGATATTTTCTGGCGTGCGTTTGAGCAACCATTTGACAAAATACAATAAAATCAGGGTTTTGCTGAAACTGAGGAAACTTCATGAGATGAAGGAAAATAATTATAAAATGAAGGAATAATGAAGCGTGAGACCGCTGACGCCAAGGCATGGCCGGCCGGCCAGTGACCACGGTCCCATGGTGCCTTTTCCTAATTTTATATTATTTTTCATGATTTTATGAAAATATCATGAAATAAAAGAGTTTGTTGAAATTAAGGAGTTTCCTTGAAGTGAAGGAGTTCCATGCGATCAAGGAAGCAAATAATATTAAAATAATAAAAATAAGGGCGTGTGGGACCGGCTAGGGCATGGCTGGCCGGCTTGGGCCCGGTCCCACGAGTTTCCTTAATTTTTATGTATTTTCCGTGTATTTTTCCATGATTTGAAGGAATTTTCCTAATTTGAGAGAAATACCATGAAATCAAGGAGTTTCATGGGATGAAGGAAACCTTAAAATAATAATAATAAAATAAAGGAGCGTGTGGGACCGGCTAGGGCATGGCCGGCTGGCTGGGGCACGGTCCTACGGGTTTCCCTAATTTTATATTATTTTTCATGTATTTATGAAAATACCATGAGATGAAGGAGTTTTCATGAGATTAGGGAAATAATAATAAATAATGAGGAACCATGAGGTGTGGGGCCGGCCGGGATCAAGGCATGGTCGGTTGGCCAACAATCACGGACCCACAATTTTTTTTCCAATTTTATATTATTTCCTTCGTGCGAAGGAAACACCATGAAACTGAGGAGTTTCCTCAAACGAAGGATGTTTGTTCAAATGAAAGAATTTTCATAAGATCAAGGAAAATAACAAAAAATATGATAAAATATAAAACTGGCGAGGGATTGGCCACGGCACGGCCGGCCGGTCGGTGATCCCAATCCCCTGACGTCTTGGTCAAGATTTTAATTATGTATTATTTTCCTTCCTATTTTGCATAGGTTCATCGTTTCGTCGTATTTTGAAATACTCGTTCGTGCGGTGATTGTTAGTGCATCATCGTTGAGTACACTTGCACCTTTTGATCCGGGGCTTACTCGGAGGTAGCTCAGACGCCCGTGCGTTGAATATTTATTACTAACCCATGGAATTCTGCTGGGAAGAACCATAGATTGAAGTAACAAAATATTGCGAAAATATTTGAATATTTCCGGAAATTCAGTGGATGAATCCAAGAATTTAGGAATAATTAACTTATGGCTCTATACTAGCAGAGCAAGCTGTCTAGGAGCATTAATTATTCTGACATGAGCTTGCTGGAGCTTCATATCCTTTATATAGTCAGTGAAACTTGTTGTTTGTATCCTGAAGACGTTATCGCTCTATACTAGCAGAGTAAGCTGTCTAGGAGCCGTCAATCTCGTGATTCTATATATAAATAATTACTGAAGTGTTCAGTATTCATGAGATATTCCGTTGTCCAGCCGAGAGACTACATATCTATATGTACTATGAGAGACAGTATTCTCAGTCAGAGGATTCGATGAGAGACCCGTTTCTCAATACTCATATCTGATTGCTGGATCAGGAGTTCGTATAATTATGGGTTTACGATTTTAGCCTTTGTCGAAAATACACCATCTACAAAAGATTTGATAGAGGTCTAGCTACTGATGACTGGCTTAACCTCTATCCCAATACCACTATCACAAATATGTTAGCAATTGGATCTGATCATCACCCCATATTGCTAAATTCCAATCCTCATTGGAAGAATGGAAAGATACCTTTCAAGTTCTTTGGTCCTTGGTTGGAACATGCAGAATGCAAAGAAATAATTCCTGAATGTTGGAGGAAATCTACCCCTGGATCCAGTGCATTTTCCATTGCAAGAAGAAGACTCAAAGATATAAAACAACAAATGAGAATATGGAACAAGGAAGTTTATGGCAACATCAAAACTAATATCGAAGAATGCAAGCAGTATCTACCTGGCTACACAACAACTACTTCAAGGAAGATAGAGGTCATGCACTAGCTGATGCAAGGAAACATCTCAAGAACTGGAAAGACATAGAAGAAAAGTTCTGGAAAACAAAGAGCAGAGATCAACTGATAAAATTGGGTGATCAAAATACAAGATACTTTCACAGACCCACCAAGAGCAGAATAAGAAGAAACAAGATTGATACAATACAGAATGAGACAGGAGAATGGATAACTGATTATCAAGATATTAAAGACTGCATCACTACTCATTTTTCAAAAATGACCACTGCTGACCCTATAACTATATCCCCAGAGATCATCAACCTCATCCCAACCACTATTTCATCTTCTGACAACATTATGCTAAATAGAAATCCTGACCACAATGAAATCAAATCCATTCTATTCAGTATGGCCAGTGACAAAGCTACAGGTCCTGATGGATTCACCAAATTTTTTCAAAGCCAACTGGGATCTCATTGGAAATGACATTGTCAAAATGGTCCAACACTTCTTTTCTTCTGGCCACCTTCTCAAAGAAATGAACTCTACCTTCATATCCCTCATACCTAAAATTGATAACCCAACCTCCCCAAGCCATTTTAGACCAATTAGCCTCTGCAATGCCACCTATAAAATTATATCCAAGCTTCTTGCTCAGAGAATGAAACCTCACCTCAATAAAATCATATCCCCTTACCAATCTGCTTTCATACCTGGAAGACAAATCTCTGATAATATAATTATTGCTCATGAGATAATACATAATATGAGATCCAAAAGAGGGAAAAAAGGTAACTCTGGAACTATGGGAATCAAAATTGATATGGCAAAAGCCTTTGACAGAGTTGATTGGTCATTCCTAATATCCATCATGAATAAGATTGGCTTCAATGAAGAATGGTTCAATAAAATAATGCAGTGTATCTCAACCACAACAATTGTTGTCCTGATAAATGGCTCTCCTGATAAGTTATTCAAACCCTCTAGAGGATTAAGACAAGGTGACCCCCTCTCACCTTATCTCTTTTTGTTTTGCATGGAATCCCTCTCAAAAACTCTTATACATGCTGAGGAGTTGGGCATCATACATGGAATAAAGATATGCAAAGCATCACCTTCTATCAACCATCTTCTTTTTGCTGATGACTGCATGATCTTTTGCAAAGCCAATTTAACAGAAGCTCAAAACATGATGAAAATCCTCCATATATTTGGTCACTCTTCTGGGCAACTTATAAACTTCACCAAATCTGGTGTCTTCTTCAGTAAGAACACTGACCCAAGCCTCATTACCCAAATCAGTAACTCTATGGGGATACAACTACTTCAATTAGATGATAAATACCTTGGTTCACCTATCTTCACTCATAGAATCAAGATAACTTCTTCAAACCTGGTGTTGAAAAGTTGAAACTTAGACTTTCTAGCTGGAAAAATGTGCCACTGAATCCTGCAGGAAAAGAAGTGCTCATCAAATCTGTAACATCCTCTGCTTGCATCTACCAAATGAACTGTTTCAGGATTTCCAAGAAGATCTTCAAAGACATCAACAACCTTTAAAGGGATTTCTTTTGGGGAAAAAACTTGGAAAACCCCACTGGCTACTACCCCAAGGCTTGGACTGCAGTTTGCAAACCAAAAGAGTTGGGAGGTCTAGGCTTCATGAACAAGGAATTGTTCAACAGCTCTATGATAACCAAAATTGGCTGGAGACTTGAGCAGGATAAGGACTCCCTCTGGTACAAACTCATGGATGCAAAATACCTTAATGGCAGAAATGTACTCAATATGGACACCCATTCAAAATAGGGGGACTCCTGGATATGGAAAGGTATCCTAGAAGGCATAAGCAATATTCAACAGTACTGTATCTGGAGAATTGGTAATGGAAGAAAAATAAAAATTTGGGTTGACATCTGGATACCAGGAACTTCTACAAGAATCAATAAACCTCAACATTTCCCTCACTAAATGGAATATGTGGAAGCTCTACTCCTACAAGATGGTAATTGGGACGAAAATTTAGTGCAAGAATACTTCTGCAACTCCACTGCTCAGGAAATTCTTAATCTACAAACTCACCCACAAGAGGAGGATAAGATAATTTGGAAGCAAACAACACAAGAACATTCTCTGTCAAAGAGATATATAAAGAAAAAATTGACACCCTATACAACAATGATACTCAATCAGCAAACTGGGAAGCAATATGGCACTTGGATGTGACCCCAGTCATCAGGATATTCATCTGGAAGTGTGGCCATGGGATTCTACCCACTAATGCTAAAACAACTAGCGTACTACACTACATTGACCCTCTATGTACTATGTGCAATAGTGGGGAACAAGAAACCATGACACACATGTTTCTAAACTGCCCTGCTGCTCATTTTCAGTATGACAAGAAATTCTTGGTCCCCATAATTCTCAGTTTGATAGCAATACTATCTTCATAGATTGGCTTAACTCCTGGTTTCAGACTGGGATAGTCAACAAAGACTGCAGCATTTATGTCACCACATGCTGGTATATCTGGAAAGCCAGATGTGATTGGATATTCAAACAATTTGAGCCAAAAGCTGCAGTTACTGTTATGCACATTACTCAACATCTTTGCAACCATCATAGAATCCATCATCTGCCAGAACATATCATGAATGATTTTCCTCTTTTACCTGAGGAAAGTGGTTCACCCATGAACCATAATAACACTACTTCTGATCTGGAAGTGCATGGATCAACTGGTTTTGGAAAAACTATCAAGATCTGCACTTTACAAGACCCTGACAGTTCACTCTATTATACTGCTCTGACTATGGTTGATTTTGCAGGAAACATCATTAGAACCAGAGGATATCCAAGATACAGTGGAGCTTGGGGAACATGAGGAGCAGATTTAGCTTTCCAATGGGCCAAAGAAATGCAACATACCGACATAGAAGTATATGCTGAATCAATGGAAGTTCTCACTCGCTTCAAATCTCTATACCATGAAGCCGTCAAAGGAAGATTTCATCTAAGCTACTATGAAAGAAACAAACATCAGGAGGATAATCACGCTATAAATATCATTCCAGTTACTTTTGTTTTACTCAAACTCTCTCTTATCCATCGCCTCCAAAATATGGATACTTTCAGTTTAGCACTTTTATGTAAGAACAATGCTGGCAGGATGGGTAGACCATTTCTTGCAACTATCTTGTATCAGTCTTAGGCGCTTGCTCTTTTGGGGCCTAAGTTTTCCTATAAAAAAAAAGAAACATTAACCAAGGAGAGACGTTTCTCAAATCTTTTGCTTCTTCTTAAAATATCCTTGATCTTATGTGTAATCAGTGATTTATTAAAATCAACATGATTAGAACAACATTCATCAGCCCAAGACAAGTTAGAAGATTCGCTTGTGTTGGTCACAACATTGAACGTAGATGTTCTGACTGTGTTCTGATCACGATCAAATATTTTTAACTTTCCGATAAGAGTATTTCTGGAAAGGGAATCAAGGTTATTTCCTTCTACGATGGCATGTTTCTTAAAATCGTATCTAGATGGTAATGATCTGAGAATTTTCATCACAATGTCCTTTTCAGGAATAGTCTTACCCAACGCAAAAGATGCATTAACAATTTCAGACACTTTGTTATTAAACTCATCAAAAGAATCTTCATCTGCCATAAGAAGGTTTTCCCTATCAGAATTTAGGTTTTGAAGCCTAGATTCTTTTTCACATGTATTCCTTTCAAATACGGTTTCTAAGATATCCCACGCATCTTTAGACCGAGTGCACGTAGTCACATGGTGCTGAAGATCCGGGGTAATGGCATGGATGATTGCATTCAGTCCGTTAGAATTTTGCTTTGCGGCAAGAATCTCGACAACATCATAATCACCGATATCCTTTGGAACAGTTACATCGCCTGTTGTAACAACCAGAGGAAAATAGCCATTAACAACATAATCCCATGATTGAAAATCACGCGCTTGAAGAAAGGCATGCATAACAACTTTCCACCATAAGTAGTTCGAGCCATCGAATACTGGTGGTACGTTTATAGAGATAACACTTCTGTCCATAGAGTCAGATCGCTCAAACACAGACTTGTGAGGTCTTAAATGTGTTTGCTTGCTCTGATACCAATTGAAAAAATAGGATCTAACAACCACACCCAATATTTCGCTTAGCAATCTGTATGGACTAACTCCAATATACTTTCAATAGAATCAACTAGACAGTCATACTCAATCTTAAGAAAAGTATATCAAAGAGTTATATTTCTCAATTCAATCTGCAATCAAACAAATAGGAATTTGCGAGCCCGATTGAATATAAGAAATAACTTGGACGGTATCAAAAATCAATATCCAAGTGTCAATAAATTTAATCAACAACCAAAGGTTGGATTCACCAGAAATTTTGTTAATGAGGAAACCGCAAATGCAGAAAAAACCCGGGACCCAGTCCAGATTTAAACATCACACTGTATTAAGCCGCTACAGACACTAGCCTACTCCAAGTTAACTTAGGACTGAAAAACCTAGGTTAAAGGATAATCGACTCTAGTCGCAACTAATATCACACATGAGGTGTAGGGATTAGGTTTCCCAGTTGCTAGAGTTCTCCTTTATATAGTCTTCTAATCAGGGTTTGCAATCAATGTTACCTTGGTAACAAAGCATTCAATATTCACTGTTAGATGAAAACCTAATTAGACTCAAGCTAATATCTTTCAATCATTAGATCGAATTTAGCTTGTTACACACAAATGAAAAGTGACTTCATTTAGATATGAGTAACCTTACCTAAACGTGTACACCTTTGTTGGCTCAACAATAGTTAACCGAAGTTAGCCATATGAACACTTTCATATCAACCTTATTTATCTTAACCATAACTAGTTCAAATGAAACTATTTATAGAGTTGTTCAATTGTTTATATTCTCATAGAAGTATACAAGCTACAATTGAAGCAAAATCGATTTTGATTCACTCGAATCAATTCATGAACATTATAGCCACGGTTTGCAAAAGATTTCATTCCTTATTATATAAATGTATTAGTTTATGAACAAACCGATTTTAGAACATAACCTACTCAAGTATGCAAACGGGTACGCATACCTAACTAGCCGGATTCAGACTGTGTTTGCCAGTATGCAAACGGGTACGCATACCGTCGTACACAAGCTTCAGTTGAATCCAGTACGCGTACATGTACGCATACTATAGTACCCGGACTTCAACTGACTTCGCCAGTTCGCGCACAGGTATGCATACTCTAGCTCCCTGACTTTACCTGACCTCGACAGTACTCATACCGGTGTGCATACTACATTCTGATCTTGGATCAACACATATGCAAGTACACATACTGTGCTTATAATCCATTTATGGTTAAGTGTTCTAAACTCCCATTTCAATCATTGAAACATTCTTAGAAGACGACAAGAGCTGTCTCACACCAACTATTAGCTTCAAAGCAATTTTCAAGTGATCGAATGATCAATACGAAACATTCCGAGTCTACATCAAATGTCTGTCTCATACAAATCATGTAAGATGATGTTACAAGGCGATTTTCACATGATCATCTTTTGACTTTCTTCAAGAATATAAGATGAACTTGCTTAAAGCGAAAGCTTACCAACACATATTTCGAGAAATATGTATGCGAGTAAACTCAGCTCGTAATATCAAATGTGTATAATCGAAGTCTATATATCTATACGAGTTTTGAGTGATAGGATATAGAGTAGATATACTTTTGAGTGATAGATGAGTTCAAGTCTCCACATACCTTTTGTTGACGAAGTTCCACAAACCCCCTTAGTAGTTCTTCGTTTTTAATCGATGAACCGTGCAATCTAATGCTCAACTATACTTTCTATCCTAATTCGAGACTTAGCTATAAGTAGACTAGAAATCAAGACTTATAGTTTTGGTAACTAAACTTGAAAACAAGCTTGATATAACAACACTTGCGAGTTCGGCCGAGCAGTGCTCTAACAAGGTGTTTAATGAGACAACACCAAAATTATAATTTACCGATTGAGCTTATTCTTTTCCCACAAGGTTCTCATATTTTAAGAGTTTTGAAGCAACAATAAAAGTGGCCATCTTTAACGGAACAACTTTATTAGGACTCGGTAAGTTGTACCTTTTTCCCTTTGTCATGGTTTTGACATGTTAGGTCTTTCCTTGTCAAGGTTTTAACGACGCAACACATCTCCTAGTTTAATTGTTTTAGGAACCCATCAGATATTAGGCTTTAGATTGCATTGACATTTTTATTATCACTCATCCAAGAATGTAGTCTCGAGATCCTATTCTTCCTCTCCCTCCTCATAACACCCCAGAGCTTGAAGACAACTACACAGAAGAAGAAAGATTTCATGTGGATATAGATGCACCAGAATCTGATTGGAGTGACTGGAGCCTAGAAGTTCATCCATCATCTGCATCTTTAGGCCAACTTACTAGATCAACTCATTATTTAAGTCACGTTTATCTTGAGTTTTATTTAAGTACTATCTTATCTATGTAGGTTTAGAACTCCTTGGCTACAGGAAGCTCTTACTTTAATAGTGTGCAAGTCCTATTTTATTAAGGGTGTTTCAATAGAGTCAGTTATGTATGTGTCTGTCCTCTCTGTTTTGCAGAGTGCTTTTGGCTTGTTTATCATAACATATAATATTCTACTGAGTGTACCTTCTTCTCTTTACTAAGGACTTCTTTATCCTGTTCTTGTATACCTACTACAGGTATAGTGGTTGTATTTAAATATCTACTATAAATACAGTGTAATTCTAAGTCTTTACCTAGAACGTAATTAATGTTTTTTTTTTCTTTCAAATTTTGGATTCCATAATTTTTCCATCCGTTTCTAATTTTTGGGGTTTGGTTTAAAGAGTTGCCTCTGAAGTTTCAAAGCTAATACCTTCAGTTTTCTCAATACTTGCACTCTGCACTAATACCTCAAACAACCTTTTCTAGCCAGAATAATCATTTCACGCTCTCCATTTTTAAGCATATTATTAAGCCCAACTCTCAACTTGCGTTTTTCTAACCCACTCCTAACTTTTTCTTCTTACTCTTCAATATCTTCTTCAAGCCTTGTAAACTTTGACTCACTAACTTCATATCGGGGATTTAATATGAGCATCATAGCATGGAATTGTCGAGGAATTAATAACCCACCAACCATACAACACCTAAAAGGGCAGATTTCCCTTCATAAACCCGATATTCTTTTCCCGTCAAACTCTAGCCTATGCAACCAACATGTCTCGAATTTCCCAAACCCTTCGATTCCTAAACCATTCACGCCATCATATCTTCCCCAGCTCCAAGTCAACCGTGGATTGTACCGATATATATGGCCCGCCACATCCAGAAGCAAGACAAGATTTTTGGCGCTATTTCCCCACAGTCTTCCCCTCAATCAGTAATGTAGATTCATGGTATTATTAGGTGACTTCAACGAGGTGACGAACCAATCAAAAAAAAAGGGGATCACAAATTACATATGCTCAGACACAACCTTTTTTTCACAATAATGGATCAAATGGGCTTTATGGACTTAGGATTCCATGGGGATCCATACACATGTGTTAGAGCACTGCTCATTCGAACTCGCATGCGTTGTTATCTCAAGCATGTTTGTCAATGTTAATGATCAAAACTATAAGTCTTGATTTCTAGCCTATTTATAGATGTCTCGGACTAGGACATAGTTTGTGTAGTCGAGCTTAGACTTTACAGCGCTTATCACTTGAAGACGAAGAACTACTAAGGAGAGCTTGTGGAACTTCATCGACAAAAGATATGTGGAGACTTGAATTCATCTATCACTTGGAAAGTCTATTTCTACTATATCTCCTATATTGAGACATAGGTCGTGTTACGATATAGTTTTCTCTATACACATTTGAGATTTCGAGCTAAGTATATCTCACTTACATATTTCTCGAAATATGTGTTGGTAAGATATTGCTTCGACCAAGTTCATCTTATATCATGAGAAAATTGCCGAGTAACATCTTACATGGTTTGTGTGATACAATCATTTGGCGTAAGACTTGGAATGTTTCGATAATGATTATTCCAATATCTTGAAAATTGCTTTGATGTTAATAGTGTGTGAAAACGGCTATTATCATTATAGAAGAATGTTTCAATGATTGAAATGAAGAGTTGAGATTATGTAACCATCTTTGGATATAAGCATATATAGTGTGTTCACACATTAGTGTATAAATCCATAAACCGTGAACCCAGAGTATGCATATGAGTGTATACGAAATTGGTGAAGGAGACAGGTTAAGTATGCGTACCCGTACGCATACTGGCGGAAGTTTTCCAACCGAAAATTTCTGCTGAGTTTGGGAATTAACAGGCTCTTAACTAGTCACCTTAAGTATGCGTACCCGTACGCATACAGGCGGAAGTTTTCGAACCGAAAATTTCTGCTGAGTTTGGAAACTAAACCAACCCAAATCCGGTTGCTTAAGTACGCATACTTAAGCTGGTTACTTTAACAAATCAGTCAGTTTACGAACTTAAACATTTAAATTATAAGGAATGCAATCTTTGCAAACCGTGGCTATAATATTCATGATTGATTCAAGTGAATCAAACCGATTTTGCTTCAATTGTGTTCTTGTATAAATCCATGAGAATATAACAATTGAACAACTCTTTAACTAGTTTCATCTGAGTCATTTGAACTAGTTATGGTTAAGATGAATAAGGTTGATATGAGAGCAATCATATGGCTAACCTCGGTTAACTATTTGTGAACCAACATGATGTACACGTTTAGGTACAGTTACATAAACCTAAATGAGGGTACATTTCATTTGTGTGTAACAAGCTAAGTTCGATCTAACGGTTGAAAGATATTAGCTTGATTGAATCAGGTTTTTCATCCAACGGTGATTATTGAATGCTTTGTTACCAAGGTAACTTGGATTGCAAACCCTGATTTGAAAACTATATAAAGGAGAACTCTAGAAACTAAGAAACCTAATCCCCACACATCCTGTGTGTTACTAGTTGCATAACTAGAGTCAATCCTCCTTTAACCTTAGGTTTCTTCTCGAGACCCTGCAGGTTAACAACTTGAAGACTTCATTGGGATTGTGAATCTAGACCCAACTATTCTCTTTGTAGTTGCGTGATCTGATCTTGCTGTTTCTATCGTGATTGAGTGCAATTGTAAAATTGGCTTGAGATTTATATCTCCGATATGCAATATAGAAAAATAGTCACAAACACCTTTGTCTCATCGTTTGTGATTCCTAAATAACTTGTTTCACTAGTGTTTATGGGTGAAAACTATTTCTACTGGTTTTGGTAAATTTGGGTGTGTGGATGAGAAAAGAATCTAAACCCTAATCAAATGCACTGCATGGGAGTGCTTTTGATTCCAGAGATCAATCTTTACAATTCTTGCCTAAACCAAGAAAAGGCCGTTCCAGACTTGCTTCGGTCGCAAAGTGAAGGAGATGGGGTTGATCTTAGGGAGGGAAGCGAAGAAGGTGTTGGTTGTTTATGACTTGTATTAGAATGTTGAACTGGCTTGCACAATGTAAGCTATCAGTTCTGGATGTTTTCTGGATACTGATGACAACACTTGGTTTTCTATGTCTGTGTTGGAAATAGGTGAAGGACCTATTTATACAAGTCATTGAGCGCAACCCTCATCTCGTAGGAAGTGGAGGAGGTGAAGTGATGGAGTAGTGGGGTCGTGTATGGATAGTGATTGTCACACGATCACATCTTTGCCCGCTTACTTCGTCACTGTTAACCGTCCACCTTTTCCTAACACGTTCTCGTAATGGCGCGTTGCATGCTGCACGCTGTAAACCGCCAGACCAATACCCCAGTAAGTATCCCCCAGTTTGTGACATGTTTGATTCTCGAATGAGCGGATCGAGTCGTGGGACCCACCGCAGGAAATAACATACGGTGCTATTAAGTTAAACGACTAAGTTATTTAAAGAATTGATATTCATGAAATATCGTGTATGCTCGATGCAAAAAAATCACTATGCATGAAGCATCGCTGTTTTAAAGCTTAACTGAATAAGTCGCAGATTAAGCGTCTTAAAATGGTAGCATGTCCAACCATCTTCGAGTGATCATTTGGAGGCCGCATGGGCAGGCCACCATCTGGTCGATCACCCACCGTAGTAGAGTGGCGAACGGTGATCACTGAGGCTCTTCATTGGTCGCCTAACTTTAAATTTAAGCCATCCGTCCAAGCTGGCAAAGTTGGACGGACGAGATGATTTACGACGCATGTTTGCTGCCGTTGATGGATTTTAGGGTTTTAAAGAGGTGCGCAACATCCCCTTTGGCTTGATCGAATTCAAGCATGAGCGCTTGTTTTGGTGGGACCGACCGGTCATGCGTGGAGACGGCCCATTGTTGTGCATGTATACACCTCTCGGTCCCATGAAGGTTCGATCTAGGCCACTCAATTTGACCGGCAAAGATGAGTGGCCGTGATCGCTTTGCGACAAAAATCCATTACCGCAAAGGATTTAAAAGCCGTGTGTCATGCCACCTTTGGGTGTGCGTTTCGAGGCACCGTGACATAGTATGCCTAGGCCGGCCGGTCACACGCAAAGGTGGGCCCACGGTGATCGCATTGACATCCTTGGGACCTCCTGAGTCTATATTTATACCCTCCGTTTAGGGTGGCGAAGATGGATGTCCGCGATCGAACTACGACATATGTACATTTCCGCAAACCCTAATTAGGGTTTTGAACAGTTACGCACACGCGACTTCAGCCAAACGGTTTGTTAAGTCATGCTTCTCCTTTGGCAAGATCGATCGTGTGGGGCCCACGTTGGGCTGACGGTGAACATATGTGCACCTTCCTGATGATCCTACGTGCGATCTAAGCCATCAAAATACGTTTACTAAGTTGGATGGTTGTGATCGACTTAAGACACTAGCGGAATTTCCACGACCCTTTAAAGCATCACGCCAGCCATGTTTTGAGCAAACGTTTCATTGCTCCATGGCTCTGCCGTGAAAAAACTGATCGGGTAGGGGAGAAGTGGGCCCACCAATGTGTGTGTTAGCACTTCCCTGATCAATCACGGGATGATCTAATCCTTCCAACTAGGCTGGCGAAGTTGGACGGTCATGATGGTTTTAAGACTGCCCTGAACAGTCTCGCTCATCAAGCTTCTTCCAAAGCAGCGCTACCACCCTATTTTAGGGATGGTATCTGACGCGCTGAGAAATATGATGTGGTGTTCGACCGGTTAGGGAATAAGTGGGACCTCCGGTGGTCATTACGGTAATCGCCTATTCCCGCTAGGGTTTGGCTAGGATTGTTAAATCATGCGGCCAACTTGCGTGGCCGTGATCGTTTCTGAGACTGATACGGACAGTCCAGATTTCCCCTAGGGAAATTAAACATGCTTGATTGGGCTAACGAAAGCGCCGAAACGAGATCCTCTTTGTTAGAGGATGGTGTAGCCTGTACGAGTATTTCGTGCACATCTCAACATTGACACTTGGAGATTCATGTTACTCTGCTGAGAGTAAACACTCAGTCGTCATGCCATGCCAATGATGAGAGTTCTGCTGGGAACGACACAGGAAATACTAGGCAAATCTTGCATTAATTAATAATGCTAAAAATTCACAGAATATTTGGGATTGTTGCTACATGCACCATTCTGGGTGAATTTTGTGTATTTATTGAATTGCTTCGAATAAATAAAGTGAAGAGGTACTCATCACTTATCAAACGACTTTACCCTTTGCAGGATGTCAACACATTAAATTTGGTTTTATAATTTTAGCCCTGAACTAAAATCCACCATCAACATTAAGTCCCCTGCCTAGCTCGCAATGGTTGCACTATTGTGGGGTAGGCATTAGATGATGACAAATAAATATAAAACTTATGAGACAAAGTTAGATGTTACCAGGAGAGATGGGTCGTCCTGTCCTAGGAGCATGTCACGTTCAAGAGGCGTCCAGGTGAGCGTTCCCCTAGCATGATGTCGGTTGTCCCCAGGTAGATTAGGCACATGGTTGGTTGGATTCTCAAACTATTCATGACGAGGTCGTAATCCTCGACTCTGATGAGGACGATCCCTATCATGAGTAATATCCTTAAAAGGCCGCTGAAGCAATTTCTGAAAAATATGTTGAAGCAGCTCCCAAAGAGAACGTTGATATAGCTTCCGGAGCGAACGTCGAGGCGGCTCCTGGAGAGAGCGTTGAAGCAGCTTCTGGATCGAACGTCGAAGTGGTTACCGGAGAGAGCGTTGAAGCAGCTTCTGGATCGAACGTCGAGCGGCTCCTGGAGAGAGCGTTGAAGCAGCTTCTGGGTCGAACGTCGAGCGACTCCTGGAGAGAGCGTCGAAGTAGCTTCTTATGGCGAGAGAGCTGAAACACCTTCTTATGGACAGAGTTGAAGCGCCTTCTTCTGGAGAGAGTTGAAGCACCTTCTTCTGGAGAGAGCTGAAGCGCCTTCTTCCTGAGAGAGCGTTGAAGCGCCTTCTTCTGGAGAGAGTTGAAGCACCTTCTTCAGGAGAGAGTTGAAGCGCCTTCTTCCTGAGAGAGCATTGAAGCGGCTTCTTTTAGAGAGAGTGTTGAAGCGGCTTCTTCTTCAGTTTGACTTCCCCTTGCGAACTACATGCTTCCTGATTGACCATATCTCTTGTGTTGAAGAAGTCCTTGACTGACGGCGCAGGAATTTCATGCTGAGCCTCAGTCCCCAAGCGTGATTTATATGGTTCTATCTTGTATGGTTGGTGTGTTTACCATAATAAAAATATCGCCATCTCGCCTCCGTGACTCTATTACTTCTCCATGGAAAAATAAAATATGCAGAAGTTCAGATTACCTCTGTCTGTAGTGGTTGTTGCTATGGTGAAGCTAGGGATTGGCAGTCTTCATATAGTGGTAGAGCTTGTCTCGTTATTAGAGAAAAAGCTAATGATGGAACCAATAGCTTCCTTGATGTTTCCTCATGGAATGGAAAATAGGGAGACAGTCCCCTGCCCACGAGTATCTACTGAGCCTTCGACTTGATAGACGTTGTCACGCTGGGTTCATGAGGATGTCTTTACGTCTGCATTGCGTTTCATAGACGTCCAGGAACATCACTGGTCTTTGACAATACGTCTGCTCTCTTGAGTATATCCTCGTCTTTGGACATCTTGGAATCATAATGATAACATGCTTGCATCTCTCTAAATTCACCATCTTTGAGATGGGCAGTGCTAACCAGTCCCCAGTCACACTCCTTTGCCATTATAATCTTTCGATCGTGTCTTTGAGGAGTAGGGAAGTTCCTCTTAAGTCCCAGGTGCAATCTCCTTTGGTAACGCAACTACTTCTTCTACGGGAGACATTCTGAAAGCGTCTCTCATTGATGTTTCTGCTGTCGATACAGATATGGAATATCTTGGACGTTGTTTCATCATTGTGGCAGTCGTGCATGTGGTACTGGAGTTGGAGTTGGCGATTTTGGACGCGCAGGATATTGTATCTCGGTGGTTTTCCTCTTGCTGCTTTAGTGAAACTTCTTACAAAAGTCTGAAGGTTGTATTGCCCGTTGGTGAGATGTATGCTTCCACGAACATCATGAGGCTCTTCATTACTGGCAGGCTTGTTCTTTCTAGCAGGGAAGGTGTCGTCGCAACTGAGCGTTTAACAGCTTCACGGAGTTCAGATGATGTTTGAAAGCGCAGGTTCTTTGACAAAGCACGATAGACATGTACCATCCTATTGATGCACAATTACACCACTTGTTGTTCAGTCACATTTGGATCGTGACCCTCCAGTGCCTGAATTCGTGACCTCTTGACATAATCATTTGGATGTTCGCTGTTTCGCTGAAGCATTCCTCTTAAGTCTGACAGAGTGATTCTCCCAAGCTGCGGATTCTTTCTCGACATGATGATGCGGACATCACTATCTTCTTGAGGCTGCTCCCTTGAGGTGTCGCCTCCTGTAGATCTGGAGACGTCCCGGGCTCGCTCTCATCCGGGATGACATAATAGGCGAACCCTTTTATGATGATTTGGAGATGACAATATTCGTTGAATCTTCAGAAACGCTTCCTATTGAAGTGCGGTCCATACAAAACTTGCTCCTTTCTTCAACAAGGGGGTGAATGAAGCAACAAGCTAGGCTAAACCAGGTATAAAACTGTAGTTCACCTTGCCCATAAAGCTTTGGAGTTCCTTCACAGTTCGCGGAGGAAGCATCGTGAGGATAGTTTGGGTCTTGGATAGGTCCACTTTGATTCCCTCAGCAGTCACCTTTAGAACACTTGTCGTAAGACTCCTGTGTGGGCCGTCCGAGCTTTTGATTTGACTACTATATCATCCACGTAGTCTTTAACTTGCTTATGCATCATGTCGTGGAAGATTGTCGTCATAGCGCATTGATACGTTGCACCCACATTAACCAAATGACATTACAGTATAATAAAAATTTTCGAGAGGAGTTCGAAAAGCTGTCTTACTCGCGTCATGCTCATACATCCTTATCTGATTGTAGTCGATATATCCATCCATGAAGGAGAACACGCCGTGTCCGCTGGTGGCATCCACTAATATGTCGATGTTAGGTAGAGGAAAATCATCTTTGGGGCAGCATCTGTTCAAGTCTCTAAAATCCACGCAACACCTGATCTGTCCATTTTTATTTTTTACCGGAACCACATTAGCCAACCAGGTTGGATGATGAATGGGTTTGATGAATCTAGCAACTAGCAACTTCCGAATCTCAGTCTTGATTTGCTCTTCTACCTCGTGTCTGAACCGCCTTAGAGACTGTTTAACCGTCTTGGATCCAGGTATGACACGTAGATGATGGTTAACCAATTTTTCATATAAACCGGGCATTTCTTCATACGTCGAAGCGAATAAGTCCTGGTACTCTTTAAGAAGTTCCACGAGCTTTGTGCGTTCATCCGTACACAAGGTTGAGCTGATGGAGATAGGTGTTTATGGGTGAAAACTATTTCTGCTGTTTTGGTAATTTTGGGTGTGTGTGGATTAGAAATGAATCTAAACCCTAAAAAAATGCACTGCACGGAAGTGCTTTTGATTCGAGAGATCAATCTATACAATTCTGGCCTAAACCAAGAAATGGCCGTTCCAGACTTGCTTCGGTCACAAAGTGAAGGAGATGGGGTTGATCTTAGGGAGGGAAGCGAAGAAGGTGTTGAGATTGTGAAGGTGTTGGCTATTTATGACTTGTATCAGAATGTTGAACTGGCTTGCACAATGTAAGCTGTCAGCTCTGGTGTTTTCTGGATACTGTGACAACACTTGGCTTTTTTGTGCTTGTCTCTTGTGTTTTTTGGAAATAGGTTGAGGAACCTATTTATACAAGTCATTGAGCGCAACCCTCATCTCATAGGAAGTGGAGAAAGTGAAGTGATGGAGTAGTGGGGTCGTGTAGAAGTGTTACACGATCACGTCTTTTCCCACTTCCCTTATCATTGTTAACCGTCTGTCTTTCCTTGACACGTTCTTGTAATGGCGCGTTACACGCGCACGCTGTAAACCGCCAGACCAATACCCCAGTAAGTATCCCCCAGTTTGTGACATGTTTGATGTCTCGAATGAGTGGTTCGTGGGACCCACAGGAAGTAGCATATGGTGCTAGGTTAAATAACTGAGTTATTTAGGAAACTGATATTCATGAAATATCGTGTATACTCTATGTATGTAATGCATCGAATACAATCAATATGTATGAAGCATCACTGTTTTAAATCTTAACGGAGCAAGCCGCGGATTAAGCGTTCTTAAAATAGCTGCATGCCAAACCATCTTCGAGTGATTGTTTGGAGGCCGTATGGGCGGCCCATCCCTTGACCGATAACTCCTTGTGGTAGAGTGACGAACGGTGATCACAAAGATGCCTCATTGGCCGTTTAACCTTATATCTAGGTTGTCCGACCAAGCTGGAAAAGTTGGACGAACGACATGATCTGCGACACGCGTTTGCGGCCGTTGACGGATTTTAGGGTTTTAAAGAGGTGCGCAAGCATCACTTTTTGGCTTGACCGAATCAAGAATGGACACCTCTTTTGGTGGGACTGACCGGGCATGCGTGTAGACCGCTTTCCGGTGTACAAGTCCATGCCACTTCGTCTTGTGGAGGTGCGATCTAGGCCACTCAATTTATCTGGAAAAGATGAGTGGTCGTGATCGATTTGCGACATAAATCCATTGCCGCGAAGGATTTGGAAGCCGCGTCGACATGGCTCCTATGGGAGCGCGTTTCGAGGCGTTTAACCATGGTTGGCCTAGGCCGATCTTGCATGCGCATAGGTGGGCCCACTGTGATCTCGTTGATACTCTCGGGACCTCTTATGTCTATATCTACACCCTCCATCCAGGCTTGTGAAGATGGATGGTCGTGATCAAACCACGACAGTTATGCAATGCCGCAAACCCTAATTAGGGTTTTGGAACAGTCACGTGTGCACAACTTTGGACAAACGGTTTGGCAGGCCATGCTCCTCCTTTGGGGAGATCGACCATGTGGGGCCCATATTGGGCTGACGGTGAACATATGTGCACCTCCCTGACGGTCCTAGGCGCGATCTAAGCCATCCAAGTATGCTTGCGAAGTTGGATGGTTGTGATCGATTTATGACGCTAGTGGAGTTTCCACGACCCTTTAAGCATTACGCCAACCTCACTCCGAGAAAGCGTTCATTTCTCTAGGGCTAGGTCGTGAGAAAACTGATCAAGTGGGTGAGGAGTGTCCCCCCTAATGTGTGCATTAGCGCTTCAGTGATCAATTGCGGGATGATCTAATCCGTCCATCCATGCTTGCGAAGTTGGACAGTCGTGATCGTTTTAAGACTGCCCTGAACAGTCTATGCTCGATCGAATCTCTATAAAGCAGCACGACCACCCTAATTAGGGTTGGTGTTTGACGTTGCTAAGAGACGTTCATGTGACGTCCGACCGGTTAGGGCATAAGTGGGCCCGCCGGTGGTCATCATGACAATCGCCTACTCTTGCCAGGGTTTGGCTAGGCTTGTTAAATTGCGCGGCCAACTTGTGTGGCCGCGATCGTTTCTGAGATTGATATGGATAGTCTAGATTCCCTTTAGGGAATTGAACATGCTCGATCGGGCTAATACAAGCACGTCGATGTGAGATTCTCTTTGTTAGAGAGTGACGTAGCATGTACGGGTATTTCATGCATGTCTCGAATTTGGCACTTGGAGATTCATGCTACTCTGCTGAGAGTGAACACTCAATCGTCATGTCATGCTAATAATGAGAGTTCGGCGTGGAACAACACATGAAATACTAGGCTAATCATGCATTAAATAATGCTAAAAAATTCACATAATATTTGGGATCGTTGCTATATGCACCATTCTGGGTGAATTTCATGTATTCATTGAATTGCTTCGAACAAAGCGAAGAGGTACTCATCACTTGTCAACCAGCTTTACCATTTGCAGGATGTCAGTGCATTAAATTAGGTTTTACAATTTTATCCCAGAACTAAAATCCACCATCAACATTAAGTCCCCTGCCTAGCACATAATGGTTGCATTTTTTTTTGTTGAATAAATTGATAATTCAAATGCGTAATGAAAAATGCATGTATCGTCATGTCATGGGACAGTAGCGGGACATTGATCAAGCATGGTACGCCTTGAGACATTTTCCGTTAATGACTGCTTCTAACTTGCCTCCCTCCACCTTAATGATTTTGTAGTAGCCGATACTGTCAGCCTTGGTGATCATGTAGGGACCTTCCCATTTCAGAGAGAATTTTGGTGCAGACATGTCTTGCTGAATGTGCTTGGCCGTCTTCAAGACTAAATCTCCTACTTTAAAAATACGTGGCTTCACAGTCTTGTCATACGTCCTGGAGATCCTACTTCTGTACACCTGAGTACGTTCCTCCGCCTTGCTTTTTCTGGAATACAGAGTGTCCAACTCAGTGATTCTTGAGTTAGATGCTTCAGCGTCGCTCCAGTGGACTCCACTTGCTGCTGCAATCCTGGCTAATGGGATCTTGATTTCTGCTGGGAGGATCGCATCTGCACCGTAAACAAGTGAATATGGAAAAACCCCAATGGAGATTCTAGGTGCCGTCCGATATGACCATAGCGCCATTGGTAACTGTTCGTGCCACTCTCTGGGGTTGTCATGTACTGTTCGACTGATAATCCGAATTAATGTTTTGTTGGTGCTCTTCAGCCTGTCCGTTTCCTTGAGGATAGTAGATGGTGGAGAAGACTAGTTTAATTCCATATTTTTCAAGTAGATCTCGTACCTGTTTGTTGGCGAAGGGGGTGACGTCATCAGTGATAATGTGCTTAGGCACACCAAAACGGCAAATGATGTATTCTTTAATGAAAGCCACAATTGTTGCTCCCGTATTCCCTTGTAGAGGAATAGCTTCAACCCACTTTGTGAAGTACTCTGTCGCGGTTATGACATACTCGTGCTGCTTCGATGACGGTGGATTGATCTTCCCAATAATGTCAAGTCCCCAGCTATAAAATGCCCATGGACTGCTTATCGAGTGTAAAGGAGTGGAAGGTGCGTGAACAAGGTTCCCATGAATTTGACATTTGTGGCAGCTTTGAACAAATGCAGCTGCATCATCCTCCATGGTCGGCCGATAATATTTCTCGTGTATCTGGAGAAATAGTTTCCTCTTCCATTGATGTTCCCCTCATGCATTTCCTTCAACATAATTGGGCCCTCGGCCTCAGCCAGGCATCGTAATAGATCGCCTCCAAAGCTTTTGCGATACAGGATACCTTCGTGAAATACGAACCGTTTCACCTTTTGTTTCATCTTGACAGCCTCCTTTTGATTAGCGGTAATTACTCCATCGTGGAGATAGCCTATATACGGCTCTCTCCAGTCCCCAGCATGACTTATGCTGAAAACCTCCAGTTGGTGTGGAGGCGCTTGACAATTCGAACAATACTTTTGGAGTAGCCGGGATTGAGTCTCCATTTCTGGCCAGTAATAGCCCAGGCGTTGAAGACGTCGATAGAGCGTTACCACCAGCGTTTGTCCACAAATTTCATCATGAACGCGGTTAAGATGTAGTTGTGCTTCATCATCTCCGAGACATATTGATAGGGAACCATCCGGGTTTCGATGATATAACACACCATGAAGCATGAAGAAGCTTTGCAAGGTTTTGAGACTGACCTTTCCTTGAAAAAGAGAGCTGCTAAGCTCCTGAATGGTCGGAGTCCGCTAATCGTAGGTTCCAGTGTCTTTGCATTGTGAAATCCATGTTGATTCTACCGTTCTCCTCTTCACCGTCAAGGTTTCTTCTAAACCTTCGAACTGTAATTTAGAGGCTAGGCGTTGCTAAACAATCGGCGTATCTGTTGTTGCTGCGGCCAACATGGGTTATGGTTGCATCAGCAAAGTAGTTTAGTAATCTGCGCTTCTGATCGGTATGGAGCTAGTGTCACCTCTTATTTTCAGACGTGTGTCCCCTGCTTGCTTGGCTAACGACAATCCTATAAGGAAGGCTTCATACTCTGCTGAATTGTTAGTGCATTGAAAGTCTTGCTTGAAGGAGTGTGAAAAGACTTCACCGGTTGGAGATACTAGGACTACGCCTACCCCTCCAGTGTTATTGCTAGGAGTGGCAGAGCCGTCAAAATATAACAGCCGCGCTTCTTCTTCGACAACGGAGATGTCTGAAAATTCTCCAAGGAGGTCCTCACGTAGCGCAGTAGTGCCTTCCCCAGGGAATGCTGCTAGCAAATCTGCAACTGCTTGCCCCTTGATAGCTCTACGCGATGCACACGTTATGTCTAACTCCGACATTTGGAGAAGACACTTAGCTGACCTTCCCATCAGGACCGGTTTTGAAAGCAAAAACTTCGCAGGATCAGATTTAGATATGAGTATCACCTTGTTGGATAACAGGTAATGTCTGAACTTATGAATGGGATGAATTAGGGATAAGCATGCCTTCTCCGCCTTGAGGTATCTGAGCTCAGCATCTCTCAATATTCGGCTGAAATAGTATATAGGATGTTCGATTCCCTCGTCATCTTCTTGAGCCAGTAAAGCCCCGACAGCGGTATCACTGAAAGCGGTGTAGAGACATAGCGGTCTTCCTTGAAAGGGAGACTTCATGGTGGTTGGAGATGACAATATTCTCGGAATCTTTCGAAAAGCTTCCTGTTGTACTGCGGTCCAAACGAAACTCGCTCTTTTCTTCAGCAAGGGGGTGAATGAAGCAACAAGCTGGGCTAAACCAGGTATAAAACGTCGAATGTAGTTCACCTTGCCCATGAAGCTTTGGAGTTCCTTCACATTTTGTGATAGTGGCATCGTGAAGATAGCTTGAGTCTTGGATGGGTCCACCTTGATCCCCTCAGCAGTTACCTGGAATCCCAGAAATTTGCCCGAAGAAACGCCAAAAGCGCATTTCAAAGGATTCATCTTCAATTTGTATTCACGACACCTTTCAAACACTTGCCGTAGGACTCCTGTATGGTCTGCCCGAGCTTTTGATTTGACTACTATGTCATCCACGTAGTCTTCAACTTGCTTATGCATCATGTCATGGAAGATTTCCGTCATAGCGCGTTGATACGTTGCGCCGGCATTCTTTAAACCAAAAGGCATAACAGTATAGTAAAACTTTCCGAGAGGAGTTCGAAAAGCTGTCTTACTTGCGTCATGCTCATACATCCTTATCTGATTGTAACCACTATACCCACCCATGAAGAAAAACATGTCGTGCCCGCTGGTGGCATTTACTAACATGCCGATGTTAGGTAGAGGAAAATCATCCTTGGGGCAGCACTTGTTCGGGTCTCTGAAATCAACGCAGCACCGGATCTGTCCGTTTTTCTTTTTCACTGGAACCACATTAGCCAGCCAGGTCGGATGATGAATGGGTTTGATGAAGCCAGCAACTAACAACTTCTGAATCTCAATCTTGACTTGCTCTTCCACCTCGTGCCTGAATTGCCTCGGAGACTGTTTAATCGGCTTGGATCCGGGTATGACATGAAGATGATACGTGACCAATTTTTTATCTAAACCGGGCATTTCTTCATATGTCCAAGCAAATATGTCTTGATACTCTCTCAGAAGTTGGACGAGCTCTGTGCGTTCATCCGTGGACAAAGCTGAGCTGATGGAGATAGGCATAGGAGATTCTTCATTCCCGATATTAACGATTTCGAGCTCATCAGTCGTGGAGTTGGTGCCGTCTTGCAGCTGTCGTTTAGCATCCATCACCTCTTCTTGTGGCTCATCTTTTTTGTAGTATTTAAATGCGCGGAGAGACTGGGAATCATTCTCCCCTGCTAATTGGTAACAACGGCGTCGGTACACAGTTTTCCCCTTCTGGCGACGGTTCTCCACAAAAGCTCGCTCCCTCTTAGTGTGAACGTGGGTTGCTACTTCACCGGATGAAGAAGAACGCCTTGTCAGCAAAGATGCGTCGTGGGGCCTAGCCCTCAATGAGGCAAGTCGGTCTTCCTCCTGGATTGACGCCCATAGGGGGAGTGGGATGCAATGAACTTTGTCTGATTCTTCCTGCGGAGCTTCTCTTGGTTCAAATAACTCCACTCCACATATCGGCGCGTAAGGAGACAACGATGCAGGAATACGAACGACTTCTTTATTCAGCATAGTCTTCAGGCATTGGTGATACGTCGAAGGGATAATCCTATTGTCATGAAGCCACGGTCTCCCTAGTATCATATGGTAGTCCGGCTCCTTTTCTATGACTTCGAATTTCACTTTTGACTGAACGGGCCCTGCAGACAAATTCAGATTGACATACCCATATGTGTTGGTTTGGTTTCCTTCAAAGTATGTCATCGTGGTAGGCAGTCGTACGATCTTTCTTGGGCGGACCTTAGCCGTCTTGAGTGTCTTGAGAGTAATCACATTGGAAGACGCTCCTGAGTCGATGAGGGCCCTCTTGAACACTGAATCCTTGATGCGCGCAGTAACGTGTAGGGCCCGATTGTGACCCCTTTATGCCATCATGTCTTCCTCTGTAAATGTAACATTATTCATAGACATCTCTGATGTTTTTGAGGCATCTGGACATGAAGGAGTTAAATGCACGTCCAGGGCTATCTGGTTAATTGCAGCAAACGTCTCTTCCCGCTGATTCTTCGAGAGGTGTACAAGTTCACACAAGCTTTCCACTAAAGAAGCCTCTTCCTAATCCACTGGACTTCGGTTCATAGTGAAACTGTTGATTTGAGGAGGATCAGTCCCCGGTGTAGAAGTCTCCGTGATAGGACCACTCATCTCTGATGTTATATTGACGAGGAGATCGAGTATGCCGTTTATCGCTTCTTTGATCAGTTCCATGTTCTTCGTGTGAATCTCCTGTACCCGTGCTAACTCGGTCAATCTTGGGATCCTTCTAGCTACACCATCAGATACACCGTTGGGAAGGGGAGTATCTCCATTGGAGGAACTTCGACCATGATTTGAAGCTGTTGGGGCAGTCCTAAGACCAACCATTTTGGAATCAACCAAATGGGATTGGGTATTGAAGAAATTGACTTCACAACCGAGAGATTAATCTCCCATTGTGGTCGCTAATTGTTTATGGGTGAAAACTATTTATGCTGGTTTTGGTAACTTTGGGTGTGTGTGTCGATGAGAAATGAATCTAAACCCTAAACAAATGCACTGCACGGGAGTGCTTTTGATTCGAGAGATCAATCTATACAATTCTGGCCTAAACCAAGAAATGGCTGTTCCAGACTTGCTTCGGTCACAAAGTGAAGGAGATGGGGTTGATCTTAGGGAGGGAAGCGAAGAAGGTGTTGATATTGTGAAGGTGTTGGCTATTTATGACTTGTATCAGAATGTTGAACTGGCTTGCACAATGTAAGCTGTCAGCTCTGGTGTTTTCTGGATACTGTGACAACACTTGGTTTTTTTGTGCTTGTCTCTTGTATTTTTTGGAAATAGGTTGAGGAACCTATTTATACAAGTCATTGAGCGCAACCCTCATCTCATAGGAAGTGGAGGAAGTGAAGTGATGGAGTAGTGGGGTCGTGTAGAAGTGTTACACGATCACGTCTTTGCCCACTTCCCGTATCACTGTTAACCGTCCATCTTTCCCTGACACGTTCTTATAATGGCGCGTTGCACGCGCACGCTGTAAACCGCCAGACCAATACCCCAGTAAGTATCCCCCAGTTTGTGACATGTTTGATATCTCGAATGAGTGGGTCGTGGGACCCACAGGAAGTAGCATATGGTGCTAGGTTAAATAACTGAGTTATTTAGGAAACCGATATTCATGAAATATCGTGTATACTCTATGCATGTAATGCATCCAATACAATCAATATGTATGAAGCACCACTGTTTTAAAGCTTAACGGAGCAAGTCGCGGATTAAGCGTTCTTAAAATTGCTGCATGCCCAACCATCTTCGAGTGATTGTTTGGAGGTCGTATGGGCGGGTCATCCTTTGGCCGATCACTCCTTGTGGTAGAGTGACGGACGGTGATCACCAAGATGCCTCATCGACCGTTTAACCTTTAATTTAGGTTGTCCGACCAAGCTGGAAAAGTTGGACGAACGAGATGATCTGTGAAACACGTTTGCAACCGTTGATGGATTTTAGGGTTTTAAAGAGGTGCGCAAGCATCACTTTTTGGCTTGAACGAAATAAAGCATGGACACCTCTTTTGGTGGGACCGACCGGGCATGTGTGTAGACGGATTTCCGGTGTACAAGTCCATGCCACTTCGTCTTGTGGAGGTCCGATCTAGGCCACTCAATTTATATGGCAAAGATGAGTGGTCGTGATCGATTTGCGACATAAATCTATTGCCGCGAAGGATTTGGAAGCCGTGTCGGCTTCTATGGGCGCGCGTTTCACGACGTTCAACCATGGTTGGCCTAGGACGATCTTGCATGCGCATAGGTGGTCCCACGATGATCTCGTTGATACTCTCGGGACCTCTTAAGTCTATATCTACACCCTCCATCTAGGCTTGTGAAGATGGATGGTCGTGATCAAACTACGACAGTTATGCAATGCCGCAAACCCTAATTAGGGTTTTGGAACAGTCACGCGTGCGCAACTTTGGCCAAACGGTTTGGTAGGCCATGCTCCTCCTTTGGGGAGACCGACCATGTGGGGACCACATTGGGTTGGCAGTGAACATATGTGCACATTCCTGACGGTCCTAGGCGTGATCTAAGCCATCCAAGTATGCTTGCGAAGTTGGATGGTGGTGATCGATTTAAGATGCTAGTGGATTTTCCAAGGCCCTTTAAGCATTACGCCAACCTCACTTCGAGCAAGCGTTCATTGTTCTAGGGCTAGGTCGTGAGAAAACCGATCAAGTGGGTGAGGAGTGGGCCCCTAGTGTGTGCATTAGCACTTTACTGATCAATCGCGGGATGATCTAATCCGTCCATCCATGCTTGCGAAGTTGGACAGTCGTGATCGTTTTAAGACTGCCCTGAACAGTCTATGCTCGATCAAATCTCTATAAAGCAGCACGACCACCCTACTTAGGGTTGGTGTTTGACGTTGCTAATAGACGTTCATGTGACGTCCGACCGGCTAGGGCATAAGTGGGCCCGCCGGTGGTCATCATGACAATTGCGCGGCCAACTTGTGTGACCGCGATCGTTTCTGAGACTGATATGGACAGTCTAGATTCCCTTTAGGGAATTAAACATGCTCGATCGGGCTAATACAAGCACGCCGATGTGAGATTCTCTTTGTTAGAGAGTAACGTAGCATGTACGGGTATTTCATGCATGTCTCGAATTTGGCACTTGGAGATTCATGCTACTCTGCTGAGAGTGAACACTCACTCGTCATGTCATGCTAATAATGAGAGTTCGACGTGGAACAACACATGAAATACTAGGCTAATCATGCATTAAATAATGCTAAAAAATTCACAGTATATTTGGGATCGTTGCTATATGCACCATTCTGGGTGAATTTCATGTATTCATTGAATTGCTTCGAATAAAGCGAAGAGGTACTCATTACTTGTCAACCATCTTTACGCTTTGCAGGATGTCAGTGCATTAAATTAGGTTTTACAATTTTAGCCCTGAACTAAAATCCACCATCAACAATAGGCCTAGGAGATTCCTCATTCCCGATGTTAACGGTTTCGAGCTCATCAGTTGTGGAGTTGGTGCCATCTTGCAGCTGTCGTGGAGCATATAGCACTTCTTCTTGTAGCTCGTCGTTGTTGTAGCATTCCATTGGGAGGAGAGAATGCGTATCAGTCTCCCCTGCTAATTTCTAACAGCGGCGTCGGTACACGGTTTTCCCTTTCTGATCACGGCTCGCCACAAAAGTTCGCTTCCTCTTAGTGTGAGCGTGGGTCGTGGCTTCACATGATAAAGAAGAATTGGTACATCTTGTCAGCAAAGATGCATCGTGGGACTTAGCCTTCAATGATGCAAGTCGGTCCTCTTCCTGAATTGACGCCCACGTGGGGAGTGGGGTGCAATGAACTTAATCTGATTCTTCCGGCAGAGCTTCTCTTGGTTCAAACAATTACGCTCCACATATTGGTGAGTAAGGAAACAATGATGCAGGAATACGAACGACTTCTTTATTCAGCATAGTCTTCAGGCATTGGTGATACGTCGAGGGGCGATCCTATTGTATGAAGCCATGGTCTCCCCAGTATCATATGGTAGTCCGGATCCTTTTCTATGACTTCGAATTTCACCTTTGATTGGACGGGCCCTACAGATAAATTCAGATTGACATACCCGTACGTGTTGGTTTGGTTTCCTTCAAAGTCTGTCATCGTGGTAGGCTGTCGCACGATCTTGCTTGGGAGAACCTTGGCCGTCCTGAGTGTCTTGAGAGTAATCACATTCGAAGATGATCTCGTGTCGATGAGATCCCTTTTGAAATCTGAATCCTTGATGCGTGCAGTAACGTGTAGGGCCCGGTTGTGACCTTCTTCCGCCATCATGTCTTCTTCTGTAAATATGACGTTATTCACAGACATCTATGATGTTTTCGATGCTTCTGGAAGCAAATGAGTTAAATGCACGTCTAGGGCTATTTGGTTGATCGCAACAAACGTCTCCGCCCGCTGATTCTTCGAGAGGTGTAAAATTTTGCATAAACTTTCCATTAGAGAAGTTGCTTCCTGGTCCACCGGCCTCTGATTGTGAAACTATTGACTTGAGTAGGATCGTTGCGAGGATCAGTCCCCAGTGTAGAAATCTCTGTGACAGGAGAACCGCTCATATCTGATGTTATCTTGATGAGGAGATCGAGTATGCCGTTTATTGTTTCTTTGATCAGGTCCAAGTTCTTCATGTGAATCTCCTGCACCCGTGCTAACTCAATCAATGTTGAGATTCTTCTGGTTACACCACCAGATATACCGTTGGGAAAAGTGGCATCTTCTTTGGAGGAACTTCGACCGGATCTGAAGTTGTTGGGGCAGTCCTAAGACCAACCATTTTGAAAATCAGCCAAATGGGATTGGGTATTGAAGAAATTGACTTCACAACCGAGAGATTAATCTTCCACCATGGTCGCCAATTGTTTATGGGTGAAAACTGTTTCTACTGGTTTTGGTAAATTTGGGGTATGTGGATGAGAAACGAATCTAAACCCTAAACGAATGCACTGCACGAGAGTGCTTTTGATTTGAGAGATCAATCTATGCAATTCTGGCCTAAACCAAGAAATGGCCGTTCCAGACTTGCTTCGGCCACAAAGTGAATGAGATGGGGTTGATCTTAGGGAGGGAAGCGAAGAAGGTGTTGAGATTGTGAAGGTGTTGGCTGTTTATGACTTGTATCAGAATGTTGAAATGGCTTGCACAATGTAAGCTATCAGTTCTGGGTGTTTTCTGGATACTGATGACAACACTTGGTTTTCTGTGTCTGTGTTGGAAATAGGTGAAGGACCTATTTATACAAGTCATTGAGCGCAACCCTCATCTCGTAGGAAGTGGAGGAGGTGAAGTGATGGAGTAGGGGTCGTGTATGGATAGTGATTGTCACACGATCACATCTTTTCCCGCTTCCTTCATCACTGTTAACCGTCCACCTTTTCCTGACATGTTCTCGTAATGGCGCGTTGCATGCTGCAAACCGCCAGACCAATACCCCAGTAAGGATCCCCCAGTTTGTGACATGTTTGATGTCTCGAATGAGCGGTTCGAGTCGTGGGACCCACCGCAGAAAATAACATACGGTGCTACTAAGTTAAACGACTAAGTTATTTAAAGAATTGATATTCATGAAATATCGTGTATGCTCGATGCATGTAATGCATCGAAAACAATCAATATGTATGAAGCATCGCTGTTTTAAAGCTTAACTGAATAAGTCGCGGATTAAGCGTCTTAAAATGGTAGCATGTCCAACCATCTTCGAGTGATCGTTTGGAGGCCGCATGGGCAGGCCACCATCTGGTCGATCACTCATTGTGGTAGAGTGGCGGACGGTGATCACTGAGGCGCTTCATTGGTCGCCTAACTTTAAATATAAGCCGTCCGTCCAAGCTGGCAAAGTTGGACGGACGAGATGATTTACGCGCATGTTTGCTGCCGTTGATGGATTTTAGGGTTTTAAAGAGGTGCGCAACATCCGCTTTGGCTTGATCGAATTCAAGCATGGGCATCTTGTTTTGGTGGGACTGACCGGTCATGCGTGGAGATGGCCCATTGCTGAGCATGTCTACACCTCTCGGTCCCATGAAGGTTCGATATAGGCCACTCAATTTGACCGACAAAGATGAGTGGTCATGATCGACTTGCGACAGAAATCCATTACCGCAAAGGATTTAAAAGTCGTGTGGCATGCCACCTTTGGGCGTGCGTTTCGAGGCGCTGGTCCATAGTATGCCTAGGCCGGCCGGTCACACGCAAAGGTGGGCCCACGATGATCGCATTGACATCCTTGGGACCTCCTAAGTCTATATCTATGCCCTCTGTTTAGGCTGGCGAAGATGGATGGCCGCGATCGAACTACGACAGATGTACATTGCCGCAAACCCTAATTAGGGTTTTGAACAGTTACGCACACGCGACTTCAGCCAAACGGTTTGGTAAGCCATGCTTCTCCTCGGGCAAGATCGATCGTGTGGGGCCCACGTTAGGCTGACAGTGAACATATGTGCACCTTCCTGATGGTCCTAGGTGCGATCTAAGCCATCCAAATACGCTGGCTAAGTTGGATGGTTGTGATCGATTTAAGACACTAGCGGAATTTCCACGACCCTTTAAAGCATCACGCCAACCATGTTTTAAGCAAACGTTTCATTGCTCCATGGCTTTGCCGTGAGAAAACTGACCGGGTAGGGGAGAAGTGGGCCCGCCAACGTGTTCGTTAGCACTTCCCTGATCAATCACGGGATGATCTAATCCGTCAAACCAGGCTGGCGAAGTTGAACGGTCATGATGGTTTTAAGACTGCCCTGAACAGTCTCGCTCATCAAGCTTCTTCCAAAGCAGCGCTACCACCCTATTTTAGGGCTGGCGTTTGACGCGATGGGTAATATGATGTGGTGTTCGAACGGTTAGGTCATAAGTGGGCCTGCCGGTGGTCATCACGGTAATCGCCTATTCCCGCTAGGGTTTGGATAGGCTGGTTAAATCATGCAGCCAACTTGCGTGGCCGTGATCGTTTCTGAGACTGATACGGACAGTCCAGATTTCTCTTAGGGAAATTAAACATGCTAGATCGGGCTAACAAAAGCGCCGACATGAGATCCTCTTTGTTAGAGGATGGTGTAGCCTGTACGGGTATTTCGTGCACATCTCAACATTGACACTTGGAGATTCATGTTACTCTGCTGAGAGTAAACACTCAGTCGTCATGCCATGCCAATGATGAGAGTTCTGCTGGGAACGTCATAGGAAATACTAGGCAAATCATGCATTAATTAATAATGTTAAAAATTCACAGAATATTTGGGATTGTTGCTACATGCACCATTCTGGGTGAATTTTGTGTATTTATTGAATTACTTCGAATAAATAAAGTGAAGAGGTACTCATCACTTATCAAACAGCTTTACCCTTTGCAGGATGTCAGCACATTAAATTTGGTTTTACAATTTTAGCCCTGAACTAAAATCCACCATCAATAGCTAGTTGGTGAAGTTTATTGTGAGGTGATTGATAATACTAGGCTGTTCTTCGGGAATATAAGTCAGGTTTATCAATTGGTTCGTGTTCACCTTGATTTATCAAAAAACAGAACAAAAACTCTTGGTTATTTCTGTGGGAGACATATTTATTCAATCTCATAGACTTTTCTGTGTGAGACAGATTTGTTTATCAAGTCTTCGACTTTGGGTCGTAGCAACTCTTAGTTGTGGGTGAGATCAACTAAGGGAATCAAGTGTGTAGTATCCTGCTGGGATCAGAAACTTAAGGAGTGCAAATGTACCTTGAATCAGTGTGAGATTTATTAGGGTTCAACTACAGTCCAGTCCGAAGTTAATTGGTAGTAGGCTAGTGTCTGTAGCGGCTTAATACAGTGTGGTGTTCAATCTGGACTATGTCCCGGGGTTTTTCTGCATTTGCGGTTTCCTCGTTAACTAAATTCTGGTGTATGTGTTATTTCTTTTCTGCATTATATTTCGTTGTATGATTGAAATATCACAGGTTGTGCGTTAAGATCAATCAATTAGAATATCCAACCTTTGGTTGTTGATTTACATTGATTGACACTTGAACATCGGTCTTTGGTACCGTTCAAGTAATTCCTCTTATATTTAATTGGGCTCGAAGAGTTCTATTTGCTGATTGCAGATTGAATTAAGAGTTGGAGATATTAAAATCTTTGATATACTTTATTCTAGATTGAGAGTAACTGTCTAGTTGATTCTCTAGAAAGTGTATTGGAGTAAGTCCTCTCAGATTTCCAAACGAATTGTTGGGTGTGGTTGTTATACCCCCGCATTTTCAATTGGTATCAGAGCAGGCAAACACGTTAAAGACATCATAAGTCTGTGTTTATAGCGATCTGAGGATGGACGATAGTGTCTCTGATAAACGCATTACCAGAAATAAAAGTTTTGTTTCCTTAAAGTCTATTAAAGAGAAAGATTTGTCAATCTCGAATATAGAAGAACCTTGGGTTCAAAGGAAACGTATAAACATTGACAAGTGTTTCCCTGACCACCTTACCGACGAGTACGACTCTGAAGTTGAAAGGGATGCATCCAAAGAGAGTGAAATGATTCTAAAACTTGTTAGAATCCAGGCTGATAATGTCAACCGGTTGAAACACAAAATCAATGTCCTTGTGGGTATGATATGTGAGCGTGACTCTCGTTTAAAGATTCTTCAAGAGGAAAATCTCAAAAAGGATGCTTTGAAAATTGAACATCTCTTAAGTAAACTCTCATTTCAAGACTGTTCAAAAGAGTTTGCCATACTAACTGCTTCTGATTTAACTGAAAAAATTACTGGTTCATAAGCAAAATCAAAATCCCTTCCTGTTGAGAAAGGTGTGCCTGTACGTTCCTCTAATCAAGGAATGTCCACATCACATGTAAGGAAGAAGTCTCCCGACAATAGTGTTGAGTCTGTTCCTTCTAATCACTTAAGTGATCAGAAAATATGTCTCTTTTGTGATTCAAAAGGTCATGGTGAACAAAAGAAGAAATCTAGGTTTTATGACAATTCTTTCAGTCGTCTTCAATACACCTTAGATTTAATTCTCAAAGGTGTAACTGATATTCGTATGTCTAAACCAATTAGCTTTAGTACTTACCCTATGTATTCTACCAGGAAAGTCAGTTTGAGGTGTTCTTCAAATGTTCAAGAATTTAACAGACTTCCCAATGTTGTTCGATCAAGAAGGACTCATGGTTTTTCTTATTTCAAAAGGAGAGATAATGTTGTACATGATGTGAAAAAAATACCAGAAGAAGGAAGCAAAAATGGAGGTATGGAAGACAACTTAAAAAGGATAATTGAAGGATATAAAGAAATTATCAACAAGCTGTCTATGCCCTCTGGGAAAAATTCTTCAAGTAAGAATCAGCACTATGCGTCATATTTTGATGATAGAAAATTTTATGATAACTTTTCACATTATAACGGTTTTTCTTCAGAGATCAAGAGAAAGAGATTTAATCGTAAACAACGGTCATTTGATGAGCTCAAGGCTCATACTTGTGGTAATTAATCACAAGGTTGAAATCTCACTCACTAAAAATCCTGGTTGCGTGAGATATAGTCAGGTATACTTGATGGCAAAGTGTTTTGTGACTCTTTAGCTATTTCTTATCGCTCTTAGCTGGATTATCAATCACAAACATTTTTGCGTAAGTATTTGTGTTTGTCTTGTCAAGCTTTTAATTTCTTTTTGAAATTTTGTGTATCAAAAATTGCTACTCTTATGCTCTAAATTTTCTCTCATATGAGTATACGAAATTTATTGAGCTGGGATCTGTGAAATGTCTCACATAGGCAAACATTCTTTGTTAAAAAGTTTTTCAATTGAGTCTTTCTCTTCTTGAGTTGTTTATGGATAACGAGCCAAGATTGTGTTTGTACGGGTATCCTTGTTACATGTTACAGACTGGCTTTAGAAACCCTGATCTCCTGGTTCCTGTGTAACCTTTTGAATACCAAACCCTGTTTAAGAAGTACGCATACTCAGACTTCGTTTTCGTCAAGAATGGCTTCTCCGTCGGGAACTTGTAATTTTCCAAGAGGATTTCTTGATAAGGGTTTTTGTCTCGAAGAGAAAGAGGAAAATTCTCTAGTGGAAGTTGATGACACATCTTATCAATCTCATGATAACTTCTCAGATTTTGGGGATGATTAAGAGATTTCTAATGAAGTTGTTCGAACTTTATCGATCAGTTTAATGATGCAACGAAGTTGATAGTTAACACTCTCAAATATCTTGATGTGTTAAGAACCGAGTTGATAAATGTCAACTCTGAAATTGCTCTTATGAGGACACGACTTTAGGATCGCCTCAATGCCGTGTCTGAAGATGTTGTCAACCCTGTCAGTAAAAAACTTGAAGGTCTAGGTACCAGTGAAGCCTCAATACCTGAACTCTGATCTCTGCCTGAGAAGTGTTTTTGATTTTTAGATTTGTTCTTTTTGTCTAGGAAACTTATTTTGAGAATTTTTTGTTTAGAAGGATTACTAGGGTTTGGAATAGCCGTTCCAAATGTTTTTCATCTTCATTGTTTTTAGATTTATTTATTTAAATTCTAAATTTTTTGGAAGATGGTTTTTGCAATTTTAAGCTTTATGATTTTATGTATTGCAAAGTGTTATGGGATATGTTGTTTATGTCTGTGAACCTGTGACTATCCCATACTTGTTCAAAAGTTATCTCTATTATGTCGGTATGAAAGTATTGGTAGAAGATAGAATGAACTTTCCACATTACAAAAGTTAAAGACTTTTATGTCATTTTTTTGATGGAAGAAAGGATAAAACTTTTGTTTACGAGGATTAAGTCTATTGTATGTCATTTTGCAAACAGTGATGGAAAATGAATCCTTGTCTATTCCGCAGTATTGGTCGATCTCCGATCCACATTCTTCTGCATATACTGTGTTGCTCCGTAAGTTTTCTTATGTTTGAGCATGACCAATTGAATTGATCATTCTCTTGTGGTCAGTTTAGTTGTTGCTCCGTAAGTTCTCTTATGACGAGCATGACCAATTGAATTGATCACTTTTGTGGTTAATTTAGTTGTGTAATTCCAATTGAATTAATCTTGGGTTTCCTTGTGGTTAATTTAATTGTGCATTTCGATTGGATTAATCATGAATTCTTTTGTGGATAATTCAATTGAATACTTTGGATTCAGATTTATGTTTCATGTGATTTGACTATGTCCAAAGAAATCCTTCTTTTCTTGTAAAAGTAAGGTCGCCTTTGTTGTTCTTTCGGGAATGACATTTTATGGGGAGAGTTCTTTTTGAACTTGTTCTTAATTGCCAAATCTTTGTGGGAGTGCGACTGTGGAATATTATAGGGGTTATCTTGTATCTTTATAAACTCCTCGATGAATGCATTTAGTTTCGGCTTTATGATGGCATCTAAATTAGTTGATATGGTATTCTCTTTTGGTCATGAAGTATCTCTGTGAAAATTTCATGAGGATCCCACTAGTTTTACCTTTGCCAATTTATGTTGACAAAAGGGGGGAGAATTAATGTATAGTGTGATACTACAAATACATATGGTTTACGGATCATTATATAAGGGGGAGTAGTTTTCATGTTGAGATGAAGTATTGACTATGGGGGAGTGATACATATCACCATAGTATTGTTATCAAAGTTGTGATACAATTGAACTTTGATGTTGTGAAATAATACTATGACATTGTATAACAATGATTGAGAACATTTGTTTTCTCATTGTTATCTCTACGGATCTTCAACAACTATGATGCTGAACTTACAACCTTTAGGATCATGGAGTACTTGGAAGTGACGAAGATTTCGAGTCGCGTTGAAGATGCCAAGGAGATCAAGCATGTGGATGAGAAGCTACAATTTTTATTTATTTTGTAATCCATATGTATTGATAGTTTTGTCACTAATATTGACAAAAGGGGAGATTGTTAGAGCACTGCTCGGTCGAACTCGCATGCGTTGCTATATCAAGCATGTTTGTCAATGTTAGTGTTCAGAACTATAAGTCTTGATTTCTAGCATATTTATATATATCTCGGACTAGGACATAGTTTGTGTAGTTGAGCTTAGACTTTATGGCGCTTATCACTTGAAGACGAAGAACTACTAAGGAGAGCTTGTGGAACTTCATCGACAAAAGGTATGGGGAGACTTAAACTCACCTATCACTTGGAAAGTCTATTTCTACTTTATCTCCTATATTGAGACATAAGTCGTGTTACGATATAGTTTTCTCTATACACATTTGAGATTTCGAGCTCAGTATATCTCGCTTACATATTTCTCGAAATATGTGTTGGTAAGCTTTCGCTTCGACCAAGTTCATATTATATCATGAGAAAATTTCCGAGTAACATCTTACATGGTTTGTGTGATACAATCATTTGGCGTAAGACTTGGAATGTTTCGATAATGATTATTTCAATATCTTGAAAATTGTTTTGATGCCAATAGTGTGTGAAAACGGCTATTATCATTATAGAAGAATGTTTCAATGATTGAAATGATTTTGGATATAAGCATATATAGTATGTTCACACATTAGTGTATAAATCTATAAACCGGGAACCAAGAGTATGCATATGAGTGTATAAGAAATTGGTGAAGGAGACAGGTTAAGTATGCGTACCCGTACGCATACTAGCGGAAGTTTTCCAACCAAAAAATTCTGCTGAGTTTGGGAATTAACAAGCTCTTGACTAGTCACCTTAAGTCGATAATTTCGCCTGAGTTTGGAAACTAAACCAACTCAAAGCCGGTTGCTTAAGTATGCATACACGTACGCATACTTAAGCTGGTTACTTTATCAAATCGGCCAGTTCATGAACTTAAACATTTAATTTATAAGGAATGTAATCTTTGCAAACCGTGGCTGTAATGTTCATGATTGATTCAAGTGAATCAAACCGATTTTGCTTCAGTTGTGTTCTTGTATAAATCCATGAGAATATAGCAATTGAACAACTCTTTAACTAGTTTCATTTGAGTCATTTGAACTAGTTATGGTTAAGATAAATAAGGTTGATATGAGAGTTGTTAGAGCATTTCTTGGTCGAACTCGCATGCGTTGCTATCTCAAGCATGTTTGTCAATGTTAGTGATCAAAACTTGTAGATGGGGAAAAACGATTTGCTGGTTTTTAAGGAATTGAGGAGACGACCGTACGGAGGAGACTCCTCGAACCGAGCGAAATGTTAAACCTCAAACAGATGCACCGCTGCAAAGGGGGTGTTTTAGATTCGAAAGATCAATCTGTAGTACTCCGGCCTAAATCAAGACAATGACCGTTCAAGAGTAAATTCGGTCACAAGAGAGGATGGGTTAATCTGTAGGAGGGAAGCTGGGAAATGTGTGGAATCAATGGTAATCAAAGATTGTAGGTGTGTGAATTCTGAATATGATAAGCTCTGAATGATTGAAATTGCTCAATTGAGAGTAGTTGCTCAATTGATGAGTTGATGATCTCGTGTTGTCGATGAGACGTGAGATTGATGACACTGTTGATGCTCATCCTTCAATCATGATTCAGAGAGTTATTTATATTGCTGGAATTTTAGACACCATGATCCCATGAAGTGTGACAGTTGATGGAATCAAGGAGTGGGGAAGTGGAGATCGTGTTTGAAACCAGTTGCTCAACGTGTGGAGACTTGGTCAATTTTCCACCCACTACCTCGTGAATTCCTTCAACTGATTGCACGACTTGCTCACATTCCATCGTGTGTTTGAACACACGTGCCGTAGACCGCCAGACCAAAACCCTAAGTGATATCCCCCCAAAGTGACACGATTGACGTCTCGTGTTATGTTAGTCAATTGATGACTTCGTGGTTTGATGGGACGATGAGTCCATGTAGTTGCTGAGTTGAACATGATGTTCTAAAACTCATGAATTGAACATGTCATGAGACAGAGTTATAATTCTTACGATGAAGTGAGAAAGTATTGCTCATTCGATGGATCGTTGAATATTGATTGTTGAACCAATATTCCTTGGTTTGAGCAAATATTTATCATCTGAGCAAGTGTTGCTCATGTGATGAATTGTTGAATATTTGATCGTCTGAGCATGTGTTGCTTATCTGATGGATTATTGGAAGCATACCAAAAATATTAATTAGAATACTGGTCATTGAACCGAGCATAATTAATAAAATTAATGACCATGAGGTCGTCGTAAAATTATTAAGGTTGGAATATGGAATGATGATCCTTGGATTCAGAAACCCTAATTTGATCAATTGATGATCAATTCATGGTTCGTCAGAAGTTTAACCATGGGACGAAGGAGGGAGCGACTACATGGGACCATGGATCAACCATGTAGTGTCCATATGCCCACGTGAGAAAATACAAAGAACTCCTGAAGAGTAGACGATTTGTTGGTGAAAGAATGATTAAATGCTGGTTTAATCATTTATTCGAAAATGCTCGTCTGAGCCTTAGGTGAGAAAACCTAATTAATCATGACGGAGTGAGGGACCGACCATGGGGTCATGAAACCTCCCCTGGTAGTCACGTGACCGCCTGATGATCACTTCATGAAAATCCAAAGTGTTTGGAAGAGTCTTGGTCCTAATACGTCCAATTGTGCAAATTAGGTCAAAACTGTGAAACTTGATGGGACCGACTTCTGTAAGCCAAAGAGCCAATCTTGGTTGGTCAAGATAGCGTGCTCGTGTCCCCAAGGCGTCCGCGTCTCAGTCCTGAGAATTTTTTATTTTCTGGCGTGCAATTGAGCATCCATTCGAGAAAATATGCCAAAATTAGGGTTTCGACGAAACTGAGGAAAACACCATGAGATGATGGAAATTAATAATAAAATAAGAAATAAGGAGGCGTGGGACTGCCGAGGTCAAGGCATGGTCGGCCGGTCATGGCCACGGTCCCGTGGTGCCTTTTCCTTAATTTTATAATATTTTGATGATTTTATGAAAAATTCATGAATTTTGAGAAATTTGATGAATTTAGGGAGTTTCCATGAATTGAAGGAGTTTTCATGAGTTCAGGGAAGCAAAAAATATTAAAATAATAAAAACAAGGGCATGTGGGACCGTGGAGGAGCGGCCGGCCGGCTAGGACCCGGTCCCACGAGTTTTCATAATTTTTAATATTTTTTTTAGGTATTTTTCATGATTTGAGGGAATTTTTCCTAATTTGAGAGAAATACCATGAAATCAAGGAATTTGATGAATTCAAGGAAAATAAAAATAATAATAAAACAAAGGGACGTGTGGGACCAGCTAGGGCATCGCCGGCCGGCCAGGGCCTGGTCTCACAAGTTTTCATTATTTATTTTATTTTATTATTATTTGGTGATTTGTGCAAAATACCATGAAATCAAGGAGTTTTTTCATGAAATTAGAGAAATAATAATAATAATAAAATAATGAGGAACCGTGAGGTGTGGGGCCGGCTGGGACCAAGGCACGGCCGGTTGGCCCATGGTCACGCCCCACACTCCTTTTCTTAATTTTATATTATTTTTTATGGATTTATGACAATACCATGAAACCGAGGAGTTTCCTCGAGACGAAGGAGATTTGATAAAATGAGAGAATTTTCATCAAATCATGGAAAATAATAAAATGCATTAAAAATATAAAACTGGCGTGGGATTGACCACGACACGGTCGGTCGGTCGGTCGGTCGTGTGTCCGTGCTCCCAGCACCCTGGTCAATATTTTTAATTATTTATTATTTTCTTCCATATTTTGCATAGGTTCATCGTTTCGTTGTATTTTGAAATACTCGTTCCTGCGGTGACTGTTAGTGTATCGTCGTTGAATACACTTTCACCATTTGAATCGGGACTTACTTAGAGGTAGCTCAGACGCCCGGTTGTTGATTATTTATTACTAATTGTGGAATTCAGTGGAGAATAATTCACAAAACTGAGTAATAAGATGTTTATTAATTCATAGGATCAGCTGAGGATTCGACTACGAATTCAGAATAATAAAGTGATCATTACCATTCCATGGGATTGTAGATTCGACCATAGAATCAGAGTAATTAAGTTTTATCTATTACCATTTATGAGACCAGTTGTGGATTCGATCATGAAATCGGAGTAATGAGATAATATAGTTATTGCTATTCTATGAGATCAAGCCTTGGATTCGATCATAGAATCAGAACAATTGTTTATTTCCATTCCATGGAACCAGTCGTGGATTCGACCATGGAATAGGAGCAAAAATAGATTATTCTGGGAATTCAGTAGTGAATGTCACGACAGAATTAATCTTAATTAGGAATAATTAATTTTGTGGCTCTATACTAGCAGAGCAAGCTGTCTAGGAGCATTAATTATCCCGATATGAGCTTGTCGGTAAGTCATATCCTTTATATAGTCAGGGTAAACTCGTTGTTTGTTCCTGAAGACGTTATCGCTCTATATTAGCAGAGCAAGATGTCTAGGAGTCGTCCATCTCGTGATACTATATAGAAATAATCACTGAAAGTGTTCAGTATTCATGAGATATGTCGTTGTCCAGTCGTGAGACTACATATCTACATGTACTCTGAGAGAAAGTACTCTCCGTTGAGAATTTGATGAGAGACCCGTGTCTCAATACTCACGTCTGATTGCCGGATCAGAGCTTCGTATAATTACGGGTTTACGATTTTAGCCTTTGTCGAAAATCCACCATCTTCATTAAGTCCCCTGCTGAGTGAGGAAAGCCGTGTTCCTCAATCAGCATTGAATGGTGATTTTACGACCATAACAATATAAGTAATTGAACTTAGTCATAAGTTAAGACGTTGCCGGATTTTGATACTACGAGCAAACCATGACTTGAAGGAAGATCCCAGTGGCATGATAGAGCGTCGTTTGGTGAGCATAAATTGGTGTTGAACCGCTGATTTGGACGACGAGTCCTTGGTCGTTTAGGATTAGCGGGTCGGGACAAATAAGGAAATCCTTGTTTTAGGAATAAACGCTCGTTCGTTCGTTAGTTTAGGGAACAAAAAAAACAGACCTGAGTCTAATGACATAAAATTTTGTTTATGAGCTTTCACTAAAACCAAAATTTTATTTTTTAAATATGTGAGATTTCACAAAGTGGAATAAACTCTCGTTTCGAAGGTGGATGCTCGTACGAGAGAAAAGTTTTTTTTTTTGAATAGACGTGCGTCTATTAATAATAAAATTTTGTTTATGAGCTTTCATGAAAAACTTTTATCTCGAGCTTTCGGAAATCTTTGAGAATATATTCTCGCTTCAAAGACAGATACTCGTGCGAGGGAGTAAAATATATAGATATATTTTTCAAATTTACGTGAGTTTCACGTCAAATATTTATATATTTTGTAAAACCATGTTTTAGTTTTGAACAACTGTTGAAAGTAAACATGGTTAAATAATGTTTGTATGTGAGGTTTCACAATTGTAGAATGGACGTCTGTCCAGTTTTGAGAAACCAGTGAATGTTCACATTGTAAAATTTACGTGGGTTATTCACGGTTTTATGAAAATCATGTCAGAATTTTGCTCGTCTTAGCAGGTTTGAAGGAACGAGCAAGATTTGAAGTATTAACTCATGTACTTTTTGTGGAATCGTAAACAGGTAAGAGTTGAAAGTTACCATTTTTGCACACGCTGATGTGAGCATCTTTATTCCATGATTCGTTGTTTTGTTGAATCCTGCGCTTTGAATGATGCGCTGAATGTTATGCATCTGTCACAACCACTTTGCAAGAATGACTGACTCCCATGATGACACTTTCAAAGACGATGTTTCCAGGGATGACATCTCTGCTGGTGCAACTTCAAGAAATGGTACTTCTGGGACCTCTGAGTGATGGTGAGAGATCCTTCATACTGAGTTGTACTCCTGGTTATTTCATCAACTATACCATAGGATGATCGTGTAGTGAGGTTTCAGATCAATGTAGACTCCTCGGAAATGGAAGAAATTCTTCGGGGCGGAGCACCCAGAAGTAAGGACTACAAGATGTTAGCAAATGACGTGCAGTCCCCAGCCGTTTCTTTGGTGAGTTGTTAGCGCTCCTTGTGTCATGACTTTTTCCTGCCCGTGCAATTAGGATCACGAGACCAAGGTTTTTTTATTTCTTTTCAGACCTTTTCTCCATCGATTGACGGTCTTCAACTTGTTCCCAGGCGAACAATTCAAGAATCCATTACTGATGAAGATGTCGATGTAAATATCTCTTTCGTGCAGGTGATCACGACATCTCCTTGAATGAAATAATAATAATTTTTGTTGATGAATCCAGGAAGAAACCATTGTAGATAAGAAGCATGTTGATGAAGCGCACTCTTTTTTGGGACATGGGAATATGGAGAATTCCCGAAATCCCGAATCGAATGGAGATAATGGTGTTGTCAACGGAGATTCTGGCATTGTCGAGGCTTCAAATGATTTAGAGACTCCCTTAGTAAGTATATCTCCCGTAGTTTCTTCAAAGAAGTATGATATCACTGATTCGTGAATTAATGAATGAAAATCCATGTGAATTTATGGATAACTTTGCCGAAATACGTCACCAGAAAATTTCAGACTTCAGATTTTACTAGAAACGCTGTAGAATCCTCGTACGAAGTCAGACTTTCTCGGTTTGCATATGTATCTTCAAGCCCAGGAAATTTCCAAGATTTAGCAAAGAATATCTTTGAAGTTTGAGTATGTTTAGGGCCTGAAAAAGGCGAAATAGTGAACTTCCAAGAGACCTTCAGAACTTTTCCAGATTGCATGTTGTCCGATGTTTTGGCCACATCAGTTAGCTCGTTCATCCGATTGCTATGAAATTTTGATATGTTGTAATCAACATCCATACTAAGATAATGGTATATGACCCAACCTTAAATTCGTTATCAATTGCTCCCAGTTATCCGTTTAATACATGGCAGTGTAAAACCTTGTTTGAAAACGTGTTTCATGACTTCTACACTATTTGCATGTCTTGGGTGCATAATAAGGAACTTAGATGATGTTAGTTCACTTAAATTCTGAATTTTATGGTTTTTTTGGGTTTCCACGCTTGAATCATTCTAATCCCATGTAATCTTCACATTAGGTGCCAAATGCTGAAGTTGGGAATAATGGATCCAACAATGATGACTTGAGCAACTATGGAGTCGTTGATAATGAGACCTACATCCCTGTACCTCAAGGTCATGGAAATATTTTTGTTGATTCCGTGGAGGTGACTGAAACTCCAATTTTGCGTGGGATGGTGGAACCGGAATCGAGAATGGAAGAAGTTGCTTCAACCGAAGTTGTTCCTATGATTGCTGACGCTGCTCCAGCGACTGAGAACCGGATAATAGTGTATGAGTATCCCAACGCAGGGATTGCTTTTACTCCTTCATTTGGTGAGATACTCCCATATCGCAGCTTTGTTGGTGGATTTAGCATTCCCATTAGATATGCTGCTATGTACAAGAAACCGTGGAAGACGTATGGGCACATCGTCGTTACCAAGGATCCGGAGCATAGTTATTTCTTGACGAGGAAAGTAGAAGCCATCTTGCGTGTTATAAATGATATCCGCATCACAGATGGAAATACTATCGCCCGGGATGTACTCTTTGATTGGGAGTACAACTTGAAGAAAGCTGAAGAACTTGGCTCAAATCTGAAATGGCTTTGTCAAAAGATTGATGCTATCAGGAAAGCAGTGGAAGGTGACACTCCTTTCACCACCAGTGATGCCGTGTTGAAGAAGATGGATGAAGTTGCTCCAAAGACCGAAAAGTCTAGAACCATGATTATAGATATAATCTTTGCTACTTCATCCAGTGAGCCTTTTACATTCACGAACTAGTTGATGAGTTGAGCGTCCGTAAGATGAAGGTGTACTGAGAGTTCAACCTGAATGCTCCTGAAAGCATAACTTTACCACGAACTGGCTTTGTCAGTGAGTCAACATTTTTGCTGTAGATGGCATCAAGAGTTTTCATACTGGATGTGACTGGTGAAGAGAGAAAGTTCCTCAATCATGCAGGGGCTTGTGACATAGCGAAAACCCGTTGATGAAGTTTCACGGAATCACCTCAGGTTTCCCGGTGTATATTGAAGGAGTTAGCGCCATCCATGATGTTGCATATGCTTCAGAAGTCTTATCATGGGATAATGAAGACTTATCGTTTAGTTACAATTTGATCGTGCTGGTGTTGAATCAATGTGTCATCGTCGAGATATTTGTGCTGAAGCTGTACTCTTTGATTGGGAGTACAATTTGATGGCTTTTTTAGATGCTTGAGCGTTGAAACGTATATTCCTTAAGCATCGAATGTCTTAGGGGTTTGATCGTCTCGGCCCTGGAGTATCTTCTGTTGATTCAACATCCCTTTCGTTGCAGTAGTGGGATTCGACACTTGTGCAGACATCAGAGCTTTCTGATTTTGTGGAACACATGGACTTGCAGGAGAAACGCCCAAAGTGTTCTTTGCCATGTTTGGACGTCAATAATGAATATTTCAGTGCTTGATTCGGAGAAACGTCAGATTCAACCACTTGGTAAAATACTAATGCGGTGAAGCTACCATTCATAACGTCTTGTAGAGTTGCTAGCATAATTAAGTCCCCATGCTAGGATAGCATGTGGGGAAATAAATGACATAGACATGGAATGAGACTTGCCTGAGCGCGGAACCTCTTGATGAATGTCTATGCATATTTTGCAGGTTCTTGCTTCAACCTCGTCGAAATTACTCAAAGTACTCTGATGAAGGAATGTCCGTCAAATCTTCTGGATTAGAACTTTCTTCGTTGGAGAGATGTGTAACCAAAGGCGCTTTGTAAGTACTCATCTTTTCAGCATGGATCCACGCTCGTTGAAGGACATGTCATATCCTGGATCTTCTTGATTGATTATGTGAAACTTGGTTTCTGTCCAGGTTGAACTTATGTTCACTTTGAGAATGATGTAGCCATAAGTATTTCGAGCGCTCCTTCAAGGTCTCTGATTGAGATGGAGCATGAGTATCTTCTTGTCGAGTGATGCATGTGGATCCGATGGTTTTCAGTGGAATTTTGTTGATGGAGGTGTCAGCATCGATCAACGTTCTTCCAAATTCGTTTCTTCTGAGATTGACTGTGGTAAGCAGTCCCCAGTCGTACATATCTTGGTCTGTGGTTGGAGGCTCAAGAAGTATTTTCGGAATGGACTTCTTGACACGATGTGGTTCAGTACTGTGAACATGTCTCTCCTTTGTGCCTTCGACAGATAACGCAATTCATGTTCGACCAAGGATTGAACTGCCTCTTTGATAGGTTGTTCAGAGAGTGTAAGGTTTTGACTGGGAGAGGATTCTTGTGTACTCCTTCAGTCCCCAGTTGAAGCTATTGTGGATCAACCCTCTTTGAAAATGTGCTTCAAACTCCGCAGTCGCGTGGGATGATTGACGAACCTGTTGGAAGCGGCAGTAACGGGACTTTCCATGTCTTCTTCAGTTGGTTCTTTCTTGAAATGACAACTTGATGCACCATCTTGGACCCAGACATCCAGGATTCGATCACCTCTTTAATGGAAAAAGGAAAGTCATGTGCGATCAGGAACTCTGTGCGTTGGTCACGGTGTGCATCTTGCTCCTTCCTTTGTGCTTTTGAAGGAGCTGAGGTATGCTTGCGCGGCGGTTTGGTTTCCGTTTCTCCCTTATGCAACAGTGTGTGGAAGGCTGAGGAGGTGCTTCTGATCAACGTCTGCTACCTCGAGTGTCTCGCGGCTTCCCTTTGTAGCCGTAAAGCGGGCAGTAGTTTCCGATCTATTCGCCGCTTCATGAAGCTTTGAGAAGGTCTGGAAACGGATATTTTCCAATAAAGCTCTGTATACTGGGATCATTCCGTTGATACACAAGTCTACCAGTTGTTGCTCTGTGACGTTCGGATCATGGCAATCCAACGCTTGAACTCTGAACCTTTTCACATAATCGTTAGGATGTTCGTTGTTCCTTTGAAACATCCTTCCGAGATCAGAGAGGGTAATTTGCTCTGAAACGAAGAAATACTTCCTATAGAAAGCATTAACCATTTCTCCCCAACCGTTGATAGTTCCTGGTGCGATGTTGTTGGACCATGTGTATGCTCTCCCTTTCAAGGATTTTGAAAATTCTTTGAGGCGAACAACATGGTTATGCTCATGTTCACCCAAAGCTTCCAGGAACCGAGAAACATGTTCCCGAGCATTGCCGATTCGTACAAAGTAAAGCTTCGAGAGATATAACCTTTTGGAAGAGGAATCCTCTGCGTAGAAGCAGGGTATGGAGGCTGGTGACGATGGACATGTGGGGTCTTGTGCTTTCCACGGTTCTCCAGAAGGCGTTCCAAATCCTCCCGAGTGATGAAGTTTGATGACTCCTTCGCCGATGGATCGTCTGCAGCTTTGCGGACTTCATCATCATCTACTGTATGAATCGAAATTACCTCAGGATCAGCGTCTGAGGATTTTTCCTTCTCTTTTCCTTTTCCTTGGGTCTTCCCTGACATTGTATCAGTGAGAGCCTTTAGTTGATTAAATAGCTCCTTATGTGTTGTAGCCATATCAGTTTGATTCTTTGCAAGAGTCTCTTGCACTTTGATAAGATCAGCAATGGTAGGTGGGTTTTCTCTGATTTACTCAGGGGAACGACCAAACAGGGGATGTGCTCCAGTCTGTTGAGGAGTGACTCCACCTCCATTGTTGGAAGCATGAATGGTTTCTGGAATATCATCATTAGTGTCGTTGCTAATGTTAGCATCATTTATGTTAGGATCTGCGATCGTGCGTGACCTAAGATCAACCATCTTGTGAAAGCTTGAGATTGCATCCGAGAGATTAATCTCCCACTGTGGTCGCCAATCTGTAGATGGGGAAAAACATTTGTGGTTTTTAAGGAATTGAGGAGACGACCGTACGAGGAGACTCCTCGAACCGAGCGAAATGTTAAACACACAGATGCACCGCTGCAAAGGGGGGCTTTAGATTCGAGAGATCAATCTGTAGTACTCCAGCCTAAATCAAGACAATGACCGTTCCAGAGTAAATTCGTTCACAAGAGAGGATGGGTTGATCTATAGGAGGGAAGCTGGGAAATGTGTGGAATCAATGGTAATCAAAGATTATGGGTGTGTGAATTCTGAATATAATAAGCTCTGAATGATTGAAATTGCTTAATTGAGAGTAGTTGCTCAATTGATGAGTTGATGATCTCGTGTTGTCGATGAGACGTGAGATTGATGACACTGTTGATGCTCATCCTTCAATCATGATCCAGAGACTTATTTATATTTCTGGAATTTTAGACACCATGATCCTATGAAGTGTGACAGTTGATGGAATCAAGGAGTGGGGAAGTGGAGATCGTGTTTGAAACCAGTTTCTCAACGTGTGGAGACTTGGAAAATTTTCCACCCACTACCTTGTGAATTCCTTCAACTGATTGCATGACTTGCTCACATTCCATCGTGTGTTTGAACACACGTGTCGTAGACCGCCAGACCAAAACCCTAAGTGATATCCCCCCAAAGTGACACGATTGATGTCTCGTGGTATGTTAGTCAATTGATGACTTCGTGGTTTGATGGGACGATGAGTCCATGTAGTTGCTGAGTTGAACATGATGTTCTGAAACTCATGAATTGAACATGTCATGAGACAGAGGTATAATTCTTACGATGAAGTGAGCAAGTATTGCTCATTCGATGGATCGTTGAATATTGATTGTTGAACCAATATTCCTTGGTTTGAGCAAATATTTATCATCTGAGAAAGTGTTGCTCATGTTATGAATTGTTGAATATTTGATCGTCTGGGCATGTGTTGCTCATATGATGGATTATTGGCAGCGTACCAAAAATATTAATTAGAATACTGGTCGTTGAATCGAGCATAATTAATAAAATTAATGACCATGAGGTCGTCGTAAAATTATTAAGGTTGGAATCTGGAATGATGATCCTTGGATTCAGAAACCCTAATTTGATCAATTGATGATCAATTCATGGTTCGTCAGAAGTTTAACCATGGGATGAAGGAGGGAGCGACTACATGGGACCATGGATCAACCATGTAGTTTCCATATGCTCACGTGAGCAAATACAAAGAACTCCTGAAGAGTTGACGATTTTTTGGTGAAAGAATGATTAAATGCTGGTTTAATCATTTATTCGAAAATGCTCGTCTGAGCCTTAGGTGAGAAAACCTAATTAATTATGACGGAGTGAGGGACCGACCATGGGGTCATGAAACCGCCCCTGGTAGTCATGTGACCGCCTGATGATCACTTCATGAAAATCCAAAGTGTTTGGAAGAGTCTTGGACCTAATACGTGCAATTGTGCAAATTAGGTCAAAATTGTGAAACTTGATGGGACCGACTTCTGTAAGCCAAAGAGCCAATCTTGGTCGGTCAAGATAGCGTGCTCGTGTCCCCAAGGCGTCCGCGTCTCATTCCTGAGAATTTTGATATTTTCTGGCATGCAATTGAGCATCCATTCGAGAAAATATGCCAAAATTAGGGTTTCGGCGAAACTGAGGAAAACACCATGAGATGATGGAAAATAATTATAAAATAAGGAATAAGGAGGTGTGGGACCGCCGAGGCCAAGTCATGGTCGGCCAGTCTTGGCCACGGTCCAGTGGTGCCTTTTCCTTAATTTTATAATATTTTGAGGATTTTATGAAAAATTCATGAATTTTGAGAAATTTGATGAATTACGGAGTTTCCATGAATTGAATGAGTTTTCATGAGTTCAGGGAAGCAAAAAATATTAAAATAATAAAAACAAGGGCGTGTGAGACCGTGGAGGCGCGTCCGGCCGGCTAGGGCCCGGTCCCACGAGTTTTCACAATTTTTTATATTTTTTTAGGTATTTTTTCATGATTTGAGGTAATTTTTCCTAATTTGAGAGAAATACCATGAAATCAAGGAATTTGATGAAATCAAGGAAAATAATAATAAAATAAAGGGGCGTGTGGGACCGGCTAGGGCATGGCCGGCCGGCCAGGACCTGGTCCCACAAGTTTTCATAATTTATTTTATTTTATTATTATTTGGTGATTTGTGCAAAATACCATGAAATCAAGGAGTTTTTTCATGAAATTAGAGAAATAATAATAATAATAAAATAATGAGGAACCGTGAGGTGTGGGGCCGGCTGGGACCAAGGCACGGCCGGTTGGCCCATGGTCACGCCCCACACTCCTTTTCTTAATTTTATATTATTTTTTATGGATTTATGACAATACCATGAAACCGAGGAGTTTCCTCGAGACGAAGGAGATTTGATAAAATGAGAGAATTTTCATCAAATCATGGAAAATAATAAAAATGCATTAAAAATATAAAACTGGCGTGGGATTGACCACGACACGGTCGGTCGGTCGTGTGTCCGTGCTCCCAGCACCCTGGTCAATATTTTTAATTATTTATTATTTTCTTCCATATTTTGCATAGGTTCATCGTTTCGTTGTATTTTGAAATACTCATTCGTGCGGTGACTGTTAGTGTATCGTCGTTGAATACACTTTCACCATTTGAATCGGGACTTACTTAGAGGTAGCTCAGACGCCCGGTTGTTGATTATTTATTACTAATTGTGGAATTCAGTGGAGAATAATTCACAAAACTGAGTAATAAGATGTTTATTAATTCATAGTATCAGCTGAGGATTCGACTACGAATTCAGAATAATAAAGTGAGCATTACCATTCCATGGGATCGTAGATTCGACCTTAGAATCAGAGTAATTAAGTTTTATCTATTACCATTTATGAGACCAGTTGTGGATTCGATCATGAAATCGGAGTAATGAGATAATATAGTTATTGATATTCTATGAGATCAAGCCGTGGATTCGATCATAGAATCAGAACAATTTTTTATTGCCATTCCATGGGACCAGTCGTGGATTCGACCATGGAATAGGAGCAATTTTTATTGCCATTCCTTGGGACCAGTCGTGGATTCGACCATGGAATAGGAGCAATAATAGATTATTCTGGGAATTCAGTAGTGAATGTCACGACAGAATTAATCTTAATTAGGAATAATTAACTTTGGGGCTCTATACTAGCAGAGCAAGCTGTCTAGGAGCATTAGTTATCCCGATATGAGCTTGTCGGTAAGTCATATCCTTTATATAGTCAGGGTAAACTCGTTGTCTGTTCCTGAAGACGTTATCGCTCTATACTAGCAGAGCAAGCTGTCTAGGAGCCGTCCATCTCGTGATACTATATAGAAATAATCACTGAAAGTGTTCAGTATTCATGAGATATGCCGTTGTCCAGTCGTGAGACTACATATCTACATGTACTCTGAGAGAAAGTACTCTCCGTTGAGAATTCGATGAGAGACCCGTGTCTCAATACTCACGTCTGATTGCTGGATCAGAGCTTCGTATAATTATGGGTTTACGATTTTAGCCTTTGTCGAAAATCCACCATCTACAAAACTATAAGTCTTGATTTCTAGCCTACATAGCTAAGGGTCTCGGACTAGGATAGAAAGTGTAGTTGAGCTCAAGAACTCCATGGCAATCATCATACAAGACGAAGGACAACTCAAAATATGTGTTGGTAAGCTTTCGCTTTAGCCGAATTCATCTTTACCTAGTGACGAAAGTCATGTTATGTTTCAATCACTTTGAAAATTTCTCTGACGAAAAATGGACTGTGAATAACGGCTATATCCGTCCTCTGAGAATGTTTCAATGATTGAAATGAGAGTTTATATTACATAACCATTGGTAGGATATAAGAGAAATGGAAGTGGCGTGAGCCAAGTACGCGAACTGGCGGAAGTTCTCGACCCGAGAATTTCTGCTGGAGTTTGTGAACTCCTTCCATGAGCTTAAGTCCGCGAATCCAGTTCGCGAACTTGAGCAGGTTATATCTAAAACCGGTTGTTCTTGAACTCATGTTTATTTATACTAAGGAATGTTTTTGAAAACCGTGGCTATAAAGTTCATGAACCGATTCGAGTGAATCAAACCGTTTTTGCTTCGATTGTGTCTTGTGTAGTTACATAAGATCTGAGCAATTGAACAACTCTCTAACTAGTTCATTTGAGTCATTTGAACTAGTTATGGTGAAGTAGAATATGGTTTATATGAAAGTAATCATATGGATAACCATTTGGTTAACTATTGTTGAACCAACAAATGTTAATGCTTGGGAACGGTGCGTAAACCCAAAATTGGACATTTCATTTGTGTGTAACAAGCTAAGTTTTCGATCTAACGGTTGAGAAATATTAGCTTGAATCTAATCAGGTTTTCATCTAACGGTGAATATTGAATGCTTTGTTACCAAGCTAACATTGATTGCAAACCCTGATTTGAAAACTATATAAGGGAGAACTCTAGCAACTGGGAAACCTAATCCCCACACCTTACGTCTGATACTAGTTGCATAGCTAGAGTCGATTCTCCTTTAACCTTTGGTTTCTTCTTCTAAACCAGGTTAATGACTTAAAGACTTCATTGGGATTGTGAAGCCAGACCGATACTATTTTTCTTGTAGTTGTGTGATCTGATCTTGTTGATTCTATCGTTACGAGTACAATTAAAATAATTGGCTTGAGATTTTATATCTCCGATAGGCAAGATAGAAAAGTAATCACAAACACTTTGTCTCATCGTTTTTGATTCCACAATATCTTTTTTCGCTGCGTCGATTAAGATTATTGTGAGGTGATCAATAATACTAGGTTGTTCTTCGGGAATATAAGACCGGTTTATTGATTGGTTCCTGTTAACCTTGATTTATCAAAAGACGGAACAAAACTCGTAGGTATATTCGTGGGAGACGGATTTGTCTATTACCGTAAACTTTTTTGTGTGATACAGATTTGTTTATTAAAGTCTTCGACTTTGGGTCGTAGCAACTCTTAGTTGTGGGTGAGATCAACTAAGGGAATCAAGTACGTAGCATCCTGCTGGGATCAGAGGTGTAGGAGCATAAATGTACCTTGGATCAGTGTGAGATTGATTTGGGTTCAACTACAGTCCAGACCGAAGTTAATTTGGAGTAGGCTAGTGTCTATAGTGGCTTAATACAGTGTGTGTTCAATCTGGACTAGGTCCCGGGGTTTTTCTGCATTTGTGGTTTCGTCGTTAACAAAATTCTGGTGTCTGTGTTATTTCTATTCCGTATTATATTTGTTTATATAATTGAAATATCACAGGTTGTGCGTTGTTCAGTCAATTAGAATATCCGACTTTTTGGTTGTTGATTTAAATTGATTGACACTTGGATATTGGTTTTTGGTACCATCCAAGTTATCTCTCTAGTATTTGATAAAGACTCGCATATTTCTATTTGCTTGAGTATATATCAAATCGAGAGATTGAGATATAAACTCTTTGACATACTTTTTATCTAGATTGAGTCTGACTGTCTAGTTGATTCTCTAGAAAGTATATTGGAGTTTGTCCATACAGATTGCTAATTGAATTGTTGGGTGTGGTTGTTGTATCCCCTCTTTTTCAAGAGTAATCATATGGCTAACCTCTGTTAACTATTTGTGAACCAACATGGTGTACACGTTTAGGTATGGATAAATGAGGGTACATTTCATTTGTGTGTAACAAGCTAAGTTCGATCTAACGGTTGAAATATATTAGCTTGATTGAATCAGGTTTTTCATCTAACGATGATTATTGAATGCTTTGTTACCAAGGTAACTTGGACTGCAAACCCTGATTTGAAAACTATATAAAGGAGAACTCTAGAAATTGGGAAACCTAATCCCCACACCTCCTGTGTGTTACTAGTTGCATAAATAGAGTCGATTCTCCTTTAAACTTAGGTTTCTTATCGAGACCCTATAGGTTAACGACTTGAAGACTTCATTGGGATTGTGAAGCCAGACCCAACTATTCTCTTTGTAGTTGCGTGATCTGATCTCGCTGTTTTATATTGTGATTGAGTGCAATTGTAAAATTGGCTTGAGATTTATATCTCCGATAGGAAATATAGAAAAGTAATCACAAACACCTTTGTCTCATCGTTTGTGATTCCACAATAACTTGTTTCGCTAGTCGATTAAGTTTATTGTGAGGTGATTGATAATACTAGGCTGTTATTCGAGAATATAAGTCTGGTTTATCAATTGGTCTTTGATACCGTTCAAGTAATTCCTCGTATGTTCAATCGGGCTCACAGATTTCTATTTGCTGATTGCTGATTGCAGATTGAATTAAGAGTGGGAGATATTAAACTCTTTGATATACTTTATTCTAGATTGAGACTAACTGTCTAGTTGATTCTCTAAAAGGTGTATTAATTGGAGTAAGTCCTCTCAGATTGCCAAACGAATTGTTGGGTGTGGTTGTTAGAACCTCGCATTTTCAACATGGACAGACAATCAACATGGACAAGATAATATCATGGAAATACTAGATAGAGCCATCACTGCCCCCATCAGCGTACTACCAATCCTCATGCAGGTGTCACTCATGTTCCGAGAATAGCTAATGATCATGCTTAATTCTTTTACATACCAAATCAATTAATTGACATGGGCAGAAAACCTGCAAGTTTGAGCACCCCTGGTTAAATCATCCACAACTCAAGCAGATGGTCGAAACAACATGAAATCAGCAAAATGACTCGGAACCAACTCTGGATCTTCAGCTAAAGCTAATTACAACTAGAGAAATACTTATGGACTGGAACAAAGAAACATTTGGACACCTTCCAAAACTAATAAAGAAATCCACGACTCAAATTCAATTGGCACAACATCAATGTTCTATACGAACTGGTGTTGAACTAGATTATTGGTTAAACCAGGAAAAGAAGTTTCAAGCTCATCACTTATATTTGCTACAATGTCATGCAACGAACTGGCAACAAAGATCTAGAATACGATGGCTTCAATCGGGGGACAACAATACAACATTCTTCCATACAAAATCCACCATTCACCGAAGTTGTAATAACAATCAAAAATTCCAAGACCCACAAAACAACTGGGTCAACGATAAAGATCAGGTAATCCGAATCATCCTCCATCATTTTACTGATCAATTCACTGCCCAAAGCACAACAATAGACGAAGAACTCTATGCACAAATCACACCCAGACTATCCTCAAGACAATGCACAAAATTAACGGAAGGGGTTACTACACAGGAAATCAAACAGGTTTTGTTCTCCATTAACTGTGAAAGTGCTTCGGGACCTGATGGATATACTAGTAAGTTTTTCAAAGTTTTTTGGGACACCAATCACCATCAGTTAATAGCCATGGTCCACATTTTTTTCTAACACACTATACATTCACCCACTCATGAATCATAACAAAACCCTCATACCAAAAAAAAATCATCATTTAAAACCATCCCAATTTAGACCAATCAACCTTTTCAATGTAGTTTACAAAGTGATATAAAAAATCCTAGTAAATCGCTTACGCCCCCTCCTCCCATTTATCATAAGTCCATAACAGAGCGCCTTCGTCCCACAAAGATCCATACATGATAACATAACAATTGTTGAAGAACTATTCCATCATATTTAAACCTCCGCTCTTACCGAAGATCCAAAACTAACCTTTATTAGAGCATGGTCGGTTGAACCCACCAAGCGTTGGTACGTCAAGTTTGGTTGTCATATTTTAGTGAACCAAAAACTCATTTAAAGAGTTGCTTGATTATTTACTAGAGTCAACTTCGTATAGGTTAGCTTGAAAGTATTAGGATATGAGACATTAAAAGTATTACGTGAAGACTTGAAGAATGTGAAGAAGTAAGGAGCTACAACGACGACATCATCCTTTCACTTGAGGTTAGTAATATTTGACTTGAACTGTTTCATTCCCTAACGTATCTTTCAAGTCGTGCATATTGAAAACATAACTGCGAAGCTGTGAATGATTATACTCTAGTTAGACATAGTATTAAGGAATACAATACGAAGTATAACGTCTATCTTTTGAACTTTGTATATAAGACATCGAAATAATCGTATGAATGTTATTGTGATTATGTATGGGTATGTATGAAGATTTCGTCCTAGGAAACAATGTTTTACATTCGTTTAAAGGAAGTACAATTCATAAACTTGTTTTGTGAATCGAAAGGGAAATCACTAGGCTTATTGGTATTGTTATTCATTGCAAATCTTTTGAATTACCAATATGTGTGTTTAGTATAACCGCTCATAACTTGTTTATGTATCTTGGTAAAACAATTCACAAGGCCTGACTTTTGTATTGGTATGACTTTTATTAGTGAAACCGATCTTAAGTAATCACTTGAGATGGTAAGATCGATATCTTGAATTTGGTGTGACTAAATACTAGCCATTGGGTAACCGATCCTAGTAAGAGGTGTGACCGATCACAAGAGAGAGTGTAATCGATCCTTGTAAGAGGTTTAACAAGTTTTAGTAAGTTGGTATAACCGGTCCTATAAGTTGGTCAAGCGATCACAAGTTTTACCATCAGAAGTGGTAACCGATCCTAGTACTTAGTTAGCCATTTAATGGTAACTAGTGTAACTGATCCTAGTACCCACTTGGAGGTAGAACCAAAACTTTATGTTGAGGTAGAACCGTGAAACCCATTAACGGTGATTTGATAGGATAATCAATCACATAGTTCTTGGAAGTCAGATGAACCAATTCTAAAACTTGTTTGGAAGTGTGGAAAATCGGTTCCAAGATTGTAAATAAGAAAAGAATTTACAAAGTAAAGATGTCGACATACTTTGAACATGTGCAGTAACTCTTATATTTTATTGTTCAAAGATATTCCTTAATAGCTAAAGGAGAATCCCGGATCGAAATAAATTGAGAATCTTTTAATTAAGGTTTTTAATTTTTATATGCTATTTCCAACAATTAAAATGCATATATTTAGAAAATAAAAATTAGCAATGTGCATTTACTAATTGGAGATTTTCTTCTGAGATTTCGGTTATTAATTGGACAAAGCATTTCCAGGAATTATGAAAACCGATTTGGTGTTTATTGCATATCTTTGAGAATATTCGGTTTTGGAAACTCCTTGGTGTCCAAACTTCCTTGTATATAGATATTGAAGTTTGCATTTCTAGCAAACTAATCCTCAGAGCCAGCAAACTACCTAGTTGTGTTGTTACTGGTGGAGTCGCCTATTAGGAGAGGAAAGTAACCTAATTAGGCGAAATCTCTTACAACGGCTCGGTTTAAAGACTTCTTTGGGATTGAGAAGCTGTATTAGTACCGTTGGTGGGAAACTAGATAATTGAAGTTTATTATTAGTTTTCGATTGATTTGATTGACTAACGGTGGTTGAACTTTGATTGCACCTAGTTTGTTTATGCTTGAGAATCTTTTCTTATGATATAAGATTCACTCAAACTAGATCAAAGTTTCGACGGGGATCTTTAGACTGTTTGTGGATCTAAAGACGTCTTGTGATAATCCATTGTTAATAGACTCCGTTATGTGTATGATTGATCACAAGAGATTCAATTTGATTGTGTGCAGGTGTTTATCGAAGATCTAAGAAGATTTGAAGACGAAGAAGATTTCTGATTTGGGTTCATAATCTTTGGTGTGCACAATACTTGTTTCGGCTGGAAAAGGATCCAACTATAATCGGTTTATCTTTGTGATAGATTTGATTGATTAGTTGAGTAGATCGGCATCAATACAATTCTTTGTGATTCAAAGTATTGATTGCAAAATCTTGACAATTACTTTGGTAATTGTTATTGGATAGATCTAAGGACCTGACAAATGAGTTTATTAGGATAAACGGAAGAGCCTTTTGTCAAACTCATATCACTTGGTTGAAAAGAGTTGTTACCGAACATATTTGTTGTTCCTTTACTGTTTGGAATACGAACCAAAGGAATTGTTCCAAGTGCGTGACTTATTGCAAGTTGGAGGCGCAGGGATACAGACGGAACTAGGTGAACTATAGGTTTAGTTGCTTGGTATCAACTATACGAAGTTGGTTTGGATTTTGTATAGCGTCTTAATCCTGAGAGTATTCCATTTTGGACAAGGTCCCGGGGTTTTTCTGCATTTGCGGTTTCCTCGTTAACAAAATTTTGTTGTGTCTTTTACTTTTCTATTTCCGAAATTATAATTGTTTTATTATAATTAGAAGTAGAATACACAAACGTTAATTCCTATTTACTTAATAGAAATCCTATTGTGTTTGGTTAAGTCCGAACCTTTTATCAAGTAAACATACTTCGTTATTGTATTGTCTCGATCTTGTATCCATAATCAATCACACAAGTTATCTTGTTGTCGTATTGTCTCGATCTCGTATCCATAGACGATCACACGAAGTGTGAACCGATTAGTTGTATTGTCTCGACTCAGTTCATAGACAATCACTTTCGGAAAAAGGACTTATAGGTGAAAAAGTTTTAGATTGATGTATATTTGGGTACCCTTGTCTTTTCAACCTTGAAATTAGATATTAAGAAAGCTTATGACAACTTAGACGCGGGGATTCATCAAAAAGACATTCACAAAAATGGGATTTCCAACCAAATTTGTAGATTATATTATATTATGTATCACTACAGTTACTTATTCAATTAACATCAATGGTACCCCTCATGGATACATCACCCCTATGAGAGGCATTCAACAAGGAGATCCTCTTTCTTCCTATATTTTCATCATATGTGTAGAAATCCTATACTAACCTAGGCAATTTAGAAGCCCAAAATATTATAAAAGGCTAAACATATCCCAAAAATCTCCACCTATGTTGCATATAGTATATGCGTATGACCTCCTAATCACCTATAAGGTATCTCCGGAAGGCAATGCACACCTCAGATCCTACAGTTCTTCAGCGGGTTAGGAAATCAACGCAGCAAAATCAACAATAATTTACCATCCAAGACTGCAACAACATCAGCTAGACGCTATTCAACAATTTTTGACACACCAGCATCGTCAACTCCACTAATATACCTGGGAGTTCAGTTTAAAAACGGTAGAACCTCTAGTCACATCTTTGAACCATTACCTCAACATTTGGCGAGGAAAGCTCAAGGATGGATGAACAAATGCCTGACTCAAGCAGGAAGGTTAGTTCTCATTAAAACTTCCTTAATACCTACCTCAAACCACCTTATGCAAACACAATTATTCCCTACTTATATACACAAACAGATAAATCAGATGGCTATGAATTTTTTCTAGGACCATGACTCAACAGTTAGAAAACTCCACCCAATAGGATGAACCAAACTAAATAAACCAATGGCAAAAGGCGGTTTTGGCATAAGGAAAAGTAGTCACCATAATAAAGCCTTATTCATGAAAAGAATATGGAACATACATGAGCAACCTAATTCCATTTGCTCCAAATTAGATTGTTATGTTGTCGATGTTTTAGGAAAATTCTAGAGTATTCTAGAATCGTCTAGGTGTTTCCTTGATTTAGTATAGCTAGAGGTTTCCTAATTTAGTTAAACTCAAGGTTTACTTTTGTAGCTATGTTTAGGTTTCCTAGTATAACTCATATACTTGGAAGACAATTTTGTAACCTATATAAATAGGTGTACAAGTCTTAAGGGAAAAACACACAACACAATTCAGAGAAGAGTTCTCATAACTAGAGAATTTTAGGGTTTAGAACGTTTGGTTCATATAGAATTTTTTAGGGTTTGTGAACGGCATCCTGCTGGTCATAGTTGTGGTTTATTCTTTGTAATTCGTTCTATAATAAGAGTTGATCGTAGCCGTTTGTGGACGTAGGCATATTGCCGAACCACGTTAAATCTTGTGTCTTTCTTTGTTTCATTTAGTGCATCTTATTTCTGTTTTCATTAGTTCTACGTTGATCCAAAGAACTATTAGTGTCTTGTGAGGTTAATCCTAAGGCATTAATCCTAACAAGTGGTGTGGTGAGCGTGGAGAGGATCATAGTTGGAAGTGAAGATGTCTAGTTCTACATCAAGCGGAAGTTTTTCGAAGGTGCATGGATTTGATATTATCAAATTCAATGGGAAGAATAATTTTACATCATGGAAAACTGATGTTAAAGATATTCTTGTTAGTATGAAACAAATCAAAGCGATCAAGGACAAACCAGCAGCGTTACCAAAGGAATGAAGCGATGAGAAGTGGGATGACCTTGTTTTGGAGGCGTGTTCAACTATTCGGTTATGTTTGTCAAGGGAGATCACTCATAATTTTTCGAGTGAAACCTCTGCAAAGGTGTTGTGGGATAAGTTAGAGAAGCTCTACTTGCAAAAGGATTTGACTTCGGAGCATTACTTGAAGCGCAGGCTTCATGCCTTTCGGATGGCTTCAAGTAAGCCTATGGTTGATCATATTAACGAGTTTAATAATATCTATTCTGATTTATCTAACATCAGTGTGACTATTTCTGATACGGACAAATCTATGATATTATTATATTCTTTGCCTCCATCATATGATGCTTTCGTTGACTACTTGCTGAGTGTGAAAACCGAAGGAGACAATAAGTTGGTTTTCGATAATGTGGTCGCTGCTTTACAAGCTAAGGCATTAAGGAAACAAGAGTTAAGCGATGAAGCACAAGCCGAGGGTTTGTTTATTGATAGAGGAAAGAATAGTAATATGAAGCAGAAGTCGAAGAAACGTTCCAAGAAGAACGATATTGAGTGTTATTATTGTCGTAAAACTGGTCATATTAGGGCTGATCGTCTCAAGCTTAAGGCAAGAGATGAGAAACGTGAGAAATCAGATTCGAAGAATGTTGTTGCTTCGGTTGCGGAAGGCAGTGAAGTTTTAGAAGACCCAATGTGTGGTTTTGATGAGGAAGTGTTAACCATTACATCAAAGAGTTATCTCAATGATGGTTGGATGCTTGATTCCGGTGCTTCGTATCATATGTGTCCTTCAAAGGATTGTTTCACTACTTATAGAGAGGTGAATGGTGGTACTGTTATGATGGGCAATTCTAACGCCTGCAAAACAGTTGGAGTTGGTATGGTACAGGTTCGTTCGCATGGTGTTGTCACAACACTTTCAGAGGTTAGACATGTTCCAGATTTGAGGAAGAGTTTGATTTCGTTAGGAGTACTTGAATCACTTGGATACAAGTATGTTGCTGAATATGGATTCTTGAAGGTATACTACGACGGTAGTTTGAAGATGACCGGTGAAAGACATGGTAATTTATATTTCTTACAAGGAGATATAGTTTGTGGTGGAGCTATGGTTTCTCAATCAATTGATGAGAAACAGGTGGAGTCAACACGTTTATGGCATATGTGTCTTGGGCATATGAGTGAGAAAGGTATGTCCGTGTTGAGTAGTAAAGTCTTGCTTGGAGGTGAAAAGACTTGCAAGCTTGATTTCTGTGAGCATTGTATCTTCGGGAAGCAATGTAGGAGCAGTTTTGGTACCGTTGTACATCACACACAGGGTATGTTAGATTACATCCATTCGGATGTTTGGGGTCCCTCTCGTACAGTTTCTAAGGGAGGTGCTAGGTGGTTTGTGACCTTTATTGATGACTTTTCGAGGAGAGTTTGGCTTTACACCATGAAGCATAAGAATGAAGTCACCGAGGTGTTTAAGAAGTGGAAGACCATGGTAGAGAAACAACTTGGTCGTGTGATTAAGAAGATACGTTCCGATAATGGCGGTGAATACATAGAAGACCCATTGAAGGAGTTTTGTGAGGAACAAGGTATCGTTAGGCACTTCACAGTCAATGGTACACCACAGCAAAATGGATTAGCGGAAAGAATGAATCGAACGTTACTTGAGAGAGCACGGTGCATGTTGTCAAACGCAAGTTTAGACAAGATTTGGTGGGATGAAGCAGTTAATACGTCGTGCTATTTAGTGAATCGATCACCATCAACAGCTATTAAGTGTAAGTCACCTATGGAGGTATGGACCGGTAATCCCGTCAATTATACTAATTTGAAGGTGTTTGGTTGTCCAGCCTATTTTCATGTGAAAGAAGATAAGTTGGGTATTAGGGCTAAGAAAGCAATTTTCTTAGGTTATCCATTAGGTGTTAAGGGGTATCGGCTATGGTGCCCAGAACTGAATAAGTTTATTATCAGTCATGATGTGACCTTTAATGAGAAAGCGATGCTTGATTTAAAGAAGTTCACTGATTGGGACTCTCAAATTGAAAGTGAGAGTAGTAGCGGTGTTGAAGATGATTCGATGTAGGTGGAGCAAAGGGTTCTTAATTCATATACTATAGAAGAAGAAAAAGAAACTCTTGTAGAAGATGAAGTTGAGTTTGAGGTTCATAGTGAGGAATCTACACAACAACAAGTTGAGAATATTCCGTCCTTGGCGTCTCAACGTGAGAGACATGCACCAGTCCGTTATGGTTTTGATGAGTTTGCATCTTACGCATTCTCTGTTTTTGAGGATGAGCCGTTTACCTTTGAGGAGGCAATGAGTAATACTCATGCCGTTGAGTGGAAAACAGCCATGGATGAGGAGATGAAGTCTCTTCACAAGAATCACACTTGGGAGCTTGTTAAGTTTCCTAAGGGTCGAAAGAAGATTGGGTGCAAGTGGGTCTATACGGTAAAGGATGGAATTCCAGATTCCAAGGGTGTCGTTAGTGGTGTTCGATACAAAGCAAGGTTAGTAGCTAAGGGATATGCACAAAGGGAAGGTGTGGATTATAATGAAGTTTTCTATCCGGTTGTTAAACACACTTCTATCCGAGTCCTTTTAGCATTTGTGGCGCAATTTGACTTAGAGCTCGAGCAATTAGATGTCAAAGCAACATTCTTGCATGGAAATTTGGAGGAAGACATTTATATGTCACAGCCCATTGGTTATGAAGTTGCTGGTAAGGAAGATTATGTGTGTCGACTTGAGAAATCATTGTATGGTTTGAAGCAATCGCCAAGACAATGGTACAAGAGGTTTTATACATTTATGTTGCAGCAAAAGTATACTCGTAGTAAATACGATCAGTGCGTGTACTTTAAGAAGTTTCCATATGGAAGTTTTGTTTATCTTTTACTCTATGTGGATGACATGCTCATAGCTGCAAAGAGCAAGTCAGAAATTGATGTTTTAAAGAAAAAATTGAGTTTATAGTTTGAGATGAAGGATTTGGGTCCAGCTAAGTATGGAGATTACTCGAGACAGATCTAAGGGAAAGTTATGTCTTACTCAGAAATCCTATCTTGAGAAGGTTCGTCGTCGCTTTGGAATGCATAACTCCAAAGATATTAGTGTTCCAATTCCGCCTACAGTTAAGTTATCAAAAAAGTTGTGTCCTACTACAACTGAGGAGAAAGAGTTTATGTCAAAGGTTCCCTATGCTAATGCGGTAGGTTCTTTGATGTATGCTATGGTTTGTACTCGTCTGGATATTTCACAGGCAGTTGGTTTAGTTAGTCGTTATATGGCTAATCCTGGGAGAACACATTGGTACGCGGTGAAGGGAATTTTGAGATATCTTCAAGGGACCTTAGATATTTTAGTGTTTGAGAAGGAGCAGAATTTGAAGGTCTGTGGATTTGTTGATTCTGATTATGCGGGTGATAGGAATAAGTGTCGTTCTACTTCAGGGTATTGTTTTACATTGAGTGGAGGACCTATCAGTTGGAGGTCTATGTTACAACCAATCGTAGATTTGTCTACTACGGAGGCAGAGTGTATTGCTGTGACGGAGGCTGTTAAGGAAGCATTATGGCTTCGTGGTTTAGTTAAAGACTTGGGGATTATACAACAGAGTGTTGTTGTAAACTGTGATAGTCAGAGTGCTATTCATTTAGCTAAGAACCAAGTTTATCATGCACGCACCAAACATATTGATGTTCGTTATCATAAGGTACGAGAAGTTGTTGATAACGGATTAGTACAACTATTGAAGGTTGATACTGAAGATAATCCAGCAGACATGTTGACGAAAGTCGTTCCGAAGGTCAAGTTTGAGAGGTGTCTCAGCTTGATCCATACTGCTCGTTGTTGAGCCCCTAAGGGCATTTGAGGCTACGGTTAAGGGTGCACAGGAACCGAGCCGGACCGCCCCAGAACCGGTGGAACCGTACCTGGTTTTGGACCGAACCGAGGAACTGGGTACAGGTACCGGTCCAAAAAATAGGAACCGGGGTCTGGGAGGTACAGGTACACGGTCCAATACAAGTACCGTGTCGTACCGGACCGAAAGTACCGAATAGTAAGAGCCATTAGATTTAGGGGATAAAAGATGAGTAATAACCGTTAGATTAAAGGGGGTATATAAACGAACATTACAGGGTTAGGGTTTCTCTTATCAGTTTCCTTTTTTTTTTTTTTCCGTCTCCTCGGAGAAGGAGTGAAGAACTCCATTACTAAATCCATCTTCTTTGTTTCAAATTTTCAATCATCTCTTAATTTCTCACTCTTAGAAACAAGGTTCGTCATTTCTTTTGATTTGTTTCATCTTTTTTGTTTAATTTGTTTTTAATTTTTTTATGCCTGTGATTGACGGATTTAAAATATGTGCAGAATTCTGCTGTATCAAGACTTCAACTCCACGGTCTTCATTACACCACCTCTCGATTTTGACTACTGGGTTCATTAAATCTCGATTTGGTAAGATGCAATCTAGATTTGTTGGAAAAGGAATGAAAAATCTTACCTTTTTCAATTGAATTTGTTTTGCCTAAAAACGGGTTTGATTTAATCGAGCATAGTTTATCAAATTTGATTTGGAAGTATCTCATTGTAGGCTGTTCTGCTTAGCAATACCGATGTGCTGCTCCTTCACTGACAAAACTCGTTGAGATCCGGTCTTACAAGGTAAGACTCTCTTCTTTATGCCAATTGTTTTGCTGATTTGGTCCAAGTTAAAAATCTTGGCAACATCTAGTTTCAACAGACAGTGGGTACCAATTAGATTTTGGATTTTTGGATTCAGCTTGGTGTTTTGAATTCTGACGTGTGTGATGGTTTCTTTCCACTCCATGTGTGCCTCTAGGTTCAGTTATATCAACCCTCACCCAATACAGATTAAAGTCCTTCACACTTTTGGATTTATGGATTTTGTTGCTGCTTCTGAATGTGGCTTTGATACTTGGGTTGTTCTTACTGTATTACTTCAGATAAATACATATACTTTTTTTTATCGATTAATTACACAGTTCCTTAAAGTCTCCAATTCAGCCTAAAATTGAATTTGTTCTGCCTAAAATTACTCCATGTGAAATATACTAAATGGAATTATGCTGTGTCTTCCCTGTTCGAAGCCATAGTTGGCCAGTTGACAAGAGCTTGTTTGTACATATGAAGGGAGCTTAGGGGATAAGCAAGCAAGAGTGTAGTGTCCAGCAATGCATGTTGTTTGTGTTCTTTAGATTTTTTTCCTATTGGGCATCTAATTGTGTTGAAGGTTACTAACTGCTATTACTTGTTTTTGCAGCGTTACTTGGTCCTATCAACAATAATGCCACCACAAGTGCTGCTGCTGACATGGATTAGAAGATCAAGATTCAAGACTTTGTATTTGTCATTGCAATGCCACCACAAGTGCTGCTGCACTGCTACTTGTTCTTTTTTCAGATTTTCAAGACTTAGTGTGTGTGTGTTTGTGTGCTACTGCTGCCTACTGCTACTTGTTCTTTTTTTTTTTTTTAGATTTTCAAGACTTGGTGTGTGTGTTTGTGTGTGCTACTGCCTACTGCTACAGTGCTACTTGTTCTTTTTTCAGAATTTCAAGACTTTGGTTGTTTGGCACTTTGGTTTGCTAATACTATTGCTACTTATTAGTTATTGGTTTGTTCTTTGATTGAGATATTGCTTAATATATTGAAAAACAGGTAAAACAGGTACTTAGATTGTCTGGGAAAATGACAGAAATATATGTCTGGAAAAGTACCGATTGGTACCGGAACCGTACCTGGTACCGTACGTGTACCGAATGGTACCAGAACCGAGGTACAAGGTACAGGTACCGGTCCAAAATTTTGGAACCGAGTCTAGGGAGGTACAGGTACTCGGTCTCGTCAAGAACCGAGCCGAACCGTACCGTGTGCACCCTTAGCTACGGTTAACTTGAGAAGATCAATCTCAGTTTGGTGGAAACATCGGCAAGGTGGACAATTGTTATGTTGTCGATGTTTTAGAAAGATTCTAGAGTATTCTAGAATCGTCTAGGTGTTTCCTTGATTTAGTATAGCTAGAGGTTTCCTAATTTAGTTAAACTCAAGGTTTCCTTTTGTAGCTATGTTTAGGTTTCCCAGTATAATTCATATACTTGGAAGACAAGTTTGTAACCTATATAAATAGGTGTACAAGTCTTAAGGGAAAAACACACAGCACAATTCAGAAAAGAGTTCTCATAACTAGAGAATTTTAGGGTTTAGAACGTTTGGTTCATAGAGAATTGTTTAGGGTTTGTGAACAGCATCCTGCTGGTCATAATTGTGGTTTATTCTCTGTAATTCGTTCTATAATAAGAGTTGATCGTAGCCGTTTGTGGACGTAGGCATATTGCCGAACCACGTTAAATCTTGTGTCTTTCTTTGTTTCGTTTAGTGCATCTTATTTCTGTTTTCTTTAGTTCTACGTTGATCCAAAGAACTATTAGTGTCTTGTGAGGTTAATCCTAAGGCATTAATCCTAACACATATAATGAGAAATATCTACACAATCAACCAATCTTCCAGGAAAACACTCCAATTCCTTCCTCTTCCAGCCCACAATGGAAATAAATGTCATCTCTCATTCCTGCATTACAAAAACTTATTTTCCATCGCATCGGAAATGGTTTGGATATGCCTATCCTAGCAAATTGGTTACCTCACCATCATAACCTAAACCCAGACCAATGCTACCCAATCCAATCAGTTTCTCATCTCACTGACCCCTACACCCATAACTGGAATCCTGAACAACTGATTCACCTTCCACCTACTGCTATCCAAAACATAATAATCATTCACCTTCCCCTAAACATGCCTCAGGAAAAAATCCTATGGCCACACTCAAATTCTGGAAATACACTACTGCCACCGGGTTCACTTGTTTAATGCAACAAAAAGACATCCACACCACATAAATCCCCTACCTCCCACAAAATTCTTGTGAAACTTACCTTGTCCACCAAAGATTTAGCTTTCCTTGTTGAAAGTTATAAATGAAGGTCTCCTGACTTTCTCTATTCTACATCGCATCAACATCTCAAACTCCAACCAATGCCCCAGATGCAATGCTGAGCCAGACACAGCAGAGCACATGCTTATTCACTGCCCAATACCAGCAGCATCCTGGAACATCCTATCATCTCGTCTATCAACAAACCAAACCAACATAGCCTCACATATCACTATAACTAATCAAACAACCATCACCGAAATTCTACAAGACGCAAGGCATGCCCCCTTCATATCAGCTTGTTGTTTTCTCTTCTGGCAAATTTGGATGTCCAGAAATGATTTGGTTTTCAAACAACATCAAACAACCCAAGATAGCATCTTATGCATAAAGAAGTATGGAGCGAATCTACTTGAAAATTGGGAGAAGAAACGCAAATATACTCACAGGGACATTACTCAAAGTTTCTTCTCAGAAAACAACAAAATGAAGAAGAAAAAAAAAATCTACTTATAATGCACACATGTATTCATCATCTTCGAGCTCAGGCTTTGTTTACACGAATTTTTTGTCCTTCTAGTAACTGCAAGAAAAGTACATAAGCACATCAGGTAAAGTGGACTGAACAACACAACATACTGAAGTTAATTTCATTTAATGATCCAAATTAGGAAAAACTAAGACAGTAAGACCCAAGCGGTAACTTTTTGGATCCTTTCTTCATTGAAATGATAACGTTTTGTACTCGCACACACATATCCTTATTTCGTTTTCCAAAGTGATGTCATTAATTACTTGTTTCATTTGAGGCTTTTATTGTGCTAATGCATGGAGCATAAATCTGACCAAATATCTGTGTAATAACAGCATTTGAAGCATCCTAACAATTGAACTGAGGTAGTTAAATACTCACAGCATCATTAAATGATGAAATGGCAGTCTCAACATCCTCGTCTGATGAGAAGGAAACAAAGCCAAAACCACTGGACTTTGAAGTTCCAGGCACCGTGGAAACTTTAGCACTTAGGACTTGACCCTTCTCTGAGAAAAATTTGCTAAGAATATCAGAAGTCACTGTCTTTGCGAGATTACCCACGTAGACCTTGTATGGACTGTCAATAAATTTGGATTCTGCAGCTTGAAGGGGTGAATCCATAGTATCCAAAGGTTTCTCAGTTACGTTTACTTTAATTTGCCGCCCTCCAATTTCCTATTATTCATCACAAAAATTCAGATGGACACAATAATTTGTAAGATGATTCACACAAACCATCACAGTCTTTTCTATCCCATTCGCTAGTAAATAAGAAAAATCAAATCAATATTCCAATAATAACAAAATTGTTTTACTTACCGATTCATTCATCTTTTCAATAGCTGCAGCTACATCCTCTGATGTCTTCATAGTAACAAATGCAAACCGACGGCTCCTCTTAGAGTACTTATCATACATGACCTGTTACCAAAACCAACCCAGTTACAAAAAAGATGGAGTTTGGTCCTCTTGTCCATTCAATAAATTCAGAATCTTAGACATAATTTTAGTAATAAACTCCAAAAAATGGTATATCTAGAAAACTGGGAACTCAATTAGGTATTATCCATGAATCAAATCGTATATACATGAAATTCACTGCAACCTAATTCTAGTAAAAGCAGCAACTATCACCACATCCCTCCACATATACCTACTCTCTAACAACAGACATCAGCTTCATGTTCACTAAAATTTTAGTATCTGTAGGTATCTTCAATAGCAGACATGCAATAAATCACTATGGTTTGCACTTTGCACAGTTATTCAATCAAGTTTATCCATTCAAATGAACCTAATCAGTAATGTTAAAACCTTCCCCCAATTAAGGACAAATTATTTGAAATCGACCGATGCTAGCAGAATCCAAAGTTAAAACACTCGCAATGTAAAGCAAGACTGAGAAATTTATACCTCAACTTTCTCCACAGCTCCATGTTCGGCGAACAACTTTTCAAGTTCCTCGTTGTTGACAGTTCTAGGAATGTTACCAACATACAATTTTCTTGCAGATGGGGACGAACTATCTTGAGTCGATACATCTGTTTCTTCAGCAACGGCAGAAACCCTCAAGAGAGTTTCTCTGGGATTTAAGGAGATTGGTGTTGAGGAAAATCCACGAGAAATCGAAACAGAAACTACTCTAGGCTGATAAAATGAAGATTTTGACTGGATTTTAAATGATTTTGTAGGTTGTTGAAGTAAATTTGAAGCTAAAGAAATTGACGCCATTTCTACAGAATTTATGGTTCAGAGTGGAAAAATTCTAGGTTTCGAAGAAGTGGATGAGGGAGAAGGCAGGGGTTTTATCCATTTAGGTCGCAGTCCTATTTCACTTCTTTGCGCCGTGTGCGCATTATACCGCCTGCGCTTAGCGGGAAAAGGCACATGCTATTGGGTTTGGCTATTGATACTACACAGCAAAACATAATCAAAGTTAACTGTTTCACCACTAATATATAGACACGTGTTACTAATCATCTGCGGGACTACTTTTGACTGATTTTCCACAGGGAGAAGAGTCCACAATGCAGCAAAACAGCTGCACCCGTCTACAACTTTCTATTATAGGACAGATGTGTAATTTAAACTGTTGTTAAATTAGGCGATTTAGAGAAACTCTCTCCAAAATTTTACTCAAAACCCTAAGGAAATCCCGCCATAAATTTTAGGGTTCATAAAGTTATAATCATCAGCATCAGCTTCGTTGTGAATCTTTCATCTGTCTTCTCCGATTTTTCTTTACATTTTTGTAATTTGTGTTTATTTTTGTAAATTAGAGATCCAGGTAATGGATTCTTCTGGTAGTGAAAGTCCTCCAATTGAGGCAAAAAAAGGAAGTAAATCAAAAGCTCCAAAAAAAGCCAAGGAAAGTATTCTAAAGCAGAGTAAGTGTTTTTTGTTCCAGTGGATCAACACCTCTTTGTTTAAATTTGTTCATTTAATTCTATTTTTATTTTTATTTTGAGATTTGATTGGGTTGTGCATTTGATTTCTGCAGAATCTCCCGCGGAGTTTTTTGCTGAAAATAAGAACATTGCAGGATTTGATAATGTATGTTTAGTAAATGAGTTTGCTTTAATTGAATATCTTTGTTGAAACTTTATCACAATCATGCATGTGCAGAACTTCAGATGATAAAGATTTGATTTTTATTTGCGACCTGAACTATTTTGGTGTTTCAAATGCTTGTAATTTTCAGCCTGGGAAAAGTCTATACACAACTGTGAGAGAACTTGTTGAAAATTCACTTGATTCAGCGGAAGCCATTTCCGAGCTTCCTGTAATTGAAGTAACCATGTAAGTAAGAGCAACTTTATAATTCGACACTTTTTTGCATTCACGAATAGTGGTACATTATAATTTTGAGATGGATTTGTGGTGACAGTGAGGAGATTGGGAAAAGCAAGTTTAACTCTATGATTGGACTTGTTGACCGAGAACGCGTTGATGAAGCTTTATATGATGATTTCGAAAATGCTAAAGCCCGCGAGGTATGTCTAAAATGTGATTGTGATCATAGCGGGTCCTCCTTTGTTTATAAACCATCTTATGAACCATGCCTATAAGAGTGAATTGTTTGGATAGGGAAGGTTGTTTCTGATGAGAGTCCACCTGTGTTTTGAATCTTTTGATTCTTTTGTTTTATCAACTCTATCCCACTTGGTCAAGATACTGTTAGTGGTGCATGCTAACTTCATCTATTGGGAAATTACTTGTATTTTGGATTTTATAAATAATTCGTAATTGTTTCCCTGGAATGAATATATCTCCGAGATTGTTATGCCAAGTTTCATTTCTTTTTACCTCACTTTTATTGTAGAAACGCCTTGCCAAGGAAGCTCGAGACCAGGAAACCCAAGCGAAAAATATTGCCGCTGGGAAGAAGGTCAAAGAGCCTGCTCAAAAGGCCATGAAGGGACGGGGTGAGGCCTCATTTTTCAGGGTGACTTGCAAGGTGTGACTCGAAATCTTTCCCAAGTAATGGATCATTGTATCTATGAGCACTTTTGATTCTGATAACATTTACTATTTGTATTCTTATAGGTTATTCGTTGTCTGTATTTCGAAATTTAGATGATACAATGCAGTTTAACTTTTTTAATGGTGATGAGCTCCTTCAATGCAGGACAATGGAAAAGGAATGCCTCACGATGACATCCCCAATATGTTTGGAAGAGGTTTCTGATTGGCTTACTGTATCAATTTCCATTTGCGTATATTTGTGTAAAAGATTGCACTTCGTTTCTGTTTATGTGATTTATGGTAATTTAGTTTCTATACTTTTTGTATGCATACAGTTCTGTCGGGGACAAAATATGGCTTGAAACAGACCCGTGGAAAATTTGGACTTGGTGCGAAGATGGTAAGTCTTAGTTCCATTCTGTAGTATTTGACATAATCTTGCCGGCGCTTGTAGCTTGAAGTCTGTTCTCACCATTAATGCATGATAAGTTTGATGTTCGTATTGTTTAACTTCTGTTACTCCTCTTCTGACATTTATAGGGAATCATTTTTTCAGCTTATGCCTTTAGTTTATAAGGATTCTAGAGACTAGAATAGAGAAAATCGTACCTTTACTAAATTTTCAGTTGACATGTTAACAGTACCTCTTTCTTGGTAACATACTTACAATTTCTGGAGCTGCTTCAGACATTCTCAACAACGTCCGCGCAAGGGTGTAGCATTTGGGTCAACCTATTTAGTTTTACAGAATGATCAGGAATTTAATAGATCCACACCTGATGCAGGCTCTGATTTGGTCCAAAATGAGTACTGGACTTCCTATAGAGATCTCATCATCAATGAGGGGTCAAAGTTATACAACATTCTGCAGGCTGGATATTGATATTCATCGGTATGTGTGAAGGCTGTGTAGGATAATGTATAACTTCAGCACTATATCCTGTGCATTTGGTATTTAATTATTTGGTATTTTTTTAACCATTCAGAAACATCCCACATGTGCATTTACATGAGAAACGGGATGAAGAGCGGTGGCATGGAGCTAAAATTCAAGTTGTCATTGAGGGAAACTGGACGACATATCGTGTGAGTTCTTTGTTGCATGGACATTATCTATGTATCTGTCGGACCTTCAAGTCTAGCATCTCTACCGTGAACTTAGATACTCTTTTTTTTCTTCCAAATGGTAGGATATATTATTGCATTTGACTTGGATCTAAAACAATATGCATTATCATATGCAGTCAAAGATCCTACATTATATGCGTCAGATGGCTGTGATCACCCCATATGCCCAGTTTCTCTTTAAGTTCGTTTCAGATGTAGCAGAGTAAGTTTCTATCTTAAATATTTTTGTACTCCTATACATTTTTTTTTCTTCTTCTTTTTCTTTCCAATTTTAAGGAGAGATAGTACAATAATTGGTAATTAAGTCCTCAATTAGACGAGGCAGAACCGATTATGCTTCCTGTACCATATTATTTCAGACAGATCAATTGTTGCATAAATGTAAATTGCTGAAAGTAAAAGAGATAGTTCCTTCAGTACTCTGATAGGATTCTTTCTTTCGGTGCAGTAAAAATGTCGCTATAAGATTTGCACGAAGAACAGATGTAATGCCTCCAGTTCCTGTTGAGACAAAGCATCATCCGTCTGCGGTTGATTTACTACTCATCAAGCGACTTATCACGGAAACTTCAAAGCCGAACCTTTTGCAGTTTCTCCAGAATGAGTTTGTAAATATAGGCAAACCCTTTGCCGAGCGTTTAATTGGTAAGCTCTATTCAATATTTTTTCATTGCTCAATGCTGCTTGTCATAAAAAGTTATAACCTGTTTTCTATGGTGCCTTAAATGAAAAAACTTAAAGTTGGCAGAAACTTTGGGTGCCACTAGGATTTCAGATTTCTTTAATCCTCAGCGATAAAATGGCTGGTTTTCAGCAACTATAAGAAGTTTTCACCCTTGGGAGAAATGAGCAAATAGTGCGCGTCCTTTGAATTTTTGAAACTAAGCGAAATCCATTCTGTTTTGCAGGAGAAATGGGACCAGATTTTAGTCCTAAGACAGCAGTTAAATCTCTCACATCGCAACAAATTGTTCGGATCCATCAGTTGTTTCGTCAGGCAAAATTTGACGACCCCAGTGGAAATGTAAGGCCATACACTTAATTCTTGGTTTCTGTATTGTATTTATTCAATATTATTGAGAAGTTACTACACAATTAATTTCCAGTTACGTTTTTCTCTTCCTTTGTTTTCCATTTGGTTCTTCATACACGCTGTTACAACCTTGCATTCCAGTTCTTCACTTTTACTGTACCACTTTTGGTTATTTCAGTGTCTTAGTCCTGCTGGAGAGTACAACCTTCGCCTTGGTATCATTAAGGAGCTGCATCCTGACTTGGTTGCAACTTATTCAGGCAGGTTGTCTTTTATCTCTATTTTTCTGCAAATCTGTTTATATCTTGATTGATTGTCTAGATATAACGACGAGTTATTATTCAAACTATTGATGCTATGTTAGTTGTTGATGCGTAATGATTACATGATTCCCAAGTGTGATTGTTGTTTGGCTACTCTCTGGATACAGTCCTCAAGTTTTCGAAGGTCATCCATTCATTGTGGAAGCTGGTGTTAGCTTGGGTGGAAAAGATGTTAAGCAAGTAAGAAATATAAGTTTTCGATTGGGAACATAACTATGCTTTACACATACCTTTTTGGTGGTTGTTTGTGTTGCTATCACGAATAACATGTACAGACTTTTTGTCTGGCTGGTGCTGGATAAATTGTAGGGTCTGAATATTTTTCGGTTTGCAAACCGTATCCCACTCCTTTTTGAGCAAGGTGCTGATGTCGTCACAAGAACTGCCCAGAAGAGAATCAAGTGAGATTAATACTCTTTTTGTTGTCCCCTTTATCTTTCTTACGTGATAATAGTTACTTTCTCAGGGAAACAAAAAACTACAAGTGTATAACAGAAAACTCACTGCGTGTTATTGACCAGTTGGAACAACTACAAGATCAACCAGACACAAGATAAGATCGGGGTTTTTGTGAGCATAGTAAGCACTAAAATACCCTTCAAAGGCACTGGAAAGGAATATATTGGGGATGATATTAGTGAGATAGCATCAGCTGTCAAGGTGGGTGTTTTTATCTCATTTTTTTATCTCCTTTCTTTACTGCACTGTCATGAATGATATAAAGAAATTGAATTGATAAGCTGACAACAAAATTCCTTTCCAGGCTGCCATTCAGCAGTGCTGTATTCAGCTGAAATCCAAGATAGTAAAAAAAATTCAAGCTCGCGAGCAACAAGAGAGAAAGCGGAACTTAACAAGGTAAATCATATGTTGGAGCAGTTGCTGCAGAGTATTCAAATATTCTTTTGATATCAAATGTTGGGTACCGTGTAATGAGGTATCAACCTACCCAATGTTTGATCATGGTGATGAAGATGGTATCAAAATACGATCCCAAACCTACACAATGTTGGTAGTTTTGTTTTCTCTACCAGGCTTGTTGCTCTCCACCTGAAAATAAAATATTCGATCTGATTAGGTTGCAGTTATCCATTTCAGAAATCTTTCAAAGTCTAAACTATTCCATGTTTTTTCCTAGAGGTGTTTAAGAATCAGACGATTGATTTTACATCGAGGTTTAAACTTTTGATGGTAAACGTTGTTTGGTGGATCATACCATCTCTTGCTTCTTTATTTTGGGTTTATTTTCGTTGATGATCTGACTTACTCATCTGAATTGCTGCAATATTATTTCATCAATCTTTAGGTACATTCCTGATGTTACGGGTGCTATTTATGATGTTTTGAGACAAACTGCTCAAGCACATTCGTCAAAGAAGAAGCGCTATGATGAAGAGGATGCTGAAATCCTAAAGCAAGTGTCAGCTCGTTTGATTACAAAGCAGACGTTGCATGATAAACTTGCCAAACACGTTGAGCAGGTCAGCTCCCGATACCCCTCATGTTTGTTTAATCACTTCTGATGTCCAATTAAGTTCTCGGAAAATGAACGTCCAAAGATAATACGATTAGATGTTTTCGAAAATCTCACAAAATAGAACTAATGATCTAATGGCTAATGTGCAGGTGGATTACGAGATGGCAATGGACTACGCCACACAGAGTGGAGTGAGTGAAGAGCCCAGAGAAGCCATTTATATTCAGGCAGTGGGCGATACACAGAACTTCGTCGACCTATGTAGCCCTGTTTGTGTCTTCAGGCTATTCCAGTAAAGAGCCATGTATTTGTAAGCTGTTTTCTTCGTCAAACTCCCGATATCCAAGTTATCAGCCCCATAACAGTTATATATAAAGTTAAAAATTTAAGTTATGTTTCTTGCTTTGCATTCTATCTAAAGGATGTCAAGTGAGAGTTTTCAGAGGTGTTTATTATGTCTACTGTGACGATAACTTTATGTAGCTCAAAATTGTGTAGAACAGAAAGAACTGATATACGAAATTCATACTGAAATGTTCAGGCATGGTATTAGTGAAAATGTGGAAATATCCGAGGAACCCAGGTGAAAATATTATCGGTATGCCCGTACACATGTAAGAGTCAGTTTTGCGTGCTCTATCAAGAAGGTTTGGCATGTTGAAATGTAGCTGCATCGATCTATGGTCATACACAGCCCAGCAATCAACTTAATAACCAAAATGACGCTCCTGTGACTTGCAATCGAGCCTCATTGCGACATTTCTGACCTTGCCCGCCACAGGATTAAATGCCTAAAAATAAACATTGAACTCCCCAGAACAAATTTCCACTACACTGACATAACGAAATCAGATCTCAACGACTCCTCTCTCTCTCACTACACAATACTCCTGCAGCTAACACATCTGTGATTGCAGTGATGTGAGTTTTGAATAATATCTATCTGTGATTGCGAACTACTTAGCCCGTCATTTCCCCCATCAAATTGTTATCTCTTCCTGCATCTCTAACAATCTCAATTAGTCCTACATACCATTCTCGATTCAAATCAATTTAGTTTTCTGTTTCTGTATTTCTTGATTTTGATTTCATTTCTCCAAGTATATTTGTTTAAATCTATCCTCTTCTCTCTATGATGAAAAGCCGTACCGTCTCCTTAGTAGTTCACTTCCTCAATTTGATTACTAATTTTCGTTTGTTGCAGTTTTCAGTATGGCACAGCGTCCCCAAATTGCAGTTTTAGGTGCGGGTATATTTGTTCGAACTCAATATCTTCCTAGACTTTATGAGATCTCTGATATTATGATTCTCAAGACAATTTGGAGTCGAACTGAGGTAACTGGCTTTCACTTATGTTTTTATTTTTATTATTCTTTGTCTTTCTAGTAGTATGAATCAAATTTTTTAATAATTTATACCAATTGATCAATGTAGGAATCTGCAAAAGCTGCTGTTGACCTTGCTCGCCAGAGTTTCCCAGAAATAGAATGTAAATGGGGGGATGCTGGTCTTGAGGACATTATTAAAGATACTTCAATTTCTGGTGTTGCAGTTGTTCTTGCTGGACAAATTCAGGTACACCCATCAAACCACATTTTTAGATTGATTTACACTTTTCTCTTCTCATCGTTTTTGTTTGTCATGCAAATATTAGTCTTTAGTTCTGCTGAAAGTGTTGTGTATATTTTTGTTAAACGCTGCACTTCGCTTACTCAGTAACCATCGATAAAGTAGTTTGTGAAGATGATGAGTCCTCACCTTGGTCACCTTTGGCTCCCCTCCTTTGCTTACTAATGAAATTTGTAAGAGTGAAGATTTAAAATAATTTTGTTTGTGAAGGTAACAGTGATTTTTTTTGTACTTAGTATAGATTTGCCTAGATACTGCAATTTGCTACACTATATCTCGGCATCCAATATAGAACCTACAATTTTAGCTCCTGTTTTTTACTGAATCACGAAGTATACAAAAGAAATTAGACACAAGCTACCATAGGTCTAGGACAGGCCAACATTCGCCGTTTCAAGAAACCTTTCAGAAGCTTCTTGACGACAATGCACATTCCCCATTCTATGGCCAACTAAGGATTCTCAATTAACAGAAGGATATATTATATGCAGGTTGACATGTCATTGAGGATGCTAAAGGCAGGGAAGCATGTTTTCCAAGGTGAAGACTATGTTATGGCTGTATTGTCTTGTTTCATTCCGTATGTCATAGGTTGTGAGGGTTTTACTTATTTGTTACGTAGAAGATATAGTAGAAACACATCAGAACCGATGAAGTAAAATCAACTTCTCATACACAGACACCATTCTCAGGTTTCCATGATTCTGTATGTGTAATGTGTGAAGTACTAAATGTCTCTCTCTGTTTTTACCTCCTTGCGCCTGCATTTCCTGATTGATGTTGTGGATCTGAAGAGAAACCAGCTGCATCCTGTAAGTGATATCATACTTTATCATCAAAATAGATAATTTCTTAATGATTTTTCATTTTCTTTCTAAAAATGATATTACTCGAATTTGTGATAAGTTATATGCCCTTTTGAGTTATACAGCTGTTAGTGAGGCTGAGACTGCAATCTCACACTACAAATCTTTGGGTGCCAATTCTCTTTCTCATCGACCCATATGGGCTGTTGGGGAAAATTATCGGTTTGAGCCTGCTTTTGTGGAGGTATATCTGTGCACCTTGTTTCAGCTGTTGCTATTGCTGTTTGTTATGTTTGTTATGTATTTTTAGCCTTGCCTATCAAGATGATGATTACCGGATATTTACAGTGCAAGAACCTTCTGAAAGAAATTGGTGACATGATGAGCGTTCAAATAATGGTTGAGGGATCGATGAACAGTTCAAATCCTTACTTCTCAAGTTCTTGGAGGCGCAATTTTACAGTATGTGAGCTCCCTCTTTGTAAAATGTGTTACCTGATATCTCTTAACCTATTAAAATTTCGCTTACGAACTAGATAATCAGAACAGTGAAAAGCAGGTACAGGCATACTCCGCTTAAGTGATGAAAAAGTGAAAAAAAAATAAATGCGAAGATTCATGTCATTATTACAATTAAGCGAAGTTTCAGCATAATATTTAGTAGTATAAGCATCTTAGACAACGTCTCCATCAATGAAAAAAAGATATTCTGTTGCACATTCATTAGCATGGTCTTTGAGGCTCACTATGAGCTGTTATTGACCTCTTTTCTATGGTATACCATGTACAAGTACAAGTGACATACCTCAAGGGCACGGTTGAAGTCTCATCCCTTGGATGATTGGATTTAAGACAATTAGACTCGACCTCAACCTTCAGTTGGGAGCACAACAAAAAATTTCTTGTTGTTTTATGTAAGAGGTATTCAACCTCCGCTTTAGAATATAACTTTGCATGCTCTTTTTTTCAGGGTGGTTTCATTTTGGATATGGGAGTACACTACATTGCAGGATTAAGAATGGTAGGCTCCTGAATTTTCATGTACCCTGATCAGCCACCGTATCAGAAAAACATTATGTGTTTCCTTTGTGCGGTATTCTCATCTGTATTCCGTACCTTCACAAAAAACTAACCTTATTTTCATGTCACAACTTTTCACTAAATTGCTTTCTTGTCATGACTCCTAGCTTTACCGCAAAATTTAATTACACTTTCCACGGGATATATATGCATTGAATTATCAGCTGCTTTTTAGAGGATGATATGCTTATTATTTAGATCAAGCTGAGCTCTTCACTCATTACCATGTAGCCCTATATGCATCATATACTTTGCGCGTGCATGCACCTTCACTTGTTGGCACTAAAACTAAAAAGCAATTGCTTGAGTAGTAGTTGTGAGACTTTTTTTCTTCTGTTTTCACTAAACAGGTGGTTGGGTGTGAGGTAACCTCTGTGTCTGCTATAACGTCTCATGTGGATACAACTTTGCCTCCACCGGACAATATATCCTCTATTTTGTAAGTTTTTGAACCCAGAAAAAAATGTATCCTCATAAAATGTTTGTAACACTAGGCATGAAAGTTGGAATTTAATTTGTGTTTGGTGCCCAGTGAATTGGAAAACGGTTGCGCTGGGGTGTTTGTAATGGTCGTATCGTCAAGATCTCCCAAGGTATGTCCCCAATCGTCAAATCACCTCCATATTTATGCATCACTCTTATACTGAAGTGTTTCTCGTAGATATTCTGGAAAGTTGTCGGCACAAAAGGATCTCTGCAGGTTGAGCGTGGCAATAAAGATGGCAGACACGGTTACACGGTAAAATTTAAAATAGAAAAAGATAAAGATAAGAAAAGCAATTGTATTCTGTTTATTCCGTGTATGGAGGTGGATGGCGAATTCATACAGTAACGTACTTTGGCAAATTATATTGATAGTTTACAGATTGCGAGAACTCAGTTCCTTAAAATCAACTTTTTAGACCAATAACCTTTCTGTAATGTATTTCATTGCTTTTGCAGGTCTTGCATTACACAGTTGATGGACAATGCAAAAGCTCCTTTCACCCATTTAGCGGGGTTAATGAAGAATTAAAAGCTTTTGTGTACGATATTTCTCAGTCAACCCTCAAGGTACAAAAATAATAAAACTCCTTTTTCCAGCAAAATGTGATAATTTGCAGGATTTGAGGATTTTTTTCTTTGTGGTTTGGAATTTCATGTATGGAAGGGAAATAGACATCATCCATTGCTAAAAGACCAAGACTCGTTCCACTCTCAAAAAAAAAAAAAAAAAAAAAAAACCGTGCACCTGAATGAAAGTAAATTTTCTCGGTACTAAAATGCTTGTAGAAAATAAATTTATTCCTTTAATTTCCAAATTATTTAGTTATTTTGTACTGTATAAATTTTGATGTCTAGGAGTCCTTTCAAGTTAATAGTTATATAAAAAGACACACTCCATGAATTTTTGCAGGACGTGGGTGACCATGAAGCTGAGCCTCGCAGTTCTTATGTTGAAGGTGCAAGAGATATTGCAGTTCTTGAAGCAATGCTTGAATCCGGTATGAAGAAGGGAGCAAAAGTTAATGTGAGAAAGTTTTGAGTTAATAAAGTCTGGTCAAATTGCTGTTGGGCTAAGGAGCTGGATAATCTGTCGAGAAATTTGTAGGAAATATATAGAACAAAGAGTTGCTATGGAGCTGCTAAAAACAGTTTAATTGTTTAGCGATGGTAGGTTTTCTTACATTTATTCCATCAACCAAGAGTTGTGACGTGAATAATTAAGTGATTGAAGGTAAAATATATGATCTTTTCCATCAAAAAAAAAGGTAAAATATGGCTACAAGTGCATCAACATTATTTTGATCAACCAAGAGTTGCCTTACGTAATTAACTGATGGCAAAATATCCTAGTTTAATTGGGGGCCATAACTTTTAATTGGGGGTCATGGAATTTTGTTTGCCCCCAAATTTTTCAGGAGTGTAAAAATCGGAAGATGAATATACTATTTTATCCTTGATTTTTTTTTTTTCAAGTAACGATCCTCATTAACGACCCTTCACCGACATTAACGACAGTTTAGGGTCGTCATATACATCATGATCAAAACAATAACGACTCTAAACTGTCATACACTAACGACTCTTTTTAGAGATTAACGACAGTCTATAACGACATTTCTAAAACATTAACGACTGTTTAAGTCGTCAAATGCGTAACCAAAACAGTAACGACCCTTCCAAAGAGTCGTCAGGGAATTGATCATTTTTATGATGACCCAAAACTGTCGTACATTTCCGCCATTAATGAATCTTCGACAGTTTAGAGTCGTCACTTAAACAGTCTAAACATTAACGACTGTTGAGGGTCGTCAATGAAATTTTTTAATACGTTGACGATTTTTCATATTATCTGAGCAAAAAAAAGAAAAAAAAAAGAAAGAAAAAGGTTAGACTAAAAATTGCAGACAAAAAATCTGGAAAAAATAATAATTAAACTCTAATTAAGTAAGATTATTACTAATTAATTAAAATTATCACTAATTAATTAAATTTTAACTCTAATCATTTAGGAGCATTTTAACCATTTAAAAAATATTTTTATAAAAGGTGACCCAAATTAGGTTCTGGTGACCTTTTTTTCCTCTAGTGCATGGCCCCCAATTAATTCCGATGGTCCCCAATTAAACTAGACAAAATATGACTCATTATTATCCAGGTATAACATTGTCAGCAAACATCACGATCAAGGCAGCACACTGTTTAACTAAGCATTTCAGTTTACTACATTGTAATGTGAGTTGGAGATTAAGAGGTAAATTTTAGAATTCTATTATAGGGGCTTGAACCCTTAAGGATTTTTGGGGCTTAATATGCTTTGGCTAGCCAAAATATGGATAGGGGGAGATTTCAAGTGATTCAAAAGTCAGATTTACCCTTTCCTAATAAATCAATTTTAAAATCAAATCTTATATAATCAAAACCTATTCCTAATTCAAGCCCCAAAAATCAAAACCCTTTTATTTTCTCTCTTCTTCTCAAAAACACTCTCCAAAACCTAACAACATCTCCCTCTCTTCTCTATTGATTTCTGAAGCAGCTCAACGTGATTCGATTCTAAAGTTGACTATCAAAATGGCAGCAAGATCAAGAGTGACAAGATCCGGCCGATTGAATCCTGATTCTGAAACGGGACAAGTTATTGATGTTCCTTTTAATGAAGATGTGGTGAACCAATCTGTTCAGACACCTGTGAATCCTCCACAAATGACTCCTACTAGGTAAGAATCGAAAAACCCACTAGTTATTTTACCATTAGATTGAAAAAATAGGTACGATTGATGGTTTTAGGGTTTTCAGAAATTGTTTTCTGAAGCGTTTACGGCTGGGATATCATATCGTCCTGGCCGTAATGTATACCTAACGGTTGGGACATCAAGAACTCCCAGCCGTTATTGTCTCATACAGTTAGGAAAATTTGAGATCCCAACCGTGAAATACCTTTACGGATAGGACTTCCCCAGCCGTAAGTCGTCCTATGTTTGCAGAGTAAAATTGGGTGATGAGTGTTTCGGCTGAGAGTTTCCTCACCGTAATTAAATTTTCCTAACCGTTATTTATATTGTCCAGCCGATACTCTGTTTACGGTTAGGTTGTATCACACTTCCCGGATGCAATTGTGTCAAACGCATGGGTCGTCTGCATGTTTCTTAGCCGAGACTATGTTTATGGTTAGGAAGTCTCACTTTTCCCAGCCGATATTTTGTAAAACAGATGAGTCCTCTGTTGTTTCCTAACCGTAATTGAATCACTCCGTGTGGATTGATCCTATCTTCTGATATGTTTTTCATCATTTTTAGGAACCCCGACAAAGAGAAAGAACCCCAGGAACTACCAATGTGTGATATTGCTACGATGATGGTACGTAGGCTAAGTGTATGATTCTTTTTTTTGTATACGTTTCTCAAATTATGTACCATTATTAATTGAATGACGCGGAAATAGGTCAAGCGAGCTAAGTGGATTGCCAGGGGACTGATCCGTAACATTGAGGAGGTTTTATATTTAGATTGCGACCAACAAAAAACACTGCTTCTCAGGCTTCAGGAGTTACATAATCTAACGAAGGATGATCTCTATACTAACGACGGGGATGATTGGATGAGTGGTTCCCAAACTCCCCACAGTTCTTCATCATCTTCTGAGGATAATCCCAAGATTGTTGGTCGCAGTGGATGATTGCTTTATGTACTTGTTTAAGTCATTCCAGCTCTTCATTATGCAGTCTTACTTTTAGCATGTTTTAGGTTATGGATTTGGGTGATTTTGTTTGTTTTAAGTAATGGGATATTAATTTACCTTGAATGAATGGATACTAGTGTTTTGATTATTAATTTACCAGATT